>NW_026606172.1:5154166-5835833 GCF_029834395.1 Sorex fumeus | reverse complement strand
CTACCCGTGATGTATTCGATATGCCAAACACAGTAACAACAAAGTCTCCAATGGAGACGTTACTGGGCCCACTTGAGCCAACCGATGAACAATGGGAGGACAGTGACAGTGACATGAACCACAGCAAATAATATGTTATTGCTCTCTTTATAAAATGATACTTACAGGCAAATAAATAATTTCCAAAATTACTTGGTATTCAAATAATTATTATACCAGGTAAGTTTGATGATTAAAGTAAATGCAAATACATAGTAAGCACGTAGATTTTGTTTTCTTTAGAAATATACAAAGCTTTTTAAATTAAGAAGGAAAAAGTTTATGAGCACAATGTTTTTTTCTCAAGCAAAATAAAATATTTTTGAGATAGTTTAAGATTTCAGTATATTATTTAACTCTGTTGTTAAATGAAATTGATTGTTTAATATATTGCTAATATATTCATTAATCTAAAACCACTAATAACAAAAAGGGGAACTCAAATAATAAAAATACAAGAAGACATAAATTTGAATAAATAATTTCTTTGGGGTTTGATGTTCCTTTTCCTTTCGTTAAAGAAATAATTTCCCATCCAGAGATGTTCCAACAAATGCCCACCATATGTGTTATACAGTGTGTCTCTTCCATTTTTCCTTCATAATGGTTCTTGTAGGGGAAACAACATATGAATATACACAAGAAAATTCCAACCCATTCTTAATGGTAGGATTAACTTAACCACAACTTGTATTCTTCAATTAGTTTAAATGTGTTCTCAACTTGAGTCATTTTTAAATACTTTTCCCTCTGCTTTATTCCTATTTCTGCTTATTTAGTTGCTGAAAAGACATTTTCTAAGATGACATTCTGTCCCTATAAATAGACAAAAATTGTTATAAAACAAATGGCTGGATTATTTTAAGATTATTCATGCACAAATCAAGGTGATGAAACATGCATGTGCATCGGCAACGATTTTCGGAGGGCGGGGCATGAAATGCAAACGTTTGTGCTTTTCTTTTTCTTCTTTGTTGCTTGCTCCCCTACTGTGTCTATTAAAACATGGTGTTTTATGTTGAGTCATTTTTTTTGTTCCCCTTGAACCAGTAAGCATAATAAAAATTTTGGTATATGTCATTCATTGCCCACTTCCCTTTGCCAGCTTCCAAAGAGGGCTTTTATCTATCCCTAAACTGCGGGTATATAAAGAGAGTTATAATTAGTTGCTAATATACCTTTAGTATGTGCTAATATCCTATGAAAAGTAGCACTGTAGCACTGTCCTCCCGTTGTTCATCGATTTGCTCGAGCTGGACCAGTAATGTCTCCTCCATGAGATTTGTTGTTACTGTGTTTGGCATATCGAGTACGTCACAGGTAGCTTGCCAGGCTTTGCTGTGTGGGCAAGATAGTCTCAGTAGCTTGCTGGGCTCTGGAGAGGGGTGGAGGAATTGAACTCGGGTCAGCCGTGTGCAAGGCAAAAGCCCTACCTTCTGTGCTATCTGCTACAGGCATGAATTTAGGCCTTAGACAACTAAGAGATCAAGGTCTTTATTTCTACTTGAAAAAAGTTGATTCAATACCTACCGGGAAACTGATAAGTGTGAGGGTATTCTACACTGAGTGGTAGGAAAGGGACTGGGAATTTATACAGCAGAAAGAACCATTACATACTATGCTAAGCTTCTCATAAATCCTATTTTTCTGGCTGACGTCCTCCATATCTTTGATAAATTATTAAAAGTTTAACAGAACATGGGATAGCAACATTACTGAGCAAAGAAGAGGCATGTTGTTAAGGATTATCTGGGGGATCTGTGCTAAAATCATCTGGGGTAAAACTTTGGTTTGTTGTGAGAACTAGTCAAACCTAAAATTTAGGAATTACAGAATTCCAGATTCAAGCATATTTGAATTTTTAGATGCATATGAGGAAAGTTCCCATGCACCTACACTGTGTGTCAGCTTTATACCTTTTGTATCATAAGAAGTTCATATATTTGCATATGCAACCATTGAAAATGTGAGATAATTGGGGGTGGAGCAATAGTACAGCGGGTAGGGCGTTTGCCTTGCACGTGGCTGACCTGAGTTCGATTCCCAGCATCCCATATGGTCCCCTGAGCATGGCCAGGGGTGATTCCTGAGTGCAGAGCAAGGAGTAAGCCCTATGCATCACCAGGTGTGACCCAAAAAGAAAAAAAAAAAGAAAATGTGAGATAATTAATGTCCCTGGAGTACAGCACTCCATAACCCTGACATTACAGTAAAAGCATCAGATTCCTATTCTTCAGAGAAATAATTCTGAGTGTATCCAGCAGGACTGAATCCCATTTTCCCATAGTTGTTTATCGACATCTCATCCTCCCTTGGCTCTATCAGCTTACTCTATCATACAGTTCTGTCATGACTTCTACAATTGTTGCATTGATGAACATGGAAAATCCCTTTTTTGTAGAGACAGTGGCAATTGAGCAAGACCCTAAAAAATACGTGACTGGGCCTGGAGAGATAGTATAGTGGGTAGGGCGTTTGCCTTCCACACGGCCAACCTGGATTCTATTCCCAGCATCCCATATAGTCCCCTGAGCACTACCAGGAATAATTCCTGAGTGCAGAGCCAGAAGTAACCCCTTTGCATGGCCGGTTGTGACCCAAAAAGCAGAAAAAAAAACCTGACCATTAATATACACCATAATCCTCCCATAGCTCCCATAGCTTCTACCTTAAAGCAATGTATTTTCAGTTGCATAAATTCAGTCTAGACAAACCTGAGGTAAAACTTTTGTTAGACATGCAAGCTGGTGAAACCTAAAATTTAGGAATTACAAAATTCCAGACTCAAGATGACTTGTAATTGATTCCATTTAGAGCAGAACCATTTTCTTCAAAAAAATGAACATTAATAAAACGATAAGTAGGTGAGAGTATGAGTAGGCATGTCATGGTTAATTGATGTAAAACATAATCATTTTATCAGAATAGATATGTCCAGTGAATAAATATGAAAAGTTAAAACGTTTATATAATTCCTACAAGATGAATAGGCATTTTTATATATTATTTCTACATTATTAGATTCAAAGACTAAGAAATCCTAGCATCACAGAATGTTAAACAAGAAGGAACTTGAAAGTTTCCACTACCATCCTATCTTCTTGCCTGGGAAAAGCAACAGTGAGGTTAAATAAAAATACAGAGACTAAATAACAATGTTCTGTGCTGACCGTGACCAATCTACACAATTTCATCATTGTTTCTCACTTCCACAATAGGGATGGTAATGGTAGCAGCCAGTTACAGGACTATTGAAGACTTGTGTGACTTGACATATAGGAGTGACTTCAAGTATTTCCCACATACCCAGGGCATAAAACATTGTATTATTTTTCTGTCATAAACTGTTTATAGAGCAACTACTATATGAAATTACTTACCAAAAATAGGAACTAATTACTAATGTTATTTAGTAATTAGTAAGTTACTTTCAGAGTAAATTACTGTCAGAGTCTCTGTCTTTAAGATGCCTCAAGAAATGTGAAGAGATGATCAAGATGGGTAGTGCACTACAATAATGAGAATAAGATGACTTCTTCAGAGATGATATGTTAACTTATTCTTGATGGTTGAATACATAAAATTACATTGGAAAGTTGGAGCTCTGTTGCTGCTGGTGAAAAGAAATAGTTTAAAATATAGTTTTGAATTGGTGATTATTATTTATAACCTGGAATTACAATTAGTAGTTGATAATTGACTAATTGTACACTTTATAATATCAATATCATTTGTTTCATCCTCAAAACGATCCCAGGAACTAAGTTTTATTTGTATCCCTATTTTTGAAACTTGGAAAATCAAGTTCCAGAACAATATGAAATATTCCCAACTCAGAGAGTACATAGTAGGTTTGCAAATGAACATAAAAACACGTTTTTTTTTTCTTTTTCTGTCACACCGGTGATACATGATGATTATTCCTGGCTCTGCACTCAGGAATTACTCCTGGCAATGCTCAGGGGACCATATGTGATGCTGGGAATCAAACCTGGGTAGGCCGCGTGCAAGGCAAACGCCCTACCTGCTCTGCTATTGCTCCAGCCCCAAGGTTTCTGTTTTAAGCAGTGAGACAGTTAAGCATACAGCTAGTTGCAAACAAGGCATAACACTGAACTGAAAAATAATTAGGTATGACTTTAGTACTGATTACATGCAGGATAGTTAAAGTTGGTGGAAGTTGATAAAGAATCTTAAATATTTTTGTAAAAGTCTTAATGTAATAAAGAACAATGATGCAGTATGAAAGGAACATCCTGTGAAAGTTTACGAGGAGGAGACAAGAATTGTCACCATTTACAAAGAAAGTTATAGTCTTTCATAATCTTACTTTAAAAATGAAACTACCTTCATGATAAATGCAATTTTATTATTACACACACATATACAGAGAGAGAGATACAGAGACAGAGAGGTATCTTACATTTACAAAGGTCAATCACTAGAAAAAGATGTCTGTCTTCGAAAATCTCGAACTCATTTGCCAACGTGGCTTGGCACAAGACTCGGGCAACCGTATGTGAACATCCGAGCTCACAAAGCAGTGCAGAGAAGCGATCAAGGAAGACCTCAAAGAGAGACGAGCAACAGTGCTGGCAGATGCGGCAGAAGATGGGAAAAGCATTCGCAATGCCCGCCTGGCCTTCGCCAACTACAAGACCAAGATGACTGCCCTCTGCCGTCCTGGTGGATCTATCACATCTTCCAGAAGGGCAATGGAGAAGATTATCCATGACTTCTACTCAGATCTCTTTGATGGACACATCCACCTGCCCACATACCAAATTCCACAAGATGGATATGGTATTTCCAACATTCTCCCTTCCAAAATCCAACACGCCATTTCATCGGAAAAGAAGCCAACAGCACCTGGCCCAGACAAGGTCAGAACCGAACAACTGAAGAACCTAAGTTCAGTACTCATCAATACACTGGCTTGGCTATTCACATGCTACCTGTCTGAATGAAAGGTTCTGTCCCAATGGAAAACCAGTAGTACTGCACTACTGTACAAGAAGGGAGATATCCATGACATTGGCAACTATTGCCCGATCTGCCTGTTGTCTGTTATTTACAAGCTGTTCATTTGACTCATCCTGAATAGAATTGGCAGAACACTAGATGAAGAACAGCGATGTGAGCAAGCTGGGTTCCACAAAGGATTCAGCACAATCGACCATATCCACATGATAACCAAGCTCATCGAGGTTTCTTGGGAGTTCAAGATGCCACTCTGTCTAACGTTCATTGATTTAAAGAAGGCCTTTGATTCTGTTCAAACTGAAGTGGTCATCGAGGCCCTAGCCAAACAGGATGTTCAAACTCAATACATCAGGATCCTCTGAGAGTTGTATTCCAGATTCACTACCAGGATCTCACCATTCTACAAGGAAGTGATCATCCATGTCAAGAGAGGGGTTCTGCAGGGTAATACCATTTCACTAAAACTCTTCAGTGTCACCCTCAAGAATGTCATGCGATGACTGGAATGGGAGTGAAGATAGACAATTGCAACAACACCACCTCCGCTTCACTGATGGCATCTTTCTAATAACAACAAACATTGGCTAAGCGGCACAAATGATGGCTGACTTCGGCCATGAGTGTGAAAAGTCAGACTAAAGCTAAATCTCACAAAGACAATGTTTATGAGAAACAGTCTTGTTACTCATGTTCCATTCACTCTCAACAGATGAACATCTCTGAATGCAGCAATTATGTGTACCTAAGTCGAGAAGTCAACATGACGAATGACCTGGCACCTGAGTTGAGCAGGAGGAAGAGCAGCTTGGAACATCTTCCAGAGTGTCGAAGAAATAACTTAGAGAATGAAGAACCTCCGGCTCCAGGCACATCTCTTCAATTCCACTGTTCATCCTGCAATAACATACGCCTCAGAGACCTGGGCCCTATGAAAACAGGAAGAGAATGCTATTCATGTCTCGAAAAGAGGATTCAAAAGAGCTATGCTTGGAGTATCACACTTCACTCAAATGAGAGAAAGAATTCAGAGTTCTGAACTCATGAACAGTCAAGAATCATTATCTCATTAGCCAAGGCATCAAAAATAGATGGGCTGGACACGTAATGCGATTTGAAGATGACCTCTGGACAAGAACCATTACCGACTGGATTCCACGGAATGTCAAAAGATTCTGTGGCTGTCCACCTCCAAGAAGGTCAGACTTCTTTGTCAAGATCCTGAACGATTGGCTTGAGCATGTTCATGTTTCTAGAACGAGCAGACCCATTGGGCTACACTAGCATGCGACTCAGATGAATGGAGACCTTACTGGAACCCGCTTGAGGAAATTGATGAGTAACGGGATGTCAAGTGATCAATTATTTTCTTAAGAATTTTTGGAAAATAACATTGAAGTCACTGCAACTATGGTGTATCTTATTTAGAACAGAGAATGAGAGAAAGGAAATAAGGAAGAATAAGTAAGGTTTTGATGGAGAGAAAGTAATAAGTGACAACATTAAATAAAATGAAAGAAGAAAACATGAGAAACTCAATTCTTTCCACTATGTATTGAACTTCATAGTAATAAATCTTTTTTATATGAGCATAAAAACATACATCTTAACTCAGAAAAGATGATAGGCATGAACAACAATTGGGTTAATTAATTTAAAAGCATCAATGACCATTACTCTTACTATTCTGCATATAAAGTCATCAAACTGATTAACCATGAGGTATGGAGCTATAGATTTTTCTGGAAAAAAGGTTTAAATGATATTTCTGAAAAGAAATAATAAATGGTAATAATCAGAGGCCTGGGACAGGCTCAGTTCTAAGCAAAACACTTGATCATTTGACATCCTGTTACTCATTGATTTGCTCGAGCAGGCACCAGTAACGTCTCCATTTTTCCCTGTCATATGCTAGTGTAGCCCTATGGCGTCTGTTCATACTAGGAACACAGAGAGCCTCAAACTGATCTTCAGGGTCTTGAAGAAAATGTCTGACCATCTTGAAGGTGGGCAGCCACACGGTCTTTTGACGTCTGTAGAATCCAGTTGGTAACAGCTCTAGTCCAGTGGTCATCTCTAAATCTCATTACATGTTCAGCCCATCTGATTTTCGATGCCTTGGCAAACGAGACAGCATTCCTGATTCTTGACTGTTCATGAGTTCGGAACTCCAGATTCTTTCTCTCATTTGAGTAAAGCGTGATACTCCAAGCATAGCTCTTTTGAATCCTCTTTGGGAGACATGAATAGCATTCTCTTCCTGTTTTCTTAGGGCCCAGGTCTCTGATGCATATGTTATTTCAAGATGAACAGTGGAATTGAAGAGTTGTGCCCAGAGCCGGAGGTTCTTCCTCCTCTAAGCTATTTCTTCGATGCTCTAGAAGGCGTTCCAAACTGCTCTCTTCCTCCTGCACAACTCAGGTACCAGGTCATTCATCATGTTGACTTCTCAACCTAGGTACACATAACTGTTGCATTTGGAGATGTTCATCCTGTAGAGAGCAAATGGAGTGTCAGGAACGAGACTGTTTCTCATAAACGTATTCATGAGATTCAGCAATAGTCCAACCTTTCCACATTCATGGTCGAAGTCAGCCAGCATTTGTGCCACTTGGCTAATGATTGGTGTTATTAGAATGATGTCATCAGTGAATGGAGGAGGTACAGTTGCCCGATTGTCTATCTTCACTCCCATTCCTTCCCATTCCAGACATCGCATGACATTCTCAAGGGTAGCACTGAAGAGTTTTGGTGAAATGATATCACCCTGCCAAACCCCTCTCTTGACATGGATGGTCACTCCTTGTAGAATGATGAGATCCTAGTAGTGAATCTGTAATATAGCTCACAGAGAATCCTGATGAGTTTGAATGTCCTGTTTGGCTAGGGCTTTGATGGCCACTTCAGTCTCTACAGAATCAAAGGCCTTATTTAAATCAATGAACATTAGATAGAGCCACATCTTGAACTCCCAAGAAACCTCAAAGAGCTTGGTTATCGAGTGGAAATGGCTGATGGTGCTGAATTCTTGTGGAACCTGGCTTGCTCGCATGGCTGTCTTTCATCTACTGTTCCGCCAATCTTATTCAGGATGATTCGATTGAACAGCTTGTATACAGCAGAAAACAGGCAAATCAGGCAATAGTTCCCAATGTCATGGATGTCTCCCTTCTCCTACAGTAGTGTTAGTGCAGTCCTGCTGGTTTTCCATTGGGACAGAACTTTGCATTCAGACAGGTAGCGTGTGAAGAGCTGATGCAATGTATTGATGAGTACTGGTGGGAGCTTCTTCAGGTGTTCAGTTCGGACCTTGTTTGAGCCAGGTGATTTTCACTTCTTTACTGATGAAATGGCATATAGAATTTCGAAAAAGAGGATGTTGGGAACTACATATCCATCCTGCGGAATTTGGCATGTGGGCAGGTGGACATGGCTATCGAAGAGATCTGAGTAGAAGTCATGGATAATCTTCTCCATTGCCCTTATGGAAGATGTGATAGATCCATCAGGACGTTGGTCTTGTAGTTGCGAAGGACAGGCAGGCACTGCAAATGCTTTTTCCATCTTCTGCCACATCTGCCAGCACTGCTGCTCTTCTCTCTTTGAGGTCTTCCTTGACCACTTCCCTGCTCTGCTTTGCAAGCTCAGATGTTCACATAAGGTTGCCCGAATCTTGTGCCAAGCCATGTTGGCGAATGAGTTCAAGAGTTTTCAAAGACAGGCATCTTTTTCTATCTTTCTCTCGGCAATCCTCGCACAATCATTGAGGTGCTGAACTAGTTAATCGTACTCTTTGCTGCAATAATGGCAAAGAGTTCCCATTTGGTGGTCATTCTGGGAGTTCTCTTCTTATACTTTGCAGCCCTTTCTCCCCATTCTGTGAAGTAGAATTTTGCATAAAGAAGACAGTGGTCCAATCCTCTTTGGAATTTTGGGACAACAGCAACATCAGTCAGGCAAAACCATCGATTGAATATGATGTGTTCAATTTCATTGTGGAACCATCCACTGAGAGACTCCCATGTCCAATGTTTAGATTCAGCCTTCTGGAACTGTGAGTTACCAAGGATGGTCTTGGTTGACATGATAAACTCAGACAGTCTCTCACCCTGTTTATTTCATTCTAGGCCATAGGTCCCAATGTGGAGTTCTTCGGCTGATCTTCGTGGTCCTGTCTTGGTATTAAAATCACAAACAATGATTTTCTAAAAGGCGTGGTCTTCTTTATAGAACTCCTCCAGTTCTATGTAGAACTTCTCAATTTCTCCTTCATCATAATTGGATGTTGGTGCTTAGACAATGAAGATAGAAACTGCAGCAGTGAGTCACATCTATTCAAGTGTAATCATCCGATTTGGATTGTTAGGCATTCAAATGAATCAATATGCATGACCAAGTTCGTGTTGACAAGGACACTGAAACCACCGACACCTCTTATGTCACATGTTCTGAGAAACAGTTCTTATCCAGTGTGGAAAATGATGTGATGTGCTTCATGCCTTCTCATCTCAGTAAGACCAATACTTGATCTTTCACTTTTGCACCATCAGGTCCTCAGTGGTTGCATTCGATGCCAGCATATAGACAGTCATTTTTGTGTTTCTTGTTTTGGCAGCCTAGTTCAGCCTTGAGATTTTATCAGCCACTCCTTCCTCATCTTTCTTAATGCAATATTGTTGGCTCTTTCAGGGTAAGGGGAATGAGACCCACTGTATTTACTGGTTTTGGCATATTGAATGTGCCATAGAGTTTGCCAGGCTCATTTAGAGGAATAGAGGCTTTTAGGGAGGCCTCTAATTGCTCTTGCAGGTGTTTCCATGGTTCAAGCCATATTCAAACCCTATCAAATATGGTGTGGTAATCTTGTTTTAAGTGTTTTATGATGTGTTCTGTGGCCGCAAAGCAGCCACATGGTCTGGAAAGCATCCTAGACTGTGACAGCGGCTGGGTAGTGGAGGTAATGGAGGTAGTGGAGGATAAACTCCATCTAAGGCTTTATACTGGCACGAGACCAATAGTCAACAAGTACCATAAGGGAAAGTTAAAAAGAACTTTGAAGAGAGAGTTCACGAGGGAGCCTGTGGATGGTGTGAGACTGGTCATGGCCTCTGGCATGCTGGGCCCTGGTCTTCCCTGAATCAGGTTGCTTGGGTATGCAGCCCAAAGTGGGTGGTAAACTAAGCAAATGAGATGCTAAAAAATGACCTCAGCTAGTCCATATGGAGGGCTGGAGTGATAGCACAGTGGTAGGGTGTTTGCCTTCCACACAACCAGCCTGACCAAGCCGGGTTCAATTCCTCCGCCCCTCTCGGAGAGCCTCGCAAGCTACTGAGAGTATTCAATATGCCAAACACAGTAACTAGTAGTCTCACAATGGAGACGTTTCTGGGCCTGCTCGAGAAAATCGATGAACAATGGGAGGAAAGACAGTCCATATGGAGAAACAGAAGGCCAGAAGAAGGCAACCAAAACAAAACAAAACAAAACTAAGAGTTACCATGGAGATATGTGAACCACATGCCCCTTCCCTGTCGTCCCCTAACCCCAACTTCTTTATTCTTTGTGACTTTTACTCCTTTTTAACAATGTCTTTTGTAGTTCTAATTGAACATTTCACATGATATTATTTTCTCTAGAATAGACCATCAGTAATATATGTAGTTAGTATATAGTAGACACTACCTCCACTATCCAGCCGCCGCCACACTCCAGGATGTGGTTTGGCGCATGCCTCAGGCAACCGCAAGTGAACGTCTGAGCTCACAAAGCAGTGCAGAGATGCGATCAAGGAAGACCTCAAAGAGAGAAGAGCAGAAGTGTTGGTAGATGCGGCAGAAGCTGGGAAAAGTATTCATAATGCCCACCTGTCCTTCGCCAACTACAAGACCAAGATGACTGCCCTCCAACGTCCTGATGGATCTATCACATCTTCCAGAAGGGCAATGGAGAAGATTATCCATGACTTCTACTCAAATCTCTTTGATAGCCATGTCCACTTGCCCACATACGAAATTCCACAGGATGGATATGTCGTTCCCAAAGTTCTCCCTTCCGAAATCCGACACGCCATTTCGTCAGTAAAGAAATGAACAGCACCCAGTCCAGACAAGATCAGACCTGAACACCTGAAGAACCTGCCATCAGTACTCATCAATACACTGGCTCAGCTCTTCACAAGCTACCTGTCTGAATGCAAGGTTCCGTCCCAGAGGAAAACCAGTAGGACTGTACTACTGTACAAGAAGGGAGACATCCATGACATTGGCAACTATCGCCCGATCTGCCTATTGTCTGTCATCTACAAGTTGTTCACTCGAGTCATCCTGAATAGGATTGGCAGAACACTAGATGAAAGACAACCATGCGAGCAAGCCGGGTTCCACAAAGGATTCAGCACCATCAACCATATCCACACGATAACCAAGCTCATTGAGGTTTCTCGGGAGTTCAAGATGCTGCTCTGCCTAACATTCATTGATTTTAAAAAGGCCTTTGATTCTGTTGAGACAGAAGCGGTCGTTGAAGCCCTAGCCAATCAGGGAACTCAAGCTCAATACATCAAGATCCTCTGTGAGCTGTATTACGGATTAACTACCAGGATCTCACCATTCTACAAAGAAGTAATCATCCATGTCAAGAGAGGGGTTTGGCAGTGTGATACCATTTCACCTAAACACTTCAAGTGCCACCCTCGAGAACGTCATGCGATGACTGGAATGGGAAGGAATGGGAGTGAAGATAGATGGTCGGCAACCACACCACCTCCGCTTTGCTGAGGTTCTTTTAATAACACCAAACATTAGCCAAGTGGCACAAATGCTGGCCGACTTCGACCATGAGTGTGGAAAGGTCAGACTACATCTGAATCTTACGAAGACAATGTTTATGAGAAACAGCCTCGTTTCTGATGCCCCATTCGCTCTCGATGGAATTACCATCTCGGAATGTAACAGCTATGTGTACCTAGGTCGAGAAGTCAACATGACAAATGACCTGGCACCCGAACTTCGCTGGAGGAAGAGAGTGGCTTGGAACACCTTCAAGAGAGTCGAAGAAATAGCTAAGAGGACGAAGAACCTCCAGCTCCGGGCACATCTCTTTGATTCCACTGTTCTTCCTGCATTAACATATGCCTCAGAGACCTGGGCCCTAAGCAAACAGGATGAGAACGCTATTAGGGTCTCCCAAAGAGGAATTGAAAGAGCTATGCTTGGAATATCACATTTCACTCAAATGAGAGAAAAAATTCGGAGTTCCGATCTCCGTCGATGATCAAGAATCAGGGATGCTGTCTCCTTTGCCAAGGTGTCAAAAATCAGATGGGCTGGTCACATAATGAGATTGAAAGACTACGCTGGACTACAGCTGTTACTGACTGGTTTCCACAGGATGTCAAAAGACCGCGTGGCCGCCCACCTATCAGATGGTCAGACTTCTTCATCAAGATTATGAACAATTGGTTTGAGGCTCTTTGTGTCCCTAGAGCAAACAGATGCCATTGGGCTACACTAGCATGCGACAGGGACAAATGGAGATGTTACTGGCGCCCGCTCGAGCAAATCAACGATTAACGGGAAGTCAAGTGATCAAGTGATCAAGTATATAGTAAACTCAATATAACAAAAAAATGTTTAATTTGTTAGTTGTTATTCTACAGTTCGCAATATATATTTGCAAATATTTTTGTGCACTCTCAAATGATACTATAAGAGCTCTGATATTCCTGATATGTGCATTGTCAACCATATATAATTATGTTACAGTCCTTTGATTTTTTTCTTTTTCTTGGTCTTAGTTTTCTTTCATTTTCAGTTTCTGAAGATTCTGTTGACATCTCTTTCAGTTTGGAGATTCTTAGTAACCATATCCAGTCTCCTAATTAGGAAACTAAAATTATTTTTTATTTTTATACGGTGTTTTTGAGCTCAGACTTTAGCTGTTGTTTAGAATTTCTGCTACAGCTTACATTAACAGTTGTTTCTTGAAAGCTGCTTTATCCACTACAACCCTTAACATATTAATCAAGGTTATTTAAAATCCTTAGTCTGATTCTTTTAAGCCTTTCTTTCAAGGCTATTTGAAATCCCTCATCTGATTTTTCCTCCTATTACCCTGCTAGGAGGAATTTCTGAATACAGAGTCAGAAGTAAGCCCTGAACATCACTGGGTGTTGCCCAAAAAGAAAATAAAATAATATATAATGGAATAAAATAAAAATATTTTCTTGGGTCAGAGAGATAGTTAGCAGCAGGTAAGGCACTTTCCAGGATTTGATTCCTAGTATATAAATAGTCTCCTGAGCACTGAAAGGAGCAAACCCTGAGCATCACTGGATTTGCCCCCAAACAAAATAAAATAAAATTCTTTTTTTTTTGGTGGGGGGAATGTATGGACTACACCCAGCAGTGTTCAAAGACTACTCATGGATCTGTGCTCAGGGGTCTCTACTGGCAGTGCTCAAGGTACCATATGTGTTGCCTGGAGTTGAATCAGAGATGGCTACATGTAAGCCACATGCCTTTTGTTCTTTTAAAGATGAACATGCTATGACAAGTAAAAGGAAGTATTGTAAATAACCCTTTATTTTAATGTCGTGGTGAAAATGTAGAGACAGAGAAACTTTCAATAACTTGACCTTATTCCAAATGAGCCTACAGTTTAATACTATGAAGTTCAGAAATGTCTGTAAGATTTTTCATTTTTTTCTCAATAAGGTGGGATAGCTAAGTTCGACTTAAGTGTTTCTCTTATGCAACATGGAATTCTAAAATTGATGAATATTGGAATTGCCTTCCTCCAAGTCTCTTGCGCTCAATACTACTGAAGTTGCTTAGGTTCTAGTTAACCAGTTTCCCTAGGGGTAGGCCTCTGTAAAAACAGAGAACTCTGGTATATTATTTTAATTTTAATTTAATTTAATTTTATTTAACTTTTTAATTAAGTCACTGTGAACTAGACCCCTTAAAAGCTGTTCATGATTCAATTTTAGTCATACAGTGTCCCAACACCCATTCCTCCACCAGTTGTCATTTCCCAGCACCAGTGTCCCCAGGTTCCCTCCCATCAACTTCACCTCCCCCCTCTCTGCCTCTATAGCAGATGCTTTTCTTCTCCCTCCTTCAATGTATACCTACATGTGTGATCCATGGCACTCCTTCTCTCCCTCTCCCTTCTTCTCTGTCCTTCCCTCTCTCTCTCCTTTCCTCTCTTTCTCTCTTTCCCTCTCTCTCCTTCTTTCTCTGTCTCTCTCTGTCTCTCTGTCTGTCTGTCTTTCTCTATCTCTGTCTCTGTCTCTCTCTCTTTCTCCTTTTAGGCATTGTGGTTTGCAATATTGATACTGAAAGGTTATCAAAAAGAATGGCTTCTTTTCTCCTTCCCCTATAGCAAGACCAAAGGGACTTTACTCAGCTATTTGCTGTAGGAATCTGCTCAAACCCCTGGAGGTAAATTTCACAATAGTGTTGGATCCCTCCTGTGAGTGAGTCTCCAGTTCTTTTAATCTTAGACTTTTTCCACACAGAGATTTCAGAATTTACCAGTGAGAGTTCAGGTTTTACTACTTGGGACCAGATTCCCAGAGCAATTTCCATTTCTAGTCTCAGCCAGTATAATCTCTGATTTCCCGTGTGTTACCTGTCTCTCCAGTCTATGAGGAAGCTATTTGCCTGTGTTTTCCCAACTTTAATAGATATAAGGAGAGTTTTTGAACCAGACTTGCTTTTTCTACTTCTTGTTGGAATAGAGGGTGATTTTCAAAGTCCTTTCATATGAAAACAGGAAGCTGAAAGTACAACTTTGTTCTTTCTCACTGTACTCTCAGACCTAATAAAGAGCGGCATTGTAATTTTGCCTGAAATATTTTTAAAAAGATGAAATCACAACAATACACTGTTTTGGCTCTTCAATTTTAGAATATAATTTAACCATAAAATATTAGGCCGAGCTTTCTTTTTTGGAAATGACAGGGGAAAACAAGAGAGGACCACCTTAGATGTACCCCTGAAGTATATGCCCTACCGCCATGAATGTGCAGAAAAAAAAGGGCCCTCACATTACTCCAGAAAATTAGTGTTGTTAGCTGCTGCCCTTCTTATCACTGATAGGTCCTGATAGCTTTTGTGTAGATAAAATTGCTGAGGATAGAGAATAAACAAAATCAGGGCTTGTTTGGAAAGAAATGTCTACTTTACTATCTAGGGATGTGACTCAAGTGGTAGAATGTATACCTACATGTGTGATCCATGGCACTGTATATTTCCCAACCTCCAACAGAGAATAACCTCCAAATTTTTTTTTTCAAAAGAGGATGGACTAAGGGATAACTCAAGGTAAAGCACCTGTCTTATAAACAAGAATTCCATGAGGCTGCAAATTTTATTCCTGGGACGATCCCACATGTTCTAGTGAGATCTTAATAGCTTGGACCTCCAAGATCAAAACTACATAAGCTGTCTCTGGTGTATCACTATCAAGAGTGTGCAGCCCTTGGTCATCCCAGAAATAAGAATGATATAAAGAAAGGGAAGGGAAAGGGAAAGGAAAATCAGAATAATTAAATAAAAATGTGATCACAAATATCTTGATATAATGATGAAGCACGATATCACCTTTAATACACCATCTAAAAAAGAAACATTGCAAAAAAAAATCTAGATTGTGCACTTACAGTGGAGAAAGTGCTCCCAAAATATGTATCTTTCTGAGAGGGTCAGATGAGAAAAGTTTACAAATTAGCTAAATAAGAGTGTACTGGAAAAATTCAGTCGGCTTTGTTGGTTAACATTAATTCATAAACTCCAAATATTTCAATATTCAAAGTTTCACTTAAGGTCAAAAGTTTACAAACATCGTTGAACATTTTGATTAGCACAGATTTTGCAACTGTTCTATCAGATACCCAGGGAATTACTTGCATACTCCACAGGAAATAAATAGAATGAGTAGGGGTAAAAGGGAACAAACGTGTGAAATAACTGAGAATTTTTCCTTTCCTGTTCACTAAACATTCCTTTAGCTTCCATAATAAGGAATATGCTTTGCAGAAAAATATCCTCATCTATATGGGATTTTGAAATGTAAACTGTGGCTGCTGGTGGGCTTCTTTAAAACCAGCTACTTCCAGAGACATTAAAGAGGATATTAATCCCAAATTGAAATAAGTATAAATTATTAACTATGAGATTCCAATGTCTTGTTAAGGATAATGAATTCAAAGGTAAAGGTAAAGGTAAAGGTAAAGGCCCTCCCGTTGATTGTCGATTTGCTCGAGCGGGCCCAGTAACGTCTCCATTGGAGACTTTGTTGTTACTGTGTCTGGCATATCCATTACTCTCGGTAGCTTGCCGGGCTCTCCGAGAGGGGCGGAGGAATCGAACTCGGGTCGGCCATGTTGGCCGCTTGTAAGGCGAACTCCAGCCCTTAATTCAAAATAAGGTCAAATGCTTCCAAGGTAGTCTATGAAGGCCAAAAATCATAATAAATCCCCAGATGATGAAATATGTTTTTAAATAGTATCTTAATGGAAGTCTTGTTTCACTTATGCATTATCTGAAAGTCACAGGTTAGCTTATAGATGATGCAAACAAAATTCAGTGAGGGTAGTATAATATTTGATGGTCTCTAAAAAGCAAAGCCTAGATTCAAAAGCACTTGGGCATTGCAGAAAAAAAGAAAAAAATAAAATTCAATTTTTAATTTACCTATGCTTTCTTATATGATTTATATTTTTGAATTATTTAAATACACAAGAAATTTTGAATAGAGAGAAATATTGAAAATAGAATCAAGTGCGAAAGGATAATTTACTTTTATAAGATTTTATATTTAATTTTTATAAAACATATTTTAATGTGATCTTGTTTCAAGATCAGCTAATATTCTCATTATATCTTTTGTTCTTTTTTGAAACTCATTGACTTCTTTTTTGCTCGAGCGAGCCCAGTAACGTCTCCATTGGAGACTTTGTTGTTACTGTGTCTGGCATATCGAATACTCTCGGTAGCCTGCTGGGCTCTCCGAGAGGGGCGGAGGAATCGAACTCGGGTCGGCCATGTTGGCCGCTTGTAAGGCGAACGCCCTACCCACTGGAGCGATAGCACAGCAAATCGACGATCAACGGGAGGGCCTTTACCTTTACCTTTACCATTGACTTCTTTTTTAAATTCAAACAGCTTCACCTAATTCTGCTACTTCCATATTATCCAGATACTTATCTCTTTAGTTGTCTAAATCTGTCACTGTCACTGTCCTACCATTGTTCATTGATTTTCTCGAGCGGGCCCAGTAACATCTCCATTGTGAGACTTTGATGTTATTGTGTTTGGCATATCGAATACGTCACAGGTAGCTTGCCAGGCTTTGTGGTGCTTGCTGGGCTCTCTGAGAGGAGTGGAGGAATCGAACTTGGGTCGGCCATATTACTGCATGCAAGGCAAACACTGTACCCGCAGTGCTATCGTTCCAGCCCTGTCTAAACCTAATACATAGATACTTAGATTCCTCATTTTCTGTTTTCTCAGAAGTATTAAGCCAGAAGACTGTTTTATACACTTTTTATTTATTTATTTATTTATTTATTTATTTATTTTTTTACAGTTGTAGATTTACAATTTTTTTTGTGCTTGGGTTTCAATTATACAATGATCAGATACCCATCCCTCCACCAGTGCCCATTTTCCACCACCATGGATAATATCCCTCCCACCCCCATCCCCCCATCCCCCCCTGCCTCTGTGGCAGGGCAATCCCCTGTGTTCTCTCTCTCCGTTTGGGTGTTGTGGTCTGCAAAAGAGGCATTGAGTGGCAAACATGTTCAGTCCATAGTCTACTTTCGACATGCATCTCCCCTCCTGGGAGGATCCTCCAAACATCCTTTATTTGGTGCTCTCTTCTCTATCTGAACTGCCCTTTCCTCTAGGATACCCGGCTGGCCTCTAAGTTATGGGGTAATCCTCCTGGTGCTGATCTCAGCTATTCTTGGGTATTAATCTCATACTAAAGAAACTTTGGTACATCTACACAATGGAGTACTATGTAGCTGTTAGAAAAGATGAAGTCATGAAATTTACATACAAGTGGTACAATATGGAAAGTATCATGCTAAGCGAAATGAGTCAGAAAGAGAGGGATAGACATAGAAAGATTGCATTCATCTGGGGGATATAAAGTAACAAAGTATGTGTTTTATACACTTTTTAAAGAAAACATTTAATGACCTATTGTGAACTACTTTATGAAAATAAAATGTATAAAAATTGTAGCACTGTAGCACTGTCCTCCCCGTTGTTCATCGATTTGCTCGAGTGGGCACCAGTAATGTCTGCATTGTGAGACTTGTTACTGTTTTTGGCATATGAATACATCACGGGTGGAACATTTGAAGAATCCCTTAACTGAGCTTTCACGTTTCCAAAATGTGCTTGCTTTTCATCTTGATGAACAGTTTACCAAAGGATAGATACCATTTTTACAAATATTTTATCCCAGACATTTGGAAGGTGTGTTCTATGATCTTCAAACATCTGACAATGATTGTAATAAATATTATATCCTTCTTAAATTGTTTTTAGGAGCTTATCTTGTACTTTCAAACTGCTGTTCCAAGTTTTCTCCCACATTGAATGTTTTTCACTTCCAGAATTAACTCAGTCTTTAAAAATATTATATGTTATGTATAAGTATATATAAAATGTATATATGTATCTTCTTTAATTAATTCACATATATACATACATGGGCTGGAACGATAGCACACAGCAGATAGGGTGTTTGCCTTGCACGCAGCCAACCCGGGTTTGATTCCTCTGCTCCTCTGAGAGAGCCCGGCAAGCTACCAAGAGTATCTTTCCCGCAAGGTAGAGCCTGGCAAGCTCCCCACACATACTCGATATGCCAAAACCAGTAACAACAAGTCTCACAATGGAGACGTTACTGGGTGCGCTTGAGCAGATTGATGAAAAATGGGACAACAGTGCTACAGTGCTATATACACATGCATACATACACACACATGCGCACACACACACACACACACACACACACACACACACACACATAGGGAATTCAACTCTCTCCCCTTGATTATTTCACACTCTTTATTATGTTTTCACTCTTAATGCCACAAATCACCACAAGCTTTGTGACTTAAAACCAATTATGTTCTTACAGTTATGGAGATCAGAAATCTTTATAGCAAGTTTTCGATAGAACTGCATTTTTTTCAAGTACTTAAAGAAGAATCTATTTTCTTTTCATCCAGCTTCTAAAAGTTGACTGCTTTACTTAGTTCAAAGATTCAGCCTCATATTAGTTAAAATTCTTTTTCTGTTATCATATCTTTTAATTCTGATCATGCTTTCTATTTTCTATTATAAAGACTATGATAACTTTGGGCCATCCTGAATTATCCAAGATACTTTTCTCTTTTAAAAATCATTAGTTTAATCATCACATCCTTAAGCTTTCTTTATCCTTATAAAGTAACATAATCATACGTTCCAGGCACTAGGACATAGACATATTTGGATAATTCTTTCTTGTTTATCGTACCCTTCCTTTTCTCTATTCTGTTCATTGAAATTCTCAATGTACGAATCGTGACCTTTCTAGATTAATCACCTAAATCTTTAATACTATTTTATTATATTTTACTCTCATTTTAGCATTTGTACATATATTCTAGTAATAGTCAAACTTTTAAAATTTTATTTTTAACATTTTGTTCAGCAGAGCCTGGCAAGCTCCCCGTGGCATATTTGATATGCCAAAACTAGTAACAACAAGTTTCACAATGAATATGTTATTGGTGCCCACTTGAGCAAATCGATGAACAACGAGAGGACAGTGACAGTGACAGTGACATTTTGTTAGTAGCAATGAGTTTTTTCATTCTTGCATAGCAACTTATATTTTCATTTTATGAATTTTTCTTCTATATTGGTTCTACATTTCAGTACAGTTAATTTCATTTACATTTCAAATAAATTAATCTGAATTACATTACTTGTAACAAAGAACTATTTGTTTTCATAGTAATCTATCTTCACTGAGAATATTTACAATGTCTTTTTTACTTTCATTTGAGTATATTTTCAAAGAAGCAAAATAAGCATATGTATCATGTGATACAATTTAAACTACATGTTTTGTAAGACTAATTTTAGTTTAATTATTGATTTTAAAATAGTTACTTAAAATAAAAATATAGTATAAGTAGTATATAATATAAATAAATATATAAAAGTAATAAAAATATTACTTATATAATGGAAGGGGGAATAAAAAGGAAATAAATAGAAGCCATTGGAAGGCAGATGAGTATCAGTGATGGCCAAAAAAAGTAAAAATAAATGCATTAGATAAAAGGCTAATGTACAAAACATTAAGTTCACAAATCTCAACAACAAAAAACAATCTACAATGACAATAATACCACGAGAAATACTTCTATAAAGACATATATTAGACCACTAGTCATAGGAAAAGGCATTTATTATCACTGATTAATAGGAAAACGTCAATCAAAATGAGAGTAATGTATCATCTCACACCAGCGACAAAGGCATATAGCAAAAAGATCAGAGACAAATCAATGATGGCAAGGTTTAGTGAAAAAGGACACTCTTTAGCACTGTCACCAGTTTCTTCCTCTGTGAAATACAGTTTAAACATTTCTCAAAAGCTTAAATATAAAATTACTATATGACCACCCCTTGGTTTCTATCCAAAGAACAACAACAGGGGCTGGAGCAATAGCACAGCGCGTAGGGCATTTGCTTTGCATGCGGCCAACCTGGGTTCAATTTTCAGCATCCCTTATGGTCCCTTGAGCACTGCCAGAAGTGATTCCTGAGTGCAAAGCCAGGAATAACCCCCATGCATAGCTGGTGTGACCCAAGAAGCAAAAAGCAAAAAACAAAACAAAACAAAACAAACAACAACAAAACATTAACTCAAAAATATATATGCTTTCCTATATTCCTATTTCATTTCAACACTAGCCAATGTATGGTAATAATAGCTAATGTATGGAAACAATTCAATTATCCGACAATATAAGTAAGTATATCCATTTATACCATGGACTACTATAAGGTCATAACAAAAGAGGAAGAAGGAGAGATAGCATATAATTTTACTCATATGGCATATATAGAAACAAAACAAGGTAATGGATTAGTATCTAATGATAGCAAAGCTGTGGACTTTGATTATAGAACTGAGGTTACCAAGTGGTGGTGAGGAGAGTGAAGTGAAGAGCCATGCTGCAGATGGTACTTGTGGTTTATAAAAAAGTAGTATGTGAATAATAGCCACAGACAGTAGAAGTAAAGACCAGGAGGACTGGCCCATGGCAGAAAGTTGCCACAAAAGGGTAGGGGAGTACATTTAAGACAGAGCAGGTACCATGACAACAATGATAGTTGGAAATGATCACTATGGAACAAACTGAGTACTGGAAGAACGTAAAGTAATATGCACAATACCCCTTTGATAACAGTGTTGCAAATCATAGTGCCTAAAGAGAGAAAAGGGAGAGGGAAGAGACAGAGATAGAGAGAAAGAGAAAGACAGAGAGATAGAGAGAGAAAGAGAAAAAGAAGAAAAGAGAAATGTAAGCCATTGAAACAAGCTGTGGGGATGGGTGTGGGGATGATGATGGGCAAGAGGGAAACTGTGGACATTGGATACTGGTGGCCAGAAATGTGCAATGGTGAAGGAATGATTGTTGGAATATTGTATGATTGAAATTCAATTATGGACAACTTTGTAAAAGTATATCTCATGGTGATTCAATTAAAAAGAATTAAAAAAAAAAGAACAATGGAAAAGGGGTTAGAGGAAAAATAGTGAGTAGGTCACTCGTCTTGCAGGAGACTGATCTGGATTTAAACCCCAGCATCGCACATGGTCCCTCTTTCAAAGCCCACTGAGAGTACTTCCTGAGTACAGAACAGAACCAAGATCAACCCTTGAACACCTCAGGTGTGGCCCAACCCCCCAAAAAAAATTTACAAAAAAGAATGATCATTGAGGTCTTTAGCACTTTGATAATGATGGAGGCACAGTAATTTTGTACACTAGAAGCATAAATGTCAATATCTTTGCAATCATGTGAACTCACGTACAACAGTAAGTGATGTAGCAATGTAGCACTGTCCTCCCATTGTTCATCGATTTCCTCAAGCAGGCAGCAGTAATGTCTCCATTGTGAGACTTCTTGTTATGTACAATAATATGTACATAAAATATAAACAAAATTAAGTTTTGAGAAAAAAGGCAATTCAGGAGAAATGAACTATACCAAAGAACTAAACTTTGAGAAGAAAGTTAAACTGATTTCCTTATGCAGAAATTGTAGGAAAGGAAATAAACCTATGGCGCATAGAAATTTTCTTAATCTAACTAGAAATGAGAAAGCAAATTTAGAACGTGGAATTCATAGCTGTCAGTATTTTGGTATTTAATATTTTGAAGTATTAAAATATTTAAGGATTTAAATTTTAATTCAAATATATTGATTTATGCAATTACGTGGTTCATGTTTTATGTTAACTATTCTATTAAATAATAAGATGTGTTGCATGAATACAATCAACATTCATGTCATCTAATAAAGTGGGTAGGGTGGTATTTCTATAAACATTGTTTATAAGAAATTTGTTCCCCTGACCATATGACTTGAGTTTTCTCTCATTGCTCTTTTCAACTCATCTAGTGTCACCTGGGGAACTCTGGGAAATCTTTATTGACATCTACTATATAATATATGCTACTGACCTCATCTCAGTGTTGCAATAAAAACTGCAAAAGTCAAAGATATGGAAGAAGCAATGGATTTTGGATGGCTCTTGAATGAGCCAGGACTGTCAGCACAAGGCCCACTGATGACTAAGTTCCTGATGTATTGCCAAACAAGGGCTCTCAGCGTGTTTCTAATTTTATACTTGCAGACAGTGCCCTTGTGCCCTTATTTAAAAACAGAAAGAAATCACTGAATAACAATGTACTGCTTGCCTGATATTATCAGCTCCTCTCAAAGACCAATTATTTCATTTAAATTATCAAATATAATTTATAATCAATCCTGTCCTTAACCAATTGTTCCCAGATATCTATTGGAAATATTTAAAGATATGGAAGTTATTTTAATGTGGTGGCAATTAAATTGCCCATTGAGCCCAGAATGATTTTGTCCAATTACTCGGTTTATCAGTCCTATGTGTTTTAATCCATTGCATACACTCTAAGCCTTTTCTTTTCCTTTTTAAAACCAGAAAAATAGCAGCATATCTCTTAGTTATTATAAGAACTAAAAAGGAACTACATGTGACAACTACATGTGAAGCCCTTAAAAAAAAGTGCAGAGATAAGTAGGCACTAAAAATTACAAGTACTAAGTATACAGTTCCTTGCAATTTTTTTCTTCTTTCCTTACAGGAATAAATGAAGAATAATTATTTTCATAAATCTATATAACCCTATACAATGATATATTGGTATGAAAAACTGTTATTTTAATACTTCCTCTTATTTTTGTTTTAGTGGTGATATCACTGACTGGTGATTAAGGTACTTCTGTGACATAGTTCTTAGATACCAAATCAGATGACCTTAGGCTGAAAGTCACACTTCACCTGTTTTCTTGTACCTTCTTTGGTAAATCAAATCATTTTTATCAAACGCAAAAGAAGCATACGTAAGTCACTACTTATATTTTTCACTTGCAAATTCTTTCCTTCATGCTTTGATTTCCATTATTATTCTGTCCCCATTTCCAGTAATGATACTTATCTTTATTTTCAGAGTTTCAAGGGTTGTACTACTTTCTTATTCTTGCTCTGAAACTTGCACTGCTTTCCACCCACTTATTGGAAAGACACGCTGCCCTTTAAGGAGATGAAAACTTGAATATTATTTAGTCATGATAAGTTGTGAAACTTAAGCCCACAGGACTTATCTTTAAACATATTTTTATCTTGACATCTTTAAAATATTATGTGATGCAATTATTTTCACAAGTATGTTTTAAATCAATTTTTTCATTCAAAACAAAATCTCAAGTTGTTACCATTATCAGCCACTTAAGGAAAGTGGTAAATATAAGGAAGTTTGCTTATAGTTTCACTAGATAACACTATCCATCCATTGATAAAATTTTTTGTTTTTTTATCAGGGAGGATTAATTTTTTTAATTGAATCACAGTGAGATACACAATTACCAAGTTGTTCATGATTGAGTTTCAGTAATATAATGTTACAATACCCATCCCTTCACCAGTTGTATTTTCCACCACCAATGTTCCCAATTTTCATCCCTCTTTACCCCTGCCTCTATGGCATATACTTTTCTTCTTTCCTCTTTCTCTCTCTCTCTTTCTCTCTCTCTCTCTCTCTCTCTCTCTCTCTGTCTCTCTCTCCCCACACACACCTTTATCCTTCATTTCCCTTTCCCTCTCCCTTTCCCTTTCCCACTTCATTTCTCCCCTTTCAGAACTTATGATTTGCAATACAGACACTGAAAGGTTATCAGGTATATCCCTGATCACCTGTTTTGACACCACTCTAAACAAAAGCACCACGCAAGTCATTTGGATCACCTGATTAGAACTGGCAGATACAAAAGATGGCAGAAACTTTGCTGGAAATATGATCTTTTTTTTTTTACTGCAATATGCTTGTAATAAAATTAGCATGAAATCCTCCAACATTCATCTTACGTCATGACAGTTAAAAACAAAAGACTCGTGGTATAAAAACTGTGTTGACAGTGGGCTGGAAAGACAGTACAGCAGATAAAAAATGGGGGTGACTGGCCTAGAGGGTTGGTACAGAGTTACAATTTCCAATGTCTCTTATGGTTGGTTTCCTGAACAAAACCAGAGTGACCCCCAGAGCAATCAGTGAGTAGCCCAGAGCGTTACCAGGTGTGCTCTCATTTCATTTTTCATTTCATCATTTCATCATCCTGTTATTCGTCGATTGCCTCGAGCAGGCCCCAGTAACGTCTCTTTCATCCTAGCCCGGAGATTATATTCAAGGCTCTTTAGGAGAATGAGACCCATCATTGTTACTGGTATTTGGCATATTTGGTACGCCACGGGGACTTTGCCAGACTCTGCCCTGTGGGCAGGCTACATTCGATAGCCTGCAAGTTTGTCCAAAGTAGGAATGAGACAATAAGATGTCATAAAAAAAAGTTCTGATAAGATGTCCGGGCAATAAAATGTCATAAAAAAAAGTTCTGATAAGGTTCCGGGATCTGGATTTTAGAGTCTCTGAGTCTTGGCCGCTGATGGGATTACACGGCGCCAGGGGGCCAGGTGGTAGGTGTGACCCCGCCTACTGGAATTTGGAGGATCTGGGTAGAAGATGCTCGACTCCAATCCAAGTAGGCTTGGAGGTCTCGGTCCCGGAACCCGCGTGGCTTTGTCCCTCTGCCAGTACCTTCATGTGTGTGGAGAGTGGTCTCAGCATGGTGGTGGCTGGACCTGGGGGTCTTCAGCTGCCGGAGCCCTGGTCGGGACGGGGAGGAAAGCTCAACCTGCTCCCCTCCAAGGGGCCCCAGGAAGGAACACCCAGGCGCGGGGGCAGAAGACTGCCAGGTGTGTTGCTCTCACAACCACAAAAAAATAAAAATATAAAAAAAAAATAAAAAGGAGGTGACCCCAGTACTGAAAAATCTCTACCAAAACTTTTCCTGGGAAAGCCCTCCCCTTCTCATTAATATTCACCCCCAATCTTCGAGAAGCCAACTCCCTTTAAAATACTCAACCCCCATCCTGAGTGTGCCTTTGCTCTGCATTCTTCAGGTCATGTGCTATATCTTCAATAAGTTTATTATGATATACATGGGCTGGAGCGATAGCCCAGCAGTAGGGCGTTTGCCTTGCACGCAGCCAGCCCGGCCAAACCGGGTTCGACTCCTCTGCGCCTCTCGGAGAGCACGGCACGCTACCGAGAGTATCTCGCCCGCATGGCAAAGCCTGCTAAGCTCCCCATGACGTATTCAATATGCCAAAACACAGAAACAAGTCTCAAAAAAAAATGGAGACATTACTGGTCCCGCTCGAGCAAATTGATGAACAACGGGAGGATAGTGTTCTTTTTGTTTATGATATACATAAATCTTTTCCCTAAAATTATTTCCCGTAATGAAAGTACCCGAACCCTGAGTTAAAGTTGACTTGTCTCCTTTGTCTGCAGAGTACACACCCTTGCCCCAGCATGCGAAACATAGTTCCACAAAACCCAGGTGGCAAAAGTTAGTCCCAAGTAATATAGATCAGGTGGTGCTTAGTACAGACAAGTGGCTGCCCCTGTGATGCCTGTGGATCTCTACTGTCCATACCAGGCAGGAACTGAGCCAACTGATCTAGAGCCTATCTCTTAAACTGTGGGTTGTCATCCCAGGTAGAGTCATATAACTGAATCTGAGGTTCATGAAAACTTTGGTATCAGTGAAAAGTTTCTGAATGTGCATTAAGCAAATGCATAACCAAAAAAGTAGTGGATCTGAGAGCACTGCTCATTCACATTGTATTTCTCAGGCAAAAATAAAAATATTATAAATGGGAAAAATTTAGACTGGCTTTAGATATACTGTATATTCTAAGAAATTATCACGGAGTTTTGACCACTGAGCTTTTAAAATTCTATTTAGAGACATTGTACAAGTACCGAGGATAATCCTAAACCTGATCTACTCTGCTTACTCTAAAAGCAGCAGGAATTTAGTGCTACCAGTAGAGAGAAAATGGCCTTGAGTGATCTTTAGAGTCAAGTAAAATGGAGGCCAGAAATATTGTAGATGGTTAAGTGCTTTCTTTACATTAGTTTAATGCCATTCAACCCCTGTCATCACACATGTTCTTCCCAGGGATACCAGGAGTAATACTTGAGAACAAAGCCAGGAGTGAGTCTTCAATATAGCTTGATATCAACCCACCCCCACTCCACAAAAAGGTTGAGTAAAATTGAACCAAAAGTTAAGTTTATCTGAGCATTTTTGATGGCAGGCATATAGTGAGTATACATTATTCACTGAAAGACATGTTCAGGATTTAAAAACAACAGAATAGTTTGGTCACTATAAGGAATATTTAAAATGACTCCTTCCTTCCTTCCTTCCTTCCTTCCTTCCTTCCTTCCTTCCTTCCTTCCTTCCTTCCTCTTTTACTGGCATTTTCCTTGCACTCTTTCTCTGGCCCACTACACTCACTTTCCTAACTATACAAAACTATGACAAGCTCATATGGTAACACATCACTGTATCACTGTATCACTGTTCTCCCGTTGTGCATCAATTTGCTTGAGTGCTCCCAGTAACGTCTCCATTTTTTTGAGACTTGTTGTTACTGTGTTTGGCATATCAAATACGTCATGGGGAGCTTGAAGGCTTTGCTGTGTGGGTGAGATACTCTCGGTAGCTTGCCAGGCTCTCCGAGAGGGGCGGAAGAATCAAACTCGGGTCGGCCATGTTGGCTGCATGCAAGGCAAACGCCCTACCTGTTGTGCTATCATTCCAGCACTTGGTAACACATAATAAAAACTATATTAACAAAACAGAATATATTACTGTCAATTGAATATCTCTAATTACTATAAATAAATATTTCTTTAGTATATCTTTTTCCATTTTCCTTTTTCATGGGAACCTAATGTTACAAGAAACTGCTATACTTTGACAAACCATATGAGACACCAAGAAAAAGTATCTTTATCTTTCAGAAAACAACCTAGAAAACAAAATAAGCAAAACTAATCAACAATAAAAACAACAAAAATGGAAGAGAAGGACCACATGGAGGGTGCGGGAACCACAGATCCCAGAGGAAAAAAAAAAAAAAAAACAGGTTCCAAAAAGAGCCGAGATCACTGGCAAGTTCCAGATGGAGTAGGTGCCGCATCCCGCCTCCCCCAGATGGAACCCCGGTGACCAGAAGCCTCTACAAACACAGCTCGAGTATGTGGGAATGAGGACTTTTTCTCAAAACCGCGTGGCCGCTTATGCGGCCGCGCGACATCTCTCTATATACAAAGTGATCAATGAGAAGTAAACCACCCAATCTTTCTCCCTGAAAATCAGAGTTAAGTTTGGAGCACGGCCACAGCCCCAGAAACACAAGGACTTAATGCAGAACCCAGCAGCTTAGAGCAGAAAAATGAATGGACGATGCGTTAACCCAGGCCATCATTTCTGCCCAGAGGGGAAAGGGTGTTGCCCCATTCGTCCTCTCTTCTCTGGAAAGAAGGATGGCGGCCGCATGGGAGCCTTGTGGACAGCAGGTATGAGCCGGGGATGAGGGGGTGACTAAAACCTCACGTGAAGGGGGGCGTTATGGTCCGTCCTTCACGCCCTACCAAGGTCACCAGTTGCCCCCCACGAGCGGCTCTCCAGCATGGCCACAGTCCCAGAAGCACAAGGACTTAATGCAGAACCCAGCAGCTTGGAGCAGAAAAGTGAAAGGACTATGCGTTAATCCAGGCCATCAAGTCTGCCGGAGGGGAAAGGGTGTTGCCCCATTTGCCCTCTCTTCTCTGGAAAGAAGGATGGCGGCCGCATGGGAGCCTTGTGGACAGCAGGTATGAGCCGGGGGTGTGGGGGCGACTAAAACCTCATGGGAAGGGGGGCGTTTCGCTCCGCCCTTCACGCCCTACTGAGGTCACCAGTTGCCCCCCACGAGCGGCTCTCCAGCACGGCCACAGCCCCAGAAGCACAAGGACTTAATGCAGAACCCAGCAGCTTGGAGCAGAAAAGTGAAAGGACTATGCATTAATCCAGGCAATCATTTCTGCCCAGAGGGGAAAGGGTGTTGCTCCCTTCCGCCCTCCTCCCTCTGGAAAGAAAGATGGCGGCCACATGGGAGCCTTGTGAACAGCAGGTATGAGCCGGGGGTGTGGGGGCGACTAGAACCTCATGGGAAGGGGGGCGTTCTGGTCCGTCCTTCACGCCCTACCGAGGTCACCAGTCGCCCCCCACGAGCGGCTCTCCAGCACAGCCACGGCCCCAGAAGCACAAGGACTTAATGCAGAACCCAGCAGCTTGGAGCAGAAAAGTGAACGGACTATGCATTGATCCAGGCCATCAAGTCTGCCGGAGGGGAAATGGTGTTGCCCCATTCGCCCTCTCCTCTCTGGAAAGAAAGATGGCGGCCACATGGGAGCCTTGTGGACAGCAGGTATGAGCCGGGAGTGTGGGGGCGACTAAAACCTCATGGGAAGGGGGGCGTTTCGCTCCGCCCTTCACGCCCTACTGAGGCCACCGGTTGCCCCCCGCGAGCGGCTCTCCAGCACGGCCACGACTCCAGAACACAGAAACCAATTTCTTAACTATCTGACTTTCAGTAGAAATACCTCCAGGGTCAATAGGTAAAATAGCAGAAATCCAAAACCAACATTTAATTCTTGAACCCAGCTGTAGAAAGCAAATCACTTCACAATGCTTTTTCAGCATGTCTGATTTGGGGGGGGGGGTAAACTCTAAAAAATAGTGGTGAATCTTTTATTGAAACAATGAATCTAATCAAAGCAGATAGAGTGTTAACTAGAATTCATCTGCCTCACAGGGACGGGGAGGGGTGGGGGGTGGGGCTTTATTGGGGTTCTTCATGGTAAAAAATAAGTATTGGTAAAGGGAAATGTGTTTGATATTTGCATGACTGAGACATAAACCTGAAAGCTTTGTAACCTTTCCCACAGTGATTCAATAAATAAAAAAAAAATGTAGATTAACTGTTAGCTGGAGAATCCAGAAACTGGCAAGATCTTAAATAGTGTCACTAATATGAAGTGTTTGGCAGTGTCTGTTTACAGAGGTCTGTATTTACAATATATCTAACTTTGTTTTTCTTAATTAAATGACCACATCCTATAGATAATCAATTCCTACCTCCTTTCCTCAAATTTTTCAGAGATGAAAACAACCAGGAGTTATTGGATACTGATTACTATAGAAGATGTGGATCTAAATAAGTGTACAATGTTAGTGCCTCAAAGCAACCTTGGTTGATTGTCTTTGAAGGACTGGAGGTACCAATATTACCTGATGATCAGAAAGGACCCCTAAGACTTGTAGTAGAATCTATATTTAGGGTCATGTAAACTGTTCTACAAAAATTGGTTCAACCCTCACTTTCATTTTCAATGCAATCAATAATGAAGATTTCTTCCCTCTCCCCACAGGACCTGCATTCTTCTCCCAGGATGTAGTATTGCCTGATACTAACTCACCATTAGAGCCATCTCAAACACACCCTGACAGCTGCAGAAGCTTTTGGTAACAGTTCTAATTTCACTTTTCCTTCCATCTGTCTGCAGATGGTTTAAATTTGACTCCTTAAAAATTATACTAAGAAACATTTACTACGCTTGTAGATTTCCCATTAGAAAAATGACAGGATTGTTATTTGCAGTCTTGTAATTGTGAATTATGCTGGGAGTTTGAATTCGTCCTAGACACTAAGGTTTTGATCCTAATTTTGAATCTGGTCACTAATATTTCATTTAGATTTATTTGAGTTGTCCATTACAATGAAAGTAATCAGAGATATCGACCATAATAGTAAAGGAAGTTGATTTTTTCAAATGTTTTAGTACTGCTTTTATTTTCCTTTCTCAAACTATCTTTCAACTACATCAGGATATGACACCAGAGTGCTTCTGTTTATTATATGCCATCTGGATTTCTTTATTAATTATATAATTCTTTCTACATATTGTTTTTCTGTGAACTACAAAATGACTTAAAGTTATTATTCAATGTTTATTTTATGTCAAAGACATTATCTCATTGTGAATAAATGACCAAGAAATTTAGGAGAAATAAAAATGTAAATAGATCTTATAATGAGTCAGAAGGAGAATTCAGTTCTCCTGAAGCCCAATAAAATGTTCCATCCAGTCATTTTTTTATATAAGATGCACTCTTGTTACTTATTCCACACTTGTCATTCTTTTTCAATTTCTTGTCCCAGCATCTCATTGTAACAGCATATTAGTTTTAGGCGTAAATCATTGTAAATAAATGTCAGTATCAATATACTAACTCCTGCCCTAACTCTAGCAAGATTACCACTAAATGCAATCTCTCTTAGGTCAATGTTTAAAAATTATTTTATTAATCTCTAGATTTAAAATATCTGAAATAGAAGACATTTTATTTTTTATATTAAAGGACTATTTTAGGACATTTGCTTTATGCATACTTTTGTAGAACTTACAAATGCACACTCCCTTATTTCAAGAAGCATTTTATTCTTTAGGAAAACTGGAGAATCAAGTTTTACACATGTGAAAATATAATTAAGATTCTAAGTCTATATATGATGACAAATGGAGAACACATTTTTCTTGGCTTTAAATATGTATTATGCAAATATTTGTTGAGTTTCACATAAATAATGAATCTCAGTAAATATATAATGAGTTTCAATAAATAATGAATTTATTCTTTAAAAATATGTTGAAAGTACAAATTATATTAAGATATAATAAAAAACGATCTATAAGCTAAATAATTTTCTAAATATGTTATCAGTAGCTTCTGATCTGTGATGGTGCATTTTATGTGTGAAGTTTGATATGCATAGCTACCAAATATTCGGTCAAATTCTACTTTAGATATTACTGTCAAGTTGTGTTTTATTTCATTTAAAAATGAGATTAACAGCGAAATCTGTAGACTGTGCATAAAAATTATTATCCTCATAATGTTGGTAGTCTTCATGAAATCAGCTTTAATAAATGATTTTTTCATTTAGTGTCAGAAATGTGGTGATTATTATCTCAGCCTCACACTCCTGTCTAAGGAGAAAAATAACAATGTCCTCAAGAGCTGATACCTCCTATGGAAGACAGAATTATCTCTGTACTCTTTCTTTATACTCAATTTGAAACACAAGCTCTTTTTCAGGTTTTCTGGCTGTCAATTTATCAATGGATGAATGAAACACACAGAGACATATACACACATGCTTTTTTTACTTCTGTTTCTTTAAGTAATCCTTACCAATACACCACCAGCCTACTAGTCTAAGCACCATAAAAGTACCCTAAAGTGCCATTAAAAGACATGTTCCTTAAGGAGGGAATAGATACTACAGTGAGTAGGACACTTGCTTTTCACCCTGCTAAAGAGTGTTGGATCCCCGAACCCCATAGGATCCTGGAGTATCAGCAGTAGTGATTCCTGAGCAAAATCTAGCATCTTACAATTGACTTGACTGTGGCAGTTGGAATTTTCTCTTGCAGACAGAGAACAACTAAGTACTACAAATAGAAAAAAAAGGCCTCTAGAGACAAATATTAATTGTATCTCATCTCAGTATTTATTGATAATAAGTTTTGATTCAAGTAAGATCTGTGAATCATATGCTCATATAAAATGTAATTTATTTTAATTCGAATATATAGCTAAGTTTCTAGCATTCCTCCCTGGGTATCTGGTCATTTATGCTTTGAATCAACTGAAGAAAGAGAAATTATTATACTTTTGCTCTAAGTAGAAACCAGTTCTAATGAACTAGAAATGTCACTCTGGTTCATGGAAGCTTATGGAGAATAAATTGCTTTCAAATTTCTCTTAAAATAGGTTTGTTTAATCAAAGGAATAATTTTTTAATTATTTTCCTGCCCCCATGTATAGTTGGGTAATATATAGTTGACATTATCACTCTAAAAGCAACACATGATTATAATACAGAGAGTTTATTAGAGAAACATAAAATAGATTGTATCTATTAGAGAATACTTGGAAGCAGAGAAATATAGTGCATGCTATCTTCTGAACTCACATTATACACTAGCAGAAACAGTCTGTAGGTGGTCTGAATGCCCCCTATTTATGTTTCAGCAAAGGACACATCCTAGATCTTAAAAGCTAGAAGAGTGACTGAGACCACCTCAAGTCAGCAAGTGTATCATAGTACTTGAAGATAGCATATATTTGTATGTTAGTCTAGAAGGAAAATTGAACATCTTGTTTCATAGGATAGCAGTAAGTCTATAAGGTATGGTTGGGTCACGTACAAAGACCAGGGTATTGATATCTCCCAAATGTATCCCAAACTGAGTTCCACTATTTTGCCAGAAAATTTGGTCCTTGCGTTATATCAACTTGGGGAATGTAGATTGTTCTCTACTCTGGTTATAAAGGGCTTCTTAGCAGAGTTCTGAGGAATATCTTTTCTTTTCTTTTGCTTTTTGAGTTACACCCAACGATGCACAGGGATTACTCCTGACTTTGTACTCAGGAATCACTCCTGGCAGTGCTCAGGGGACTATAAGGGATGCTGGGAATTCACTGTACTATCACTCTAGCCCCTCTGTAGAATATCTTGATTGGATATAAGACACGTTGTACGTGTATGGATGGCAGTGCTAGGTAGAGAGGCAAAGTGTGATGCATAGGAGAATCCACTGCTAAATAATATCTTTTTCTGATTATAAATTTCACTCCTAAAAAAAATAAAAACAAAATTTCGCTCCTCAAGAGTTATTTCTGCTTTTGAAAAGTGCTTTGTGCAAGTCACAGTGCCTATAACATGAGAGAGAATATTTTATTATTCCCTTAGAAATGTAACCGAATAAATCTGAATTGGAGTTTGTTTAACTGCCTACTCCCCCCACACAAATAATTTTCTATTACTCTTGTTATTCTCTCCACACTAGATTCAATTAGTATATGTGTCTCAGAGCAGAGGGCTAAGAGGCTGTTCTGAGGAATGTCATGATCAAGTGCTTAATAGCTTTGCCAAAGAGAAAAAAGGAAAGTTTAAATAGCCATGAGTTATTATAGAGTACATACCTTATAATACACCTGTGTACATGTACATGTTTATATGCAAAGAGAATACTGATGTCCCTGACAAATGAAGTGAACTGTTCAATTGTTCCTTTCAAGTGATTTTGGAGAAAAGGACGTTAAAACATCAAAACTTTTAAGACATTAATATTTGTACTAGTCTCCAAATGGTACTTTGATTTCTTGCATTCAAGATATATACAAAACAAAAGTTCAAATTATTGCATGTGAGCTAAGATGTCCAAATAATTTCTATTATTTCATCCATTAATGATTTTCAGGGAAAGCTGGGATGACTTCTGGTGGAAGTCTTTTGTTTGATTGTTTAGGTAAGTACTGAACCTTTATTTTTACTTTTTTAATCCTTTTTATCGTGATTTACAATACTGTTAACAAAAGAGTTTGAGAACGGTGCAACATCATACCTTTCAGTATTTGTCAGCATCCTTCCACCTATGTCTCCAGACACCTCTGTGCACTGACTCTCAGGTGAAAGTGCACAATCACTTCTCAGTTATTATCCCCACTTCTATGTGTCTTTATAATCTATATATGAAAAAGATTAGTTTACATTTGTCCCTCTCTGACTACATTCAGCAAGATACCCTTTAAGTTCATCTCTGTAGCAATAATATCATTGTTTGCGCTTTCCATATTGCTGAATATTATGTTATTTTGTATACATACCACAGTTTATTTTTTAAATCTTTAAAAAACTATACTTTTATTTGGACATCAATTTTATAAAGTGTTAATTTTGGATTTCAGGCATACAATATTCAGCTTCATATTACTTCCAGTGAAAGTATTCCTTCACCAGTTTCTCCAAAATAAGAATCAAAGGGATTCAAACTGGAAAAAAAGGTTAACTACCACTAGCAGATGACATGAAAATATATACAGTTGACTCTAAGGATTTCACTAGAATTATTTCACTAAAATGTAAAACAGGAAAAAGATTGAGAAGCACTACTTTATTGTATAATTTAAAGCTGGAAAAAGAAAAAACCTCCCATCTACTTATTTTCCCAGGTATGCTTTGCCCATCTGAAGAGTTTTAGCACTCCCTATAAATTGTAACAGCATTTGCTCCATGAAGGATCAATGCTTTATTGGCAAGCTTAAGGCCATTCTCACCGTTCTGGCTACTGAAGGATGATGTCAGCTTCTTAATCTATATTATCTATATATACTCTTGGAGCAGGAAAATAATTAAAAAATAGATCAATGATTAAATAAATCCATTCTGAAAGAAATTTGAAAATAATTTATTCCCCATAAACTTCAGTGAACAACATTGACATCACATTTCTGGTTAATAGGTATCTATTCAAAGCTAGTTGTATGATATTTTCCCTTCCTTCAGTTGGATGTAAACAAAATCACCACAGAAATCACAGAAGGAGACTCTGCAGGAAGATGTAGTCTACTATGGTAGTATTGCAGGACCTAAATCTAAGCACTCCACTCTCCTTTTTAATCAAGAATTTCAGGTTCATGGACTAGCTTGAATGAAGGGATCGGATCGGGTGACAGGTTATGACTTCTTTCAGTAATGACTCAGATAAGATTTTAGCTTCAATGTCCAGAGCAAGACTCAAGCAGTTAAGGCACTAGCCTCCCTCCCCACCACATGGTTCCCCATGCACCACTGGGTGAGGCCCTCTCCTAGAAAAACAAAAATATATATATTTCTGTCCCCCAGATTGAATTTATTGCCTTAAATATGGATTGAATAATGTTTTATAGTTGTTTTGTCCTTTCTCCCAGATTATTACAGGTTAAAACATGTTGCTTGAATAGTGAGCCATCCCTTCGATCAGTTTTGGTTATTGAATCCTTGTTGTCTAATGTCATTAAGATCTGCTCTTTGATCATCCGTCAGTCTGATCACCCATGATTTCCATTAAAATCATGTCATCTGCTTCAAGGACTACAATTGCCACTATCATCTCAAATTTATGATGACAGACAACACCAAGTTTTCAAGGATTCTGCTGTTTCCCTAATAACACATTTTTTATTACCCAAGGGATGGGAGAGTAACTTCAGTCAACATTGTCAGAGGGAAAGAAAGCAAGTCACACATAATAATTTTATTCTAACATTACCAAATTTGTAAGCCTGTTGGACTCCTTCCTCTAAATAATTACAGGGAAGTTCTGGAATCTTGACCTCATTAAATGTTGCCTTTTGTGGATTCCATGCTTTAGTAACCAAGAAAACTATTGGCCAATTCAGTCTATTAGTTAAGCATGTTGAATCTGATAGCCTACCATATTAATACCTAAATTGACAGATATATTCACCTTTCTACTGTATCTTCTAAGGCTAAAATATTTAGGGATACATTTATGTACATGATTCTCAGGTTGTGGATGAAAAACTTGAGAAGTTCTTAAAATTCTGTGATGTATGGGCTATTTAGTTCTCAAGATAGTGAGTGGTTATCTTCTAAATCTTACTGGAATTTGAATTCCAGTTTTCATGTTTAGAGGCAATGGGTATGATTTGAGTAGATCATAGGAGAATGCCAGTTTCCTCAAAAGATAAAGGAGCTTTTTTAACTGGCAAATAGATTGGGGGGTCAGTTATGAAATTCATCAGTTATGACATTTAGTCATGCCTTCAACCCGACGTCTGTAATTTATCTAAAAATGTATTTTAGATTGTTTTGAAATCTTTTCATTTTATATTTGTGTTTTGACCTAAAAGTAAAGCCCTGAGTTTTCTTGTCTTTTTAAAATTACACTTAAAATCATTTTAACTTCTGCAACTCTTGTAACCACTAATGTGCCACCGTGTTCAAGTTTAACAAATTACTAAGTGTTTTTATTTTTTTTTAATTTTTTTTGCTTTTGGGGTCACACCTGGCGATGCACAGGAGTTACTCCTGGCTCTCCACTCAGAAATTACCCCTGGCAGTGTTCTGGGGACCATATGGGATGCTGGGAATGGAACCCAGGTCAGCCGAATGCAAGGCAAACACTCTACCCGCTGTGCTATTGCTCCAGCCCTAACAGATTACTAAGTGTTTTTAATTTCTGCTTGTGATACCCCTTTTACCAAGGAATACTACAGTACCCCTTTGTGCCTGCACAGGTGTAATTCCTATACCTCACATGAAATCATGTTCTAACACATGCATAATCATTTTTTTCTTTTTTTTCTTTTTTTTTTTTGTGGCGGGGGGGGGGGGGGTGTGTCACACCTGGCGATGAACAGGGGTTACTCCTGGCTCTGCACTCAGGAATTACTCCTAGCGGTGCTCAGGGAACCTTATGGGATGCTGGGAATTGAACGCCGGTCCGCCGCCTGCCAGGCAAATGCTCGACCCGCTGTGCTATCGCTCCATCCATCCCGGCATAATTTATTGTGGACTTCTTTTGCTGGAGCCAGTACTCTTATGCAAAAGTGCATTTGTCACATTATAGTTAGGTAAACAGGTGGCAAAATGACTTTTAAAGAGATAGGTCACTAACTTTGTTTTAGGACTTTTAATTTCAGGAAAAAATTGAGAAGATACATTCATGAAAAATGAAAAAATATAATTGTATCAATTTGTCAAAATTGTTGATAGTTGATAAAATGATAGAGATACAAACACATGATACAACCAATCTGAGGAAATTAAAATGTTTTTAGAGCACCAGGACTATATTCTGTAGCATTCTTTATCTAACATGTGATATGGTAATAAAAGGAGGTGGGAAATGTTTTCAGATGGTTCTTATATATTGTTAATGATCGAAGAGTTAATGATTGCAGATAATTTCGTGAAAGTGAGCAAAATGAAATTACATAGTCAAAAATGTTTATTGATATTGAAGTGTATTTGCTTCCCAATGGAAGTATTTGGACATGGATTGCTCAAATTAAGCTGGACACATCACAAGGATTTTGTTTTTAAAACCAGTGAGTAGGGGGCAAGGCTACACAACCTGTTATGTCTTTAATGATACATGTCTGTAACTCTGTCTACCGTGTTGGACATAATTAGTAATAGGAATGCAGTAAGGGTTATTTTTTTTGTGTTTGTTTAATTCTAGATTTCTATTTTCAACTATTGAGTAATTCAAACCATCTCATGGAACACATGGGATGAGCAAAAAGTCTAAATTATACACAGGTTTAAATATTGGCTCCTTGAGGAATAAACTGTGTTAAAAATACAAATTCCAGGATGTCAGATTCCTAAGGGAATCATGTCTCTGTTGTCTTTCTTTAAAAAAAAAAAAAACCTTCAGATTACATAAATACCAATGGTATTTGTTGCAAAGAGATTCTTTGGAAATTTTCTTTGTTCCACTCTGTACAACATTGTATTACTGAATTTTTGTAGCTCAAATTCTCATTGACATTCCAAGAAGTTATCAAAAAAATATTTTCCATTTAGGTTACTCTTTCCAAAGTATTCTAGCTCTAGGAAAACATTAATGCTGGCCTTTAGGTTATAATACTATATTTAAAGAATATATATTAGCTTCTAAATTTAAAAATAAGGATGAGGAGACCTAGAGATTATCAGGTTTTACTGTTCCTTTTTAATAAATGAGGATGCATATCAAGAAAATATAGTATTGTCCTGTAGCATATATGTTGTTAGTGACAGAACTAGGTCAGTAATCCATTTTTTTTATCTAATTTAAGAAAATATTCTTTCAGTAATGTTTCATCATATGGTAAGACTTCATCCTTTGAGTGTGTTTGTAATTGTGATTCATGATCATGAATAGTTGCAAACATATAGTCATTTTTATTCTAAGGAAAGAAAAGACTGTTTTACCCATATGGTAACTCATTTTCTCACTTATTCTCAACTTCGGTTTATTTGTTCATAAATTCTTTAGTTCAGATTCATTTTACAAACTGTTTTTTTCCTAATTTTGTCTAGATTGAATTTCTTTTAAAAATTGTTTTTTTGTTTCTCCTTCTGCAGGGGAGGTGATTGCCAAGCAATTCTCAAAGGGACCGAGGGCTCATGCAGTTGATGCTGGGTAAACTGGTTCAATCCCGGAATCATATAATCCCCTAAGTAATTTCAGGGGAAATACTAAGCACATAACTAAGACAGCTTTTGAGAACTACTAGTATAATCCATACCCCCCTGCCCCCACACATACACATGCACACTTAACACTGTACTTATTGTTATATTATTTTTCTCAAAAATATCACTACTCATGCTTGTATAAGTTTCAGATCCCACAAATCCTAGGTCAACCCTAGGTATGATTAACTTTCTAAAGTCATTCTTAGAACTGATTTGAGCTCATTTATAGGAGTGAGAACTCAGTAAGGATATAGCAGGAAAGACCTATTATGTGCAACCAAATAAATCAGAACAGATAAAAGCCTCTTTGATGAAGTGAAATGAAATGATAAGCAACAAAGAAATTGTATTTCCTTAACAAGTTTAAGGGCACATCAATGGGTAAGGAAATAAATATATCTACCAGTCTCATAAACTACGATGTGTAAGACATAAAATGGAACAATGAATTCATATAAACTATTTCTATGAAAAATGATATTTCTAAGAAGTATTTTTATGAGTGTCACCTGCCTATCAGAATACCTTAACCTATTTCCAATCCTACACTTTACCCATTGTCAATTGTCGGGGGAAAAGATTTGAATTCAAGGTTATGACTCATAAAAATTCAAATTTCATTCATTTTTATAAATATTTTTATTTAAAGTTTTACCCTCTAATAAAAACTGGAAAAGGAAAACACTTATTGAAGATGTATGTACACATACACATGCATACACATATATGCATATATACCGTGTTAGGTTTTGGGGATTTCTCTTGATTAATTTCTCTCTTCATTTCTTGATCTACCTAATTGATTTCTCTTGCTCTATTTTCATGGGATATAGAAGAAGGAAAACATAAGGGTTATCTAGGACTATCTCTGTGTTGCACAATTTTATATCATTTGATTTCTGGTATAGTAATTGAGCTAGGTTTTCAAGTAACTCATTTGACATCTTAGGTGTGAAATTGGCAGAGCAGTATCTTAATTCATAGATCACAGCTAGTTTGTGTGACAGAGACTTTGATATTAGACATCCAGTAATGCAGAATAGGATTTTATATTCTTGCTTAATTATGCTTGATATGTGAATGTGAGCAAATATTAGGCACTTGATAAACAACTGCTTAATAAATTAAGAAGTTCAGGAAATAAAAGAGGACATGATAAAATGGAAAGATATCCCCTGCTCATGGATCGGGAGAGTTAATATTGTCAAAATGGCAATACTTCCCAAAGCATTGTACAAATTCAATGCAATCCCTATAAGGATACCCATGACATTCTTCAAAGAAATGGTGCAAACACTCCTGAAATTAATATGGAACAATAAGCCCCCATGAATAGCTAAAGCAATTCATGAGAAAAAGAAAATGGGAGGAATCAACCTCCCTAACTTCAAACTCTACTACAAAGCAATAATAATTAAAACAGCATGGTACTGGAACAAAGGCAGAGCTGCAGACCAGTGGAACAGGATTGAATACACAGACATCTCCCTTCAATCCTATGATCATCTAATCTTTGATAAAGGTGCAAGAAATGTGAAGTGGAGTAAGTAATGCCTCTTTAACAAAGGGTGCTGGCAAAACTGGACATGCAAAAAAAATAGGCTCAGAACTCTGCCTAACACCATGTACAAACGTAAGATCAAAATGGATTAAAGACCTCAACATCAGACCGGAATCCATAAAGTTCATTAAAGACAAAGTTGGCAAAACCCTCCATGATATTGAACCTAATGGTATCTTCAAAGATGTCAAGCCACTGGCCAAGCAAGTGAAAACAGAGATAGATAAATGGGACTATCTTAACTAAGAAGCTTCTGCACCTCAAAAGAAACAGTGACCAAAATACAAAGATAGTCTACAAAATGGAAAAGGATATTCGCTGAATACATATCTGACAAGGGGTTGATATCAAGGATATATAAAGTACTGGTTGAACTCTACAAGAAGAAAACATCCACCTCATCAAAAAATGGGGCAATGAAAAGAACAGAACCTTTCTCAAAGAAGAAATCCGAATGGCAAAAAACACATGAGAAAATGCTCTACATCACTAATCATCAGGGAGATGCAGATCAAAACCACAATGAGATACCATCTCACACCTCAGAGACTGGCCCACATTCAAAAGAACAAAAGCATCCGATGCTGGTGTGGATGTGGCGAGAAAGGGACACTCCTTCACTGTTGGTGGGAATGCAACTGATTCAGCCCTTTTGGAAAACAGTATGAATGCCTCTCAAAAAATTAGAAATTGAGCTCCCATTTGACCCAGCAATTCCACTCCTGGGAATATATCTCAGAGAGGCAAAAATGTATAGTCGAAATGACATCTGCACTTGTTTGTTTATTGAAGCACTCTTTACAATAGAATGGAAAAAACCTGAGTGCCCAAGAACAGATGGGAGCACCAAATAAAGAGTTTTTGGAGAATGCTCCCAGGAGGGGAAATGCATGTTGAAAGTAGACTATGGACTGAACATGAGTGCCACTCAATGCCTCTTTTGCAGACCACAACACGCAAAAGGAGAGAGAGAACAAAAGGAAATGCCCTGCCACAGAGGCAGGGTGGGGGGTGGGGTGGGGGGATATTATCCATGGTGGTGGAAAATGGGCACTGGTGGAGGGATGGGTATTTGATCATTGTATAATCGAAACCCAAACAAAAAAATTTGTAAATCTATAACTGGTGTTTCACTAATAAAAATTTAAAAAAACAAAGAAACTTTGGTACATCTACACAATAAAATACTATGTAGCTGTTAGAAAAGATGAAGTCATGAAAGTTACATATAAGTGGTACTACATGGAAAGTATCTTGCTAAGCGAAATGAGTCAGAAAGAGAGGGATAGACATAAAAAGATTGCATTCATCTGGGGGACTTAAAGTAACAAAATAGGAGATTAATACTCAAGAATAGCCGAGATCAGTACCAGGAGGATTACTCCATGGGCTAGAGGCCAGACAGGCATTCCAGGGGAATGGGCAGTTCAGATAGAGAAGGGAGCACCAAATAAACAGTGTTGGGAGGATCCTCCCAGGATAGAGATGCATGTTGAAAGTAGACTATGGACTGAACATGATTGCCACTCAATGCCTCTTTTGCAGACCACAACACCCAAAAGGAGAGAGAGAACAAAAGGGAATGCCCTGCCACAGAGGCAGGGTGGGATGCGGGTGGGAGGGATACTGGGATCCATGGTGGTGGAAAATGGGCACTAGTGGATGGATGGGTATTTGATCATTGTATAATCGAAACCCAAGCACAAAAATTTGTAAGTCTACAACTGTACCTCATGGTGTTTCACTAATAAAAATTTTAAAAAATTTTAAAAAATGAATAAAGAAGCAACTTGAGAGTAAAAGACAGAAGCTTTGATGTTAGCAAACTGAGGATTCAAAATTATTGTGTCTAGGGGAAATGGTTTAGTATGTCTGTGACTGCTTTCTGATCTATCTTGTGAGACTAAGAAAATCTACCTTTGAAAGTTGGGCTAAAAATGATTTAAATTGGATTATTTTTGTAAAGTTCCTGGTTACAAATGCTGACTGCACTGGAGTTATGAGTAATAAGTCTTGGGTCCCAAACGATTCTACAGCAGATAGGGTGCTGCTCACAACTGGCCCTGATTCGCACCCTGGCATCACATATATTCCCCAGAATCCCCACCAGCAGTGATCCTTGAACACAGAGCAAGGAGTAGGCCCTGGACACTGCTGAGTGAGAAATAAAAAATAAATAAATAAAACTGAAAAAAGAACAATATACATTTATATATTATCTAATTTAATATACATAAACAGCATACTATAGATGTTACTCTCTCTTTTTTTTTTTAACTAGGGGTAATGAATACCTTTTCTCATGCGGAAAAACTGAGAAATAGAGAATAAGGTGATAGAAACAATTGTATTCTCTTAGCTTTCTGACAGCCAAATGAAGTTAAATGATTAGTGCTTTTAGACAATGTGTTTATCACCTATATTCCTGTCCCCAAATGTACTAAGGTGGTGAGAAATAAAGGATACTTCAAGGTCCAGAGAAATGGTGCAGGACATAGGGCACTTGACTGACATGTGACCAACCTGATTAGAATAATAATACCATGTATTATGATATATTATTCCCCCAAGCACTAGCAGAATTGACTTATGAAGGAAAAGCCTGGAATAACCCCTAAACACCACCCAGTATGGCCCACCTCTACTTCCCCAAGAAAAGATACATCACGACATTGCCTTTGTGATAAAATAAAATATGGATGAGACATATTTTTTAACAGACAAAATGGTTTATTGCTAAAGAGATGAGGGAGTGGGCCATTTCAGAGGAAAAACAAGAGGTCCACATAAGGAAGTTATAATTCTTCCCACCCTTTATTTTATTATACTTTATTATTCACTATCTTAATGAGCTATGACCTCGTTGGAAAAATAACCATCATCTTTCAGATCAGAATAGGTTGTATCCCCAAGTTACAAATAAAGTTCAGCAATTGCAAAATGTCTTAACTGTTTTCATCATGAAAGCACATTATTTATTTACTTGCTTACTCTAATCAGGTAATTTCTTCCTTTGCTGGTCATTTTAAATCTTTCTACTGCATCTAATATTGACTAAGAGAATTAAAATATATGGATATATTTATATGTTAAAATTCAAAAAAACTTTTGAGGGGAAAGAGGGAGAATGTGGAATGCTCAGATTTTTTTAAATTTTATTTTTTGCACCACACCCTGCTGTGCTTAGGGCTTATTCCTGGCTCTATGCTCGGGGATCACTCCTGGCAGTGCTCAGGAAACCACATGTGCTGCCAGAGATTGAACTCAGGTCAGTCACATGCAAGGCAAGTGCCTTACCCTTTGTACTATAGCTCTCTTGTTCCAGATTTCTTTTAGTGGGGTATTAACTCTGGGACTAAATGATTGTTTTTTGTCTTGTGTACAATCCCCTTTTACAATTACTGGACTGCTGACTTCCTTAATTCCCTAAATTACTTATAACTCAGATTACTTTTTACAAAATCATAGTATTTACTTAGTGGTAACTAATTTCTGTGCATTAGTCTCATAACAATTCTATAAAGAAGTTATTGTTTTTAATTTATATTATCAATTGGTATTACTTCAAGTTCCAGATGTCCAGACTTAATATCTACATATATTCACTACCTAATTTTATCATATTATAATTATCATAACATTGATCCTTGTTTATGTTGGTTTTGTTTGGGGGTCATGCCCTTCTGTGCCCAGGGCTTATTCTTGACTTGTTCAAGGATCACTGCTCTGATGATCTCATGCAGTGCTAGCACCTGGGCTGTCTGAATGCAAGGCAAGCACTTTAACCCCTGTACTATCTCCCTTTTACATTTTCATGCCTTCATTTTTAATTTTAAGGTTGTTAAGAAAATAGTCCAAGGAAAAACAGCTTCTAAGTAGCATAAGTAAAGTTCAAATAACTGTCAAATCTCTTGTTCAAGTTCTCGCAAGTAACAGTATCCAAATATTGCTATTGGTGAAAATTCTTTGGAATTAATTCCTGGAATGTTCTTGATATACAGGACATTACTAAGTATCACTCCCTATCTGTGTATTTTTGAAGGACCTTGTTTTCTCCAAGCCATTTTTCATCTGTAAGACCATTTGAACATTATCTGACATATAAGATCATTGAGAAAATATGAGACTAACTGACACTCATACATTACCTTCCAAGTAGTCCTATAATGAGGGACTTTCTTTCAACACTTTTTACCTTTTCCTCTTCAAACTTTCATTCAACCTGTCAAAATCCTATAAGAGACTTTCATGTTTAACATCTCCTGGGTCCTCTCTTAAAAAAATTTTTTTATAACTTTGGCTTTAGCAGAAAGGCATATGCTTATTTTCATGGAATGATGAGTGCCTTGATGTTGCAGAAAAAAAAAACACTTAAAAATCGCTACTCTGTGATCTTTCCGAACATGGCAGGAAGGTCAGTCTTGCAGAACTTTCCCTCTCCTTGCAGCGACTGCCTTTAATAGAATCTGGCCTGCAGAATATCTGGACTGTGTGTTAGACTGGTGTCAAGAGCAAGTGCAACAAGTTCCCTGAAGTTCAGCCTTTACAATATCATGCAACTCAAACATTCCTTCAAGAACACCCCCCCACCCCCGACCTTTTCCAGTGGGAATCAACTGCAGTGATTCTCTTGGAAACAGCTTGGGAGCAGGGGGGAAGGGTGTGAAGTATGTGAATTCAGAAAGATTGAGGATGGGTGAGTGGGTGGAGATGAGCGGGTGGGAATGACAAGTTAAGATGGAAAAAATAACCACCACTGCCACCAAAATATTCTGCTGTGGATGAGGGAGTACACCCTACAGCTGTTAGCACTGTTCAGCATATTTTGCATATTTACATATACCAAGTATTTCCAAACAGCCTTGTGTTTGTTTTAAAATCCCACACGGAGATGTCTGGTAAGGCTGTCACTGTAGAAGTGTATTTTCTTGGAGATGTTTACAAAATATATTTTCATATATATATATATATATATATATATATATATGCAAACTCTGTCGGTAATTACATTATAGGGAACTCTCAGCTAACCCATTTTCACAGACATTTTCGAGATGACACTTCGAACCAAACACCCATATTCCAAGGCAAAGCGAGTACCTGGTTGATTGAAGCCAATTTTTTCTTATGTCTGGTATGAAATGAAACACAAGTCATAAATTAGTGATCCTTGGTTGGTCCTAAAGACACCAAGGTGTTATTTCCTTAATTACTGTTGCTTCTATTTTGTAAGGTGTTTTGAAAATAAAAATTCAAACCCTGGTGAAATTATTCTATAGTTGTTTTCTTTAAGAAGCACAAAATCCCATAAAACCAACATAGCTCATTTGAAAATAGATTAGGATACTTTTAGCACAAGGAATGAGGTAGTTTAAAGCTATATTTTCCTTTAAGCAAGATCTACAAGGCAAGGATAGAGTGTCAGGCTTAAAGGGGAACATATTTTGTAGTTTCTGGCAAGATATTAAATCCTCTGTTGCTATATTTGGCTCCCTGCAAATAGTCCCTTGTACAAGTGCAAGCAAATATCAATGCTGGTGTTCTTCATTCAGTCACAGCCAAACTTGGTATGGAAAGTAAAAGTTATGCTTGTGTGTTTCTCTTGAGAGAAACTTGCAGCTTATTTATTTATTTATCCACAGCATTCCAGAGTATAGGCACCTACTTTAACATCAAATGAATCAACATATGTTTGCTTTCCATAACATTTTTTCCACTGCTTAACTGAGAGCACATGTAACAATCCAATCGGGACAGAAATGTAGTGTTTTACCACTTCAATGTGGTCATATATAGATATGTAGTCAAATATGTATAAGCAGGTCAAATGGGATGCTTAAATACTTAGGACATAACAGAATGGGTATATATATATATATATATATATATATATATATATATATATTCCCCCAAAAGGAAGCAAAATAATTAAATGGTAGTTGGTTTTCTCTAGAGAAAACACACTAGCAAGGAGGAATCTGCACCAGATGTCTTACTCTCCACCCGCCTAGGAGGCTGTCTCACAGAAATACCACATAACCCTTCAGAGGCCAAGGCATTTTAACATGTGAAATGCTTAAAAGTTTGAGCAAGAATTTCTTTTGTAGGTATTTTATTGAAAGCAGATTAATCTTATATGTGTCCATTGCAAACATTGAACCTTGCTAGTTCTGATGATCAGTAAATTCTCCTAGATTATATGACTAAGACTGTCACAGTCACTGTCCTCCCATTGTTCATCAATTTGCTTGAGCAGGCCCAGTAATGTCTCCATTGTAAGACTTGTTACTGTGTTTGGCATATCGAATATGTCACGGGGAGCTTGCCAGGCTTTGCCGTGTGGGCAAGATACTCTCGGTAGCTGGCCGGGCTCTCCAAGAGGGGCGGAGGAATTGAAACCGGGTTGGTCGGGTTGGTTGGGTCTGCCGCATGCAAGGCAAACACCCTGCCACTGTGATATTATAATAGTAATCCACAGGTATAAGAATGGTCCCCAAAGATATCCACAGTCTAATCCCCAAAGTCTGTGATGTTATTTTATAGAAAATAAGGCAGTAAGGACCTTGAGGAGGAGAGACTATTCTAAATCATCCAGGTAATGTTAATGGAACTATTAGGATTCTTTAACATTTGAGCAAGTGGCAGGAATGAGCCTCAGAGTGACACCATATGAACTTTACTTGACCAGGTGTTGCTGGTTTTGAAGACAAATGAATGGGATTATTAGCCAAGGATTCCAGAAACAGTAAACAAGGAAACGTATTCTCCCTTAGAGTCTCTAGAAGAAATGCAGCTGTCTCTTTGACTTTAGCTCATGACTCCCCAGTGTTTGACTTATAGAAGCATAAGATAATAAATTTAGGTTGAGTTAAGCCATTTAGTTTATAGTCACTTTTTACAGTAGCTATGAACACTCATAGTATTTGTCTAGTCTAAATATGTAAGACAGAAAGTTTCTGCCAAATCATTATCAATAATGCTGGAATGTTGATCAATTTAAATATGATTTCATAAGTTTAGACATTAAATATTCACTTAAAAAGAAAACATAAGACCCATGTAGTAAGAATGCTTCATTAAAAAAATAGGTCTTGAAATTCTATTTTCTAGGTACTCACCTTCAAATGTAAATAAATTGTTAGGAAGGCTTTGTTCATTTTTACAAATTACTTACAGTAAGTTCTGTTCCAACAAATGAGAGCTACAGAGAGATTGAGAATTAGACAAGACACTTTTCCAGAGGGTCATCTGATAACTAGGAACCTTGTATTAAAAATAATCAAAAGCCTCCTACTATTGGGCAATTAATATGACCTATTTCACTTGCTTTTTCATTGCAAAATTTGTGTTCTAACTCAGTTCTCACTAAAATGTTCTAAGTTCTTAGATTCAGAAATAAACTCAGAAAATATGACTAGGGGACAGAGATGTGACTAAGTGGTAGAACTCTTCACTTGCATATGTGAGTCCCTGAGGTTGATCCCTGGTATTGCAAACAAAAATAGATAGCCAATGTATATGTGTGTGTATGTATCTATCTATATATGATGGTGTTTTAGTATTCAAAGAAATGCATAAGTTGCTTAATTGAACAAGATGTACCAACTTTAATGCTCAAGAAATGCAGACAAAATCAAATGTAACATTAAATTAATCAACATTAAGTTCACATTAAATTATTTATTTATTGAACAAATTGAAAATGACATGTTTTTATTACAAAGTCTTCTCTCATCAAATATCAACACATAGTTATGAGACCTGCATTTAAAGAGTGAATAGAAATATGAAAATGCCTCTTTCCCCAGCCCCACAAAAAAGAGAAAACAATGATTTTATAATTAGCATGTAACGCCTAAATTTTTATGAATTACATATATATTGAAAATTAAGAATGATTACATAGCTGATATTAGTTAAATTTTCTTTCTGGAAATGTGAATTAAGATAGCAAAAAATGCTCATAGAACTAATAAACCTGGTATTTCACTAAATTTCAACATTGCAAAATAATATTTGTCATTAGTTTTCAGTTTAATCAAGAGACAAATATAAAGTTCATCATATTTTGCAATTTTTATAAAAGTACTTCACCTAACTGAAAAAAATTGGCATCCGACTTTTCTTTCAATACAACTCTTTAAATGATATATAGAATTCACATGAAAACCCTCATATTGTTTTGCCAAAAAATGCATGAAACAGTATTTTAATCAGATATAATATCCATGATTGTAAATGTCCAAAGAAATTAAATCAAGTGTATAAAGAATCATTATTAATTTTGTCCTAGCCACACACAGAGAGAAAAATATGTACATCTCTATTAGTATAAAGAAATATCATTAGAAAAGTTCACATCTTATTCATACTCAAAAAAATCTAAATAAAGAACCTTGTATTTGAGAGTAGAGATACTAGGTCAAAATTTAGTAGTCCAGATGTTATTTAGAAAGAAGCAAATCATTGGTGACCTCCCTTTTTCTAAATAGTGTCATTATTTAATTACACAAAAGAATTGATAAATTAGACTTAATAATTTTTCAGATTTTAAAAGATTTAGAGAAATGTATTAAATCAAATTAATTTGTAATTTCATAAATTACTAGAGCAATCAATCATTTGAGACTAAAATATCTTTCAAAGAAAAGAAAATTTTATTTTCCATTATGGAAAATCAAAGAAATGGAAAGTAAAGACATTTTAGTTTGACTCTATATTTTGGAAAAGTGAATAGAGTGAAATTCCCAGAGAGCACATAAACAAAAAATAAAAAAAAAACATACTTACAAATTCAGAAAGTCTGTTCTGTGACTAATCTCTAGAATAATGTTATCAAGGAACTGAACAGTTTGACGCTATTGAGACAGGTTTTCTTGCATGCCCCATCCATAAGGAAATTTTCAAAGCCATGCAATTTTATCCGGTTTACATATTCATCCCAGCATACATTACCGAATTAAAAGTGTCACCTGATTTTCCTAAATAAAGCTCATTAATGGTTTTTAATTCTTTACATAAATGAATTAAAGGGCTGCTAAGTCATGTTTCTAGATAATACATCTGAATTTATTTCTGAAATAAGCTTTCATTTTTTTCCCTGAAAGATGTATCTAGTATGCTCTAGAGAGACTGTTAAACGAAACTTAGTTACTGAACATTAACATCGGCAGACTGATTTTAGTCTTAGACTCATATAGTTTCTGCTTTTCTGCTGTCTCTCTATGGCAGAGGTGATCAATCACAGGAATTCTAACTGCCATCAATACCCTTTTGTAAATGCAATGGTTCAAGTGAGCTCTTTCCATCTTAAATAACTGACGCAGTGTCAACATCTGCTTCCAATAAAGTTGTTTCTTTTTTTTTTTCTTAAGTAAAGTAAATCTGCTGACTGAGATCATAAAGTTGTGTTTTTTTTCTTCCCCTTTCATAAGGAGAACTTTTTTTCCACCATATTTTGAAATTTTTCCTCCAAGGCAAGTAAAATTTAAAAAAAAAATCAGATGGGTTCAAAGGAGATGTTTTAAATCCAGGTGCTAAGGAAATCCAAAATATAACAGCAACAAAAAAACCCCACAAACTTAGGTGATTAAAATAAAACTGTTCCCTTGTTTTGGAGTCCTGAATAAGTTTTGAAAAAAGAAAACTTATCACATATGTGGGGCTGGAGTGATAGCACAGTGGTAGGGCATTTGCCTTGCATGCAGCCAACATGGCCGACCCGAGTTCGATTCCTCCGCCCCTCTCGGAGAGCCCAGCAAGCTACCGAGAGTATCTCGCCTGCACGGCAGAGCCTGGCAAGCTCCCCGTGATGTATTCGATATGCCAAACACAGTAACAACAAAATCTCCAATGGAGATGTTACTGGGTCCGCTCTAGCTCTAGCAATCACATATGTAAGAATTTGGCCCAAGAATAAATTATTTTCCTTCATAAATAACATATCAAATAATTAGAGATAATTAATAAATTAACATTTTATCTTCAACACCTAGTAGAACGTAGAGATTCTCCTATTATATTTCTTATAGAAGATACAATCATATATTTTTACTTTCAGAATAAGTGTGGAAATTAGAGGAGGGACATTGGGGAACTTAATTTTATGAAATATTTAAGCAAATGCTAGACATTTGTGGTAGCTGATCTTTCTAGAAAATATTTATAACAAACAAAATGATAATTGATTCTAATCTCCATAACCTCTCAGGTATGATCTCAGTTTACTCAGCAGAAAAACATATCCTCAGGTGACATGCACCTAGTGTGGCTAAGTCAGATTTCAGAAAATGACCCAATGACTACGACAATCCTCTCTTCCATTAATTCATTCTAGCTTCTTTATTCATCTCTCAGCCAAAACTCTTTTGTTGGTCTGTTTGTTTGATTTCGGTTTCCTCCTGAGAATCATTCTTGGTGGTGTTCAGGGAATCTAAGCAGTGCCTGAGATCCAACCCAAGCTGCCCACGAGCAAGCAAGCACCTTAGCCCTTGTACTACTTCTTTGTCCCAGTCAAAACTATTAACATCATTTGCTTTCCCTACTGAATATTACTTAACACTATGACCCAATTAACTTAAACTGGCAAATTATAACACAAAATGGAACTCCAGGATTGGAGCTATTTTCTTGAAATACAGTTTCTGTTTGCCATGTCAATTTGCAAAGATAACTTTTAAACCAGAGATAAGTCCAGATAGATTAGATATAGATGCTTATACTCTGCAAGTCTTAGAGTAGGAATAAACTAAAGCAATTTGCAAAACAAAGAGAAAGTTCCTAAAGGACACTTTGTATTCTTCTACTGCAAGCATGGGGAATGTTCAGCCAACAGGCCTTGTAAGGCATTCAGAACCATGGAATCTGGCCCTGGTAGCATTGTAGCATCCTTCTATTGTTCATCATTGATTTGCTGGACCGGGCACCAGTAACGTCTCACAACGAATTGGAGACTTGGCATATCGAATACATCACGGGTAGCTTGCCAGGCTTTGTCATGCGGGCGAGATACTCTTGGTAGCTTCCTGGGCTCTCCGAGAGGGGTGGAGGAATCGAACTCTGGTTGGTTGCCCGCAAGGCAAATGCCCTACCCGCTGTGCTATAGCTCCAGGCCAGAATAAACTGATGTTTCTGTGGGCTGCCTGTACCTTTACTACATTTACTGTTTGGCCTGTGAATGATCTTACAAATAACCAAATGGCCCCTCGCAGAAAAAAGGCTCCCCAACCCTGTTCTAATTCCTAGAATTTTCATAGTATTTAACTATGCAGAAATTAATTCCTGAAGTATTTATTTACTAGGTCTCACAGTTGCAGAAAGAAAGGGAAATTCTAGCCTTTTATTTAAATAATTAATGCAAATAATTTTAAAAGAAAATAGTAGAAAGAAAAATGTGAAGGGTTTAAGAGGGGGTGCATTAGTCAACTTTTTAAAGAAGAAATGCTTGTTTGAAAGGTCTAGGGTGTCTTTACAAATACACAAGGGGTCAAATAACATAAGCTCTAAATGTCATTATTAAGTCTTTCCATAGCTTGTGATTATTTGATAGCCTAAGCATAGATTAGGTATCAAATAAATGAGATGACTTTCTAATGTTTTATTCACAGAACTTTAGAAGACTTGAAGATTATGATTTATAAAATAGTCAAAGGTGGCATATTCTCTGCTGCCAACATCACAATCACAACCTTGGGATGTACTCTCTCTCTCTCTCTCTCTCTCTCTCTCTCTCTCTCTCTCTCGCCCTTTCTTTCTCTATCCCTGCATTTTTCTAAATAAAATGATTCTACTTTTTCAAAATGAGAAAGTTAAAAGTAAAGTGGTTCCAAATTAAGACATTAGAAAGACTAGAGACAGCTCGAAGAGCTTAGTGCATTCTTTGCATGTGGGAGGCTGGGGTTTGATATCCAACCCTGCATAAGGTCCCAAGAGCAGGGCCAGGAATAATTCCCAAGCACAGGGACTAACCCTGAGAAGTCCCGGTGTGGCTGAAAAACAAAAACCAAATACAAATGCGAGAAAGAGGAGGACATGGAAATCTTAGGCTTCAATATAGCCTCTTTGTTCAACAGCATCATTCTGATGTGAGTAAATCAGATGTAAAAAAAAAAAAACAACAACTTGCATTTTAGACTCAAAATAAAATCAAAATATTACGCCAAAAAGTAACTAGATCCTCTCTTATACTTTTGGCAGTAAAGGTAATCTGACCATAACAAAATAAGACCAAACAATTAAAGAGACTTGCACTCATTATTTTTTAGCTTTGATTTTGATCTGCTCCCTTGGGAGCAATGTGCCAACCAGCCTGTTTTTAATAGAAAAGCTACAGCAAAATTTAGGTGCTAAACTTTTCTTTGGTCCCCAGAGCCAAGGAATGTTTTTACCTGGTAGTTACCAGAAGTTAGAGAGAACAGAGTGTAAATGCAAGGTAAAGTTATGTAATTGTCTGTTCTCTTCTTCTCCAGTCCAATGAATAAGGAAGAGCAAATACTTTTTTTTTTCTCTCCTTAACTGGGAAAATCCAATAGAATGATCTGAATAAGTTGGAGTATAACACTGTTCTTAGAGAAACCACAAAGAAAGTTAATAGGTTCCAAGGGAAGAAGAGGAAAAAAATAATCCCAATGAGTTATCTCAAGGGAACTCCTGAAGTCTTGTGGAACCAATTTTTATAAATTTGTTCAACTCGGTGTTCCTTACTCACACCACTTGCAATGTAATAAAATAAAATTATAGATAGATATATAGATGATGAACCAAGTCACTCCCTAGAGAATTTAACATATATCATTAATAAGTTGAAGATACCATTGAATTTGACCTCACATTAGGTAAAATAGGAGCACATCATATTATGGAGATTCTAGTTCAAAGAAGTAATGTTAGGATTCATTAGAATACAAGAGAATATAATTTATAGCTCATAGGATGTACCAGGAACAAAAACTAACAAAATGGAGTTAAGGGAAATATTCAAAAATTACCTGTGACGATTCTTATCTAGCTAAGTGGGTTGTATTGTTCTATCTAAATATTCACACAGACATAGTCTAGCTGAAACTCTAAGTAGTATTTTACTAAACACCCTATTGTTACATTGAAGTGTGAAGAGCAGGGATGGAGATTTTTCAGAAGCCTTTTTGTGAAATTCAAAATTTTATACACAACACTAACTAAAAGAAAGAATGCACAGTCCTTAAACTATCACTAACTGATCTTAATCTTAATAATTTCCTAGGAGAACTTTAGTGACAATTTCATCTTCACATCATTTAGATGTTGAGGGTAAAATCAAGTTGAATCCTTGGTTTTTAATAACATTTTTTAAAAATTGTGAAGCCAAATATTAGCATACATTTCAATATTAAACTTATTTTTCCATACTATTTCTGAAAAAAAGAATTAAATACAGTAAAACCAGACAAAATAAAGGTATTTGCAAAAACCTATGCATAGATATTACATAAAAATGAATTATTTTTAAGTCTATAATGGTAGGTAACATTACTAGAAACAGCTATTTAACTAAAGGCTTTTTGTTGTGTCTAGTTACTTCCCAGGTATTATCCCTTCAAATTGTATCCAGGAAAAAAATAATTTAAAATGAGACTTTTAAATTGCCATGAATGAATAATTTAAAATGAGGAAAATAAGCCACTGATATTCCCAAGTAGCATGGCTGAATGCATTTTTCCCTAGTAGTAAGTATTTATAAACTCTAGTTCCGTTTTTCAAAGTTGAATGGAGCAGAGAAAGAATTATAGACTCTCGGCAAACTCCATGTGATTGAAAATGTTTGTAAACTTTCATTCTCAGTCAACCTCTAAGCATTCTTTGGAGAAATCAAAGTAATGAAATATCCTTTCTTTAGTGTGGTCACTTTTTTCAAGCTATACACATAATTCAAAGCTAAATGAGCTAGCATGAAATTAAATCTTCACTGAGATTTAATGTGAAACAATACTATGTTGGTTTGGCTGCATGATGCTACTTTTGTATAAAGGAGAAAATTATCAAACACTTGAGGTAACCTAGAAAGCACAGAGTATGTCACAGACATCTTAAGATAAGCATTTTAAACATTTTTGCCAGTGCTTCTCTGAGAGCAAGTTCTTTAAACAGAACTTAATGATTTTTACAATATTAAAAAAAAATCCCTCAAAAATAGCTCATCAATGCTAAATCAAACTTTCTGTATTTCTACAAAAATAGATGCACAGAGAGCTACAAAATTGTATTCCTGAAAGAATGAGCATTTCTATCTGTGGTTCATCTTTTCCTGACAAGGTGAATGGTTAAAAATAAATCAAAATGAATAAAACTAAAACCATGTATTGATAAAAGACAAAAAATAGAGTTGCACAGTTGGCAAAGGCTCAGATGAGGGTGGGGGGACAAACAAAAATGCTTCTCTTCAATGTCTAGGACCCACTCTGCTTCTCAAGGAAAGGTTCCAAGCCATATTCAAACTGGCTGACACTTCCTCTTCTTCCAAGTCTATTGTGTCCCATTGCAGAACAGAAAATCCCGGGAGCATCATTTATCAGTGGGCCTTTGGATTCACACTCTAACCCAACTCGCTAATACTGTGCATTTCAGTACCAAGGTGAGTCCTTGCTCTTGTCTTGATGCTGCAGACCTAGAAAATGTGACAACAGAAAGAAAAATGAATTAGTATATGAAATACTCAAAATTGGGCATCACTTAAAATGCATGGAAATTTGGGAGCAGAGAGTACAATGCAGAGGATATGGGCCTAGCGCATAACTGACCAGGGTTCAATCTTCAGCACCCAATATGGTCTGCCAAACCCCACCCAAAATGATTTCTGGCCACAAAGCCAAGAGTATGCCCTGAGCTCAGATGGCTGTGGGCTAAACACCAAATACCAAGTCAAATAAAACTGCATTGAATACAGAAGTCATAAAAAAATCTAGGCAACTATAAAGCAAAACCTAAAGAGTACCTAATTGCTAATTGTGACTTCAAGCATGAAATTGAAGGCACAATTTTAAGAATTTAATCAACACAAGTAATGAAGAAGAGAACTTTTTGAACTAGGGCAATGACTCTTGTATAGCACAAATTCTTTTCATGGACTTTATTTCCATAGATTATAAGTGAATGATAAAAAAAAAACTAAAGTTTTTCATTTGTACTTTCAAAAGTATGTGATACAGGGAGAAAAAAAAATCTAACCAAATTTTTCAGACACTTGGGAAGCATTCACTTAATTAATTTGATTAATTTTAAAATATATGTATATGTTTGAATTAACGTCATAGATAAATTCTTGCATGAATCTGAATCATATTCCATTCTTATAAATGATGATACATAATGAGACATGATAAAGGAAAACTAAATCTACATTATCAGTAAGATAGACATTATTGTTTCATAGCTAATAACACAAATTTACATTCTGTTGATAAATTTAATACTTTAACCCATCCTCCTGCAGATATTACTAAAGATACAATGTATATTTCATATCAGGATAGTGGAGAATCACAAGTTCATAAAATAGTGACAACTAAAGAAAAGAGTGGATATGCATGAATTAAAACTCAAAGTCAAGCAATTATCAAGAAGTAATTCAAATAGGAAAGAAACAATACAATTCTGATCTGGTTCGTATATACAGTCAGCTTATTAATTTCTGATATGGGTACATAGCATGATAACTCTGCTTGTATCCACTTTCATTAATTCAAGTTACTTTAGTTCTGAGTTATAATTGTTTAGAAAAGTAAAAAAGCCAAAATCTTAAATTTGTTTGGAAGCAGATAATCAAAATATGAAATAAAATTTTATAACAGAGCTTAAAAATGCAATGTAGTTGTTGTTGAATGGGTGCAAGAAGACCAGCAGGTCTTCTTGACTAAAATTGTCATAGATCTGGGCTAAAACGTAAGCTTACCAAATAGTTAAGAGTAGTGTGGTTTTTAAATTGTAATTATTACTAAAAAAAAGCTGCAGTGACAATTTATTACATCTGAATTTGTTAAAGAATTTCATAAAACAATTCAAGATATCATTACAAAGATAGTTATCAATAGAAAATAACACAATATACAAAAATATATGTGGTAGAAACAAGTAGGAGAAAAAGAAACTCTGTAGAACAGTAAATTATTATGTTCTACAGCAAAACTTTATTAATGCCAAAATATTGGTTCCATCTTAATTTTGATCCTCAAATGTACCGGTATCATTTTTAGATACTAAACTAATAATTTTTCTTTTCTATTTCAAAACAAGAGTAGGGCATGAAGACAAGGAAGAGGGATAAGATAAAATCAAAAGTCTATAAATTTAACCTGTTTTATTTACTCATTTTCCAATGATTTTTTTGGTTAGAAGAATTCACAACTTGATGTAGATCCTACTGGGTGACTTATAATTTAAACCACCTTCACTGACAAACAGCTTTACTGCATAAATATTTTTTTCATTATTAAGCCATCTCATCTCTGAATGACTCAGTATTTCCACACTTGAGGACCCCATAAATCTATAGAATGTCAACACTGCAAGTCATGAATAGTGGTGGAATCATCAAGTAATCTGAGTGTGCTTTTTCTCTCATCTTAAATAAAGGCAATCCCTAGTATGCTTACAGAGACATATGACTCCTTCAAAACCAGGTTAGCCTTTGTCTGTGGACAAGTATTGGATTACTTAACATAGCTCTAAATTTTCCAACCAGAATAACAGAAGACATTCTTTCACTAAACGTTCCTCTCCAAGTTTATTTAGTCTGATTCCAAGGAATTATTTGAAACATCAACTCATCTCTGATCTAACACAATTAAATTTCTAACATGGTTTATGTGTGTTAGCTTCATCTTGGTCATAGAACATATATGAAAACTTTATGCTAATTCACAGGTATCTGTGAATTCCAAAAGCACAAGAAAAAGAAAATCTCAAACAAAAGCTCCTCCTATGACTAAGTTGCAACAGAGAGGTAGGAATGAGAAAAAGTCAAGATATTTATGGATTTTTGTGACAAATATTAGGGAGAATAAGATATTTAACTTTACTGACAAATGTTAGGGAGGACAAAATTGCTAACTCATGATCATCAGTGATCTACGTATATTTGGGTTTTTTTCTAATTTTTAAAACACAGAACACAAAATGTACTCTTCTATAATTTTATACCTAGTTATGCTTCTTTTTGGACTTCTCACTTCCTTAATAATATATATATACAAATAATTCATAACATGCAGTCTCCTCACTATCTCACTTTGTTTATATTTATCTTCTTGATACTACTAACTCCATTTTACTTCCAATGCTGTGTCTTTGAAATTTTCAGTGAGAAAAAAAGTAATGTTTATAACTGTTAATAAATATTCTCTTAAGGGTTAAAATTCCAGGATCCTTGTTATATATTTTACATAAAATGTGTCATTTAATGTTTCTGGTCATACAATTTTAAAAACAAAAACAGAAGTTATACAACTATTAAGTGGTAGAGCTAGGCTTGAAAGCAGGGTGGTCTGATATCAGAGTCAATGATATTGACCACAAAATATATGGTTCCTTCTTGAGAGGAGAACTGACTGTAGATTGTGGCATTAGACTATGTTCTCACCACTTCCAAAGTCAAAATCCTTTCATAAAATCAATTCAAGGAAAAATAAATACATTTTAATATTCCTTTTCACATGGTTTATAAACATCTTGATTTAAAAGAACTAATATCAACATTAGCAAAATAGCTTTGTCAGTTTTTATACCATATATCTGCAATATTTTTCCTAAGCATAGTATATTATTCCACAGTAGTATGATACAGTTCAGATAATGGCTACTTTGAATATGTAATATGATAAATCATTAAATATTGTTGGCTTGTATTTTTAAGAGTGGCATACCCCAAATCAATAGACATTCCCAATGTGAACACGAAGACATGGAGATTAGGGTTGGTTATTCGACTTATGAGATAATTCAGAAATGAGCCAGAGAACAAGCACAACCAATTCTTGGCTTCAGTGGTGAAAAATCAGATTCAGTTAGAGAAATTCCAGAGAACAAAATATATTCATAAATATAGTTCCTCACTTAATTCTGGCACCACTACGAAAGAAAGAAAGAAAGAAAGAAAGAAAGAAAGAAAGAAAGAAAGAAAGAAAGAAAGAAAGAAAGAAAGAAAGAAAGAAAGAGGGAGGGAAGGAGGGAGGGAAGGAAGGAAGGAAGGAAGGAAGGAAGGAAGGAAGGAAGGAAGGAAGGAAGGAAGGAAGGAAGGAAGGAAAGAAAGAAAGAAAGAAAGAAAGAAAGAAAGAAAGAAAGAAAGAGGGAGGGAAGGAGGGAGGAAAGGAAGGAAGGAAGGAAGGAAGGAAGGAAGGAAGGAAGGAAGGAAGGAAGGAAGGAAGGAAGGAAGAGGGAGGGAAGGAGGGAAGGAAGGAAGGAAGGAAGGAAGGAAGGAAGGAAGGAAGGAAGGAAGGAAGGAAGAAGAAGAAAGAAAGAAAGAAAGAAAGAAAGAAAGAAAGAAAGAAAGAAAGAAAGAAAGAGGGAGGGAGGGAGGGAGGGAGGGAGGGAGGGAGGGAGGAAGGAAGGAAGGAAGGAAGGAAGGAAGGAAGGAAGGAAGGAAGGAAGGAAGAGAGAAAGAGAGAGAAAGAAAGAAAGAAGGGTTCTGGCTATAGCACAGAGAGTAGGGGCGTTTGCCTTGTATGCAGCCGAACCTTCCCAGCATCCCATATGGTCCCCCAAGCACCACCGGGGGTAATTCCTGAATGCAGAGTCAGGAGTAACCCCTAAGCATCACCAGGTGTGACCAAAAAAGGCAAAAAAAAAAAAACGAAAGAAAGAAAGAAAGAAAGAAAGAAAGAAAGAAAGAAAGAAAGAAAAAGAAAGAAAGAAAGATGGAAAGAGAGAGAAAAGAAAAGATCCAGGATATGGAATAGAGCAAAGGCAGTATAAACATAAAAAACAAATTAGGCTAATTAGGAACAGGAACAAGGAATGAAATGTTGGCTACAGAAGACAATCACAGACTGGTTTCCCTAAAAAATCTGAACAGCTTAGCTATTTATCAAGCCATCAAACTCATTTTCTTTTGTCTTAACCCTTGTGAAAAAATTCAGGGAATATGGAAATAGAGTTGGCAGAAGAGTATGTAGGCAGGAAAGGCTCTGGGACTTCCCTTGCTCAGGTTTCTTGGATTTCCTCTATTGATAACATGTGAAAAGATACTAAAGTTCCTTTATGAACCCCCGAAAAGCTACAGAAGCTAGCAGAGAAAATTCTAGTGGATCTGCCAATATGTTTCATAGCTAAAGTATTGGGTGCCGTAGCTAAAGCAAGGGACAATGCCCCCCTCCCATTTCTCAGAACACACACCCCCAACTGTGCATCTGAGAGGTTACATCTGAAGCTGGATTCAAGTTAAATAGACAATTGAAGAGGGACGAGGAAATTTGAAAAAGAACACACACCCAGTAGGAAGAGAAGTTAAGTTCTGAACAAAGTTTGGCATATGAATGAAATCCTCTTAACTAATAATTTTTGTGGTATGAGCGATTCTCTCAAAACACACGGTAATCCAGACAAGAGTGTGAAAAACAAACCTGTGAAAATGTTTTAAATCAAAATGGGTCAGCCTGATACTAAAAACAACAAAGATTACATTGGGTCATCTACTAATGGAGCATGCATAACTGATGCTATTACATTTTCTTTTATGTGATAGAAATTATAAGTAATAAATTTTGTCACACAAAAAAATTGCATTTTGACGCACCTGGGTTTTAGAGACTGACTTCCATAGTCATACCTACTAGCAAAGCATGACCTAATTTTCAGGAAGCGTAATCAGTTGACAACACCAGTTGAGTACAGCTTTTAAGCAATTTGAATATGCTTCCCATTAACTTTATTGCTGAAGATAAAAAGAAGTAATGTGGTAACCATACACTGGGGGAAATGCTGTTGCTAAAGAGAAATGAAATAGGAACATAAATTCTGAAAGTGTGAGTAGAGTACTTTATGGCCTAAAAATAAAGTGCTTAAAGTGAATAGATGCATACTTTTTATTTCACAGATCTTGTATCTAGAAACTCTTTTGGCTCAGAACACTTGCTATTAGACTAAAAGTATCTGGGGGCCAGAGCAATAGTATAGTCTGACGAAGATGCTTGCCTTGCACAAAACTGACTTGGGTTCAATCTCCAGTACCTCATATGGTTCCCTGAGCCCACCAGGAATTCTAAAGATGTTATCTTTACCACAAGTATAAATATTTACAACTCTGTATTGGATGCTGTATCAAATAGCTAACCTTCACCAGCAACTGTCATCTAACAATGGCATGCAGATAAATGATCCCCAAAGGTTGCAAGAGACAGTAGCAGCATCCTCTTCTACTATATGAAATTATTACTGTTACTGATCTTCACACAACCACATTTGTTTGTCTGAGCTATGGAACAATCAGTTTAAATTAGTTTAAATCAGTTTAAATTAAGAATTTCTAAATAAAATTTAGGCAGGAGCAGCACTTAAACACTGATATCGGTAGAGCAGGGAGAAAGATCTATCCAGTTTGGAGACTGTAACTGCATTTTGGGTGATTATCAAGATAGATCATGTGTAACCACCATTAAGAGTTCCTTTTATTACTTAAAACATATTGAAAGCAATTCAAAACATATTGTCTTGTTTTAAAATTAAGGTGCAATGCATTTAGAAAGTAAAAGTTCCACATAATACTCCCACTTAAAACAACTTTTCCAGGCAATCATTTCTCAAAGCACTTTTATCTGTGCAGTTGTAATATACTATCTCACCAACAATACTATGTTGGAAAAGTCATCTCTGTCAGATATATAGATCAACCCTTTTATTTATTGATTTTTCTCTTTGGGTCACACCCAGCAATGCACAGGGGTTACTCTTGGCTCATGCACTCAGGAATTACTCCTTGCAGTGCTCAGGGGACCATATGGGATGCTGGGAATTGACCCTAGGTCGGCTATGTGCAAGGCAAGCGCTCTACCTGCTGTGCTATCACTCCAGCTCCAGATCAACCCTTTTAGAAGGCTTCATAATACTCTTTCTGTTTGGCATAGTAATTTATCCAGTTCTCTATAGACGGGCAGAAGGTTCTCAAATAATAACACTCTGTCCCACGTAGTTTTGGTTTTAGACTATCGAGAAAAAAGATCTGATTCCTGAACAGGACCACTGTTTATGTAGTCTTGGCACATGGCACATTCTCCTTGACATCTAAGAGAGTTTTACCAAGTGCACCAATTTCCACATCACAAATATGTGCAAATTATGTTGACTGGTATGTCTAAAATGCCTGTGCCTGAGTGAGTGTTGGTGAGAGCATGATGAAGCCCAGCAACACAAGGGCTCCCCTGCAGGAGTGAATCCCTGAACCCCGAGCTACAGGGATTGTTTATGATTTCAAGATCAGATAATCAAGTTGAAAGATGGATGAATACAAATTATATTTTCATATTAGAAATGTTTGAGGGGCCAGAACGATAACTGGGGCCGGAGTGGTAGCATAGTGGAGAGGGTATTTGCCTTGCATGCAGCCAACCTGGGTTTGACCTCCAGCATCCCATATGAGCATGGCCAGGAGTCATTCTTGAGTGCAGAGCCAGGACTAATCCCTGAGCATTTCCGGATGTGACACAAAAAAGCCCCCCCCCCAAAAAAAGAAAAGAAATGTTTGGGCTTTTTACATAGATATTTTGTGAGGTTTTGTGATCAGCGCTATGCCTTTGGTACTTAACTCTTGGTTAAGAGCAGTTGGCCAATGTTAAAATTCATTTGATAATATATTATTTAACTTAGTATCAGTTCCAAGAAGCTGTTGATTTTACATCTGGATTTACTGTACTGTACCTCATTTGGAAAAAGAAACACATGAGTAGAAATTAATTTGCAAAATAGATAAAATCCTGAAAATACATTTGTAATGGATTAAAGACCTCAACATCAGACCAGAGTCCAACAGATACAATGAAGACATGGTTGGGAAAACCCTCCATGATGCTGAAGCTAAAGGTATCTTTAAAGAGGACACTCCAATTTTTGATGGGGTTGGAGGTTTTCTTCTTGTGGAGTTCAACCAGTGGTTTGTATATTCTTGATATCAACCACTTATCAGATGGATATTGGGTGAATATCCTTGGCCATTCTGTAGATTGTCTTTGTATTCTGGTCACTGTATCTTTTGAGGTGCAGAAGCTTCTTAATTTAAGATAGTCCCATTTGTTTATCTCTGTTTTCACTTGGTTGGTCCGTGGAGTGTCATCTTTGAAGATACCATTAGCCTCAATATAGTGGAGGGTTTTGCCGACCTTGTCTTCAATGTACTTATGGATTTTGGCCTGATGTTGAGATCTTTAATCCATTTTGATCTGACTTTTGTGCATGGTGTTAGGTCTAGGTCTAAGCCCATTTTTTTGGATGTGGTTTTCCAGTTATGCCAGCACCATTTGTTGAAGAGGCTTTCCTGTTCCACTTCACATTTCTTGCTCCATTACCAAATATTAGATGTTCATACATTTGGGGTTGTGTGTACGGATATTCCACTTTATTCCATTGGTCTGCGCCCCCGCCTTTGTTTCAGTGCCAAGCTGTTTTAATTATTATGGCTTTGTGAAAAATGGGGTGATGAAGTGAACAGAAACTTTCATAAAGAAGAAATCTGAATGGCTAAAAGGCATATGAGAAAATGGTCTACATCACTAATCATCAGGGAGATGCAGATCAAAACAACAATGAGACATCATCTCATACCACAAAGACTGCCCCACATCCCAAAGAACAAACACAACTGGTGTTGGCGAGAATGTGGGGAGAAAAGGACCCTACCTCACTGCTGGTGGGAATACCAACTGGTTCAGCCCTTTTGGAAAACAGTATGGACGATTCTCAAAATATTAGAAATTGAGCTCCCATTAGACCCAGCAATACTACTTCTGGGAATATATCCCAGAGAGACAAAAATGTATAGTAGAAGTGACATCCGCACTTGTATGTTCATTGCAGCACTGTTTAAAATAACCAGAATCTGGAAAAAACTGAGTGCCCAAGAACAGATGACTGGTTAAAGAACCTTTGGTATATCTACACTCTGGAATACTATGCAGCTGTTAGAAAAGATAAAGTTATGAAGTTTGCATATAGGTGGATCAACATGGAAAGTATCATGTTAAATGAAAATAAGTCAGAAAGAAAGGGACAGACATAGAAAGACTGCACTCATTTGTGGAATATAAAAAAACAGAATGGGAGACTTATACCCAAGAATAGTAGAGGTAAGTACCAGGAGGATTACTCCACAGCTTAGAAGCCGGCCTCATTTGCTGGGGGAAAAGACTGTTCAGATAGAGAAGGGATCACCAAATAAAAGGTGCTAGGAGGATCTGCTCAGGATGGGAGGTGCATGCAGAAAGTAGACTATAGACCGAACATGATGGCCACTCAATACCTCTATTGTAAACCACAACATCCAAAAGAAGAAAGAGAGCAAAAGGGGCAGGGTGGGGTGGGGAGGAAGGCAGGTCACAGGAGGGATGCTGGGACCACTGGTGGTAGAAATGGGCACTGGTGGAGGGATGGATAATCGATCATTGTGTGACTGAAATGCAAGCATGGAACTTTGTAAGTCTGTAACTGTACCTCACAGTGATTCACAAATTAAAAAAATTACATAAAAATATATTTGTCTAATTGTTGAACACAAGTGTATATGTATGTTTATACCTACATATTTTATTTGGAGAGCTGAATAAATTTCAGGAAGTTTGTATCAATATTCAAAATTTTATGTATTGTTATTTATTGCTATTATAGATAAAGATATCTGTTTCAATGACATATTGTTCAGTACTAATGAGCTAAACATGCTGAGTATGGGATTTATTCATATCTGTTTTATCTTGGTTAACTTTCTAAGCTATTAAGAAACTCCTCCTTGATCTATAAGTTATTTGGGTATTTTTAATGTCTGAGCTATTTTCTTATGTATAGCAAATATTTTTTTGCCAGTTATATGAACAGTAAGTATTTCATACCCAGTAAACGTTGGGCAGCAATTTATTTTGTTACCACAAATAAGACATATCCGTGAACCATAGTAAATTCATTCTGACAACTGAATTACAATGACCCTTTTCTCATTACAACCCTTGCACACTAAAACAGTGATAAAGGATACTTAACATTGGCATCATAATTTATTAGCAGAGGAAACGTCTTTCTGTTTAAAGAGATGGTTTCTCGCGGCACCATTAGAACTCACATATTCCCCAGGTAGTAGTACTGTCAGAAATAATGAGGTGAAAAAGCTGTCTCAACCTGTCAAAATATCTGTAAATTAATATTCCAAAGAGGAGTCGAAATGTAAAACCACTGAACCTGATGTTATTAGATCATAATTTATGACCTTAGCGTAAGAAACAGTGTACCTATACACTTTAGGCAAACACTGCAGGTGACAGCAAGTGAGTGCCCAGGTGTTTCCCAGCCCAGACAGAACCCCCTGCCACCCCTCCTAAATCTGTCTGCCCATTCGGGAGCTTCCTCTCTCTGAAACCACAAACTCTCCAGCACACGGAATCTCCAGCCTTGCCTTTAGCAGCAACCACTGCCCCAGCCGTCTGCACTTTAAAACGCTCAGCTGGAAAGGAAACTAATGGCAAGTCCTTTAAGCACCAGGATATGGCATTACAAATCTCAACCAGTCACTTTGAAGATGACCTGCTGAAATATTGTAAACTAAATATCATAGACAAGGGTCATTTTTTAAAATCTCAGCAGCCATTAGCAGAATTCACAATTTTAATGACTATGTACTACTCTCCTGGAAGAAAGGAACTGAGAAGCAGTATATGCAATCTGAAATAGATACAGCCTCACTAATTTCAATGTAATATGAAGAATTTTAGAGGTAAAGACAAAGAATAAAAGAAAAGGGGAGTAAGAATGAAATGGAATGCCTTCTGTAATTTCTTCTACAGACTCTCTCCCAGAACTGGAGGGGAGAGAGACCAAAAAATGCTTGGATCACTTATTGTAACTGAAACCACACGTTATAATACTCTCCAGAGATTCCAACTATCCAGACATCTGTGGGATAAGAAAAGCAGCCAAACATGCATCTTCAAAGAGGTTTTAGGTTATATAGCGATGGTTTTATGGTCCCGAAGACTGATAATCCGACCAGAGGAAGAGCTATTGTATCAATTAGCTAGTAATCAATTGCTTACCTATAAACACATATCAACACAGGTAGCATTGCACCTGGGGACATAAGTAACTTCAAATATTTAAAAACTGCTTCAAAATGCCGAAATGCAAATGTATTTGAACCCATTTTTATGAATTTCTTCAGTAAAGCAGAACATGTTAGAAATTAATTAGTAAAAGTGATGTATATTTCATATACACATTTCTACAGCAACATTGGTAATTTTTCACTCACATGTAACATGGACACAAACTTGAACTCTGACATTTTTCAGAAAATTCTGCATACTTTAATCAGCATAATATATAAGGATACAATGTTATGAAAATGCTAAACATCATATGATACCATAGCTCAAGGAAAGCAGCTATAAAAATAAGTGTTAAAACACATGTTTGTAATTGTCAATTATTATGAACTTCAATCACTCCTATGCCAAGCTCTATTTAAATTAAAAATGGCATATCTGTTTCTGATCAGACTCTTACACTTTTATTTTGGTTATCTTTTTTTTTCAAGGAATACAGAATATTTTGGCTATAGACTACTGTTTGTGAAAGCTTTTCATTGATAAATCAAAATATAAAACACATAACCAAAAGACAATTAAAAAGAAACTTTAAATTCCATAATCCATAAATAATTATTATATGTAAAATTTGTAGCCTTTTGATAACTGATGTACGTTGGAGGACAGGTTTTGTGTTTCTGTTTTCTTGCTTTTTGAACCACACCTGGCAGTGCTCAAGGCTCACTCCTAGCTCTGTACTCCTGATGGACCTTGGGGCAATTGAACCAATTCATTTGCAGGGCAAGCATCCTGCCACTAAACTATTTCTCTGTACCCAAGATTGAGGACAACTTTTAATGGACACTCCTCCATCCCAGCTATGTCTTTTACATGTACTCTGACATGTGATACAATAAATAATGACGTGCAGTTGAAAAGATAAGTCTCTCTCTCTCTCTCTCTCTCTCTCTCACACACACACACACACACACACACACACACACACTATCTGTCTCTCTCACTCCTGAAATAAGATAGTGTTATTATTTTTTTATGTGCATGTCCCTCCATTCACATTCATACTGTAATTGTTTAGATGGTTTGGGACTTCCATCGACTTCTAGAACTGCCCTCTCAGGTTAACACTTGTTTCTTTCAAAAAGACATATTAGAGTTTGAAAATATAGCCAAATACCAACTACAAAAGGTTGATGACAACTCCTTAAAAAAAAAAACAAAAGATAATGACACTACCTAATTTTGCATGAAGATTTTATGAAAACGTTTCCAAAAACAAAAAATGCTGCCCTAAGTTATGAAACAATAGAAATTAATTTGCAAAATCAAGCTTGAATGAAAAAAATCTCATTTTAGTTCATATTTTTATGTTTAGCATGTATTAATAGAGTTTTGATGGTCTAATTATATGCATGGTCTAACTTAATCGTCTTGCACACCAAGTTGTTTTTGATCTATAAAGATATAAAAAAATCTCAACAGTAGGAAAAGCATAGTTGTGTAAAGTACTTATTTTAGCATCTTTTCATTCTATGTTACAAGGTTCTAAATAGAGAAAACTGAATTTTTAAATATCTAGAATTTGACTGGAGAGATAGTACAGAGGTTAAGTCACTGGTCTTGCTCTATCATCATATTATATTCCCATAATATCTACCAGTAGTGAAACCTGATTGCAGAATAAGGAGTATGTCCTGAGCACAGCTATGTGTGACCCAAGATTCAAGATATTTTTAAACAAATAAAATAATGATAAAATGTCTAGAATAGGCTCATCACGATAGTGCTTCAAATCCTTGTCTTTATCTTTCTTTACCCAACTATGCTTTGTTCACCCAATCAATGAAAGGTATGCAATTTTATCTATCTGGTCAATTTCAGCAAACAGGATGATTAGGGAAGTTAACTTTGACCAATGTTCCAGCTAAAAATGAATTGTAGTATCAGAGTGATAGTACAACTCATAGGGAATTTGGCTTACACAGAGCCAACCCAGGTTCACTCTTTGGCATCCCATATGGTTCCCTGAGCACTGCCAGGAGTAATTTCAGAGTGCAGAGTTAGGAATAACTCCTAAGCATCACTGGGTGTAGCCAAGAAATTAAAAAAATGAATTTTTGGTCAAGGAATGATGAAAGTAATCGAAGCTTGCATCTCGATTATTTATGATAACTCGCCTAACCAGTGTGAATTTTTTGGTTTGAAATTCACCATACTGAAGAGAATGAGAGCTCCAGGTTTATACTACGTGTCACCTAGAATACACAACCATGCATATCAGTTCATCAGAATCTCCTAGTTGTATCTGAGTAGGCTGTACCAAGGACTGACACATTAGAAGATTTACTCAACATAATATAGCAAATGTTGATAAGGGTTTCCAAAAGCTATGTTTTGGTCCTCTATTTTTCCACTGCACACCTCCAGAAACAAGTTTCTACATCTCTTTAAGATTAGGGTTACTTATATAGACCAATATTTTAAGATTGGATTAAGGTCCAAGGAATATGTAGAAAAAAAATAATAAATTCTCCTCTTCCCTTCTTTATTATTCTCTTTTACATAAACATGAAGACAATATTATTTGTATTATTTGTATTATTATGAAGATGCATCCTTAAGTATTAGAATGCTCTTTGGTGCCAGAGAAATGGTTCAAAGGACTAGAACACATGCTTTGAATGCAGAAGACCTATGTTCAACCTCGGACTCCTTCCAGGAGTGACCCCAGAGCAATAAGCTCAGAGGAGCCCCTAAGCAATACCAGGTGTACACTCCACAAAAGGCAAAGAAACAAAACTAACTGAATATTCTCTAAAGATGCCTGTGCTTCCGTTCTAAGGAGCAAATGTAAGACAAATTGTCATTCATTGGGAAGTGTGAGATATAGCTCCATCCATGGATAAAGGCCCAGAAAAGAGCACAGGCAAAGTTGTACATGGCTCTGGGAGGGCGGGAAATTTCATTAAGTCCTTCAGAATCCAGTCTCAGATACTAGAAATTGCAGTGTTTTGGAATGTAGCGTTCAGCTTGCTCGTGCTCTCTCTGTCTCTGTCTCTGTCTCTGTCTGTCTCTCTCTCTGTCTCTGTCTCTCTGTCACTGTGTCTTTCTCTCTCTCTCTCCCTCCCCCCCACCCCCACAACCTCTTTCTATGATTCACCATCCAGTTCGTTTTCATGCAGCTTTCACTCTCTGGATGGGATCTCCTGGCGTTTTGCATGCATCTCAAACATGGTTTCTATTACTGTTCTGGTCACAAAATTGTTATTCTGGACATGTGCCCTCAACTCACACCACTTGAGTGTGTGTAAATAATTTCACACACATTTTGGTGATTATTTTTTCCTCTTAGAGGAAAATGTATTTATGACAACAAGTCAAAGAGGTGGAAAACGTTTTTGCTGCAAGTGTTAAGCAATGGCTATTAATTACTAATCTTTACTGCCACCAAAGAAAGATAAAAATGCCCAGACAAAGCATTAGGTAAAAAGTTTTCTGCGAAGTATTTTAATTTTTAATCTTCAACTACTACTGATAATAGACAATGGACTCAAAGTGTCCAGAAATCTATACATCATTATCGAACAGAAACAAAACCTGGTTTGTTTTTAAAAATGACTCATAATGTTTATACTGACTTAAAGTAAGTTATTACAATCTCCTTTATTATCAATAAATCAAGAAAAATTCCAACCACTAAGACCATAGTCTTCAAAATTCAAAAAAAAGGGAGGGACACTACTTTTACTTGAGTACTCATAATATATTTTACTTATATTTTTTGAGGGTATATGGTATATGAAAAATACTTTTTGAGGGTATAGGGTATATGAAAAATACCCACATGCTTTATATAAATATTTATTTCTCAATTATTAAAGTTTTCATATAAATTCTCTCCAAATTTCCATAACTCTCTTTAAGTAAGGCTTGAAATTGAAGCATTATGATAACCAGTATAGATTCAAATTCCTTGGGATAATGTCTCTTGGTGTCTTTGAAAATGTTACTGAACATAATGCTTCATGATTTTAGTCTCTTTACTATTCCCAATGAAACAAAATATTAATAACATTTTACAAAGGAGTTTCAAAATAAATCAGCACAGTTACTCTGAGAACTTTGCATGCTGTCACTAGCTTATTTCCTTGCCCTGGTTGATCAGTGCAGACCCCCACAAGAAATAGATCTTGAGACTTGATCTATAAGGATGCAAAACTTATAGGACAGGTGGCGAAGGAAGTGATAATATAAAACCCATCTTTCATGTAGAGGAAAAATTTCCTGCCAGTTGTTGTTCTAGTACTTTATTTGTCATTCTAGTCTATAGTATGTTCAACATATTTCAAACAGAAGAACCGATAAGAATTTTGAGTAATAATAATTGAAACTTAAATTGAATTAAGACCCATTTTTTATTAAGAAAGTCCTGCTCATTAAAAATTGGTTATAAGAGTCAGACTAAGTCAGAGAATTTTAAATGGCATTTGCAGTTCTTTTAACATAGTAAAAAACAGAAATCTGTGGGGACCAAAGAATGGCTCAAGGGCTAAAAGCACGAAACTCGCAAGCATTAAGTCATGAAGTTTAATCCCTGGGAACTCCCTATGTGCCTAGAATGGTCCTTGCAGCTCTATTGTCTGTGATCCCACAGAATTGTGTGTGATCTCCAGCACACAACCAGGTGTGTACAAGAAATGCAACAGGGGGCTGGAGCTATAGCAAAGCGGGTAGGGTGTTAGCCTTGCAAATGCCAACCCAGGTTCGATTCCTAGCTCAGAAACAACAGCATAATCAAAGGAAGGAGGGAAAACAGCATCTACCGTCAAACATACTGTCTGCAATGGCAAAGGACAGGACAGCTCTTTACTCCCTCATTGGTACTGGTGGTCCTAATCTAATACCCAAATTTAAGTCCTCAAAACACCTTTCCTGGTTTTTCACAGAGTAATTCTATTTCAGGTTATCAAACCCACTGGTTCAAGTCGTTTCAGAAATAATGCAGTACAGACCTCATTTTCTGAGGTCTGTACTGGAAACATATGTTCCTGTATTTAAAAAAATGCCACAGGGGCTGGAGCAACAGCACAGCGGGGAGGGCATTTGCCTTGCACTCGGCCGACCTGGGTTTGATTCCCAGCATCCCATATGGTCCTCTGAGCATCACCAGGAGTAATTCCCGAGGACAGAGCCAGGAATAACCCCTGTGCATTGCTGGGTGTGACCCCAAAACCAAAAAAAATAAATAAACAAATAAAAATTAAAAAATGCGACAGCCTGTATTGAGGAAATAATTTATAGATCAAGTAGTAGTGCAGTTTTGGATTTTTCTACTTAAATAAAAATTTAATTCTGTGTCTATTGATACATTTATTAATCAGACATGAATCAAATAATATTTACAATCATAACTAATGGCAGAATCTTAAAATTATCCACTCATCAAATCTTATACTATGCGAATGCATATTAATACTTAAATGGAAAATAATTTGAGAAGCCACCAAATAGCAAGGTTTATCAACACACATTAATTTCCACACAGCTCTGCACTTCTTGAAATTAGATTGAGTATAAGATTTTTTTCACTTTAATTTTAAGCTACCTAAATGCATCTTAGTGAAAAAGAACACGTATATTTCAACTCTAAATGTTTAGGTATATTTTTTAGAGTTATTGTGACAATCTTCAAAGTGAAAAATTAATATTAATCAAATTGTAGCTAAAATAACATGAGGGATCCTAAGAAAAATACATCTGTGGATTTTGAGATGAAAACAATCTGGAGCAGCTTGTGTTTATGAAAAAGTAATCCCACAAAGTATAATTCCTTTTCTTTTGGTAAATTTAGACATCGTGGCTGAAACAGAAATTAGAAAGTAAATTTTGTACTAAAGTCATCTTTAAGAAATCTTATTAGTAAATTTTTACTTGAAAACTTCATTCAAACTGGTATGTACACCATTTTATGTCTTACATTAGATGACTACTATTAGCAGTATAAGGAAATAAGGATCAAGTATTTCAGTGAAATAAATCCTGTGGCTATAGCCAGTGAATGATTGAAAAGTCAGAATATGCCTATTGTCATTATGAAAAATATGAGCTTAATAAGAAACATATTCTTGTATTTTATATGCATAGCTAACATTTTGTGTCACTATCACAAATATTTCTAAGTCATTTTCTCTTTCCTAATACAGAAAAGGACACAATACTAGATACCCTGAAGTTAGTCCTTTTATATTCCAGGATTCTCTTTCAACATCTTCCTCACTATCTGTAGCCTTATACAGCCTTCAATATTTAGAGATCTTAGCAAATGCTTCATGTAAGAGAAAGTACAGTAATTAAAAAAAAAAAAAACTATAGTGGCTTTAATGAAGGGGAAAAGTTAAGTTAAATAGCAATTTTTCCAAAGAGCATTCTTTGAGATGTTACCGAGTATGCAGAAAACAAATTGTTTCCATAAGAAAATGAGTGAAAAAATAGATCAAGCCAAATTTATCATTTTCCTTTACTAAGACTATCATTGGCTGGGACAAGGGAAAGAGGCAATAAGACATTGGAGTAAGAAAGTGGACACTAATGGATGGTGTGGTGTTGGAACTTTGCATCCAAGGAAACTGAAACCCTACCCTTAATAACTGTAAAATCATGGTGCCACAAATGAATTTAAAAATTTTTTTAAAATGCATAGTAGCACTGTCAGTACTAAACTGAACTATTATCCCAAAAAGTGACACACAGTAGGCCCTATTAATAGGCTTATTTTATCACAGAACATCTCTCTCTTTTTTAATTAAGCTCAGAACCTATTTCCCACATTATCTAATTATTGTTCCAGTGGAACACACAGGATCTAGTTTTAAGGCCGCTAAATAAAAAGACAAAGCCTAATGTGAGATATATGATAATATTGTTGTAGACGGGTATTTTCATGGAGGGCAAATACAGATGCCTATGATGATATTAATAAAACAAAAATATTCCAGGTAAATGTAGGTAGTATCTTCACAAAAGAAGGATCTGTAATAAACAGTAAGACAGTAATGACTGAAAAGTAGAATAAGACTGAGCAACCCTGTGTGCAGAATTGAAAGAAATGTAATTACACTACTTTGAAGGTATACAGATCTTTAAATAAGTATTCAAGATACCACACTGTTCTCACCCACTAATGGTTTTTTTCATAAAATAAAGATTATCTAAATTCAAAGACTTTTTTTTTGTTTTGACTTTTTAGGTCACACCCGGCAATGCACAGGGGTTACTCCTGGCTTTGCACTCAGGAATTACTCCTGGAGGTGCTCAGGGGACCATATGGGATGCTGGGAATCGAACCCGGGTTGACTGCGTGCAAGGCAAACTCACAACCTGCTGTGCTATTGCTCCAGCCCCCATCAATTCAACGATTTTTGCCTAACCAATCAGAGCCCATAATTTTATTGCTAAATTCATAGATATTTTTCTAAATTGAAGATATTGCTAATGTCCCTTGAAAGCATATTGAATAGCATAAAACTGAAAGTGATATATAACCAAGTTAATTGAAATCAAGGTTGCATACTAGCAGGAGAATGAATGAGTCCAAAAGAAACAAAATTTCTGTTGAGGTGATATAAAGGCCATGGAACAAAATCCTGAGATTGGTTACACAATATCATGAACACAATAAAATCACTGAGAACATTTTAAATCAGTGAGTGAAATGTCTGTTATCTTAAATAAAACTCAGGAATACATTTTAAAGTAAAAATAGAAAGGATCTGTTCTACCTTTATTTACAGAGCTGTAATTTATAAATTACCTAGATCTGCCATGAGCGATAGCACAGCGGTAGGGCGTTTGCCTTGCACGCAGCCAACATGGCCTACCCGAGTTCAATTCCTCCGCCCCTCTCGGAGAGCCCAGCAAGCTACTAAGAGTATCTCGCCCACACGGCAGAGCCTGGAAAGCCACCTGTGATGTATTCGATATGCCAGACACAGTAACAACAAAATCTCCAATGGAGATGTTACTGGGCCCGCTCGAGCAAATCGATGAACAACGGGAGGGCCTTTACCTTTACCTTTTACCTATATGTGCATGACACATTTGTAATTAATTTGCTTCATTAATTCATGCAGTTAACTTTCTTAATTTTAATTCCCAAAAGCCACCCACTAAAGCATCTCTTAAAACACAAATAACTGAACTACTGAGAGGAATAACTGATTTTTCTAAACTCCCTAGCACTATCACTGTCCTCCTGTTGTTCATGGATTTGCTCGAGCGGGCATCAGTAACATCTCACGACAAATTGTGAGACTTATTCTTACTGTTTTTGGCATATTGAATACATCATGCTTGCCAGACTTTGCCGTGTGGGTGAGATACTCTCGGTAGCTTGCCAGGGGCTGGAGCAATAGCACAGCAGGTAAGGCGTTTGCCTTGCAAGTGACTGACATGGCTGACCTGGATTCTAAACTCCCATACCTAATAAACGACAATCTAGAGTTCTTATAAAACTCTTTAGTCTGGCTTTGAAGCTTTTTTCCTGTAATTACCAAAAATAATAAACTTACAAACAAGAAGTACATAGAGATAATCAAATCACTAATGGAGAGCAGTTGTATATATGTATGAATGAGTTTATGTAGAAAAATTATGTACAACTATTATGATAAGTGTCAAAAACTCCAGTCTATAGCCTTGACAAATCCCAGAATTCTCTTTATATATAGTGCATAATCTAAGAATGGAAAAGTAAATTTATATATTTTTCCCTTCTAAAACTGAAGTAAAATCGCATTACAAAAACATACATTTCAGGCATGCATCCCTGAAAATCAACATAAGTGTATCCTACACTCAGTTCACCATTACAACTCTAATTCTCTCTTTCAGCATAATTTTTCCTCTTTGTCTCAATTTACACTTCACTTTCCCTTCTGATAACTCCTGACTGGTTTCATAGTCCAAAAGTTCACTTTTGTTTAATTTAGTTCATCTCTGTTTTCTCAAAAACATGAGTTTTATCTTTGCCCATTCCAACTGAGAAGTTACAGCAGAGACAATATGACTCCACAAGATATACAATATTTATCTCTTCTCCTTTATAGAAGCAAATTGTCAATATCTGGATTATGACATATATATTATTTAAATGCTTTGTATGGTCACTAGTTATCATCAAATGTTCAACTTTCCAGATTTTCTACTGATTTCCTAAATTTCTCTAACGACTCAAAATAAAAATGGATCTAAAATTATGTTAAATCATTGCTCTACCGAGGAAAAAAAAAATCCTTTATCACACTGCTCTCAAAGTGATTGAAATAATTTCTAGTAGAAGTAAACATTTTAGTGGCCTAAGCACCTTGACTGAAAATAGTCATGCTTGTCATCTGAATAGACTCTTCCTTTAATTGCTCAGTAGTGACCCAGAAATGACATGCAAGCCTGAGTTGACTCATGTATCTGGTCACAATGGTCAATTTCATGTTGCACAGATTGTACAGAATAACCAATTTCTCATTCTTTCCAACAATCACCATTAATGATTACTAGTAAGCCCAGTCACTCTCACTATCCTCCTGTTGTTCATCAATTTTGCTCAAGCGGCACAAGAAACGACTCACAACAAATTGTGAGACTTGTTGTGCCTGTATTTGGCATATCGAATACGTCACGGGTAGCTTGCCAGGCTTTGTCATGCTGGTGAGATACTCTCAGTAGCTTGCAGGGCTCTCCGAGAGGGGTGGAGGAATCGAACCCTGGTCAGCCACATGCCAGGCAAACACCCACCCGCTGTGCTATCACTCCAACCAGTAAGCCCACTATGTTGAATTTATGGAAATGTGTCACCCTTTATTAGTTACAACCCTTTTGAAATCTGTGATGGGCTAACAAAGTGAATCCATCTTCAGGCATTAATTCTCGTGTTGTTAGTCCATAATTTTGCCATTTTCAAATTTCTTATAGGGGAAAAAAAGCCTCCTGACTAAAATGATGCTCTATTTCAGGTAAATCTATATCAGTTTCCTGCAAGAATATAAGAGCCCATTCACCTAGATATCAGAAGGGCCAATCCAGTTTCAGAGCTCCCTATGGCATTCATAAAACTTTGGTTATCCCCAAACATTGTGAAATTTCTTGCCCAGTGGTTACTCCTGGCACTGCTGTGGGACCATATGCAGTGCTAGAGATAGAACCTGGCTTGGCTCTATACCAGGCAAGCAACTTAAAACTTATGCTATTTCTCTGGCTCATTTTCATAGTTTTTTTAGCTCAATCTATGTAACAAAGATATCTATAAAAATCTATTTCGATTAAACTAGATTTCACGTTTGGAGCTCCCAAATTCTAAATTTAGCCAAAGATATTAGGGAATCTAATTGAAGTAACAGACCTAATCAAGGCTGTCTAATTAATAAAATTATAAATGAATAAGCTACTAATTTGATCTTTATCTGCTTGATTGATTTACCTTTGTTTCTTCATATGGATCAAAGTTACAGGACAGGAAAGAATTAGGCCATTATCCTAAAGTGTGCTAATAGACCATCACTCACACAAACAAGAGACAAGTCTTCTTTCCTCATTATTAATCCTTAACTGTTCAATTTAATGGTCTTATTTAGTATTCTGCCTATATACACAGGGAGATGCTCCCCCAGTTATTCATTAGATTGAAGTAGATCATAGACCAAAATCTATCAGGGGAATTTATAAAGAGAAAATTTGATCCTGTTGTCTTATTTGAAAATAAATCTAAGATCTATCTCATATTTAGCTGAAAAATTCAAAGCAATAAAGTATCTGTCACAATATGTTATACTATATTGTAACATTCTATTATATCACAATAAGATTATAATGCATAGATCAGAAATTATTAAGGACTATTATACAATTATACCTAAAAGGACCTCTTCAGATTCAGAGAACAAATCCCTGTCTGCTATACTTCCATAAAAGAATGACTTTTAAATCTAGAAAGACTAGTTCAAGATTACTTTCTGAACAATGAGCCAAGAATAAAGCCTCACACTGAAGGCAACAAGTACAAAATTAGGTATTAAATAACAAGGCCATATCACAGATATTTCACACTTCACATTACAGAATACAGAGATGAAATTATAGACTGAATGTGTCCCCAAAAGTTTAATGTTAAATTCCAAGACCTAACTGTAGAACTATTAAGTAGAACCCTTAGGCATAATTATGTCATGTTAAAAAGTAGCAGGAAGGAGGGAAGGAAGGAAAGAAGATAAAAAATGAGGGCACATAGAAGAGAATAGGAGATAACAGAAATTAATTTCTTTAAATCCACTCCTTTTTTCTTCTCAAAGAGGGAAAAAAATCTATGTTGAAGAGAAGCATTCAGCAGGAGGAAGAAGTGGTACTAAAAAAAATGGAACAGTGTATGTATCAAACCCTATCAGTAGCAGTACTGTAAATCACATCACAAAAACATAGTTGATAAAATTCACCTCAAGTAGAAGCAGATTGGTGGGTGGGAAGCAAAGGTGGGGTACTTTGGTGAAGGGAAGTGGGAACTGATTAAGGGATTGTTGTCGAAACATTATATTCCCGAAACCCAATCATAAAAACTTAGTGATTTTCAGGTACCTAAATAAACATTAATAAATTTTAAAAATAAATAGCTACATCTACCAAAAACAGTGGACCGTGAACTAAATTCCAAAAGTTTGCTTTATAAATCATAAAGAATATTTAACAAAATGAATAATATACTGAAATATACTAATTCTCGATTCTATTAGTCATTCATTACATGTAGAGCACGGAGGCGTGGAATACTTTTTTACTTTTTTTTTTTTTTAATGTGCTCAGTTCCCCAAGTCCTTGTAAAATCTTCATGATACTAGAGATTCCAGTTCTACAAACCAGATCAATAGCTTTAAAAAGTGGGAGAAAAAAATTCACAATCCTTCCCAAACCGTATTTCATGAGCTAGCCCTACTAGCTTCAAGAGGAATGCAGAAATGTTTGCAAAGTGGCCGGGTTCTAGAAACATACAGGCAAAGCGGGAGTTTTCATACAAGAACAGCAAATATTTCAAAGTCATGAAGATATCTTGACTATCTGTATCTATCTGTTAACTTCTCCTCTTTATGGCGGAAGCCCCCGACTCACCTGCTTCAAAGCCCACACTTGGCACTATATCCACAGTTCCGTGCAAGGCTCCTGCCCACGCTGAGGTAGCAGTGGTCACTGTAGTCGGATCTGTCTTTGCGATGTCACACTGGGCAGCAGGAATCCTGGCTGTACGCACGGACGGCATCAGCAGGGGCCCGTAGGAAGGATCCAGGGCGGAGCCAGCAGAAGGATGGTGGTGATGGTGATGGTGATGGTGGCGGTGGTGCATGTGGGCGTGGGGGTGGTGGTGTCTCATGTACACGTCGTGCATGTGGTTGTAGGATGGGCTCACCTGAGATGCCAAAGGATAGTGCCAGGATTCGGAAACTGGAGGGGGTGGGGCTGGACCAGTCTGATGGAGGCCGTGTCCTGGCCAGGGACTGGGGTCAGCTGCAGTAAAGGTACCAGCGGGGGCAGTGACCTGGAAGTCAGCATGAACTCCCCCTAGACAAGGTGCAGGTGGAGTCTGGTAAGAGCTGGTCCAAAAGGAAGTTGGGAAACTATTCCGTTGGCTTGACAGAGCTGAGCTGTCTGAGGAGATAGAAAAACAGATTATTTACATAAGATTCAATTCTGGGACAGGCGTGCCTCTACTTGTCCGGCTCATTACAAGCAGGCTAATCCGTATGCATTCTGTTTTCCTCCACAAAGAAGGGAATTGGGAACAAGTAAACCCCTGAGCTGCCATTCCAAGCCAAGATGCAAGGTTTTGATCCCTTAGTTTGTTTGTTTGTTTGTTTGTTTGGGCCACACTCAGCAGGGATCAGAGCTTATTCCTGGCTCTGCACTCAGGGATCAATCCTTGAAGGGATCAAGGGGACCATGTGCTAGGGATTGAACCAAAGTCAGCTGCATGCAAGGCAAACGCGGGACCTACTGTACTATCTCTACAGCCCCCAAGATGCAAGAATCCAGATATTGGAATGAATCCCCTCTGTGTGTGCTTTGCTATGCAGCCAGTCAATGCTGAAATTCCCTAATCTGACATTAAAAGTTTCATTCCCTCTCTAGTGTTCATGCCATCAGGTGCAAGCAAAGGTCCTAAAGCACCTACCCTTACTTAATTGAAGTTCAAGAAAGCTGGAAATGATGCTTATCAAAACCTTTTAAATGGAAATTTGTTTTCATTCGTGCTAAATATTAAATGCCAAAAGTAAAATATGGACATAAAAATAAAATGTATTCGTAAATTTTTTATCAAAAAAGTGAACTCTAAATTCTATTTTTTCTATAGAGATCTGGATGGAACTCCACTGAAAACAAAAATAGTGAGCATTTCATCATAACCAAACATCATACATGAGGTCAGGAACTTTTCGTGGATGATCTTATTTCTTACTCCAGACCTACAAAGTATTGTTTTCCTCAGTTCAGAAATTAAAAAAAAAAAAAAATCAAAGCAGAGAAGCTCTAAACTCCAAGCTGAAGAGAAAGCGGGTCCTGAAAAATCCAACCTCTACCCCACTGTCTGACACTTTTCAGAACTGTACCACAAGAGGGCACAATTGTAACTATAACCCCAATAGCCAGACTTTGGATAGGATTCCAAAGATCCTGTGGTAGAGTGATTAAAGGACAGGGAATGTATTTGTGAAGGTGTTTGGGGCAAAAGGAATAATATCAAAATACAACATTTACTAAGGAGAAAAAGAGAGAAACATGACCAATTCTGCTTTCAATGAACTTTCTCCTTTCATTATAAATCATCTTTATAGATTTATATGTTCCAAGCTTATGAAGGTCAGGGTGAAAAAATTTCACAATCTAATAAAGGTCAGATAAACCAATAAACATGTGAAATGTAGTGGTAGGCACTCTGAAGGGGAAATTCAGAGAGGACCCCAAGAATGTCTAACAAAGCAAGAGCTAAATTGAAAGGCTGAGAAGAGTTAGCTTGATAAAGAGGTAAAGAGTGTCCTAGGAAAACAATAAAAGGTATGTTAAAAAGTACCCTCAATTTTTCATACATCCAAATGTGTAGTGTTTCATATAAATCAATAAAAAAGGAAAAAATAGAGATTATTGTCAAAAAGGACTCACATCTGCCCTGGCCATATCAGCTGCAGGATGAATCTGAATCTTTTCTGGCAATTTGGGGAGATCTGAGGAGTTCCAGTCTAGAGAGTGACATGGTCATCATATCTGTGTTTTGAGAGATCAGTGCCTCAAGCTATTATTTGTTGATTTCAATGCAGTTTAACTTAGTCAACACTGGACTGAAGGTCTTGAGACCTCAGGGAATTAGAAGGAACTAGAAGATAACTCATGGAATCTCATTTTAAGACTCAAAATGGATCTGTTGATCTCTCTGAGGCTTAGACCCTTCCAGTAAAACCTGAAACATCTGAACTCCTTTAATTTCAATGCCTTGATTGATGATTTTTTTCATTCTATGAAGCATGAATTATTTTTATTTATAGATGAACATAAATTTGTGAAACACATTAGTCACGAATGCATTCTAAGAGTCTACCAGGTGTCCTTCAGCAGAAACAAGCTGAACCTTTCTTCTGGAAGGCTATCCTAAGAATTTCTCTGAAACAAACATACTTAAATGCCTGACATATTCATGTCTTTTTTAATTCATAAATTTAAAGGTATAGTTGTTTTTATATATCTTTGACTAATGGAATTTAGGCTTTCACTGTGATATTCAAATATTTCCTTTCTCAAGCTTTGTTAAAGGCACAGCAAACCCTTTTGTTTGTTTGTTTGTTTAGAGCTATGGCCGTGTCAAGTGGCAATCTGGCCTTACTCCTGGTTCTGTTCTTAAAAATTATTCCTGGTGGTGCTCAGAGGATCATACATGGAGCTGGGGATCGATCTGGCTCAGCTGTGTACAAGGCATTGTGCCATAGCTGTTGAACTGTATCTCTGGCCCAAACTTTCCATGCTACACTAAAAGTGCCATTATTGATCCTATTCATCCTATAAAACCCAGCTCCCGGAACCGCTCGGCCGCATTCGCGGCTGCACGATATCTTCTTATGACATCTTATTATCTCATTCCTACTTTGGACAAACTGGCAGGCTACCGAATGTAACCTGCCCACATGGCAGAGTCTGGCAAACTCCCCGTGGCGTACCCAATATGCCAAATACCAGTAACAATGATGGGTCTCATTCTCCTAACTCTGAAAGAGCCTTGAATATGGCACTTTTTAAAAAATCTCAGGGCTAGGACAAAGGAGACGTTACTGGGATCTGCTCGAGGCAATTGAATAACAGGATGGTCGTGATCGTGATCGTGATTCATCCTGTGCACAACCATTCAGCATTACACAACCAAATCCCCCCCCCTTCATTCTCCCACTCCCAAATTTCAATGGATCTCAAAATCCTTGGACAAAAGTAACGTTTTGTTTTGTTTTGGGGTTACACCTGGTTTTGCTCAGTGGGTAGTCCCAGATCTGCAGTCAGGAATCACTCCTGGCAGATTCGGAACCCTATGGGATGTCAGGGATTGAACCCAAGTCAGCCATGTGCAAGGCAAGCACTCTACGTGCTGTACTATCACTCTGGTCCTAAAGCAATGTTTTGTTTTGTTTGGTTTTTGTTAAGGTGCGAAGATGGGAGTGCACAGTATCCTTCAACTGTTCAGACCTGACAGACTTGTAATTAAATGAAAGTTTGGTCACAATCTCAATCAGAAAACATCACTTGAAGTCAACCTCAATGGCAGTAAGGCAAATATGTAATTGAAATATTTTCTTGACTTGACACAAGAAAAAGGGTTGCTAATGAGAAGAAAAAAATTGTGCATACCATAAAAAGAGAGCTTTATTTACCTAAAAGAAAAATCACTGATTGAAAATATCACTTGCATACCCTAACAATAAATGCTGATATTGTTTATCTTAAAATGCACAGAAGAAGCTCATAGAGGCTTCTTATGGTATATAGTTTAGCATTGACATCTCCAGTCTTGTGATCGCTCTCATAAACCAAACCCTTTGATACCAAACCCTTCATTCTCCATCTAACTTCCATCTTCCAATTGGGCGAGCATCCCATTCTGAGATTTGCTGAGCTCAACCCACAGGTGTATGCCAAAACTAAAGAGTTTCCCTCATTAAAATACCCTATTAGGATGTCAAAAGTACAGAGAAAACATGTCATTTGCATGAAAAAATAGCCAACTTAACTTTATAAAATATTCTAGGTATGCATGCACATATGTAAATGGTGGGCTAATTCTTTTCCCAAAATACTATCCTATTTATAAAATATTTTATTGTTATCAGTAAACACATTATCATTGGAAGGGGAAATTTATTTTTAAAAACCCACTCCAAAAATGATTGAACAAAGCTTTAACATGCCTCTGGGAAAAATAAAATTAGAAGCAACTTAATATTTTCCCAGTTGGAATGTCTCTTGAGATTAATATAAAGTTTGCAGAGATCTTTGCAACCCTTTCAAAAACAATGAAGCATTTTACAAGCAAGTTAAAATTGGATAGAAGATATGTTTATGAACAAACCTACACTTCAAACCACTATTTGGTATCTTGATTATTAAAAAACAAGGCTTGTTACAAAGAAACAGATGATATGCTTTGTTTCATGCTTGGGAATCAGTATGCTTGTTTCATATGTATGTAAATTTTTTTCATTACGTGACTCCTTGCTTGCGAATACTTAATCACAGCCACATTTGTTGGATAAAAAGGCATATGAAAACTCGGCATGAGCTATTTCCAACAATATTACTTTTTGAGTTAGTGGAAGCTGTTCAGAATTGCATGATACTCAAGGGTGATGATGAGGGACTTTCAGCTCAATTGTACTTGATATGTTGTATGTTGATGATGGATGTTTACACTGATAGTGTGACACACAGAAGAAAGTAACACACAAGAAAGAAAGAAAGAAAGAAAGAAAGAAAGAAAGAAAGAAAGAAAGAAAGAAAGAAAGAAAGAGAAGGAAGGAAGGAAGGAAGGAAGGAAGGAAGGAAGGAAGGAAGGAATCTAAGTAAGTATTGGGTAGGTTGCATTCAGGACTAAAATTTTACACTCTATCACTCTCTCCCTCTGAATAACAAAAAAAAAAAATTACATTGTTCAATGCCATTCACCCAAAGTATCCCAGTAATCTCACTGTGCTATTTACATCAGAACTATAAGATTTATAAGTGTTTACATGGTACTCAATCATTTTTATCAACTTTATATTTAGCTAAGATATTTTTATATCAAACACTTCTGAAAGTTTTCTGATAAACAACTTAAGCAAAAGAAAATTAACATTTAATCTATAAAATCCAATATTTTATCACTATATTAAAATAGAGCAATAAAATGCACAATTCCTATCTCAAACCGTCTTAAGAGTCACCGAAAAACTTATTCTTAGAATATATGTTGAGTAAAAACATCGATATTAAAAGAAACCTCTAACTTTTAGTTAACATCCTCCCCCGCCCTCACCACCACTGACCCCCACACACACCACACACACAGACACACAAATTTCTATTCTATTCCTAGCTTAATTGTTTCTTACTGGGATAAATCCTTATCCTTTATTCTGCTCCCCCTAAAAACAAATTGTTGGGTGTAAAATGAAAGATTGTATTCTAATGTTTTTCTGTCATTTAGGAATTACACATTACCATTATGGACAGATCTCCTGTTTTTTCTTGGAGTTACTCAAAATAGGCCCTTTGACACTAAGACAATGTGTATGTCACATGCCTGAACTCCTTGAAAGCAGGGTGATAAGGTAGGTCAGGCTTCACTTTCTTCCTTTTTGTTTGTCTGAACTTCCCAGCAGTGGTTCACCAGTAGTACCTCAGTTCTCCAAGAAAAGCAGTTCAGTGCCTATCCCAACCCTTCCCCTGTCTGCTCTTTGCTGCTTAAGTTCAGTGCTAATTTTAAGAAGTATTTTCTATAAAATGCAGTTGTTCAAAGCAGAGATGATGTAGATTAGCTAGCAACAAATATGAACTCTACAACTAAAAATGATGTGTAAATACATGTGTAGCTCAAGAAATTCACCATTCAGCATGGTTTTGATGTGATGTCCTTTGCTATGACTTACGTACTTCTCTTTTCTTAACATACACAAACACACACTTTTAGACTCACAACATGAAAATGCACACATTCTGTAATAATATACTTGGACCCTGAGTTCAATGAATAAACATGTTTAAAGACAAAGTTAAATGGGAATATACAGGAATGCACATTCATTTCTTAACTGAGAAATTCATTTAATCCCTTTTAGAATGTAGCATGAATAAAACTCAATTCATATAATGATATGCCAAATTTTTCCTGTCAATTATTTCTTAATATCTGTAAAACACCTAAAGAGAATTTTCCTAACTCCATCAAGACAGATATCAGAGTTCAGTCATTATTTCATTATAGTTGACATTCAGTCCTTGGTTTAAAGTTTTATTATGGAAATATTTTATATTGTGTAATAATCAGACATAATTCAGTTTTAGATTCTTTTTAGTGTACACTACAGCACCTGTAGAGCACTGTTAAAACTTCTTCCCATAAGTTACATTCTTTAATTTAATACGGCCAGACAAATCTCTTATATAAAATATTATTGCCACAATCATCAATGCCATCAATAGCATTCTGCAGTTACTATGTTCAAGACAGATCTAGTTTTCTACTAAAAATACACACGTTGTTTCTGGCTAAAACTCAAGGTTATTTTTTCTTTTTTGTGTGAGTGGGGGGAGTGAAAAATAGGTGAAAATATGCTTCAGAAAGAAAATTCTAACTTTCAGTGAGCAGCTTACTGTCCCAAGTGAAGTTAAACACTAGAAATTTTTTTACAATAACCTTAGTAAATGAGTATCAATAAATACATTGTAGCTGAAATTCAGCAGAAATATTAAGTGACCCAAACTACATGGAAATCAAATATGGTGCCAGGGAGAGATAAAGTGAGCAAGGTACTTGCCTTGGGCACATATAACCCAGGCTCTATTCCAGTACCTAGAACCAAATAAGACTAAGACTGATCCTTAAGCGAAGAGCCAGGAATAATCCTTGAGCACAGCTAGGTGTGACTCAAAATACAAATGAAATTAAGAAATAGCAATCAAATTGTAATAATGTACAAACTGAAAATCAAACAACCAAATTCAAAGGCTGCAATTTTCAAATTTGTAGCTTTGGCAAATGATACAAAATTTACAAAGATTCTCTTTTTCAAGAGATGGGAAATTAATGTGAAATTCTCAACAACTTCTTTCATTAAGCATGGAAATCTCAGTCATACCACTCTTTGGATACTTAATACATCTTTTATAGTATAAAAGTTTTAACTGCTATTCAAGTTTATCTAAAAATCAACTGATTCACACATAAAAACAACTATGGCAAAGTTTTATTCACAATCGTAAAGTAAATAATACACTTAAAGCCAAATTTTCCAAAAACATTTAAACTGTTATTAAATTTAACTCCTTATTTCATAAATAAAAAAGTACCAAAGGTTTCAAACAATTAATCAATAATTCTCTATCAAGGACATTTTATGTTTCTAATCCTGGTTGTCTGCTATGAACTTGTTTCATTCAAATCATTTAAACATTCTATTAATATTTTGAATTGCCTAAAAGAAATGAATTACCATAAGTTTTAGAGAAAACAATGTGAAATAACTAGATATGATATATTAAGTTCTAGTAGAAGAGGATAATGGAAATTAAAAGCATGCTGGTGTTGCCTGAGCTATTCTATTAAACTCCGTCAACATACAAAGTTTGAAAATACTGCTCTCTGAGTTTTAATTTCATTTAACTAGCATTTTAAAACCATCATTTTTGTTTCTCAGTGGATCACACATTCAGCCCTTCATTAGAAATTTTGCACTGATGTTTGGCTGCCTCAAATAATCTTCCCAGAGAGTGCAGAAACTTTTGGCCTGTTCCCACTGGCTGCTCGGTGGCCGCCATCCTCCAGAGGCCATTGGACAGTCAGGTTTGGGCCTGCAGTGATGAGACTCGTGGGACCTCATGGGATGGGGGTGGAACAGGCCCTTTCCTCCCCGCACCAATGAGACCCCAAGTTGCCGCTCATGAACGGCCTCTCTGGCTCCTGATCAAGTTGCTTAACAGTCATGATCCCAGAGACTCAGGAACAAATCTTGGAACCCAGCAGGTTTTGACAGAAATCCCTCCCAACTTAATTGTTAAAATTTCAGAATTTCAAAATTGCATGGCCACTACTTTAGCCGCATGACATCATATGTTATTTATAACCAGCAATAGAAAACGAATTATTTACTGTTGCCTTTTCGGCAGATCTGAGTGTTGGGGTGGAATTCCAAATAATAATGGTGGCTCTGGGGTGAAATATTGAATGAAATCAAAGTAGAGAGAGAGTAATGTGGAAATCATCTGCCCCACAGGGAGGGGGAGGGGGAGGGTGTGGGATGGGTGAGTATACTGGTGTTTTTGGTGGTGGAAAATGGGCACTGGTGAAGGGACAGGTATTTCATCTTTGTTTGACTGAGACTTAAACTCAAAATCTTTGTAACCGCTCTCACGGTGATTCAATAAAGGTAAATAAGGTAAATGCCCTCCCGTTGATCGTCGATTTCCTCGAGCGGGCCCAGTAACGTCTCCATTGGAGACTTTGTTGTTACTGTGTCTGGCATATCGAATACTCTCGGTAGCTTGCCGGGCTCTCCGAGAGGGGCGGAGGAATCGAACTCGGGTCGGCCATGTTGGCCGCTTGTAAGGGGAACGCCCTACCCGCTGTGCTATTGCTCCAGCCCAACGGTGATTCAATAAATAAATATATTCAAGGTAAAGGTAAAGGTAAAGGCCCTCCCGTTGTTCGTCGATTTGCTCGAGCGGGCCCAGTAACATCTCCATTGGAGACTTTGTTGTTACTGTGTTTGGCATATCGAATACGTCATGGGGAGCTTGCCAGGCTCTGCCTTGCAGGGGAGATACTCTCGGGCTCTCTGAGAGGGGCGGAGGAATCGAACTCGGGTCTGCCATGTTGGCTGCGTGCAAGGCAAACGCCCTACCGCTGTGCTATTAAAAAAGAAAAAAAGTATGATGGAGTTCATGCCCAATTCAATCAGCCTAATCAATGGCTAAATAAATAGCAATACTCCTACATTAAAAAAAAAGAATAAGAAGTTTTCTTTCCTTTAATTCTGGGTTCAAAGGTATTGTTCTCAAACAGAGCACCTATTATAACTGTAAGGATAAGTTTCCTTGCATGTTATTATACATTTATTAACTGTCTCATCTTCTACAAAACTCCACGGTTGTAATGATTCAGATCCTCCCACTGTCATATTCCCACTCTTCAGAAATTTAGAACTAGATAGAGTACATAGTGGAATTTTAATAAATATTTTAGTCTGTTGGTCAATGAATAAAGCAGGGAAGATAGATTTAAAAGCTAACCTTAAGTTTTGTCTGGAAAACTAAAATATAGATACTAATCATATCCACCCTTTCAGCACTGAAATTAGGGACCTATTCAAATGTCTTTTTTCCGTTTTGTAGATTATGGAGGGGAAAACTTAAAATGTAGAGTTTTTGCATATCTGTAAAATTTAACTTTAAACTTCTCATTATTATATAAGTTATCCTTTATATCATATAATTTTGAAGTTTCATTCCCATATTAGTGACTATTAGGTTACATAAAAATGATAAAGGAGTTAAGGAGTTAAGGATTATGTTTATTATTTTCCCACAACATGTGAAATAAAATTTGTTATTGGTTTATCAAACTGTATCACCAATTCACTGACAGTTTTATACTTTAATCTTCTACAAGCTATTTAAAAATAATCCCCATGTGCTATCAAACAGAACATGAGTTGACTACATAAGCATCATTTGCTTCCAATAAACTGTTAGAATTTCTTTTAGATAGCTTATTATATTTACTAATAAAATAAGTTCTAAGTTTCCCAATTCATCTGTCTAAAAGTTTTGGTCACATGAGATTTTCTATCATTGATTTAAAGTCACTGCTTATTCCAGTTTTGGAGAGGAAGGGAGGGAGGGAGGGAGGGAGGGAGGGAGGGAGAGAGGAAGGAAGGAAGGAAGGAAGGAAGGAAGGAAGGAAGGAAGGAAGGAAGGGAGGGAGGGAGGGAGGGAGGGAGGGAGGGAGGGAGGGAGGGAGGGAGGAAAGAAGGGGAAAAGAGGAGAGAGAATCAAACCTTATAGAAAATGACCATGATTTAGGGAGTCATGGGGCCAACAGTTCTGTTTTAAACAGGACTGGATCTGCATCACATACGAGCCTGTGTCTACATTACTAAGAGGGTTACATGAAACAGAGATAAATCTCCCCCAGAGTTTGTGATTCAGTAGGTCTAATATTTGGCCTGAGATTTAGGCCTGGGAATGAATTTATGACCAGTTTCCAAGTGATACACACACGTTTCTGGTAATTAAAAATTGGGGACCATTTTTGTGCTATAATTGGATCAGATGCAAATAACCGTATGTAACACATTTCTCTAAAACTATTATTGGAATGATGATTTACTTTTCCTGTAACCTAATAATAATCCCAATTAGAGGTTGCCCAATAATGTTCTGAGTCAGAAATCAGATTCAACCAGACCTCCATAAACTTTATAGAAAGGGAAATAAAGAAGATGATGCCCAATATACTGCTTAATTTTACAAAGAGAAAAATAAATACGCTCTGCACATAGAGTCAGTCATGTCTGGATGGTACACTGTAATGAGCTAATAACACAAAACCACCAAACAGAAAAAGCCATCAGGAGAACACACGAAGGTTTCAAAGTCTGCGTTTTTGGTTTAGACTCAGATCTCTGCTATGTCACCACGTAGCACCTAGAGGAATGAGCAAGAGCTAATTTTTCAAAACTGATCCCGGCACGCCTATTATTTAGAGATCCAAATTGGGCCATCGGGGCTTCAGGAATGGTGCTTCATAGCTCGATCCTGCACTAAAAACGCAGGCCAGTTGTATCACTCCTTTCCATGAGGAATTTAAAGGGTGTGACTGCATCCTTTCCAACCCTGCATTCCACATGTGACAAAACCGATCCAGCTGTTTGTCTGAAAGAAATTCCTTGCTGTCCTTAAAAATTAAAAAGCAAGTGGATATCCGTCCTCCAGGGGCACGTCTCCAGCTGGAACCTGGTACAAGCACAGACTGTTGCGAAACAGACAGTGCCCTGGAGAGCATCTGCTTTTGAATTCTTACCTCGCCATAGTGGGGTTAGCCCCATCTTGCTTTTTGAAATGGCAGATTCTGCATGGAGGGTGCCGGCTTGGCCCAAAGCTCTTGAGAAGTGTTCATCCACTACTGACCCAATGTCTCCCTGGAAATAAGTGAAAAGGACACAGCGAGAGTTAAGGTACTCCATCTCGGCAGGCTGGTCTTTCTCCTCCTCCTCCTCCTCCTCATCCTCCTCCTCATCCTCCTCTTGTTTGCTGGGAAGGTTGACTTCCAGAGAGTCCTGCATCTTGCTGTATCCCGCTAACTTTTTCTGGGATGGAATAAACAAAACACAGTATCAAACACAGTTTGTAAAACAGCATTCACTAGTTAACTTTCATTTAAAAAAATAAATATTAACATATGTTTGCAAACTGATCTGCTTCATCTGCTTTACTATATCATTCCCCTCCACAAACTAAGCTTTATTTTTTCCACCCTAAAAACATTTGTTATTTCAAAGTTAGCCAGACCAAAAAAAAAAAAAGGCCATTATCAGATGGTATATTTTCAGCATATGCAAGACAAGTTTACTGCATTAAAAATCAAGATATAACAAAAAAATGGCAATAAGATTTTTTTAAGAGACGAATATTTCCAACTTTTCTTCCCACTTTCTGTTTTAAAGTTTTCAATGTACAACAACATTATAGTTTCAGGAGGGAGGAATGGGGAGAAGAGGCCCAACCATCCGGGGAGGGATAGAAAAGAAAAGAGCTTTTCATAAATGAAATAAACTAAAATAAAAAAGGAATGTAGCATCTTACAAAAGGATTTGGCAGATGTGCCAAACTCATTTCTCAAAAATCAAACTAAAATGACAAAATAAGTCTGTGTGAAGATCCATTTTGCATGGAACATATTTTTCCTATGTTCCACTTACCACCATTATCACAGTGGGGAAAAAGATATTATTGTGGCTTATTGAAAGCAACATATGATAATAACAATGGCTAGTATAGCTTTCAAATAAAAAAGAGAAAATTTGATAATCTGAAAGTATTTTTAAAACATGATTATCGCTATAGTATGCTAGCCAGGTATGCTTATAGTATGGATTTAATATCTCACTTATTTTTTATAATTCTATAACACGGTACTTATTGCTATTCATATTTAAAGGTGAACTCAAACTCTGAGATATTATGTAAATTATTAAAGATTTCGAAGCACTTAAATGGTGGAGTCAGGATCTTTAATTATATACATGCATATGAGGTATACATAAGTATATACCTATATAGAAAGAGGGCAGGAAAAGAATATGTAGTATAAAAAAGTATCCCAAGATACTAAGTGTTACAACATTTATAGTTGTGCATTGTGAGATCATGGTAGTTATAATTTTTATTCTTTTCAATATTTCCAAGCATTTTTCATCAAAAATCACTCACTTTCATTAAGTACTAGCATTATTATCAACAACTTCAATACCACTTGCACATAAAAAGATAACGCTGATGATAAATTAATTGTTCCAATGATGAAATGAACTTTGTATCATTTGCATACCAGAAAAACCTGACCACTTAACTATTTGCCATATTTCAGAAGAAAATATTGTGAAAAAACGTGAAGAGAAAAAGCAAATTAGTCTAGAATAGTCAGTAAGCATATATTTTTACAAATGTTATCAAAAACGTAACTCAGACTCTTAAGTTTCTAATGCAGTTGATAGCTTCAAATCTCTAGTTCTATATTATAAGAATATAATTCAAGAAATTGAACTCTTTGCCCTAGGGATCAATATGTTGCTTTTGGGTGTTGTATTGTGAAATGCTCAGGCATGTTATGGCAGCTGGCTATTATTGAAAAGCTGTTATTTAAAAACACGGATATTGCTTTTTATTTAAAATGTGTATCAATATAACTATCACTTGTTGAGAAATAGATCATTAATTATTATAAATGAGTATACCTGACTGCTAAAGAGATATTTGTACCGACTAGCTATATTTTTAAAGTGTATTTTTGAGGAATCGCCCATATTTGTGTTTAACTTAAGTAGTTTTTAAAAAAGCACAGCAGAAACAGTTTTTTATACAAAATGAATGAAATAAACCAATAGACCTCTAAAATAATGCCTGGTTTTAAATTTTCATTAAAATCATATTAATATTAGGATTTATTAGTCAAATCAGAGTACTGCTTCTCTGTGTCGGCGTATTTATCCAAAGCAATAGCACAGAGGACAGGGCGTGTGCCTTGCACATGACCGACCCCACCAACCCGGGTTTAATTCCTCCACCCCTCTGAGAGCCCAGCAAGCTACCGAGAGTATCTCGCCTGCACGGCAAAACCTGGCAAGCTAACCATGATGTATTCGATATGCCAAACACAGTAACAACAAGTCTCACAACGGAGACGTTACTGGGTACGCTCGAGTAAATCGATGCACAAGGGGAGAACAGTGCAACAGTGCCATAACTTTTAGCATATATACACACAGTGCTTATAAAGGTGCACTGTTTTCATATAAGAAGGATACAAAACATGTTCTACAGAGTGATTGAACTGTTTACAAGTGTTCATTATTATCTATGAAACTGACTTCTTTTTGCTGTTAATACGCAGCTCAGAATCATACTGTGAGAGTCTGGCTTTGCATCTGATCATTTCATTTGCTTAATATTAGAGTGTATTCTTTAAATAAAAGAGTCCTGCTGTGCTAATTATCCAAAGAATGGTGAAGTTTTATTTTTCTCCAATTAGCATTTAATTCTTAGGCAAACTGAAATTAATTACTTATATATGTGTAAAATATTTAAAAACTGAAGATCAAATATAACTGTATCAGATATTATTAGCAAAAGTTATGATGTCTTATGTTTTAATTTATACCACTTGGATTTAAGCTGTATATTTTAAATGTAGTTTAGATTGTACAACATTTGGAATGCTACATAATTCCATTATTTTCTATAATTTATTGTTAAATATAAGTCATCTAAGCATTACAAACAGCTTGTATAAAGTGGTTATGCTTTTCAAAAAATTTTCCATAAACTCAAAATACGTTTTAGTTGTATATTTTCTGAACACCATTTATCTGAGCCAAGGATATAGTTCAATAGTAAAACACTTGCCTCGCAACACTGAATTCCTGAGTTTGAGCTCTAGCTCCAAATAAATACATCAAATGACCATTCTATCTATAGATACTAAGATTCCATTCACAGTCTATAGTATTTTATTTTATGTGTGTAATGCTTCAACATAATCATATCTAATGTAAGTATGTATATAAACAGCCTTTTAATATTTAAATAAAATAATTTGATTAAAAATATCCAAAATATCCAGTGAAATCTTTATTTAAATAAATTCTTGAAATAATTATAATTTTTTTCAGTCTCCCAGATCTTTCAGGAATTTTTTCTAATAATTTAATATATTTCCTTAGTTTGTATTTAACAAATGAAATTTAACATGAGAGTATGATGAGCCTATTAACAGGCAGGTCACAAGGCATAGCTAGCATTCCTTTTTGCGCTTTTATTCATATAATCTGGGGTCAGTTTTCACTATAGCAAACTGATTTAAGTATTTACATACAGCTTCATCAACATTGCTGGTTAAAATAAGAATTCTAAAGTCTCTGGAAGGTCTGGTAGCCACTAAATTCTCAATTGCGAACACTGAATTTGCATACATTTAAAATATTAAGTGTGAGCATGAAGAAAACAGAAATATGGAATTTAAACAGCAATTTATGCATCTGCTGACATTCACACTCTATTAACTATTCCCCACATGCTTTCTGTTATGTATGTTTTGGAAACTAAAGCAATTCTTTGCCTTTTCCTAGGAGCCACACCCAGAAGTGCTGGGGAGAAGGGGAGGGATGTGAAGCCAAAGATGGAGCCCAAGGTCGCATGCACGCTAGGCCTGTGCTCTCCCATTTAAGACACATCCCCAGTCTGATGCTTTGCTTTTTAAAAACTAAATGTACTATTTATGCAGTGAGTTTATTTTGAGGGCAAGGAGAGGACCTTCCGAGCAATGTGTAGGGGATTCTTGAACACTCCAGGTTTGATTAAACTGGCCTGTGTGAGCTACACAATTCAGCGGTATTTCCAGGACAGGTGGGGCCATACCAGGTAGGGCTCAGGGGACCATGGGATGGCAGAGATGGAATTTGGGGCCATGTGCTTGCTATCTCCCCAGCTCCTTTAAATTATTCTCACGTTCTTTGGTCACCTGTTGGAATGAAACCACCTTGGTACAATTTTCTTTCTCAAGAATAGTACAGAAAATTCAAAGCACTGCACATAATTTTTAAAACAAAGTTAAAAGACATGGTAATTCATGTCTTCTCAAAACACACACTTTGTAAAGTTACTTAAATCTTTCAGAAATGTTTTTCTTATGACAAACTAAAGAATTGCTAATGAAAATAAAGAACCTGGGTGGAGGGGTGTGGAAAGCTAGTGCAGAAGTTAAGGAGTTTGCCTTGCACGTGGTCAAACACGGTTAGATTCTGGCACCACATATGGTTCCAGCATCATCAGAGTCACTCCTAGGCCAAGAGCCAGGAGTAAGTTCTGAGAACTGATGGATATGGCCCCAACTTTTTCTCAAATAAAATATAAAAATTAAAAATTAAAAACAAACAGCTTGGGGAGACAATGAAACAGGTTGGACTACATACTTTCTATATGGGACCTACACTGCATGGTCCCTTGAACATCACGAGGAGTGATTTACAAGGACCCATCTGGGAGGAGTCCTGAACAGTAGTGGGTGTAACAAAAAAAAATGAAAGAAAGAGGGAGGAGCAAGGGAGGAGGAGGAGGAGGAGAGAGGAAGGGAGGGGGAGGGGGAAGGGAGGAAGGAAGGAAGGAAGGAAGTAAGGAAGGAAGGAAGGGAGGGAGGGAGGGAGGGAGGACAACATCAAAAAACGATTCAAAGACTATAAGATGGCAAGTTTAACATACATGTTGATTAATTATTGCCTATCGCATAATTACAATTTTTAACCTAGTAAAATTACACTTGCGTTATGCTCAACTGTGAGCTAGTTAATAGCCAAAGTTAGAGCTAGGACACAGAAAGCAGTGTGAAGGAGTCAGCCTATGCAACACTAGCCATGCCCAAGCCTCACAGTTGTACTATTAGGCACAACAGAAAGGAACCTGCAGGGATGTTCAGGGGGTGTCTGACAGGAGAGAGATTTCCGCTTCAGGAGCCAAATACCACTAACTCTCCAAAGACTTCAGCCAAACGATTACTGAGTATTTGTGGAAACCTTTTTTTCCTAAGGAAACAGAAGTATTTTATTGAGAATCATTAGATATTTGGAAATGACTTTGTATTTTTTTCAATTTCTATTGGCTATCTTCTCTAAATGCAATAATCTCTTATGTCTCAAATGGTTTATCTGGAGGAAGAGAAATCAGAGAACTGGAGAGTAAGTTGGATAAGAAAGTGAAGTCAGAGAACTTCAATATATTTTATCTTCTTTAACTGTTACATTCAAATATGTTGTTAGAATGATTATTCCCAATGTACATGCACAAAAGTGGATTTACTTGGCTAGAAATCATCTAACTAGTACATGGCAGAGAAGGAATTAAAACACAATTCTGTTCGTTTACAAAGAATATGCCAAGGAAGTAGACCAAAAAAGATAAGTCTCTTACAATATTTAATTCCATAAACAAACAGAAGTCCACATTAGCATGACATCACATTTAATTAAGGCTAGCCTAAAGTTATTACTTTAACTTTAGAGTACTATAAATCATGGTTATTTAAAACATAAAAATTAGATATGTATATTATATAAAAGTCCTTAACTATTAAATACTGCAATGTCACGTATACAAGATACAGAACTTCTGTTGTTTTGTTTTGGAAACGCCCAGCTGTGCTCAGGACTTACTCCTGGCTGTGCTCAGTGATAACTCCTGGAGGAAACTCAGAAGACTTTATGGGGTGTGAGGTATCGAACCTCACTCAGCTGCAAAATAAATAAGTGCCCCAAACAAAACTGAGTTTCTATTTTTCTGGAAATCCTCTTTGGGAAATATAAGTAGAGCTAATATGTAAAAAACACAGTCACACCTCATGATTCTGTGTTTACCTTAGTTATTGTTGTTTGTTCAGTTTTATTTTGTTTTCCACCCAACCATGCTCAAGGCTTCCTTCTGGCTCTGTGCTAGATATCTCTCCTTGTAGTGTTCAGGGCACCATATGTGGTGTGGGCATAAACCAGGGTCAGCCAACTGCAAGGCCTTCACTTCTGTCCTATCTTTCTAACCTCTATTTATTTATTTTTTAAATAGGGAGATACAGAACAAAAATAAAATGACTTAATATGATTGAGTACTTAACAGTACTTTTGATCACATATTTTTCCCTAAAAGATTCTGGTCATTGTCAAAAAGCAAACAGATTCCCTTCAAGGATAAAACTCTCCAGTTTTAAGGATATAAAAAAAAAGTGCCACAGGCTTAGAGAGGATTTCAAAATTTGCATTCCCAAAATGTTTTAAGCTATGATCACATCATCAGGGTATGTGTTCTCTTTCAAACCATCTACTTTGAATGAAACAACAGTTTCCAATGTATAAATTTCTGATGTTTGCATAATCGAGTTACTAAACTTAGGGTGTGAATTTTTTCAATGTATCTGTTATTCATCAAAATGTCAATCAATTCCCAGTTTTTGTCACTGATTGTGCTACGACTTGAAGCCATGAAGATGAACCTAATTTTATCTTTCCCTAAAATAAAACAGCTAGCAGTTAAATAAAGCTATAGGGGCCATAGTAATAAAGTAAATAGAGTTTCATGACTTGTTCCTATGGCTTATTATTTATAAAGATAATTATCTCTCCTAAGGAGCTAATAGTCAAAAATTTTCATGTAAGAAAATTAAGATATTTCCTTCTTAAAAGATTAATTGTTAAATATATTTATATTTTTCTTTAATTATTACTTGTTTTCTTATTTCTAAGGAAGCTCAGATGAGAAGGGAATTTTGTTTTTGATTTTGTTTTTGTTTTTTGGCTTTTTGGTACACACCAGGCAATGCACAGAGGTTACTCTTGGCTCATGCACTCAGGAATTACTCTTGGCGGTATTTGGGAGACCATATGGGATGCTGGGAGTCGAACCCAGGTTGGCACATGCAAGGCAAACGCCCTACCTGCTGTGCTATCGCTCCAGCCCCATGAGAAGGAAATTTTGTAAAAAGACAATTTGAATAAAAAGATTTGATAAAAACTAATCATGAGTCTGGATAAGTCACTTAATGCTCTGGTCCTCAGCTTGTCTCTTGAAAATTAGGAATTATGACTTCATTATCTCAAAGTTTTGTCCAACTCTATATCCTAATAAGCAACATACTGAAGCTCTAGACAAATTCACACTTAATTTTGTTTCTTTCTTTGGCTGCCTGCTCTGAATTTGCAGGACAGTTGCCAACAACAACCTTAAAGCCTATTGAAGACTAATTCATTTCTAGACATGGGTCATCTAGACCAATTCCTAGTAATTAATTACTTTGGGTACTTCCTTTATCTATCTTCAGAGTAACAACAAAGCAAGCATCCTTCAAGTTCTCCCACTAAATCCCACAAGGACAAGTGTTTGGCACAATAAAACAATATTGTTTTAAAAGTAAAGGACACCTGTTTATTTTCCAGTTATTCATTCTTTCCCTTCTCCCTCTTCTAAAGGAAACAAGTGAGAAATTCTTCAGTTACCCCAGCTCAGACCTCTTTTGTAAATTGCTGGCAAAAATATGGTATCCACTGAAACATCTATAAATATATTTAAGACCTGCTTCTAGCAGCAGATGTTTGGGTGTAATGGTTCAAGGCCCTCCTAGGGTCTTCCTAAATGAATAGTTAAAGCAGAAAGCCAGCTGTCTAAAGAAGTGTTTTATGAAAGATTAAGAGAGTTTTGTCCAAAATTATTTCCTTTATCTCCTGTGCCATGTTCTGGAATGCATATATTAGACACTCTTCACTGCTAGGATAGTGCTTTTGTGTAGATGATAGGTGAACTTACTATTAATGAATATATTCATTGTGAAAAAAATAAAAGTAATGCTGACCAGAAACAGTCGATGGGAATGGGATCCAATTTAAATAACAAGGTAGTAGAATGATTGTCTCCCAACTCTTAAGATTTCTTTAGGATCTGCCCTAAGTATCAGGAACTATTTTTAAATTATCCTTGCAGAGAAAGATATAAGACAGGAATAAGTGCAGCACAATATTTCCTCAGTAGTAGCACAACGACCTCTTATAGACTACTATTACTGAGTTGATAGGCTTTACTCTCTGAGCTCTGAGCATCCTAACTGCCCTTGTTCTGAGTCTTATTCCTGTCATCCACAACTTCAAGAGATGTGAGATTCAGTAGGTATTATGTGAAACAGACTTTCCTTGTTTTGATCAAAAATATCTTTAACTTAAATGTTCAAAGAGTGTTTACCTTGTGTTGACATTTGATGTCCTGCTAAACATAGCCTCACTACTCGGGATTTTAAATTTAAAGCCTTTCATTATCTTTATTGTTAACAATCTCTATTTTGGTTGACTGCCAGAAACAATAGTTTGGTTTTATTATTTCTAAGATTTAATTTTTCCTCTAGTTTTGCGTTTTCTGGCTGAAGCATTATTGGAAGCCTGAAATGTGGATTACTTGAATACTCATGCTGTAAAATGATCAGGGCTGTTCTATCTCAAAGAAGTCCTGTATGGAATCTTGTAAATCCATTCAAGTTCTTGTTTATGGTTGCAAGAAAATTATATCCTGTGCTGTAAGTAAGTTGACTGGGTATTGAAGCTCTTTAGGATATGATCCTCTTCTTTCTTCTTAATGAATCTAAACTCATGTTGGCAGAGCAATAAAATATGATGCACTTAAATCTGACTGTTAATACCACTTCCTGCACGTTCCTTTAAAATAAAATAAATGTTCATTTGCTAAGTGGAGATCTAGCCTCATCAACTAAGGATGCAACATGGATAGCAAAAGTCATTAGCATAATACATATGCTTGCAAAAGGACTTTGGAATGCCTAAACTAAAAAAGTACACTACCAAGGTCTTGGAAAGAATTTCGAATTCCAAGGCCAAAGAATCTACTGAATATTAATCTTCTTTATCAAAAAGTTGATTTGGAGTACTAAAGACAAAAATAAGCTTATTGTGCAATACACAAAATACTCTTAGGAGACTTCAGGGTATTGTGGAAAGATGTTGCCCTAAAAAATCAGGGGAGCCCATAGTCTTAATGTTGATACCAGTTTGCTTGGAAACATTTGGAGAGGAAGAGCAGCTTATGAACATTCTCTTCCCCACTTGTAAAATGAGAGATTCAAGTGTGTAATTCTAGGATTTTTTTCTCCAGCAAACTGAATCTCACAGGGTTTTATGGCCTAATATGAGTGGCAGGATCAAGAGAAGAAATTTGGGGGGAAAGAAAACACCCAAGTTACAAACTTATAACTGGAGTTCTATCTCCCAAGGTTACTCAGTTTTCTGAACTAAAAGCATTTCTGCATATCCATTCAAGTGCCACCTTCAAAGAGAATAGAGTACATATTCCCTAATTTTAACAAAAACCCAAAGCGGGACTGTTAGGAAGTTCTAATGTACAAATAGATAATTGGTGATTGCTTGTCTCTGTGTTTATGATCTCTATAAATCACGAACATTTGAAAACTTTACTTGGAGTACCTTCCAAATGATAACTTCATGAGTTTGTGGGGGAGAGCACTTTTCAACAACAACAGACACTCTGAATCTAAGATGAAAAGTCCACTGGTCTTGAGGGGAATCTATGAAGACTGTTTTCCTCCACTTTTCCTGACACCTATTTGCAGACTCTCACTATAAGAACACAAATTCATTCTTTTATTCTCATGCTCATCTGTCTGCAGAGCATTTGCCGAGAGACAAAATCAGGTATCCACCAGAGAAGAGGTTAAGACTTGATATATTCAAGCTATGACAGGTACTGGAATCAGGAATCTTAGCATCCCTCCGTAAATCAAATCTTTAAAGGAAACTAAAACTATACATCTACACATCTACACAAGCTAAATACATATTATATACATTATATATAAATACATATGTTTAATGTATCATATATATTTGGGGTGGGGGAATTGTTTTGTTTTGGGGGCCACAACTAGTGATGCTCAGGGCTTACTCCTGTCTCTGCACTCGGGGATCACTCCTGGCAGGCTGGGAGGCCATATGGGGTGTTGGGGATCGAACACAGGTAGGTTGCGTGCAAAGCAAGTGTCTTACCCACTGCACTATCACTCCAGGCCACTCTTCACACATATTTACAGATGACTTTGAGATGTTAACTAACCATTCCCTAAGTAACACATCTCAAGATAACCAAAGGTTATATCAGTAATTATGTTTTTAAGAGGCTAACCTATTACCCATTAGAATGCATGAGACATCCTCTAAGAAACTAAGATTTCCATTTCAAATGCAGATATGAACATTCTCCAGCAAACTGAATCTCACAAGGTTTTATGGCCTAATCTGAGTGGCAGGATCAAGAGAAGAAATTTGCATTTCAAATGCAGATTTGTGCTTTAAGAAGAACTGCACATGTCCGAAGTTACATTATTTCAAAAATAATTTCCATCTGCAAGATCCCGGTTCAGAGGAAAAACATGTCTATGCTTAAAAATCTATTTTATGGGGCCAGAATGATAGTACGGTGAGCAAGGCACTTACAGGTTTGGATTTAATTCCTGTCACCACATATGGTCCCCTATGGTCCCCACCACATAAAATCCACCAGAAATTATCCCTGAGTGGAGAGCCAGGAATAAACACTGAGCACACCTAGGTGAGGCAACAAAACTCATAATGAATCATTTTGATATAATCATTTATAATAATTTTGGGCCTATTCAGCTTTGAGGTAGAAATCAGTTCAATAACATACTTTACGTTATGTTACTTTACTTAAAATAACATACTTATGTTATTTTACATATGTTAGTTCCAAGTGAAAATGGAAGTAACATAAGACTAAAACTTCTCTTTTTCTAATATTTTATTGCTATTCAACTTTCAAACTTTATAACTCTAACACTTTTGCTGCTGCTTTTCTTCATGCCTCTACCCCCTCGCCTTAACAAATCAATTTTTGAAAAGATGTAGGAGTTCTGGTCTTTATTTTTGTCTCCCAGACAAGATGCTTAGGGGTCACTTCCCATGTACGGAGAAAACAATCTTCATGGATAATAATGATAAAACCTTATGGAATGCAAAAACAACCAAAATATGTATTCTCGTATGACTGCACTAGGGCCAGCCAAGTCAATATTAGTCCCACTTCACCCACGCACCACATAGTCTAAAAATGCTGTCAGCCTGATAAGAATTTCCTGATCTACTATTTTTTTTTTCCAAAAGAAAATATAGGTCATCAAAATAAAGTCTTGACAAAAAAAGAACAGTAGTTATACCATCTAGTCTCTTGTTATTTGTTAGCCAGTTATAGTCAGCTTCTTTACTTTGAAATAAAATCATCTCAAACAAGCCATTTGTTATCAAAGCAACACACATATCCCTAAGCATATTCCCAGCTAAATCCTTAAAGTCACTTCAGTTTAATATCTACTTTAAGGGCTATCTACAGAAGTGTAAGGTATAGCAGAAGTTGCTAATTATCTGTACCATTCATCCAGGAAGACAATTCAAATTTTAAAAAAAAAATGGTGATGGTCTTAGCAAATGAAAGAATTTCAGGAACTGAATCCTAGGGCAACTGAAAATTAAAGTATTGGAGTTACTTCTTAATGAAAAACTTATTTATATGATTAGTAATTTATCATTTTTCTGCTACTGAATTTTATTTTCTAGCTCAGAGGAATAGCCCAATTCTAGTTACCATATTGTTTACACAAAATTATTTTCACACTTCCAGGAAATTATTAGAAACTTCTACAAATTCATTTGATTTTTAAGGGGGGGAGATATATTTCTGAGTCTTTTGTAAAGTTTGAGTCTGTTGCTCTTCCACATTCCAATTGATAATTGGAGGCCTCTCCAGTGTCTGAGATGGACGAAAGGAGAGAGGAAAGAAGGGAGTGTTCATAAAAGATAAAATTGATATCCAGTCCCTTTGCCTTACTTGCCTGACTTGTACCTAAATAGCTTTCTTCGTGACTCATATCTTTTTATATTTAAAGTCAGAAAAAAAGTATAAATAAAATGTTTTGTTACTCGTGACCACAAATTATAAAATGCTTTCGAAAACGAAACTTTCTCTGAAATACTTAAACTACTACTGTTTTCAAAACGATAAAAGTCTTCTGGTGAATATTAGACCATTTCACAGATAAATCATCTGGGATTTTGTCTCCCGAGAATCAGCTGAATTTCAGAGTCCCTACAATTTAAACAAGTCCCTTTTTTCCCCAAAGCAGCACTATCATTCCAGCCAAGAAACAGAAACAGAGAAAATACAGGCAGTGAAAATCTCAATGAATTAAAAAAGCCAAGCTCTGAAAACCGTAAAACCTAAGAGGTTCCGAAAACACAAACACAAATAAATAAATTCTGTTCATGGGTGTTTTCTGAAACAGAACTCCCTGATGTTTGTCTACCTTCCAGTGTACCGACTATCCGACTTTCAGCCTCACCTAACCAAGCCATTCATTCCAGAGCTTGCAGATCCTACATGGGAAGAGCCCAGTGCTCGGTGCTCACATGCGTGTTCTATGTGTGGCTGAGTCTAACCCCACACTCTCAGTGGGTACCCAGAGAAGGGGGCCTCTAGCGCCTAAAACCCAAATTCCCTAATACCTAGGGTCTAAAACCTTCCATCAGGACCCCGGGTTCAGTCCCTGTGAGCCCACACACCCTCAGTGGCTTGCTTCCCCGGCACGATGAAGACGAGCCTCCTGCTTTGCTGGGGGCTGTCGGGGACTGCACGCAGATCCCACGAACTAAATTCGAACCCGTTCGTGTGGAATCAAAAACAAAAAGAAGGTGTTCCGTGGGGATCCATCCCTGTCCTGAAGGTCCCGGTCCGGGGCAGACCCTCCAAAGAGCCTTCCCAGTCTTCCTGGACGGGACCCACACTGGGGGGTTTCACTCTCGCGGTCCCAGAAAAGCCATCGCGCGGGGGACCAGGGCCAGTTGGCCTCCCCCACACCCCCTTTTCACCCAAATTCGGAGCCGGTCATCACCCGCAACCCTCGGACCCTCTTCACGTCTACTCACAAAGTCCTCCAGGGCTGCGCCGGGTCCCGGCGGGACCGCCTCTGAGCCCAGGTGACAGCCGCGCGCCGAGGCCCCCCTGCCCCCTAGGTGCGGCCGCGCGCTCGGGTCCGGGGCGCTCCCTCACGGCCCCGAGCATCCTCCCCCGCGCCGGCAGGGAACCCCGCGCCGATACTCTCGGGGTGCCCGTCGCCCCCGCGCCCGGCCGCCTGCCCGGGCGGTGACTCACCTGCTGGCCAGGTTGGGACGCCGGGTGGTAGCAGGCAGTGGGGCAGGTGGCCGCGGCCACGGGGTTGGGCAGATACTGGGGCGCTCCATACGGCTGCGGGTGATACATCACCTCCGCACAACTCATGGCAGCCGGGCCCGCGGCGGCCCCGGAGCTCGCGCCCCCCGCGCCGCCGCCGTCGCCGCCGCCTCGGGGGCTGCTCCAGCTGCTGCTGCTGCTGCCGCTGCTGCGGCGAAGGCGGGTCCTCGGCTGCCTGGGGCTCGGCGCGGGGTGCGGGCTGCACAGGGATTGGCAATCAGCGGGGGCCCAAGCGCGGGCACCTTCATCTTCAGCCCCTCGGGGTGTCCCCTGGGCCGCGCTTACGGAGCCACTCCGGGACGCTGCCTCCCGCCGCGCGGCCACCGCATGACAGTCCCGGGCTCCCGGGACAGCGCAGCCCCGGCGGCCCGAGTCGGGCAGCTGCTTTGCATAGACACAATGCTCGCCCCGGGCTCGTCCTATCGCGCCAGCTCCGGGCCCGGGGCCGGGGGGCGGGGGCACAGGGAGGGGGCCCGCAGGGGACCAGGGGGAGCGTCGCGCCCCCGCCAGGCCCGGGCTGCAGCGCTCGGCAAAGTTTGCTCCAACTGGGTCCTTAGGCAGGCGGGTCGCCCGGTAGGGGGACCCCGGGCAGGGCCGGCTGCGGATTGGAGCAAAGTTGGAAGCCCTCTCCGCCTCCCCGCGGCGGGTGGGTGGTGGGAGGGGAATGGTATGCGGGAGCCTCCGCGCCCTGCCAGCTGCCGGGGTTCCAAGCCGGCCCCAGAACCCGGCAGGCGGGGCGAGGGTTGCAAAGCTCCAAGATTTGCCTGGGAACTTCGAGACTCCGGGGTACAACAGCAGGAAGCACCCCGTGTCCCGAGAGGTGCCTTGGAGCCGGAGCAAGGGAAACTGCAATTCGTGGCGAAGAATCGCTAGAACCCTGAGTGAGAGTTAACTTGCGTGCAAGTGCGCACACGCCAAGAATGCAACTGTTTTCTCCAGGCGGCGATCTCCAAGTTAAGTTTGCACCTTCGTGCTAAGACATTCTTGGGTTGTGTCAGACTTTTCTGTCTTTTCCAATCCAGTTTCCAACGAGCAAGAGACAATACCAGTCGGATATATCTGTTCGCGATTATTTCAAAGTTTTAGCTCCTTGCAGGTGCTTTACATAACCTTCTTCCAAAACAGAAGTAAAATCTGCACGAAGAGTATGATCGTTAATGGAATCCAGTAGAGCTAAAAATAATTATACTTTAAAAAATATTTTATGAATGAGCAAGGTCTCAGACCTTGAACATAGGGTTCTTCCCTTCTACTTAGGAACCCTCCTTCCCGACAAGAACAGGCCCCTGTATTTTCACAGACACTGTTCTTCGAGAGAAAGTTCATCTGGATGTCAAACACACCGATGCCATATATTGAATTGTGTCTCTGCACAATCCTTCTGTTGAAATTCTAATCTCCTATGTGACAGTGTACTTGGAGACAGGGCAGTGAGGAAGTAATTAAGATGAAATGACTTGAATGACCTCATTAGGGCGGTATCCTCCCTAGGTATCCTTATAAAAAGAGAAAGACACTTCAGGAATCTGTGTCCTGGCACAAGAGAAGGTCATGGGAGGCTTCTCTGAGTATGCCATCATCTGCAAGCCAGGAGAGGTCTCACCAAAAACTAACACCAAGGGCCTCTTGATCTTGGATTTTAGCTTCAGAACGAGAACAATTGTTTTTGGTTTTTAAGCCACCCAGTCATTGGTATTTTGTTAAAGCAGTCCTATCATAATAATACAGATGCACAGGTACGCTATATGACTACAGTTTTAGATAGATGAGGAGAGAGAGAGAAAGAGAGAGAGAGAGAGAGAGAGAGAGAGAGAGAGAGAGAGAGAGAGAGAGAAACAGACAGATAGAGACAGAGTTTTTTTGGTTTTGGGGGGGGAGTAGCCACACACAGCTGTGCTCAAGACTAACTCCTGGTCTGTGCTCAGGGATCACTCCTGGCAGTGCTGCGGGACCACATGGGGTGCAGGGGATTGAACCCTGATGGGCTTTGTGTAAGGCAAAGGCAAATGCCTTACCCACTGTACTATCATTTCCACCCAAATGGAAATGATACCACCAAAATTTCTATACCGGTGCTTTGCACTCTTTTCACTTGCTATTTGCTGTTAAAGGAATGAGTTTTCAAAAGCAAACACTTAGTACCAGATCTCAAATACTTCCAATACCCACGAGCCCTGTTCTAACCATTTTAATAACCCATTAACAGATTTGAAAACTGCTTGTTGCTTTTTCCCAACATGACTATGGGCTGGAGCGATAGCATAGAGGGTATGATGTTTGCTTTGCATGCACCGACAAGGCCAACCCAAGTTCAATTCCGCTGCTACTCTCAGAGAGCATGGCAAGCTATGGAGAGTATCTCGTCCACATGGCAAAGTCTGGCAAGCTACCCGTGAGGTATTCGATATGCCAAACACGGTAACAAGTCTCACAATGTTAGTGGGCCCGCTCGAGCAAATCGATGAACAACGGGAGGACAGTGACAGTGATAGTGACCATGGGATGGCTGAGAGCCGGGTCTGTGACTTTTATCTCTGCATTTCATTTATAGATTGGACAAAGTCTAAATAAGCCCAGGAAAAGCTCTCGGGGAGCCTATAAGCTTGTAATGCATTAAACTCTGAAAGGGATTCAAGATCGAAATCAATAACTATGAGAACCTGGAGACCATGATTTCAAATTCTCTTTCAGGTTTTAAACTATATGTTATATTGAGAAGGTCCTTATGAGGTGAGAATATTTAGGATTTTAGAATGCATGGTGACTCATTTGTGCCACAAGGTTTGTGGGAGAAGCCTTTTTTCAACCATAGACCCCTGCTTTAAGCACTTACACTTTTCACATTATCTTCAAATAGCTGAATACATTTGTAGTTTATTACCTTGTATAATTTTGAGTTCGATAGATGGCTATTTAAAAAAATTATAGATCACCCTGATATAACAGTTACAAAGTTGTTCATGATTGACTTTCAGTCATACAATGTTTCAAAACCCATCCCTTCACCAATGTACATTTCTGGCCATCAACATCCTAGTTTCCTTCCCTTATCCCCACAGTCTGCCCCTATGGCAGATACTTTTCTTCTCTCTCTTCTCTCTCCTCTCTCTCTCTCCTCTCTCCTCTCCATGTCTCTCTTTCTATCTATCTATCTATCTTTCTATCTATCTATCTCTTCCTTTTAGGCACTGTTGTTTAAATTTTATTACTTCATCATGTATATAACCTTACCTCATTTATCGGTACTCAGTTCTTATCCAGAGTCATCATTTACAATTATCATTGTCATAAAGCTCTCTTCTTTGTCCTAACTGCAATTCCCCCCACCCTAGATAATTCTTAACTAGACTATTTTAATGAGTATTTATATAATACAGAGCTAATGTTTTGAAGGCATTGATAGAAAATAGAGCAAATGTAGCTCTGATACACCTGTTCCCCCTTATCTGCATCTTCTTGTGCCCTACATATCCCCTAGCGTACTGATAATTTTTATTGTCCAACCAAAAAACATTCGTTGGATATCAAAAATTTTGCACTCATAAAGTCTGGAGGAATTTATCTAAGTCTCTCTGTAATTCTAAATCTTTAATTTCTTTCATCATAACTATATTGCACTGATTGAAGACGAAATAAAAATAAAGTCTGCCCAAAATTGGAATCTAGAAGAATAGAGTAGAAGGTGAAAATAAATTGTCCAAGATTGGAGTTTTCATTTGGTTATAAATAAAAGGTAGGTTATTTACTCTTATGAAGACTTAGGTTTGAAGACTTGGTAGCAGAACAGAAGCACTAATTTTCCCCAAGTAGATATCTAGGGTTTTACAATTAAAAAAAATTAAGTTCATGTGTGCTCAAAAACAGTCTTTATAAATAAGCAAACATGTAGACCTAGTAAAATCTCTCAGAAAACTAGAGAAAAATTAAAATCCGAAGCCATTGGCCTCTTGATTCTTGTTTCAGTGTTCTATCATCACATGATAAGGGCGTGTAGTGTATAAATATTTTCCACACACACATGCATGTGTATGCACACACATATATACCTATTTTATATAAGTATAATTACATGTACACACAAGTCTTCATGTGTATGAAACAAGTGTATTTACATGTATGAAATAAGAGTTTTTAATTGGATCATTCTTTTGTTTTCTTCATGTTGCTGAAAAAGGGTGGAGAGAAATGAATAATAATTGTTTCTAAGTGACTCACCAGGATCAGAGAATGCCACCTGACCACTGTACATATTGTCATATCTATTACCCAAGGTTTCATAATTATTTGAAATAAAGTAGCACTGGGATCAAACCTGAGTATTTGTACTTCTGAGCTAAAGTTCCTCAGATCTTTTCATCTTTTTATTTTTCCTCTTTCATTCAGAATTCTCCATTTCTCATCTGGTTTAGTCCCGCTCTGGAATCACATCTTATCCATCTAGTGTTTATCCTCCTACTCTTTTCATTCCAACCACTGCAACCTCAATATTCCCAACTCTTTTGAGTCAGGGCTTTATAATTGCACTTTAACCCCGCCTATTTAATTTCCAAGAACAATCCAGAATATGCCAGCAAAAACTTAGTGAGATGAATTTCCCAAACCAGTTGAGGAGTGATTACTGGAGAGGTTAATTGATATAGAATTCCCCAAGACTTTTAGGTATGATAGGAAAAATGAGAGACATTATCTTCTTTTAGTAATGAGCCTAGGATTTTCCTTAGACTGGAATCCCAGTGTAAGACAGCATGTGGAGTCTATAACTCACACAATTCACACATGTATCTCTCTTACTCTCTCTTTATATATATTTTTATGTGTACATGAAATGGGCTGGAACGATAGCACATTTACTTTGCACGTGGCTGACCCAGGTTCGATTCCTCCATCCCTCTCAAAGAGCCCAGCAAGCTACTGAGAGTATTCCATTTGACCTCTGCCATCAGAGTCTGGCAAGCTCCCTGTGGCGTATTCGATATGCCAAAAACAGTAACAAGTCTCTTAATGGAGACGTCACTGGTGCCCACCAAGCATATTGGTGAACAATGGGAGGACAGTGCTACAGTAATACAATATTTTATATATATCCTATATAAATTTTATATAATTTTGTATAAATTTTTGCATAATTTATATATGTATATATAATATTTTTATATATAGTTATATAAACCCATCTCCAAAACCACCCAACATTTTGTTCTTGATCAGCTCATTGGCCTAATCTGAGTTTATGGGTGTTGCAGTTTGCTCTAAAAATCATAGCTTTGAGAAAGTGAGTATGGATCATCTATAGCAGTAATCTGAGGTCTTTAATGCTTTAAGCATAGTAGTTTAGGCAGAATAATGTCTAGACAAGTGCATTAGAAGGTATTTTTCTTTTAATCTGGAAACCAATAATATAGTTATCTTGCATAGCAAAGACTGAAGATAAAATTAAGCAGCTAATGATTAGACTCCAAGATAGGGATTGATGATCTGTGTGACCCAAATCAAATCATAAAGGTCTTTTGAAGAGGGAGGCAAGAAGCAGAAAGGTTAGTGCCACACTAATGTGAACTGCAAAAGATTGTGCAGGTCAAGCAGCTTAACGGCCATGATCCCAGAGACTCAGAAACAAATCTCAAAACCCAGCGGCCTTTGGCAGAAATGCATCCCAACCCCACAGTAGGTTACTGTTGCCAGGCCACCCCAGGGAGGAAAGGGTGCTGTCCCTCCGCCTGCTTCCCCTTGGTGGCTCAGTGGCCGCCATCCGTCAGAGGTCATTTGACAGTCAGGTTTGGGCCCGCAATGATGAGACACATGGGGCATCATGGGATGGGGGTAGAGCCGGTCCTTTCCTCCCAGTCCCAACAAGACCCAAAGTCTCCCCCCACGAACAGCCTCTCTGGCTCCTGATCAAGCTGCATAACAGTCATGATCCCAGAGACTCAGGAGCAAATCTTGGAACCCAGCAGGTTTTAGCAGAAATCCCTCCAGATTTAATTGTTAAAATTTTGGAATTTCAAAATTGTGCAGCCACAACTGCAGCCTTGCGACATCATATGTTTTTCATAACCAGCAATAGAAAATGAAAATTGTCTACTGTTGCCTTTTTGGCAGATCTGAGTGTTGGGGTAAAATTCCAAATAATAATGGTGGGTCTGGTGTCAAAATATTGAATGTAATCAAAGTAGAGAGAGAGTAATGTGAAAATCATCTGCCCCACAGTTAGGGGGAGGGTGTGGGATAGGGATATACTGGGACTTTTGGTGGTGGAGAATGGGGACTGGTGAAGATATGGCTGTTTCATTGTATGACCGAAACTTAAACCCGAAAGCTTTGTAACTGCTCTCATGGTGATTCAATAAATAAAATTATAAAAAATGAAAAAAAAATAAAGTAAGGTGAAGTTTGTGCCCACTTCAATCAGCCTAATCAGTGGCTGAATAAATAGCAGTACTTCTACATAAAAAAATAAACAAATAAATTTTAAAAAATGATTGTGCAGGTTATTGTTAATCAGAGATAAAGAAGATACCCAAAGAGATATGGGCAGCATCTAGAATCTAAACAAAATAGGAAAACCAGGATTTCTATAAGGATTTCAAACTTGCCTATATAGATTTCAGACTTTTTAGCCTAACAGTTGTAAAATAATAGATTGACATAGTTTAAATCACTGGATTTGTAGTAATTTATTATAGCAGAAATATAAATTGATTTATAAAGAGAAGTGGTGTTAGAAAGGAGGACTTGGGGTGACAATATCTCTCTTTCTCCTAAAGATCCCTAAAATTAGAAGCAAACTAGGAAAGACAGCAAGGATTATGCTTGCTTTCTGTGGCCAAAAAAAGTAACTAAGGTTATTGGCTGGATCTAACGGTGTTACCAATAATACCAATAGCACTGTAGCACTGTCTTCTCGTTGTTCATTGATTTTCTCGAGTTGGCACCAGTAAAATCTCACAACAAATTGTGAGACTTGTTGTTACTCTCTTTGACATATCGAATATGTCATGGGTAGCTTGCCATGCTTTGGCGTGTGGGCCAAATACTCTCAGTAGCTTGCGGGCCGAATACTCTCGGGCTCTCCGAGAGTGGCAGAGGAATTGAACCCAGGTTGGCTGTGTGCAAGGCAAACACCCTACCCACTATGCTATCACTCTAATATATATATATATATATATATGTATATATATATGATAAAGCTTTATAATTCTTCCTCTGGCAGTTGTCATCAATAAATGATGCAAAAAAACACTAATCTCAGACACCTAGGACAAAGCTATTTTTAAGCTGAAAAGAAAGCTTATATTTAAAAACTGAATAATTATAAAACTGCAAAGTAAAATAACTACTGCTTATTTCAATTGTCCCTCAGGATCACCTTCCTTAAAAAGATCCTCTTCTAACTGCTTTACTGTTTCTTCAGAAATCTTACCCAAGTATTCTTGCGTTTAATGTTTCCTCTCCTATCCACCAATCTTTAATCCCTTCAATTCACTTTTTCTATTTTCTACCTCTTAATCCTCTCTCAGTCCACTGTTCTAATCCACTATTCTAATAACATTTCTGCCTCATCATCCTCCAGAAATTTACTACTATCACCATGACTTTTTTAGAGATACAATTCCAGTCTCTTCTAAAATGTCTTATCATTGCACATAAACCACCAGAGTATTAATATTCCTTCACCGCAGTCCCTTGGATTCCTCTCCATCCTCATAAGCCACTTATTTCCTTTGATAACTACAATTGTTTAGTCACTGTAAAACGTAGTCCATATTTTAAGATTTAAATGTATCATATTAGTGATATATATACACACACATACACACATGCCCACGTTCGTGTGCATGCACACGCACACACACCCACACTAACACACACACAAAATTTTTTTATCCACTTTTCCGTTGTTGGGCACCCAGATTATTTTCAGACATTGGTTATTGTAAATAACACTGCAACAAATTCACTGCAATGATTCACTACAGTATGAACCATTAGTGTTATTGAATTAGTGGTTCTGTATACTTCAGATTAAAATTTAAGAATGGAATTACTGTATTATATGGTAGCTCTTTCTTTAATATTTTGAGAAGTTTGTGTCCTGTTCTCCATAGGGCTGGACCAATTTATATCTCCAGGAACCCTGGATGAAAGTTCTTTTTTTATTTCTTAAAAGCCTCCCCAGAACTTGTTACTTCTGACATTTCTGATATAGGTTATTCTTAAAATTATGAAATTATACATTATTGAAATTTTGATTTGCATCTTTATTTGAGAATCATTGAGAAAGATCTTTATTCTCCTTCACATGCATGTTGGTCTTCTAAATGGAAAAATGTCTGTGGAGATCATCTCCCCATTTTTAATAGGATTGCTTATTTTTCCCTTGCTTATTGCTTCCTCTCCTACCCACTAATCTTTAATTTTTAGTTATTATGACTGCTATGTATCTCTTCGATATTATGCATTTGCCAAATGTATTGTGGCAAATATTTTCTCCAAATAAGTAAATGTCTCTTTCATTTAATGATAGGTTCTTCTTCTGTCCAATGGTTTCAGTTTGATGTAACCCTGTTGCCATTTTTCGCCTTTGCTGCATTTTTCATAGAAGTCAAATACATTTTGAATGTCTAAGTTTATTTTTAAACTTATTAATAGATATTCAAATATTAAGTCCTTATTAAAATCATCTTCTATTGAGATCTTCCTATGATATCTGTCTCATTTTTTTCTCCTTACCTTTGACTCTTATTTCTGTATACTTTGTTATTTTCTCCACTTTATAACTTTATAATTCCATGTTTCTTAGTACTTTTCTGAATACTTTTTCCATTCTCATCTATCCTTTCATCTTTATAGGTTACATCTATCCTCGTATCACCTCTATATTCAAATAATCTATAAAAACTTATTTCAACTCAAGCATTACTTGCACTCCAATATTTGAATATCAAAGATGTATCCCCTATGAAGTTTAAAGCCAATAAATAAATCAAATGGAATTGTATACCAAAATTATTACTAAAAGTTTCTTCAGCGTCCCACAGATAGCATGATCTTTTCTCAGTTTGAAAACTGCAATTTTACCTTCAACATTAAAAAGACTACCTTTTCCTGGGTATATTTCCAAATGAAACATGCCTCCATATTAAAGAGTCAGATGTGTATAAAATTTGCCACTACAAGTCAGATATTTATCTTTTTCAGTACAATAACTTCTCTACCTTAATTTATGCATGTGCTATTTGCTGTGAAAATACTACCTCCCCCTGGCCTAGTACCTGCCTGAGTCTTAGTTTAAATATACTTAATTTTGATATCTCCACTCATTTATTATCTCCAATAACAGCCTGTTACTATCTTTCTAACATTTACCATGTTTTGCAATACAAACTTTTTTCTCAACTTCTCTTATCTCTTAATTATGACCCATGAGAGCATACAATGTTCCTGTTTTATTCACTATAATATCATAATTATACAATAACATCGAATAGGTATTTATTAAATATTTATTGAATGAACTAACAAGTTTATGTTTTGTTAAAGAATCGTTTCCTTTGGAACTCCACACAGTTACCTTACCATACAGTAAGGTTTTGTTCAGCATAGATTTTCACCAACCAAATGTAGGTTAAAAGCTTGCTAAGATGATTTAAAACGTGAGTCTATGAAAAGATGAGAGTTGATGATAGAGCTTTCTGTAGTTCAGGTGTTCATAATTTTTGTGATTTCATGAAGAAGATAACAAATGGAATTTATGTTTTATGAGGATCTGTAATCTGTCAGGAATTCATGCTAAAGTCACTTTTCACTTACTAATATTACTCTAATAATCCCATGATGCAGTTGTATCAGCATTTTTAATATAAAAATTAATAAAATTAGAGAAACTTTAGGGCTAGAGCAATAGCACCATGGTAGGGCGTTTTCCTTGCACGCAGTCAACATGGCCGACGCGAGTTCGATTCCTCCGCCCCTCTCGGAGAGCCCGGCAAGCTACCGAGAACAGAGCCTGCCAAGCTATGCATGAGGTATTCGATATGTCAAACACAGTAACAACAAGTCTCACGATGATGACATTACTGGGCCCGCTCGAGCAATTTGATGAACAACGAGAGGACAGTGACAGTGATCAGTGATCAGAGAAACTTTAGTATAATGAATACCTAGCTTATGAAAGACTGACGCAAAAGAGCCCAGATATAATTCCAAAGCATTTGCATTTTCTAAAATGTATATTATTTCATTTTATTTGCAAATGAGTTATCAACACCAATTCTAATGAAGAAGTCTGTGCATATGTTTAATGTCATGTTTGCATAAGGGGTTAAGAAGATATATTCACTGAACAACTAACGTATAATTCTCAGTGACTAGATGGACAGCTCAAGGGTTAAGGCACTGGCCTCGCACGCAGTCAAATCCCATTTGATACCAGGTACTGCATATGGTCCACTGGTCAGGACCAGGAATGATCCCTGATTCAGCGTCAGCATCATCAGCATATGTGATCCCCCATAAACAAACAAAATCAAGTTGGTGAATCATAGAGAAAGCTTTCTAGATCAAATATTTTCTCTTAATAGTTCAAATTAATTGGTGTTTCCTGCTGATTTTGAGTCTCTGACATTAAGAACTGAACTAGGGATAAATCAAGTAAAGCGACTCAATTGTATTATGGTAGGTGGAAACTAGGTTTTTGGTGGAGATAATGCTGTAACAAATACAAATTTCAAATTATTCTACAACTGAAACATAATAGATATAATAATTTATGCTATTTCAGTACAAGTTTTGATGAATTAGACTAAAAAACATGATAAAAACCAACCAAACAAAAAAGTTTTAGAAAGATATGTTATTAATTGCAAGGGATAGAAGCATTTTCAAATGTTTTCTATAGATAGAACTGAGAATGTTAATATCATAAGTGATTGTTTAATTTTCCCTAATGTTTCCTTTCACTAAAAAATAAGAATTATGTGATAGTATAGAATTATACCCTTAGTGTTAGGAAACAGTGACTTTAAATAAATTATGGTGGTCAGAGTAGTATGTGGTATAGGACAGGGTGATTAGGCAAGCTGACAGTGCAAATTTTACTGTGAGAGAAGCATGCTATGAGTTGACTAGTAAAATCAGGGTTACAACTGAGCCTTCAGGTGATTGCATAAAGAGCAAAAGGTGCGTGTACTATGTCTTTTAAAAAAAACTTTGGTATGTCATTTTATCATTTTTTTAGTAGAGATCATCTTATCCATGTGGTTTCTAAAATGACTGAAATATTTAATGTATACAGAGCTCAAAGGGTAGGATCTCAACTATGTTAAACTTCAAAATATTGGGGTGTTTTTCAAAAGCCTGCCTGGGAACTTTGGGGAATATACAAAATTCTGGAATAAGACATATTCTAGAATTTTAGAATCCTTAAATGTTCCTTAAAGTCCTGATTCAGGAGTTCAGAAGCCAGAGCTCAGGTCATATTAGGGACATGTTTTAAGAGCTAAAACGTTTTGGACTGGAGATACTATGCTAGGGTTAAGGTTCTTTTCCTGCATGCCACCAACCTGGGTTCAATCCCTGACACCATATATGGTGCCCTGAGCATATCCCGATAAGATCCTTGAGCACAAAATCAGGACTAGGCCTTGACAACAGTCAGGTGTGTCTCTCTCCCCTCAAAAATAATAAAAGAAACAAGAAAAGAAATAATAAGGGTAAAGAATTGTTACGACTTGTTAGCAGCTCTTTTCCAACAGTACACAATCTAGACCTCTGCAAGGACCATCCATTGTTGTGACTTCACTGACAATCTAGAGCACTGAGCATGTAATAATTTTTGTGTACATCCTTGTTATGCTTTGCATTGTTATGCTCCATTTAGACTGACAAAATTAGTTGGACAAACTTACAACAATCAACATGTTTCTTCTAGCATGTTTTTAAAATATGCATGCAAGCGTATGTTAGAAATGCTTCCTATAGATATTTGTTTTACTCTAATTTAATATAACTTTTTTACTGATTTTTTTGTGAGTAAATAGGTCCCTCTCCTGACTTATGTCCCTACTTCTTTTTCCCATGTTTTCATTTCAAATACGCAGTGCAACTTACAAGTTGAAGATTTTCTTAGGCTATGAGGTTAAAAATTTATCTATTTGTAATTATTAGTGGGGCTATTCTGAGCCTCATAAACTGATTTACTTCATAAAAAGTGAGATTTTAAATATACCAAGGTGACCCAGAAAATACATTTAGTAGGTATGTAAATAATAGTACATGTTTTGCTCTTGACAGTTTCTTTATAAGCATCCCCTATACTTCTATTCACTATTGAATATGATCCTAAAACATTCAAGAATTTAGATTAGCATTATAGGATTTTGTAGGACTCTGGGCAATTCTAGCTGGAAAACAATGAGCTAAGATGGAAATATTTTGAGGCAGTTATCTTGTACTACAAACGATCAGCAAAGTATATATAACCATGAAATAAGGTCAGCTGTTCTTGCAGAAGATAATGATAGATTATTAGCTCATTGTGCATCTTGACTTTTTTGTTTACTTCTTTGCTACTGTTTCTGGTAGTAATGGCATTTCTAATATAATATAATTATAATTTCATTGCCCACATCCATTTCTAACAAGTGGAATACATTCACATGAATTCTGCTCAGGGTATGGGGACAGTGCTACCCAGTAAGTAGAACAAGTTAGTAGGCCAGAAAGGATTAAACCCTTAATCTTGGCATCATTAGTGCTATGTTCTAGCCCACTGAACTAACTAGCCACAGACAAAGACAAGTGGACTAATAAAAAACAGTACCAAAACATTCTGGTTTGAATTTATTTCTCATTTTTAATAGATTAGTTTTGTAACTTGAGTTAAATACTTTAGAATAAATGGAACCAATAGCCCATGTTGCTGACATTCAGTAGAGAGAATGCATTGAGGAAAAGTGATCATTCATGGTTTCTCCCAATCATTGGGCTCAATGAAACATTCTGGGATGTGTTCTCATTTTCTATGAGAGGTGTCAGGTTGGAATATTGGGAATAAATCACAATTTTATAAGTAATTTACATTTAACAGCCATTGTGGCTTAATTTTCAAGGAAATACTTTTCTATCACTGAGTTTCAGTAAGTATGTGAAATAAAACAAAAAACTTCATCACTGTTGCAACACGAAAGAGGAAGTCAGTACTACTGTCTCCGGGGCATTTGATGTTCAAAATACATTCAAATCCAATGTGCTTCCAAAGTTTACTGTATGTAGCACCTCTATAAGAAAAGTTTATTGATATCTGAAAATTGACTTTGTTTTTTATTTCACTATGTACTTATATTTAGTGATATATATATAGTGATATATATATATATATATATATATATATATATATATATATATATAGAGCAAGCACAGCAGGTAGGGCAATTGTCTTGCAAGCGGCTGACCCGACCAACCTGAGTTCGATTTCTCCACCCCTCTTGGAGAACCTAGCAAGCTAGGCAAGTTCCCCATGATGTATTCAATATGCCAAACACAGTAATAACAAGTCTCACAAAGGAGACGTTACTGGGCCTGCTCAAGCAAATAGGTGAATAATGGGAGGACAGTGCTACAGACAGTGCAGTGCTACTTATATTTAGTGACATAGTTACTTGTTACTACCATTATTCTGCTCTTTATTTTGCTGTGATAATTTCAGCTCTTTGATACTCTACTTATCTTTTTGGAAAGATAAATTTCATGAGGGAAAAGTGTTATATGTATCTTTGGTGACTACATAGCAACAATGGCAAGCACATTGTAAACCTGCAGAAGTTATTTTGAATAGAATAACCATTTTCTATGAACATTGTGGGATTGCTGATAGATAAATGTTCTTATTTTTGTCTCCTTCAAACTGAAAATAGAAAAAAATATAGATCCTAGGAATTTTTTATGTGACTTCTATGAAGAAAATATACTTTTCATTTTTTTAGTCTAATCTTCAAGAGCTTTTAGGATAAGTAAAATTATGTATCCTTAAATTCATGTCTCTTATTATTATCTGTATAATAAGAGAAATAAATAATAATTTTGAAATCTTTTAATGCCTTGGAGTTTTAATGAGAGTCACTATACTTATTTTAATGTTTTTGCTATGTTGCTGTTGTTTAGACTACATCTGATGGTGCTTTTGTACTCAGGGATCATTCCTAGAGGTTCTCAAAGGACCAGAGGGGTTTCTGGGCATCAAATTTGAACCAGTAGTGTACAAGGTAAGTGCTTTGCCCACTGTGCTATATTTCTGTTCCCTAAGAACAACTTTTAAATATAGAAAAACTAGAGAAATAATGCAGTAATTATAAATGACAGAAGCTTGTAATATATATTTATATGTTAGTAGAAAATGACAAAATAAGATCCATTATAATAGTATAGCTGTGGATAGAATTTCTGGAATACCTAATTATAGCATAAACTTGATCAGGTAAAGAAATAAAGTAGCAATAATTGTAATAATAATGATGTTGATGATGATGATGAGAAAGATGATGATGAAGATATAGTCCCTGCTATGTGCCTGGCAGATTTTAAGTATTTTACATGCATTACTCATTCACTTTTCACAATAGCCTCATGAGGTAACTACAATAATGTTCTTCATTATGAAGATTAAGAAATTGAGGACCCAAGTGGTAAGTGATTTGCTAAGCATTATGTATGTAGGCAGTTTCTTCAGTTTTGTGTATGTGATATGTATATATTAGTCTATGTGCAAAATGTTTCAAAAGAGATACTGGAAAAAAAGTGAAGACATAAATTTGGCAATTACAGCTATTTCCTCATAGCTGGGAAGAGAGTATTGGCTTTAATGCCTATATAGTAATATTGTATACCTTAGGTCATAGAGGTCTTCATAAAAAGAGGTCTTCAAAAAATATAGTTGATAAAAAAAATCTGTACCTTTCATACAATACCTTGCTGCAATTTTAAGGGTAGTATAAGCAAATACAAAATAAATCGGTACCTCGACTGCCTTAATACTTGTCCAATTTTTTTCTTACAGTTTCCAAATATAAATTTAGATTTTTTAAAAAATAAATAACTGAAATGATTGCCTATTGGTTATCAATTTTGTGGGATAAAACTTAATAAATAGTTACAGTGGGTAGGGCGTTCGCCTTACAAGCGGCCAACATGGCCGACCCGAGTTCGATTCCTCTGCCCCTCTCGGAGAGCCCAGCAAGCTACCGAGAGTATTCGATATGCCAGACACAGTAACAACAAAGTCTCCAATGGAGACGTTACTGGGCCCGCTCGAGCAAATCGACGATCAACGGGAGGGCCTTTACCTACCTTACCTTACCTTAAATAGTTAAGGATTGAATGGTTTGTTTGTACTTTTTTCTGGAAGTACCCTATGTTCTTCAAGGATAAATAACATTTTCTTTTTTAATCCCAAAAATTAGGGCTAGAACTGTAGTACAGCTGATATGGTGCATGTCACAAAATGAACCAATTGAACTGACCGGGGTCCAATCTCTGGTATCCTATATAGTTCCTCAAGCCCTGCCAGGAGTGATCCCAAAGTGCACAGCCAGGAGTAGTCCCTTTAGTAGAGTGCCTCGCTACACCTAATCTATAATGTAACCTCAAACCATAAATATTTTTTCTATCTTAATTTTAAGAACATGCCTACATGGTAGGAACAGAATGTTGGCGAACTAGTGAACTAAAGTAATAATACAGAGCATAAGGTGCTTGTCTTGTACATAGGTTCAATATGGGTTCAATTCCTGGCACATGATCACTATAGTCAGAACTTCAAGGACTGACTATAGTGATACCTGGGCATAGATCCAGGGCTAGTTGTTGAACACAGCCATGTGGCCTGAAAACAAACAGGATGACAGGATGGAAGGAAGGAAGGAAGGAAGGAAGGAAGGAAGGAAGGAAGGAAGGGAGGGAAGAAGGAAGGAAGGAAGGAAGGAAGGAAGGAAGGAAGGAAGGAAGGAAGGAAGGAAGGAAGGAAGGGAAGGGAGGGAGGGAGGGAGGGAGGGAGGGAAGAAAGGACGGAAGAAGGGAGGGAGAGAAGGAGGGAGGGAAGGAAAGAGGAAAGGAGAGAGAGGGAGGGGAAAAGGGAGGGAGAGAGGGAAGGAGGGGAGAAAGAAAGAAAGAAAGAAAGAAAGAAAGAAAGAAAGAAAGAGGAAGGAAGGAGGGAAGGAGAAAGAAAGAAGAGAGAAAGGAGAGACAGAAAGAAAAAGGCACTATTCATTATATATTTATAGTAATTTAAATATTGTGAATCTATTTATCAGATATCATTTAATATTCTCATTCTGCCTCTAACAAAATCAGAGTATAATATATATGCTAAGAGAGAATCTACTATGGGACCAAATATATAATGGGGGAAATATAAGCCTGTATCTTATAAATCCAAATCCAGTATCTTTTCTATAATGTAGTAGCATCAGGATATTTTAAATGTGACTTTAGATATGGTACAGTTTAAAGTATTTTTAAAACACAACAGTTTCTTGCTACATTATCTTCTCCTGAAGTCAGAACCAGCAGTCAAATTCAAATGCAGTTCATCACTTCAACTTTCTTAACTTGTGCGTATACATGATTATACACAAAGACTTCAGGGTAAACTTCAGGGTAAACTAGATATTATAGATTTCCCCACTTATTCTCCTACTTTAAATACAACAAATTAGGTTATTTGTTGTATTTGGGGAAGAGTGGTGCATAGAGGTGGCACTGTGACATAGGACAGGCCTTAAAAGTTCCCAGTCTTGACAACCTACAAAGCCATCACTACTCATTTCTCATATGGTGCCATTCTCAGAACACTACTCCCCTCAACCTATCAAACAAAAGTCAGAAGCAAGGGTATTTTATCTCTTAAAAAAAATTCATACTCCTCCCTTTAAAATGTGACCGTAAAGGTGAAGGCGGCAGTGGGTGAACTGAGAGCTCAGACTCTTGAAAATATACCTTTACTGTCTCCCCACTTTCCTCTACAGCTCTTCCTCATTTCTTCTAGCCTAGAAAGTTCTTATCTCTTCAAAAGACAGGAAAAACTTGATCCTCAAGTATTCTCTCTCAGGGGTTTTGAGCTTAAAAGTCAAGAATTTGATGTCTTTGATCTCCAGTTTCCATAGCTGCCACTCCCCTTGAGGCAATGACTGCCTGAAGTCTAGTGGCCTAAGTGGAGGAGAGGTGACAGGGTGAAATGGAATGAGGTATGACAAATCTGTGTCAATGCTGGGGGCTGGAGAGATAGTGTAGGAGTTAAGGCACTTGCCTTGCACGTAGCTGATCCTGGTTCGATCCTTGGCTCTTTGTATGTTCACCTGAACCCTTTACTGAGTGATCTCTGAGCATGCAACCAGGAATAAGAACCAGGTTCAGCCAGGGGAGGCTAAAAACTAGAAAAGAAAATCAAAAACATAGTGTCCTACCATTGCCAGACTGGATACATTAGACATGCTAGAGATTAAATCATAGAAAGTTAGGTTCATGAGAATCTGTTTGTCTTATTAGTACTTCAAATACTATATTCATTAAACTGATAGAGGATACTCTAAATTTTATTGAATTTAGGGTATTTCATAGGAAAACAATCAAACTGTAAAGGATCTGAGAATGACTTCTTATAAGGCCTGATTACAGGAATTATAATTAGGTAAAAAATAATAGATGAAAGGAAGTACATTTTTGAATGCCTATAATATTATATGGAAAAAGAATAACTTTTTTTGTTCTTGAGTTTTATTGCAAAGGATAAAGCTAGAAGAAAATAATTAAGAAATGAACGTTTTATTCAAATCAAGGGAGTGGAGACATGGCTGTAACTTTCATTTGACTTCTGCATTGGGAAGCGTTAGAAAAGTTCTGGTACTGAGACATACCTTGACAGAGAGTCACTGGAACGGTGAGCCACCTGACCCATACTGAATGGTGATACGAGGCAAGAAATAAACTTTTGGTACACAATAACATTCACCACTATTTTGTGACCTCTCTGTTATCACAGTCTCTTTTCTTAGTTTAACTGTATTAGCAAGAGAGAACTTCCAGAACCCGAAGGATAGTGCGAGGAGATTATAGTATCTACTATGCAAGCTCAGGGTTCGACTCCCTAGAATCACACATGTGATTCTAGAAAATTCCTGGGAGCACTGGTGTTTAAGACATGACAGTAAGGCTGCCAGTAATCTGCAGTGCCACAGCAGCTTCTGGCTGCAACACAGCTAGGTGGGTATGAGCAACACAAAGGGCAGCGTGACTTGGGCAGTTAAGAGAGAGATGGGACCAATATGCCAATAATAGTTGGAAATCATCATTTTGGACAGGAACTGAGTGTTGGAATTAGGTAAATGGATATACTTGATAACCTTTCAGTGCTTGTATTGCAAACCACAAAGCACAAAAGGACAAAGGGTGGGGGGAAAGAGAGAGAAAGAGAGAGAAAGAGAGAGAGAGAGAGAGAGAGAGAGAGAGAGAGAGAGAGAGAGAGAGAGTCTAGAAGAAAAGTGCCTGCCATAGAGGTGGCGTGGGAAGGGAAACTGAGGATATTGGTTTTGGGAAATGTACACTGGTGAAGGGACAGATGTTGGAACATTATGTGACTGAAGCCAATCATGAACCACTTTGTAACTGTGTGTCTCACTGTGATTTTTGTTTTCTTAAAAAAGAGAGTATGACTTCTGAAATACACTGCAACTAAAATCGTGCATGCATGCCAAGGCCAGGAAGTGTAACCTCTGGGGAGTATATGTCTGAGCACTGCAGAGAATCTCAATGAATCACAATCATAATTCAATTCATTCATGCAAGCAAGTGTGCAGACAGTTCAACTAAAGGAGTGCGACTTTTAGTGAGCACTTCAGCTCAGTATGCAAGACCTCAACCTGCTATGTGATCCCTGGAAAACATGACAAATAGAAGTATGTGTGAACTTACTTTCATTTGCAGTGCTTTCGCAAATAGCCAGGCATGTGTGCAAACCCAGGTCACTGTACAAGAGTAAAAACATCATATTCAACAACAGCAACAACGAATCGAATAAATGAATAACATGTATGAATAACTTATGATGCATATGTTAATGAAATGCCTTCCTTTTACAGCATGACAATTTGCATAACAGGATGGGTAGAAAACCTAATCCTTTGCTGGACTTACTCAGAAGTTCTTTTTTCCTTTATTAAAATAACTGGCTACTCTTTTCTCCCTTTTGCCATTTTTCCCTCCTCTCTCACTTCCTTATCCTTCTCTTTCTTGTTTTATTGCTTCTTGGTATTATATAGACATGATTTACAATATAGATAGTTTCTTTCTTAGTGATTATCAGAAATTATGAAAAACCTGAGGTTCTTTCCATCTTGAAAGTTAACAATTTGCTTGAATGCTAGCCAAAGACAAAAGAATCTGGAATCAGAAAAATTTTTTTTAAGTTTATTATTCTCCATTTTCATTGTAGGCAAAATATCACTATTTGTACTAGTTGCTTGAGACCCAATTCCTACAAGGAAGAATGATGAGGTCCCAGTGACACACGCACTTGTAATGGGTTGCATTAAAGGAAAGGAATTCCAAGTTCACAAAATGCCAGTCTTTCAGAGTCAACTACAAGCAAATCTGCCCACACTTTTCCCAGAGAGAGAACATTAATATTATTATTATAATGGACAGCAAACAAGCCAGTCCTTTCTGCTTTGGAGAGAGAAACCATCCCTATCTTCCAAGGTTGTTCTCTGTGTAAGCATTGCTGGAAAAAAAATAGAGCAAAAGGTTTCTGCTTGTAAAGTAAGCAAAACACTAGAGGTCCATAGAGAATTATCGTGCAATCCACTAGATTACAAACTATCATGAACTAGAACTAAACCTATCTTTTTCATCACCATACTTTCAATTCCTTACATAGTTCCTGGAGTATAGTAAATAATGAGCTACCATGTATATGAGAAGATGAAATCTTTCTTTTTGCTAAACATGATTGGGCCTGGAGGGAACTTATTATCTAAGAGAAGTCAGAAAGAGAAAGACAAATACTGATCTCACTCATATATGATATAGAGTGAAACAAAGCAAGAGAATATACAATGTCCCATGGAAAAAAGCCCTTAGACTCTGATGATAGGAAGAAAACTGCCCATGAGAAAAGAGGGTGAGCTGTAATAGTCCTAGACACTGTGGTAGAATAATCTCAGCACTTTGGTTTTGGTTGTATTGGTAACATTGTATCCCTAAAACATATAAAGTTTACATACTTATAAACAAGTATATCTTTAAAAAATAAGGAAAGCAAAGGAGAAAGAGACAGAGACAGAAATAGAGAAAGGAAAAAAACCAAAAGGAGAGAAAGAAGGAGATTGGGATTAGAAGATGGTTTAGTGGTTATAGCACCTACCCTGCAATAGTAAAGGTTATGAGTTCGACTCACAGGGTCACCCTCATAATCTGAGCTCTATGCTAACAGCTTGTAAGTGAATTCTGGCCACACCAGAGCTAGGGATATGTGAGCACTGTAACCAGAGGGTGTGACCTCCTAGGCCCTGAAACTCAAAAGACGTGTGAGCAATATGGCCAGAAGTTTAACAACTTCCCCACTTCCTGGCTAGTAAGCAAGTGTATCAGCACCACAGCTAAAACAGAAGAACTCGTGTGAGCACTGGACTGCCACTGCTTGTGTGAGCTTCAGAGTCTGAGGCAAGACAGAAGGCGAGTCCTAAACCAAGGATGTGTGAGACTTCTGGTTATCACAGCAACACCAATGAGGGAAAAGGGGGGATTTGTGTTTAATGCGAAGGTTACTAAGCTCACCAATAAATCTTATTCTTAAAAAAGAAGCTACAAAGACAGCTCAGATAGAGAAGGGAACACCAAGTAAAGGATGTTGGGAGGACCCATTCGGGTTGAAAGATGTATGCCGAAAGTAGACTATAGACAGAACATGATGGTCGCTCAATACCTCTATTGCAAACCACAACACCTAAAAGGAGAGAGAATAAAAGGGAATGCCCTGCCGCTGAGGCGTGGTGGGGTGGTGGGGGGTGGTGTGGGGGTGGTGGGAAGGATGCTGGGAACATTGGTAGGGGAGAATGGGCACTGGTGGAGGGATGGGTAAATGATCATTGTAGGACTGTAATGCAAACACAAAAGTTTGTAAATTTGTAATTGTACCCCCCAATGATTCACTAATAAAAAAATGAAACCATAAGATTATCTCACAATGTTATTAAAATTGTGAAGACCATCTTAACATAGATTCAAGTTGTAAAAAGTGTACCTCATTTAAAATTAAAAATAATGTGTAAATTCTGCAAAAAGAAAAAAGAATAAGCTAACAATTATTAAGGTCTCTTTTGCTGTTAACATGGCACAAACACTGCATGGTGGAAGCCAGTTAACACAACAACTACTATGAATCAGTGACATATTTTACCTGCACTTCATGCCTGAGGAAATTGAAGCCAAAAGAGTTGAGCAGCTATACAAGATCATAGAACAAATGCAATAGTAAAATATGTGTTTCTGTTTATGTTTGCTTCTTTGTTGGTTGGTTGTTTTTGATATGGGGGTGGGGCACAGCAGGTAGTTCTCAAGATTTACTCCGAACTCTGGGTTTATGGATTACTACTAGCATGGATTGGGAGGACCATATGTGGTGCCAGAGATCAAACCCAGATTGGCAACCAGAAAGACAAGCGTCTTATCCATTCTAGTACTTTTCTGGCCCCTAAATATGCATTTTTTGAAGAGTATTGAGTGAATGGGTAGAAAAAGCATGTGCAATTTTATGCATCATATTGCATGTGAGGCTGCAATTCTGAGTTTGAACACAATGCAGTCCATTCCCATACTCACATACTGCAGAAACGACACAAATCAGAGGCTAATGTGTGTTGCTCTATCATATATTGATTTCTGTAACTACATTTGCTGAGGGATTCCAAATGTAAGTCATATAACATGTCTAATTGAGACTTTACATTCTAGGCTTAATTTGCCTAACTTGGACAAACTTCATGGTAAAAGGGCTAATTCTCTCTGAAGAAAAAAAAAACAAAAGAATTCATTTCAAACTTATTGTACTCAACAGAATGTTCATTGGCAGAACATTAAAAAAGTAGAATTGCTCTATTTTATTAGCTGTGGAATAAATACACAATGGAAAAACTAGCTCATGACTAAGAGAAGTCATTTCTGTGCTATGTAGCTGTCATTGGATGTGGAGAGGACTGTAGTTACACAAACTACTCTTGACATTGTACTTTGAAATACCTAGTATGGGATTATATAACATTAACATCTTCTGTCCAGGCATAAACATGTGTGTGGTAGGCCGGGAAAGTACAGTTGTGAAGCTCATTAGTGCAACATTTTGATTATCTAGGATTAGTAGGAATGACTTCTACATATCATCAGAAAATTATAATGCTTGAGTCAAAAAAGGAGAATAGGATATAGATAGATAGATAGATAGATAGATAGATAGATAGATAGATAGATATGTATATCTCTATATACTTGATTTCCTGATAAAGTAACTAAGGACCAAAAACCCTATTCAGAAAGGACATTTGCACTTTTATGTTCATTTCAGCACTATACACAAAAGCCCAAGTCTGGAGACAAATCAAATGCTCAAGAACAGGTAATTAGATAAAGAAACCATGCTATATATGCACAATGAAAAATTGTCAGCTCTAAGAAAAGATAAAGTCATGCAATTTGCTACTACATGATGGAACTGGAGAACATGATAATGAGTATAGTCTGAAAGAGAGGAACAGGTGCAGAATGATCAATCTCATACGTGAAATACAAGAAACATAGTAAGAGAACAATAAACAGCAAGGCAAAAAAAAATAAACTGATCTACAAGAACTGGGTTTACTGTGGATGGGTGGGTAGGGAAATAGGATGTAGTCTGAGGAGGAGAACATTCTGGAGAAGGGTGTGGTGATGGAACACTGTATGCATAAAATCACATCATTAACAGTATTGTAAATACAATGCCTAAAATACAGAAAAAGAATTGAACACAATATTTTCATTCTTTGGGCTGTAGCTTGCTGCCTCCATAACAGGACGAGCATTTGAATATTTTATAGTAGCTATTAGAAAACTGAAGGCTTTTGTCTTTTTGTTATTTTAATTATTTATTTTTTGAGCATTGAGGTTTGAGCCACACCCAGCTATGCTCAGGGCTTCCTCCTGGCTTTCTGCTCAGGGACCAGAGGAGGTTTGAGGACCATACAGTGTGCCATGGATTAAATCTTCATCATTTACATGCAAGGTATGTGCCTTACCAGCTGTATTATCTTTGTTACCTCACCTTTCATCTTCTTTGAAAGGAAGAAGAAATCTGTTGATGCTTGCATTTAATTTTATTTTTCACCTGAAATCTTGTTCTATTTTCTTTGTCGTTTCATAAAAATAATTCACATAAATACACAACAGGAAGGGGAAAAATATCAGAAAAAAGCAACAGTTTTTAAATAATTTAATATAGACTTTCTTTGTGAGATTAAATAAAATTTTATTTATGTTTTTGATATAAAAATTCAAGTTTCTTTTGCTTTTATTTTAAAACAACCCACTCCATAGGAAGTCTTGCTTCCCGGGACAAAATTAAACCTCTCACTTTCGCTGTTGGGAATTGAGCCAGGTACAATTGGACATTATGTTTCTAGTGTCCAATTTTTAAGGATAAGACCAAGGCCCTGTTTCCTTAAAAAAATAAGGGTTAACTATTTCATTTCATTTCTAATGGATTAAGACACTGGTAAAGAAATAATGAAAATTCTTTCCAAAAAGTAATAGTTCTGTTTTGTGAGAAAATAACAAGGAACAGCCATCAGTTTATTCATGTATTGAATATACTGAGAGAGTAAAAGAATATGAGTAAATATTTTTTGAAATCTAGAAAGCTATAAAGACTAGTTAACATACAGGGCTGGAGTGATAGTACAGCAGGTAGGGCGTTTGCCTTGCATGCAGCCGACCTGGGTTCGATCTGATCCCCAGCATCCCATATGGTCCCCCAAGCACTTCCAGGAGTAATTCCTGAGTGCAGAGCCAGGGGTAATCCCTAAGCATCGCTGGTTGTGACCGAGAAGAAAAAAAGACTAGCTAACATAATAGAAACTAAAGGTTAAATGCCTGACGGGTCCTATAGGTAGATCTACTTTCAAAATTCCTGCAACTCTAATATCTAGAAGCTATATTAGACAGGAAATTCAGCTTTTTCCCAGAGATCATTCATGAAATAATAAAAATAGTTCTCTTGCCTGCTGAAGATCTAGATTTGGGGTGACAGAAAACAAAGAAAAGCACATGCTACTCCTGTTTCCCAGGTACTATTTTCGATTACTCCATGCATTGATTACCACACATCTGCTGGATATGTGGCATGTGACATACCATATCAATTTGTATTCCAATTGATTATAAATTACTGGTTATTGTGAACAAATATGGGGCTGGAGAGATGGTTGACAGGTTAAGATTTATATTTGGGCCACACATGAGCACCTCCTGATAAGGCCCTAACCACCCTACTCCTTGGTCCACCCTCACCCCAAAAGAAAAAGTGATTCTTCACTGGGACAGAATGAAATATACCTAATGAAATAAAAGTACTTAAATAAGTCCCAACTCATTTAAAAAAATTGAAGTTTCTTCTAACATTTCTTCGTGCAAAAAGAGATAAATACTTGGATAAGAGCAGATTTTAAAGGACTAAGGATCTTTCTGATCAACTCTTCTGATCCGTTGTCTTTGTGATTTAGAAACTGAAAAAGAAATAAAAAGCTATAGTGTCGTTGTAAAGTAAACACTCTTAGTTATGAAGTGCTTGGCAATGTTTCTGACTAAAGTTGCCAGTGGAATTTTTAATGGTTAGAAAGGGAGAGTCAAAATGCTGCAGCAATGGGGAATATAACTTAATTCAGACTCCAGATAGAACAAGATTCTTCTCATGAAATTCTATATAATATTACAGAACGCAGATTTTTAAAAAGTAGCCAGAGCATAAAATGTGTATCCTCTGACAGACTACAGTTCTTAGCAATAGAGAGATACTGAACTTCGGTATTACTCACTAGTTTGGGATTTACAAGGAAAGAATAAGAACAGTGATTAGCAACAAACCCTTGTAAAATGATCCTTAGTGGATTAGAAAGCTAGAGAATCTAATACATCATAATACAAGTGACTAATGCATAATAATCCTTGATCAACTTAACCTCCTCTTGGCCAATCCAAATAATACCAAAAAATGTAATTTTTGTTGTGTCTTTAAAATATTTAACTAAAAACATATCTGGTTATTTATCTTAATTCACCAGTTCTTCAATGTTTTACTTAAATAATTTAAGAGTAGGAAAAACCAGATTAGAAGTACATTTTCTTATACTTAAATTTTGTTTGTTCACAGTCATTAAAGGAAATAGTAAGCGAACGGAAAATAATACACCTTCCCTATGTTTCTGTATTGCTTTCTTAAAATTAGAATGTAAAAAAGATAGAAGTGTAGTAAGAAAGAAATTCCATTTTTTCTTTGTTTATTTTCATATTTCTGGGAATCATTTGTTTTTGAATAATTCATGTCAGTTGAATTTTCACATGTTCAACTAAATTTATAAACTGACAGAATACAATTTTTTACAACTACCACATTAAAATATTATGCCCATTAAAATGTAACAGTCCTTATTTAGATTATACAGTATTTTTTTTTAGGGAGTGGGAATGACTCGAAAACATTTTATAAATATTTACTGAAGCTCAGTTCTGTGTACAACACATCGACAATAAAATCCATGACAGACATTATTTCCTTAAAAGAATTATTCCCTAAAAATGAAAATAAAAATTAAATTTATTGTCAATTTAAGTACTTAAGTTGAAGCTACGAGAAGTTCATTCTAAATTCAAGACTTGATGTTCCTCTTACCTACACTATAACATGTAATGAATTCAGTGTTAACTTTGTTTGGTTACATTTTTATTAGCTTTAAAATGTGTATCAGATAATTTAAATATGCAAAACAAATTATGGATATAAAACCTAAGAACAACTTATTGTGAATTTCTATTTTAAATACATTCTGAAATATACTTTACATATAACAAAACTTATTTTTCAATGGCATAATTTTATAAGTTTTTACAAACTTATGCAGTTCTTCATTATTATCACAGTTAATATATTCTAATCTCCTCTACAAATTTACTTTGTTCCCACATGTAGTCAATACCTTCCCTTACCACAGTTGTCTACCAAATGTCGACCTATTTTCTCTTTCTAGGTTTAACCCCTTTCCAAAATGTTACATACATGAGACAGTATTGCATGTAACACTAGTAAATCTAGTGATTTTTAACTTACTGTGATCTTATATCTATCCATATTACTATGTATATCATTATGAGGTTTTAGCTTTTTTATTGCTGACTTCTATTTTTTTATTGTTTACTACTCTATGCCACTGCAAGCCATAATTTTCTTATTCATTAGCTGATATATGTATCTTTGGGTTCTTTTCTATATAAATGTCCATGAATAAAACTAGTATATTATTCTATGTCTTCATTTCTCTTAGACAATTACCTGTCAGGATGATTGAGTCATAATGTTAATGAATGCTTTATTTTCATTGAATATATATGTGTATAAGATTACAGTCTTCTCACTTTGAATATTAGGGTTCTCAATACTGCTTGTTTAGCCAATACCACATCAGAAAAAGGAGAGGCTTTTCTTGCTTTCTCTGAGAAAGTACAAACTTCCTAATAGATGACTTTAAAACAACTCTTACCTATTCCTCCTTAGTGTACTTAACAAAGCTCTAGTTGTGTGTTTTTGCTTTTATTTTTTAATGTCATTACATCATTATCTACCTGTCCAGCCACCCTACCCCCACCCCCTAGCTTCCCCTTGCTGTTGTTGTGTGTTGTGCTGATGGTGGTGGACATTGTTTGCATTGACTTTTGATGATAGAGTTCACACACTTGGCTGTGACATTGCTGGTAGTCACACAACTGCTTGTGGTGCCTGTGTACACTCTGGTTGTAGTACTCACCTGGGGTTGACACTGTAGTTGTGAAACTCACACACATGCTTGCTGGGGGTCATCCTAATTTTCTAGTTGGGGCATTTGCCAACCTGACTTCTATGCCAAGGAAATTTCAGAAGCTTCCCAGGGTTGTGACTTCAGGGGTTCTAAACAACAGCACCATCAGGACCACACTTGTTCATGTAGGCAGCGCTGGGGATTGAATTCTTGCTCTAATTCATACAAGGCATGCATTTGTCCACAGAATGATGCCGGGACCACAATCACCTACATGTTTGGGGCCTCAGTTTCTATTTCATGTTTATTTTTAGTTTAGAGATTACATCTGTAAGTACGCAGTACTTATTCCTGCTCTATGTTCAAGTTTGATTAGTGATGCTTGGGGTATCAAATGTAATGTGTTGTGGTGAATCAGATTCCAAGTGAGCTGCATGGTAAGCAAGATCCTTACTGAACCATTGGTCCAGCCCCTATGATATACTAATCTATGAAACAGTAGGCACAGCTTCACCACGTTTCTTAAAGACACACAGCTCATGCATGCTACTGGGCCTCTTCTCTTAATATCTATCCCAAAATGATTTTAATTCTTGAACCTACTTATAATTTTAATATTTCCTTCTGTTTTTGCACACATTTTCCTTTTATCTCTATATAAAACAACACAGACACTTGGTCTATTCTATGCTATAGTTATATAAATGAATGATTTCAATTTTTTCTTAAGAATTATTATTCTTGGGCTAGAGAGACAGTATAGCATGTAGGGTTCTTTGTGCACAGCAAAACCATGTTCAATACCCAGCATCCCATCTCGTCACCCAAGGCCCACCAGGAGGGATCCCTGGAAACAGAACCAGGAGTAAGTTTTGAGAAAGAATGGGTGTAGTCCATTCTCTGTATGGCCCCCAAAGCAAAACTAACCAACAAATATGACTACTCTCAGATTTAAGTTTAAACTAAAATTTGAACTAAAATTTAATGCATAAATATATGAATACATTAATATTAACATATTTAAGTACATCAATATGTGGCCACTTCAAAATTACCCAATTCCCAGTTTCATTTGCATATTTTAAAACCAAAATATCTACTATCATCAGTACTATGATTAGGATTGCCAGATAAATTTCAACCATGAATAATTTTTCAGTGTATGTTCCTAATTTGTATAGAACAAAAATTATGCTAAAATTTATCCATGGTATATCTAAAATCCAGGTTTCACTGGCAATCTTTTCTTTTCATTTTCTTAGTCTTAGAAACATAACCTCAGTACTTCTCAATATTAGCAATGATAATGGTTAATTTTTCTTGAGTGCTCAATTAGTCACAAAGAACATCAAGTGCTATGTTTATTTTATTTCTCCATTAGAAAAAATATCTGGGTCTATACACATTTACTTTAGACACAAGGTAAACTAAGACAGAAAAAAAAGAACTAACTCAGAATTATAAGGCTATTGAGTGGTTAAGATTTATATGTCTCTTAAGATATGTACAGTAACAAGAAGTCTCACAATGGAGACGTTACTGGGCCCGCTCAAGTAAATTGATGAACAATGGGAGGACAGTAAAGATATGTAAGAACTTAGAATTTGTACTTCTAACCACTGTAAAAGATTGCTTCATCAAATACTATCTAAGCTATTGAATAAGCACCAGGCAATATTAAAATCAAGAGAGAGATTTTGTCACATGTTCTAGACATCTTGTGGCTGCATGAGAATTCAGATAGTCTAATGCAAAACTCCACACTGAAATTGAGAAACAGCAAATGAATTTCTAATACTCTCTGATTCCCTTCATGGACTCTTGGGGGAATTTCACCACCATTATCTGGTTTCTGAGTTAACATCAAAGTCTCTCTTTTGCGTTTCATATATATATATATATATGATCTCACTTGATCACTTGACATCTCGTTACTCATCGATTTGCTGGAGCTGGTGCCAGTAACATCTCCATTCATCCCTGTCACATGCTAATGTAGCCCAATGGCCTCTTCTCGCTCCAGGAACACGAAGAGCCTCAAATGATCAGGGTCTTGACGAAGAAGTCTGACCATCTCGTAGGTGGGCGGCCACATGATCTTTTGACATCCTGTGGAATCCAGTTGGTAACAGCAGCTCTACTCCAGTGTTTGTGTCCAATATATATTGGAGACAGAGAGAGAGAGAGAGAGAGAGAAAGAGAGAGAGATTCACTTGCCAATGATTTAGCAATTTAAAACTTTTATATGGCATAGAGAAGCAATCTAGATATAATTTTCATGATCTGAGATCAACGTAATGGATAGCTCTTCTAATGACAAAAATATCTACAAGATTAAGTTTTTAATGAGAATTAAAAAAATGTTTTCCAGTGATAACCTTTATCCATATATTACCCTGTTCTTTTATATGAAACCATGTAAATGCTATGTGTATAGGTTTAGTGTTTTTCTAATGATGCTAATTTTGAAATTTTTGTTAGCAACAATTAAAATTTTTCTCCTTATAAATTGAATTGCTAGGTTACTTAAAATAGTTATTAAATTCTACCCAAAAGACAGTTTGGGCACAATAATGCATTAAGTGAGTGTATACTTCAAATACCAGCTTTAAAGAATTTAAGGAAGAAATATTAAGGTATGTCATATTTAAAGAATGTGGGAGCTTCAAGTTGTTGTACATTTATTCAGTCATCCTTTATAATATTCTTATAAGGAAAATGTGACTCCTTCAGTCTGATGCAGAAAAAATATCTACTTCTTCATCACCTGATAACTTTCATCAATCATTAAATGTTTGATACTGTGTTTAAATGCATTTATCCAACATTTTGCTTTAGAGGAGTCATTAGGGCCAAACCTAGCAGTGCTTTGATACTCAGCCACTACTATGGTCCCCACGCCTGATGGGTTGGGGACCATAGTAGTGGCTGAGTATCAAATCATGTCAGTAACATGCAAGACAAATGCCCTACCTGCTTTACTATTACTCTGACCCCCATCACATATTTTAAACAGAGATATCCAGATGCCAGATCAATAGCACAGCAGATAGGACTCTTGCCTTGCATCTGACTTGGATCTTGACCCCTGACATCCCATATGGTCCCCCTGAGCACCACCAGAAGTGATTATTCCAGAGTGCGCAGTCAGAAGTGGCCCCTGAACATTACTGGGTTTGGTTCTGAAATCAAAGAAATAAAATAAATAAGTAAACAGATACATCTACACCAGACAGACATTTTTTTTCCTCTTTGGTCTACTGAACTTGGCGTTTTTGTTATTTTTGACCCTCTTCAAATATTTTCACTCAGCTTGTCCAATAATAAACTTTCTCTTTTCTCCCATACAGCAATAATCAATAGAGCTCTTGAGTTAAACAACTTGATTTCAAATGTCAGATATTTTTATGAACATCTGATCTAGGAATGAATATTTCAGCATTCTATCCCCCCAAATATTCACTTGGAAAAAATAACCATATAAACTTCTTTGAATTTGTTATAAATATTAAAAAGATAATGTATGAGAACTGTAAACAGATAATAATCAATCAAAATGTTAACCTACTCTTCTATTATTATCATCTCATACTAGGAAAACATAAGTAGCATGTATTTGCAAAGATGAAATATAAGGTTCCAGTTCTTGCTTTCTTTCTTGTTGGACTGTAATTTTTCCTCTAATTTTTTTAATAATTGAGTAAGATGTAAGTGAATCTTTTTATATTTTGAAATATACCAGATATTATAGTTGCTAGTTTTCTGTGGGAAGAACAGAGGACTACCACATGATCATTTTGCTCACTTTTGCCCATTTTGCATGTTAGTAATTTTAACCACCTGAGCACAGCCATTCCCCAAAAGTATTCTTTTGAAATTATTTAAAGTATATTATTCCAGAATAAAATTTTTTCCAATTCAGAAGAGAATATTGGAGCAAATGTTTCTTTTTCTTTTTAAAGCATTATCATCAGATTTTTAAGAATATGATAAACCTCAGTGCTTTCCGATTACAGTATATTTTCCTTCTATGTTGAATGTCATTCCTCTACCCCTGCCATACATTATTTCAACATTATTAAACTCTTGCTAATTTTAATTATATTAATGAAATTTAAACCAGATCTGGGATATAATTACACAAAGCAAAAATGTTCTCTTATATATTAAGCTAATTTATGTATGAGTATATGCACAAATATATCTATTATTAGTGGAAATAAGTTTCTGCCTCTTCCCTTGCTCTCTTTCAGTGTCTTAACTGCTTATTATATAAATATTTATATGCAATGTAATTTTTTATTTTTAATTTGGGGCCACATCCCCAGTGGTACTCAACAGATACTTTGAATCTGTGGGTGGGAGTACTCCTGGCTGTGTTTGAGGGACCTGATATATTGCCAAGGGTGGAAGTAAGGATGATCTAATTAAATGCAAAGCAAGCACCTTACCTCCTATACTATCTCTGTGGTCCTACATCATTATTATTAGGACAAAAAATTCTTCCTAAATGAGTGTAGTATTTTTTTTTTCAAATTTAGAAGTCCATGTGTTATCTTCCACTCCTAAAATTTGTAAGAATCTCCTTTGGATCAATTTCAGGGCTTTGGGTGTGTTGTATAGTAACTTTTCCATGGGAGTAAATTAGATCTCTCCCTTCCAAAACAGAGCTTCTACTGTGGTTTTTAGTATGACCTAGCAGGTGCTCATCAGAGTGAGTGAAAGGAATGAGCATTAAGATATGGAAAAAGTCCATGAGGCTTAAACAGGTGTTGCATATGCACAGGGCAGAGGGAATTAAATAGCTGAGATGCAACAGTGCCATTTTTCTATCCCATACTTAAGTATTTAAATTTTCTTATTTTCTTTTTTTTTTTTTTTTTGGTGTATCTATGGTGACTTCAGTGCATAGAATTCAAGACCAGTCACTGATAAGAACACATTTGCATCTTAGAAAGTTTTCTCTGCTTCAGGATGGCTTGGAATTTGAGTATTGGAAAAATCACGGTGAAATATATGATCAATCATAACAGCAGTCTGACTGAAGCTACTATTATCTATAGCTCAAAACCTGAAATTATTTCATTAACAAAATACTATTTCCAATGAGAAATCACCAGATGATTTTGTACAAAGATTGTGAGATTATGTTTCAGATAAGTCAAACACATTTCAACATAACACAAACTTCACAATTCAAACATCCTGGTTGAAGATTCTAAGCAGTGAGGCGGGAGTTAGAATACAGAACTACGGCCTTCATATGCAGAATGAATTTTGATATGAGACCCAAACAATGAATGCTAACCTTTCAGATTTTTATATAAGTTCTTCAAATTTAAATTAAAACTAAATTGTTGAAATTTCTTCTCTTATTCTCCGCTTATCCTTCAATAACTTGCTCTTGTGTGTCTTTAATGCTGTGGTCACCGGTATCAGTTTTTTCATAGGCGCAGCCAGAGGGATCAGAAAAAAAAAGTTGCTGGGTAAATGCTGCTTTTAGTTTCTAAGCAACATGCTTTGCATGTGGTCAGCGTAAAAGTTTGTTGTAGTCCAGGGTGTTTTGTTGGCTACAAAAAAAAAAAGATTCTTTTTATTTGGTTTTGTTCTTTGAAAAATTAACTATTATTATTATTACTTTTTTAAGTACTACTTTGTTAACAGCTCTATTATGTAGCCTAAAATGAGGAAGTTTACAGCTCTGAAAATGAAGCTACACTTTCTGAAGGTTCCTCTATGTAGAGTCAGATTCACTGAGTATTCTTCAAAATCCCTCACCTGCTTCTATGACTTGAACATTTTTCGGTGTACTTATTTCCTGTTTATCAAGAAAGACAATTCCTGAGTTAGGTGTTGGTCAGAATACAAGGGGGAAATTAAAAGGAGTCTCCACTATGCTTGCTGCTAAATTTTTTAATGGAACTGAGCTCAGATCTTTTGAAAATCAAGCCCTACTCTCCTTTTATCATCATACCTTACTGCACTTTGGAGAGGGGAAGAAACAGAATTTCTAAGCACAAACTAAGTTCATACAGGGCTTTCTTTGGCTCTGGAATGCTGCAAAGCCTGCAAAGCCTGTAGAATAATTTCAGGGGTGTCCATTCCCACTCTGCTGAATCCTGTTTGGGGACTGTAAATCTGGACCAATCCATGTTGACTTTTTGAATCACTTATTAATTCTCCCAGACTATGAAACACCAGAAAATCTAGTCATGGAAGAACTTAATTAGCCCCACCTCTCTTCTCTCAAATGCATGTAAATAACGTTAGAACACAACCCTTCAAACAGCATTCACACTTAGGAAGAATTGGGCCATTAGTTTCCATGCTTTATATGAAGTTTTATAATCACATTGGGTAGGAAATTAGTAGATTCTCTTTCTTCCTAATCTCAAATAAACTTAAACTCCTTGTTATTCCCCTCATAGCAGGCTGTTTCTTATTTTCTTATATACCAAACCTTTTCTTTGTTTTATTACTTACAAACTTTACCTACTAAACTACTTGAAAACACACTGCTATATCATATCTCCCTTCTGATTTTCAACACCTGAATCTTCTTTCTTCTTTTAATAGTTGTTTTTTTTTTTTTGAGAGAACACCCAGCAGTACTTAGGGGTTACTCCCGGTTCTGTGCTCTTACTCTATGGGGTACTATAGTGCTGTGGTATTCAACATAGATCTATCGCTTGCAAACCATGGACTCCAGCCTAGTGAGCTATATCCCCTCTCCTAAAAGGTCATTTTGTCTCCTATTTTTCTTTTGAATCTTCACTTTACTTCCAAGGTAAAGTGAAGTCATCATGCCTGGAGTCATCTTCCTCTGTGAAATTTTTCTTTAATTTGATCGTTTTTGGTTGAAGGAGCAAGAAAGAGTGCTAAAAAAGAAACATTTGGTCATAATAAGTTTTAATTAAATAGATCTCAACTGAATGATAGCCATTTCCATTTAATAGCCATTATAGTTAAAAAGGATGTTCCTCAATATTTATTTTCTCCCTCTAAGAGGTCCATTTTAGACTGAAATATGGCCTGATGAAATAACTAGTAGAAACAACTTGCTCTTTGTCAGCCAAAGGTACTGTTTACTCTCTCCATTCCTTCTTTACGATTTCCGGAAACAGGAGTAGAAGTACAATGTAAAGAAGTGATATCCTATGTAGGATAACTAACATGAGTACAAAAGTTTTGTTGCTTTACATATTATAAGGTTGTTACCACGGCATGACCTAATCTCTTAAGTTTTCAAGATAAAATACATTTTTATTCATTTATTTTTGCCTTTTGGGTCACACCCAGTGATGCACAGGGTTACTCCTGGCTTTGCACTCAGGAATTACTCCTGGCAGTGCTCAGGGGACCATATGGGATGCTGGGAATCAAACCCAGGTCGACCGTGTGCAAGACAAATACCCTACTTGCTGTGCTATTGCCCAGCCCCAAATAAAATAATATTTTTAATTTAAGAAAAAAACATTTGAATTATGAGTTAAATGCCAGGCCATTAAGTTATGAATTTCAAAATGCATTACATAAACATGTTGTATGGGAATTATGCTATTTTTTCAATTATATTTTTAATTAAAGAAATATTAAATTATAAATTATAGAAGTCTCAGGTGTGCATCATTGAAAATGTGTGTATATTACATTAAGTCCACAACTAATGTTTTAAAGCTTCCAATAACACAAAGCATTAAAATATGCTTTTATTTAAGCCAGCAGGCAATCACAGTAAAATTAAAAGACTACAAAATTAATGTTGTATAAACCATAAAGGGAAAAGAACTATAATGAGAACTATTTTCCTACTCTGTATTTAATTTATGTGCAGACAATATGGTTTAATTTCTATATTTTGGAAAACAATGTTGCTCATGGACTCAATTTTCCTAAAAATGCTTTGTATACATTATTTTCCAACTCATTCCTCTTTCCAAGAATATGATTTTTCTCTTCCTTTTCTACTGAAATAATTTTTTTATAATTTTCAAGTTCATGGTAATTTTTCTTAATTCTAAGCAAAAATTTTATATACTTTCTTCAACTTTAAAATGTTCAGAAATCTAAGCCAATGTCAAAACAGTACAAATAAATATTTTCAAAGTTTAGACCATAATAAACCAGTCAAAAATGAAAGACATGATATCACAACAGATACCATTGAAATTAAGGACACATCACAAATTACTATGGAAGCCTTTATGCCATGTAAACTAGAGAACCAAGAAGAAACATAAATTTTGGGGGCTCATAACCTTTGAAGACTGAAATAAGAGTAAACAGAGCAACTGAACAGACCTATTACTATCCAGGAAACTAGTATAGAGCTAATAGTTTACCCCAAAAAAGAAAAAGTCCAAGCCCATATGGATTTACTAGTGAGCTTTCCCCAACTATTAAATAAAATCTACTCACAATTTCATCCAGGCTTTTCCAGAAATTGAAATTAGAACACTCCCAGTCCTTGTGAAGCAAACATAACTCTTATACCAAAAGCTCTCTCTCTCTCTCTCTCTCTCTCTCTCTCACACACACACACACACACACACACACACACACACACAAACACACACAGATGTCCTTAACAAAACTTTAACAAACTGAATCCAACAATGTGTCAAGAAGAATCATTGTATCTGAGAAAGATTTATGCCAGGATGCAAAGATGGCTTAATACATTCAAGTCAATCATGGTAGTACCCTGTGTCAATGCAAGGAAAAATAAAGACCATCTGAACACATGAGTAGATTCACAGAAAGCAAAGCTTCCCAATACCATCAACAATATTCTATATGGTGTTAAAAGCTCTTGCAATAGCAATTAAGCAAGAAAGATTTAAGGGCTTCCAGATTGGAAAAGAAGTTGAACTATCACTATTGGCAGATGACAAGATAGTATACTTCAAAAACCTTAAAGGCTACAAAAATCCTATTTTGTCATCTGAAAATAGTGATAGATTTTCTACTTCATTTTGAATGTAGATTTTGATAATATTTTCTTGCTTAATTTGTCTGGCTAAGACATTTAATACTGTATTGAATAAAAGTGGTTAAAGTAGACATGTGTCTTAAGCCTTATCTTTGAGGAAAAACTTTTATTTTTTGCCATTGAGTGTGACATCTTTTACTTTTTGGGTATTAAAACGATGTATGCATAATGAAAATAAATGGAAAATTTTTTTCTTAATAATATCAAGTATGCTTGCATTGCTCAAGTTTTGTAAAAATGCTATTTTGTCAATAAATACTTTTGGAAAATGCCCTTTAGTGACATATCTATAAATTATATGCTCACCTGTGAAAGTTTTACTTTCTGTAACTAGATGCTATATAATAAGATATTAGTATTGGCTGTAATATATATGCATATACTAGTTTTAAGTAACCATGGGACCATAGAAAATGCTAATCATCTGACCCACTAGGTACAAGTTTTCAGCAGTCAAAAAACCTGGTATGAATCTTTGAAAAAATACCTTATCTTCCTGAAGCCAGCAACTGGTTTCATGTTTTCCAATGTGGGCATTGATAATTATATGTAAAATACACTTATTATGATATCTAATGAGACTGAAATTTAATTCCAGAATTACAAGTTCTGTAGACATTGTTTTTCTCATGCTTCACACCCAATACTATCCATCCATTCCTTAAACAGAGGAAGTTTTGGTACTGGAGCGATAACACAGCTGGTAGGGTGTTTGCCTTGCACACAGCCAACCAGAGTTCAATTCCCAGCATCCCATATGGTCCCCCGAGCACTGCCAGGAGTAATTCCTGAGTGTCGAGCCAGGAATAACTCCTGTGCATTACTGGGTGTGACTCAAAAAGAAAAAAAAAAGGGAAGTTTTATATAGCATTTTAAAATCATTCAATGATAAAATTCATTACTGATTGAATAAAACACTGTATATGGTATGCAGTATATTGGGATAGTTATCATATTTCTATTTTACTGTTTCATGATGAATTTTATGTTTTATCCCTTAAACTCAGCAAAAATTTTATAGTTTGACACTTTCAATGAAATAGTTTCATTGCACCTTTGTGTTCACCAGTGCTATATAAGTTCCTTTTCAGTGATTATTATATGTCAGAGGCTACTTATGACACTGTGCATATTTCAAATGACTATAATGTTCACACACAACAATTAAATCATCTTCTAGATTAGAAACTTTAGTATTTGCAATAGACATATCAGGTTTGGATAAAACACTTGGCTCTCCAATATTTGCGAGATGTCTTATATTTGATTGACAAGATGGTATATGGATTACTGGCTGAACAGATAGTATATGAATAATAGACAGTAGTGTCTTCAGAAATTCCACTTGCCAGAATTTAAAATTCTGGTCATCTGTGAAAACAGCTATACCATGTTGCCAGAAAGATTATTCAAGAACTTACCCTGGAGCTTATGTCATTGTTCTCCATGTTAATAAAAATGCTGTCTTCTTGATTGTGTGCAAAGATGTAAATTACAGGTATGTGTACCCCCAAATCAATGAAATACTCTCATTGAAATTCAAATTTGAGTATTTTTTAACCTCTGTGATTTCTTCAGCTACATATTCAATTTATACTTAATTTTAATTATTCAAGCAGTGGCTCCAGGGATTTTATTCATTTTAGTATTTAATCAGTATTGCTAAATCTCCAATGAGATTTTATCAGATTCAGTATTCAATCAGTATTGCTATAAAATTGCTAATAAGTCTAAAGATGAGATTCATTCCTCCATTCTAACCAGCAGTCTGTCCTTTTAGTGTCCCATGTGCCCTTAATTTTCCGGTTGACAATTCTAACATCAATCAGTTGTTTGAGATATATTCAAGCATAGGTGACTGATGGTACAGCTGTATAATACTTCTAGACACACAATGCTCAGTTATTTCATGACATTTTTGTACCTATATTCCCTGACTAAGAATACTTAAGGCCATCAGGTGCTGGAGAATATCAAATATAACAAGAACAATATATATTTTTGTGTGTTCAAGTACTAGGTTATCATACACTATTATGACAGTTTTACATATTTCATAACATGTCACTACTATATCCAGAGGATCACATACAAATCTAGAATTATTAACAAGGTGAATAAGCAAAAATGCCTGCTTTGCTGCCCTATTAGCCTTTGCCAAACATTTCATTCTTTTGATGGAAAGCATTGTTGTTTTGTAGGCTCTACCCAGTGATACTGAAGGCTACTACTAATTAGAATTCAGAGGTGCTCCTGTGTGAACTCTGTGAACCCTGTGGTACCAGGGCTCAAATTTGGTGTTCCTGCATGCAAAGCCACTGAACTGCACGTAAATACCTGAATCCAGCCTATTAAGTTATCTCCTTAGCACCCTGCATTCCATTTTTATCAACAGAAGCATTCACCTCCAGCTGTGGAAAAATACAGGGAAAAGATGCAACTCATTTGGAAAGTTCCTCGGTACTGGAAGGTACTTTTCAGTTTCCTTCAACCTTAAATTCCTGTCATACACAATGTTAAACTGGAACCATGTGTAATCTAGCTACCACAAGGAGTTTGTCTACTGATGTACTATTGATGATGTTTATCTGATGATGTACTGTTGAAAACCCAACCCATTTCTCAACCATCTGTGACTTGCTCAAGCTCCATATTATTATGCTTGTGGCTAAACTGACCAGTTTCCTGGACTTGGAATTCTGTTGTATAAGACCAGGAATTCCTTACTCAATATCTTGTCTCATACACAGAATGAAGCAGCTAAGAGTGAATCAGTTGCATCTATACCCTAGGCAGTATATATCACTTAGTTTGATGGACTGTTACAGTGATAAGTGCATGATCCACATGTGCTATACAGATTTCTTCATCCATAATATTTCACAAATTTAAGGGATTCAATCAAATCCTGAAGAAGATAGAATAGAAACCCTCCATGCATTCAAAATTAACCAGGAAACTGTTTTGATGTCATCATAAGTAGATTTTTACTAGAAAAGTCATTTACTCAGTCAACTTGGTTGAAGTTTATTTAAAATAATTTCAACAGAGTAAAGTAAATGATCTTTGGAAAAAAACATTTTGATCTCAACCAGAGATGACATAAAGGCAATGGTGAAGGGCCATGCGAAATTTGGTGTATTGTTGTGCAGTAACTATATGCCAAGACATTAAAATTTAACACTATTGAAACTATATTACTTAAACTAGAATAAAAATGTACTTAAAATAAAGCTTTCAAAAGAAGAATAATATCTTTAACTATTTTTAAGATTTTGAAAAAGATAATTACTTGACCTATTATTCTAAGAAACCCTCATATAGCTTTCATTTATTTAATGTTGAAATGCAATAGTTTTGTTTGTAAAATATGAGATGTGAAAGAAGTTACAGAGAAAGAGAGAGAGTGCTATGTTCAGGAGAGAAGAAAGCACTTACATAGGGTAGAGACTCCTTTGAAGTCAAAGAAAGGACTTTACAATCTCTGGTCATCTTAGAAAAGGAACACACCAATAGCTCCCCACTTAAAGTCATTTACTTCTTTGAATGTACTATGACATTTCATAATGATTTAATTCGTTTAATATATGTTGATTTGGTTGACTTTAATTGAACTTTGTTTGAGCGGGCCCAGTAACATTGTGAGACTTGTTACTGTGTTTGGCATATCGAGTACATCATGGGGAGCTTGCCAGGCTTTGACGTATGAGACAGATACTCTTGGTAGCTTGCCGTGCTCTCCGAGAGGGGCGGAAAAATCGAACTTGGTTGGCCATGTCAGCTGCATGCAAGGCAAACGCCCTACCTGCTCTGCTATCGCTCCAGTTAAATTGAACTTTAAGTATTGATAATTAGAATTTACTTTTTGTAATATTTTGAAATACATTTTCTCTAGACTTTTTTCAGTCACATTTTACACTTAATTTAATGATCCTCACATTCTTCCTTACAAGAAGACACATAGAAATTCTCTGATCCTCTTTCTCCCACTTCTTCTTCTCCTCTTAAAAATGCTGTCCTATAAACTAGAGGACAATTCGAGAAAATTATGCTGTGGAAAATGTATCAACAGATCACCACACCTGTTATTTGCCCTGTGATTCTGACCATTTTAATTTTGATATATAAAAATTAAAACACTAAATACCACAATCCCTCCTGAAGTTAAATTTTTCTGTAGACTGGGTTTCTTGGCTCACAGATTTTTCTGTTCCTTATGAAGTTCTGTGATGAGCCAAAAAATAATGAGCATGACTTTGAAATCTCTCCTGGGTCATGCTAAATGAGGATAGCAGAGCAAAGGCAAGTCTTAAGTATGCAAGACAAATCCAAAAACCTGTGGCTATGACAAAATCCCTTTTAAGCCCAAAATGGTAGTGAAACTGTGTTTACAAATCTTGAAGGAGACAACATAGAAATAAGACAATATGTGTATTTATTGTTACTGCATGTATTTTTTCAGATAATTCACAGTAGAATTGGCCATTATGACAATACTTGAGTATTTTTGTTTCACTGCTAGACTGAGCAAACTCTCAACTCCTTTCAAAGTGGACCTAAGTCCTAGTTAGGATGCCCTAACTACTTTGAAACTAGTCATATGAAAAAGCACATTTTTTTCTGTAAATATATTAGGAAAAAAAACACAGCAAACTATCAAAAATCCATAGCAACAAACTATGGCAGTATAAGAAAGATCTCAGTTCATTTTAGTACAGAATATTTTTAGAAATGTGTAAATTGTTTTAACAGGTCCATACTTCTAAATTATTACCAATTTTATTGAACTTGGTTACCTGCACCAAAAGCAATAAAGCAGTTCTTCAGGATAGGGTCAATTTCTGGAATCTGTCAGCCTGAATCAGGAAAGTGGGGATGTTACACATTGCTTGTTCATTGAAATTCTCTTATTGAGGGCCCTACCCCAATACATCAATATTACAAAGACTTTGATTTTTATATTAAAGGAGATGATCTCTTGATTTATGTTCCATATTTTTCCTAATCTATCAAGCAGGCTGGTGCATACTTGTTGATCAATGAAAAAATGTGGAATAAATGAAAGAATATAATATCTGGAAGTTCTGGTAGTTGACTAAATAGGATTATATGAATGATTTTAGAAAAATACAAGTTTCCAATTTAACAATTTTTTTTTGCTTTTTGGGTAACACCTGGCGATGCACAGGGGTTACTCCTGGCTCTGCGCTGAGGAATTACCCCTGGTGTTGCTCACGGACCATATGAGATGCTGGGAATTGAACCCGGGTCGGCCATGTGCAAGGCAAACGCGCTACTCGTTTTGTTATTGCTCCAGCTCCCCCCCATTTAACATTTTAATGAGGTATATTTGTTTTTTTGTAGATTCTTATGCATGGAGATTTGTTGTGTCAACTACTTATAACACAATCCTGAGGGACCTGGGTGTGTTCTTCCAAAGAAACTAACCCATGTGCAGAATTGGACAAAGTTAGAGCTAAGCACAGCTCTGGTGAGGAATCATGTTTAAGTTGTATCATGGGTTTCAGATTTGTTGTATTCTAGTTTCTTAAATGCTTAAATCCACTTTTTTTTAATTCCAACCATGGTTCAGTTTTGCAACAAAAAATTCTTCTAAGTAAAAAAGAATTGCACATGTTGTGTGCTCCCCTCACACTTAAGTAAACCTAGAATCATTCTGGAGTTTTGTTCTGTTCTAAATGACATACTTTCCTATAGAGCCCTGTTTCCTCTCAAGTCATCCTCTAGCAATCCTTTCCCAGACAACAGTTGCATTGCAAGTTCTTACTCTGAAGAGCAACTCAGTCAACAAGCATTTAATGAGAATCTAGTCACATGTGCACTAATTTACAAAGTTCACAGTTCTGCCTGTTCACACATCTGAATTTGAAAACTTTAGGTGAGGATGTTTCTAAGAGGCCAGAAAGCCCTCAGCCAACCATCAAAGAAAACAAATATTCTGAGTTTCTAAGATTAGGTTTTGTTACTTCTTGGAAGAAGAGTAAGAATTTAAGTCTTAATAGCCAACTTCTTGCATTCTCTATATCCACACTTCAGTTAAGTAGTGTTCTTCTTTTCAAATGAAAGTAGCTTAAAAGATATTTTAGCTGGCTTTAAGTAATGTCTTTAAATCTAAGTAATTTGGGGAAAAAATAAGGAAGATATTTTCCCATTTCCCAAGTTTTATACTAACTGGATACTTACATATTGATCTTTTAATAATATCTACTTGCTTTTTTGTAATGATAAAATGATTTATCAGAGCAATAAAAAAGTTTCCAATTTGATATTTTGCTTTTCCAGGTATTTAGGAAGAGAATATGCATGGGGTTGTAAATGTATAGAAAATGAATAGTTTTCTAAATATTTCAAAGTTGATTGTAGGAAAAGGAATAAAAAATAACATGGGGTTGTAGCAATTTTCAAGTTTAATTAACATGAATAAGATACGCTCATTATACATCTCTTAATTTTATTATTACATCATGAAGAACAAAATACAAGGAATAAAAGAGATTGTTCCATTTGTTCTAGATACTATGGGATATATATGCCTATATATATACACATATGGGCTGAAGCGATAGCACAGCTGGTAGGGTGTTTGCCTTGCATGCGGCCAACATGGCCGACCCAAGTTCGATTCCTCCACCCCTCTCAGAGAGCCCAGCAAGCTACCGAGAGTATGCATGACAGTATACATGTGCATACATACATATAAATATATACATATATGTATATATGTGTATATCACTGTCACTGTCCTCCCGTTGTTCATCGATTTGCTCGAGCAGGTCCAGTAACATTGAGAGACTTGTCACTGTGTTTGGCATATTGAATATGTCACAGGTAGCTTGCCAGGCTTTGCCATGAGGGTGAGACATGTATATATAATGACAAGTTCTCAGACTAATAAATGGAAGAAAGCTTAAGACTAGAACTTATTCTAAGCAATACTGCAGCACTCTTCAACCAAAACAATGTCTCAACATGGATTCACTTTCTTTATATAAAAAGATAAAAGGATTTAGCATTTATAGCCTTTGGAAGTATTGCAAAAATAGCTTATTTTTAAAATCTTACTCAAATATCTGAGTTTTGCTTTATTGAAATATAATATTCTATATTGTGAATCATTTAGGAAGGAATATTACTGCAAAAGAATTTGTAAGGATAATGTTAGATAAGTTACTTAGCTAATATGAAACAAAAAGCAAGGAAACAGTAGCCTTGATCTCCTATCAACACTTTTCTCTTTAAAGGATATAGCTTTGTGCCACCTGAAGGGATTATGGGATAATTCCTGCTACATCCTTTTATCCATGACTTCAGGGTATGGATTCTGGCATAAAACATAGACAACTTATACCATTAATTACTTGGTATGCCCCTACCTGTTGGGTGACAATTGTTAGCACCAAAATAATTAGAAGATAATTATAAAGTGGCTTCCATGGAAATTCAGAACTTAAGTTTCTTTAAAAAATATCACCCAAATTTGATCATCAACCAGTGACTAATTTAATAAATACACATAGTGATAGCACAGCGGTAGGGCATTTGCCTTACCAGTGGCCAACATGTCCAACCCGAGTTCGATTCCTCCTCCCCTCTCGGAGAGCCCGGCAAGTTACCAAGAGTATTTCGCCCGCATGACAGAGCCTGGCAAGCTACCCATGATGTATTCAATATGCCAAACACAGTAACAACAAGTCTCATGATGCAGATGTTACTGGGCTCGCTCGAGCAAATCGATGAACAACCGAATCTACAGAATAACAATTTAAAAGTTGGCACTCCATACTGTATGCTTACTGAATTTTCTGGTGCTCTTTATGATGTCAAGGAAAGAATACAGGTTTTTAATATCATAGGAAATGAAATCTTCACGTAATTGTTTTGTTGCTGAATGTTACTTTCTTTCCCAGACTAGAAAATATTTATTGTATAAAAGGGCAACATTTGTCAAGAGAGTGATATTTTTTTCAGATTAAATAAATATTAAAATATTGGATACTATTGAGGTCTCCTAGGAAGCATATACACTTATTGTGTATTGAAAAAAATGAATAACATATTAAGAAGAATATTATGCTTCCAGGGATATCATATTACTGAAAGTTATAAATGGTTATGTATGTATTTTTTAAAGAAGATTTTTTTAACCTTTGGACCTGATTTAAGCAGCGGAGTAAAATGAGGAATTCAGGAGGATCATAGAGAAGATGATGTGATCTAAGAGGCCAGGTTAGAAGATTTGAAGATGCTACACTGTTTGCTTCAAAAGAAAGGACTACAAGTCTAGAAACAAGAAAAGTGGGTAGCAGATTCTACCACAGAGTCTCCAAAAAGAACACTGTACTTAATTTTAATCCCCCCCGAATCTTTAGACTTCTGACCTCAAGAACTGGAAGAGAATACATTTATCTTCAAGTTCACTTAAACCTTTGAATTTGCTATGATATGTTGCAATATAAGTGAAAACTAGTACAAATAAACATTGGACATGAAATAGGAAAGAAAGACTATAGAGTTAGATTTTTTCCCTGAATCTATATTACTTGATGACGTTAATTAATTACATTTCTGTTTCTTAATTTCTTCATCTGTGAAGTGGGAATAATGACAGTTATAGTCATAGAACTAAGTTAAGTCACTAAGTAAATTAAATATATTTAAAGCACTTCAAATATAAGCATGTAATGAAAATCAGCTACATAATATTTCTAATTACAGAATTTGAGGAATTTGTAAATCTGGCAGTTCAGAGATACATGTAGCAGCCACATGTTCAGTCAGTAAATGAAACCAAACTTGATCATTGGCAAGGCAACTTTCATCTATAGTCTATGGAAATGTAACACTTTATTATTTTTTATGTTTTCACTGGAATGATTCATATTATATTTCCTGTTACAAAGAAGAACAGGATTATTTCAAATTATCCTAAAGCAAAAGTATTATATTCAATATTCCACAATTAAATCAATAGAAGGAAAATGCAAACAAATGTCGATTGGTACCAATTAGAAAGTTGGAGTCATAGGAGATGTCAAATTTGAACAGCTTTGAAATTACCATATTTTATTTTCTGAAAAGATGGAAGAAGGAAAAGTGACAAAGAAGTTGGGAAAGCACTGTAGAAACTGGAAATATTGGAAAATACGTACATGTACTTACACCACAATTTCTAGTCAAGAATTTCCTAAGTTTTCTTAGCAAGATTTCTGAAAGTTCAGAAATCTATCAGAGATGCAAGAATGTCTTCTAGATAGTCAACAGGCCACCTCTATATATCTCCTCCTCATATTCCTTATCTTATTTGATTAATTATACTAACATTCCATTCAGAAAGCAGGAACCATCATCATCAACCTCTCCCACATAACTAATGTTTAATTTGCCAAGTCCTGTCAATTCTACATGCCAAGTAAATCTCAACTGCCTTCCATTCTTGTGGTTTAAACTAACATTTATCAGTTTTCAAACTGTCTCTCTCCCTCTATTCCCTAACTTACTAAAAATCCTGTATACTTTGCCTATATACTTTTTGTTTTATTTATTTATTTATTTATTTGGTTTTGTTTCCTTGTTTGCTTTGGGACCACACCCAGCAGTGTTCCGGTCTTTCCTCTGCCTCTGTGCTCTGGGACCTCTCCTGCAGATTCTTGATAGAACATTAGCAGTCTTTGGTATTCTAAGGAAAGTCAGACTTAAACCCATGCTATCTCTCTGGCCACTGCTTGTGCTATCTTTAGAAAAATAAGACTTACATCACTTCTCTGCTTAAAATAGTTTATTAAATTCAGGTCAACTTCTCATCAAGGAGAGCCTGGCAGGCTACCAAGAGTATCCTGCCCACATGGCAGAGTCTGGCAAACTCCCCATGATGGGTCTCATTCCCCTGTCCCTGAAACAGCCGCCAAAGTGGCACTTTCTAAAATCTCAGGGCTAGGACGAAGGAGTCTTCACTGGTGCCTGCTCAAGGAAATCAATGAACAACAGGATGACAGTGATACAGTGATTCTCAGCAAGGTATTAGTTTTGTTATTTGCTTTTCTGTCCTCTCTGATTTCTGTTCATAAATTTATACATGTTTTACTCTGTAAGAAGATAGTACCGTTGAAGTTTTTAATTCACTCAAATGTACAGTTGTCTCTCATCTTTTGAAAGCAACACATTTATTTTGTCCTTTCTCTAAGTTATCCTTTTTTATTATTTATCAATACACACTTATTAGTCTTTCAAACTTTTAAAAATGTTTATTTTTGTTTTTGGCATACCTGCAAGTACTCAGTATTTACTCCTGACTCTTCAGTCAGCACCTATTTGTGCTGAGGGCATGGTTTGGGGTGCTGTGGATCAAACCTAAATCAGCCACATGCAAGGCAAGCTCTCTACTCACTGTACTATCACTATGGACCCACTCTTTTAAATTACATTCAAATGTTGCCACTTTTGCTGAGAATGTGAACTTTTTCCTTAGATACAAGGTATTTGCTACCTGTGTGTTATCAAAAAGGTCTTAATCTCTTTTTTTTTTTTGGTTATCCAATGGTGTGGAGTATGGAATGATTTATATAACAAAAACATTCATTACCTTTTTCTAGTACAAATTAGTTTTGAGTACCCATTTATTCAGTGTGCCATAAAATTGTTTTAAGTCAAATTAAGTTCTTTCCTTTATTCTGGGTTGAGTTTAATCTTGGAAACAATCTTAATCACTTAGTAAATAAGAAAACTTATTATTAATTTTATTATCCATAGATCTCTGTGTGGCCCGTTATCATTCAACTTAGCACAATAATTTCCTTTCTCCATTTTACCTTTCCAGTGTTTTAATTAGCAGTTATTAATATGTTGCTTCCACAATGTTAGATTCACAAGCATTTCTGCAATAATTTCTACATATTCTGTTCTTGATGTCAACAATGAAGAACTCAAGGGGTATCAGAATTTGGTTAATTTTTCTTTATAATTTGCATGCCTAATCCTAATATTTGTTCACATAAACATTCCCCATATCCCTTCTCTAAAGTTATAAATGTTGGTTGGAAAGGAATAATATTCACTGTTTGTGTCTTTTCTGAGGGGAAGGATACTCCTAAAGGGTTTCAAGTGGCCCCTAGGCCACTTTCCATGATTCTTGCCCAACTAGGCCCTTAGGCTGATGCTGGGACCCAGGGATGTGGTGTTGTTTAAGTACTATTCAATACCACCCTATAGTACTTGGAGGCCTGCAGGCCCACACCCAACAATACTAAATCTTGTGAGGTGCAGAGACTGTGGTGCTAGGAATCTAAATTGGACCAGATGTTTGCAAAGTGTAAGATTTCCTAACAATTATACTTTCCCAGGCCCATAAATCATTATTTATTGAAGCAATATTATTTAATTGTTTTAAATGCTTAGCACTATATAGGTTTTAGATATAAAGCCCTTTAAATCAAATTAGAGCTTCTTAAACTTTTCCACTCACAATTGTTTTTCCCCTAGTACTTTTCTTTTAATTGAATCACAGTGAGATACAAAATTACAAAGCTGGTTGGGTTTCAGTAATACAGTGTTCCAACACCTAACCTACCACCACTGCACATTTCCCACCACCACCAATGTCCCCAGTTTCCCTCCCACCACTCTCTCCCTAGTCTGTCTCTATAGCAGGCACTTCTCTCTCTCTCTCTCTTCTCTCTCTCTCTCTCTCTCTCTCTCTCTCTCTCTCTCTCTCTCTCCATTAGGCATTATGGTTTGCAGTACAGATAATGATAAGTTAGCAAATCAGTTGCTTTACCTATTTTCACCATGCAATTCTTACACGGAGTGAGTATTTCCAACTATCTTTGTCATAGTGGTCCCTTCTCTATCCCAGTTGTATTCTCCCCAAGCCCTTGAAGCAGGCTTTCAACTGTAGACCAATCCTCCTGGCCCACAGCCCACATCTGTATCTATACAGTAGAATACAATGCAGTTGTTAGGGAAAGTGAAGTTGTAAAAGTTATGAAGTTATGAAATTATTATAAAGTTATAAAATTTGCTTATTTCATGATGAGTATCATGCTGAGTGAAATGGTTCAGAAGGAGAGGGATAAACATGGAATGATTAGACTCATTTGGGGGATATAAAAAAAATGAAACTGTTCCCCTAGAACTTTTTAATCACCCCAGGTATTTAGGTATGTTAAATAGATCTGAAAATAAAAATTCTACTGAAGATAAATCATAAAGTGTTTTATTTTAAAATATTTTTTTATAATAGGATGTCGCGCGGCCGCGAATGTGACCTCACGCTTCCAGGAACTGGTTTTTATAGTCTCTGAGTCTTGGCTGTTGATGGGATTACACAGCGCCAGGGAGCCAGTTGGTGGGTGTGACCCCCGCCTACTGGAATTTGGAGGATCTAGGTGGAGGATGCTCGGCCAAAATTCGAGTAGGCTTGGAGATCTCGGCCCCGGAACCCGCGTGACTTTGTCCCTCTGCCAGTACCTTCATGTGTGCGGAGAGTGGTCTCAGCATGGTGGTGGCTGGTCCTGGAGGTCTTTGACTGCCGGAGCCCTGGTCGGGGCGGGGAGGAAAGCTCAACCCGCTCTCCTCCAAGGGGCCCCGGCGGCGAGGACAGTCAAGCGCGGGGGCAGGAGACTGCACTGTTCTTCTTCCGGGAGCTGGTGACATCCTATTATGACATCTTATTATCTCATTCCTACTTTGGACAAACTGGCAGGCTACTGAATGTAGCCTGCCCACATGGCAGAGTCTGGCAAACTCCCTGTGGCATACCCAATATGCCAAATACCAGTAACAATGATGGGTCTCATTCTCCTAAAGAGCCTTGAATATAATCTCAGGGCTAGGATGAAGGAGACGTTACTGGGGCCTGCTCGAGGCAATCGACGACTCACAGGATGATTTGTGATTTGTGTGATTGTGAAATTTTTCATGACCTTCACATTCAGTTATGCAGTCATTTGTGCAATTGCTGCACACAGGTCAAGAAGCTTTGGTCTATGCTGCACTATGTTCATGACTATAACTGTACTTCCCGTTTTTCACCTTATAGTTGATTACTGCATATATATATATACATATATATATATATATATATATATATATATATATATCTCAAATCTTCTTCATTCTCTCCAGGCCTCAAGTACATAAAAATATTAACAGTCTCAAATATGTTCTCCTTTTAAAGTTATTACTGTTTTATGTTTTGGTGTTGGTTGATTGGTTGGTTGGTTTGGGGGCCATCGCATCTTTCAGTATGTAGGCGTTACACCCACCAACTGCCTCTGGCGCTGTGTAATCCCATCAACGACCAAGACCCAGAGACTATAAAACCCAGATTATCTAGTTCTTACTCTGGACAACCAGGCAGGATACCAAAAGTATCCTGCCCACACGGCAGAGTCTGGCAAACTCCCCGTAGCGTATTCAATATGCCAAAACCCAGTAACAATGATGGGTCCATACTCCTGTGCAAGGCAAGCTCTTTACCCACTGGATTCTTTCTACCTTCTAAAGTTGTTATTGTTGTGATTGTTTTTCTTACTGTTAGATGGTTATTTGGATTTATTTTTAAAACTTTTGTATTAAGGCAATGTGATTTACAAAGTTATTCTTAGTTGACTTTCAGATATACAATGCTTCAGTGACAATCCCATTACCAGTGTAGTAATGGCTCCTCCTACCCCCAGCCTGCCTTCTTGATAGCACTGTAGCACTGTAGCACTGTCCTCTCGTTGTTCATCGATTTGCTTGAGCAGGCACAAGCAATGTCTCACAACAAATTGTGAGACACTGTTTTTGGCATTTGCTCGAGCGGGCCCAGTAACGTCTCCATTGGAGACTTTGTTGTTACTGTGTCTGGCATATCGAATACTCTCGGTAGCTTGCCGGGCTCTCCGAGAGGGGCGGAGGAATCGAACTCAGGTCGGCCATGTTGGCTGCGTGCAAGGCAAATGCCCTACCCGCTAAATGAATACGTCATGGGGAGCTTGCAAGTCTTTGCCATGTGGGCAAGATACTCTCAGTAACTTCCTGGGCTCTTCCAGAGACACACTTTAAAATTTGGTTGTTCAGTTTGGATCTCATGCTTTCCATTTCGTTGGTTCTACAATACTTCCCTCCTGAAAGTGATGAACAAATCAAAACTCAACTGTTAGAAATGGAGGGCCAGAAAGATAGGACAAGGACAGTGGACAAGGAACTTACTTTGCACACAGCCGACAGAGGTTCAACACCCAACACTTTGTATGGTCTCCTGAGCACTGCTAGGAGTGATTCCTAATAGCAATCCAGGGGTAATCCTTGAGTACGCCAGTATGGTACCATACCTGGTAATGCTCAGGGTTTATTCCTGGCATTGTGCTAAGGGAACACGTCTGACAGTGCTCAGAGGACTATATATGGTGCCAGGAATTGAACTCTGGCCAGCCACATGCAAGACACTTACCTTACCTGCTATAATATGTCCTGGCCTTCATATTTCTTCAGTCATCCCATAAAACTTTTTCTTATTTTGGTTTGCCCAATGCCTCCTGAATCTGCCAAAATATGGCTCCAGGAATCACTTATTTTTTTTTATCATTCAATGCAAGAGAGTTTATAGAACATTCATGTCAGCTGATTTTTATACAAAAATCTTAGACACAATAGAGTTTAGGCCTAAGCAAACATAGGGCAGAAGCAGGAAGCTATTTGATGTAAAATTATATTCCGTATCAGAAGGAAAAAAAAATTCAAACTCTTTTTTTAGTTCATAGAACCACACAGTCAAAAGACCACATCAAGAAGTGAGTTAAGAAAAAAGATACACATGAGACAACACCAAGCACAAACGTTGTTGTCAACTTACTGTAAGCAATCAGAAAACACAATTTTTGGTAATTCTTTCTTTGATGGACCTGTAATCCAATTGTGCCAGGGTTGCTTTGGGTTTAGTTACTCACCATAATTTGCAAGAATAAATTTGTGGGTCTTTTCTAACTGCAGGACCACTACCAGGTTTAAGTTACAAGATTACAAAGGATAATATATTTTATTATTACCATACGCACGTTTATGCATAAAGACTCTTGTATATCATCTTGGTGCAATAAAACACATTAATATATAAAAACATTAATTTTTACTACATTGCTGTTAGGAAAATGAAAATCATAAACTTAGAGATAAAATTATACCTAAAGATAGAATTATAATTCATGTGCAGACTTAGGAAAAACATCAGTTTTATATAAAAATAACTAGTATTGATATTTGCACATATATGCCTATGCATTCATCATATCCTATTAAAACTTCTAAACCAATATTCTTTTAAAATGGACAATACGTAGGGTTAATACGCACCATAGAAACCCTTCCATATTTGAATACTTTAAATTGTCTGTATCAATTTAGAGGTCAATGGCAACTTCTTGATTAGTGTGTAAGGCCAAGAACAAAATCTTGAAATATACACAAACCATTTGTAGATTTAAATATCCTTGCTTTTCTACCTATGTATTCTGGAAGAGTCTACAGATACATATAGATACATATAGATACATACAAGTTTATGTTTTAGAGATATCACTTGCAGGGGGAGAATTGTTTTTCATGACAGAAAGATACTTTTGGTAAAAACAAATGCAAATGAAATCAGAAAATTTATTTCAGTGCAGAAATTTTATCTATTTACAAAATTCTTTTTTATCCTCATATGATTTTGACTTGAATATATTCCAACTGTGCATGTATCACTTGTCTAGACTTTTTGGTTTCTTCATTCAGCTAATCATTAAGAAAGTGTGTCTACATTCAAAAGAACAAAAGCAACCGATGCTGGCGTGGATGTGGCGAGAAAGGGACACTCCTTCACTGTTGGTGGGAATGTCCAATGGTTCAGCCCTTCTGGAAAACAGTATGGACGATTCTCAAAAAATTAGATATTGAGCTCCCATTTGACCCAGCAATACCACTCCTGGGAATATACCCCAGAGAGGCAAAAATGTATAGTCGAAGTGACATCTGCACTTGTTTGTTCATTGCAGCACTCTTTACAATAGCCAGAAACTGGAAGAAACCTGAATGCCCAAGAACAGATGACTGGTTAAAGAAACTTTGGTAATCTACACAATGGAGTACTATGTAGCTGTTAGAAAAGATGAAGTCATGAAATTTACATACAAGTGGTACAATATGGAAAGTATCATGCTAAGCGATATGAGTCAGAAAGAGAGGGATAGACATAGAAAGATTGCATTCATCTGGGGGATATAAAGTAACAAAGTATGAGATTAATACCCAAGAATAGCTGAGATCAGCACCAGGAGGATTACTCCATAACTTAGAGGCCAGCTGGGTATCCTAGAGGAAAGGGCAGTTCAGATAGAGAAGGGAGCACCAAATAAAGGATGTTTGGAGGATCCTCCCAGGAGGGGAGATGCATGTCGAAAGTAGACTATGGACTGAACATGTTTGCCACTCAATGCCTCTTTTGCAGACCACAACACCCAAAAGGAGAGAGAGAACACAGGGGATTGCCCTGCCACAGAGACAGGGGGGATGGGGGGATGGGGGTGGGAGGGATATTATCCATGGTGGTGGAAAATGGGCACTGGTGGAGGGATGGGTATCTGATCATTGTATAATTGAAACCAAAGCACAAAAAATTGTAAATCTACAACTTTTAAAAAAAAAAAAATAAAATAAAGGGAAAAAAAAAGAAAGTGTGTCTATTAAAATGATTCAGAGACATACTAAGGAATCTCAGAACACAGCAGCTCACTGCATAGATGCCTCTGGGCCTTGTGCCAGGCCAATTTCACCGGGGTGCCTCATAGTCTCCCCACCTGCCCCCTAGGAATCTTGGTTGCCACCAACTTCCAGAACTCAATGAAAAGCCCAGGTAGGTGGGATTAGTGACTGCAAACTTCAGGCCTCAAGGGAAAGGGAGATGGGCTGGTCCTCCCCATCTCCCTGCTCTTATGTGACCCTGGATTTCACACCCACAACCTGCCTCTGGCTGTTATTTAAGCGCATTAAGTGCCATGATCGAGAGATACACAAAAGAATCTAGGAACCAAGCAGCTCACTGCAGAGATTTCCCCGGATCCGAATTATCTAAAATTTTAGAATTCCAGGAGCGCACGGCCACTCTCACAGCCATGTGACATCTTATGCTATTCATAACAAGCAATACAAAATAAATTATCTAGCATCTGTTTTTTCCGCAGGTTTGAGTGGTGGCGTGTAAATTCAAAATAATGGTGGTGGGAAGGTGCAATGGTGATAGGACTGATGTTGAAATATTGAATGTAATCCACTATTGTGAACAACTTTATGAAAATAAAATATAAAATAAAATAAAATGTTTTAGAGTGTTAACATTGCAGTGACTCTCATGTCTTGAAATCAAATATTCCCATTTTGAAGTCCATCATTTGTCTACTAAAATATTTTTATTTAAATATAAGGATTTGCTCAAGCGGGCCCAGTAATGTCTCCATCTTGAGACTTGTTGTTACTGTGTTTGGCATATCGAGTATGTCACGGGTAGCTTGCCAGGCTCTGCCGTGCGGGCGAGATACTCTTGGTAGCTTGCCGGGCTCTCCGAGAGGGGCGGAGGAATCGAACTCGGGTCGGCCATGTTGGCTGCGTGCAAGGCAAACGCCCTACCGCTGTGCTAAATATAAGGAAGTATATTCTGGCTCTCAATTCACTTCTACACAAAGAAACTAGTAACTCACTCTACTTACCAACTTTAAAGGAGGAATTCAAATCACTTTACCAATAGAGCAGTCTCTGTACAAAAGCAGATATAAGTGTAACCTCTCTTTTCTATCCTTTCCATTTTTGCTTTTGTGTTTTGCTTTGAGTACCACACTGGCAATACTAAAGGCTTACTCTTATCTTTTTGTTCTGGGATCATTCTTGGTAGAGCTTTTGGGAGCAATAAGCAGTGCTAAGGTCTGACCAGAGTTGGCCTCATGCAAGGCAATTGCCTTAAACCATGTACCATCTATCTGATCCCTTTATAGGGTCTTTTTTAAAAAATGGAATGAGTGTTTACAGAAGGACAATAGCTTATTTTCTTATTTGTACCGAGTCAAAAACACTTGGACTGGACAATTCACAAATCTTGTTTGATTAATCAGAAGGAGAATGGACATTCTAATCTCAAGTATTGATGATTTGGACTTTTTACAACCTCCAGCAGAATGTCATTTTCTCACCAGTACTATCTCAGAGTCCTTCCCTCACCCCTATCATAACCCAATGCCTTCTTTCTACAACATATTAAGCTCAGTTCTGTAGATAGGTTATTTTTCTTTGAGCTGTGTGAATAAAAACCAAAATCAAGTACCTGGAACTTAGTCAATATAAAAGTTTATCCTATTTTGCTTCCTCAAACCACCTCCAATTTTTACTCCTGTAATTTTATTCCTGTAATTCCTGTAATTCCATAATTTTATGTTATAAAGAAAGCTGTAAATCACTACTAAGAGACAAGAAAACAAAAACTCATCCTGTGTCCATAAATACAAATATTAATATTTTCAAGATGAGATTCCTACCCTTAGCACTATACAGATTCAATAAAAACATCTACAACATTTTTAAAAGACATATAACAATTGCTGTTGAAATTTATATGAAGTAATAAAGCTCCTTTAATAGCAAAAGCAATCCAAAGGAAAATGTATATAGGAGATTGATTTTCTTCACCAAATTTAATTTATACTATAAAGATAAAGCAACCAAGACATAGTAATACTTGAATAAAGAAAGATTCTCAGAGAAATAGAGCATAATTAAGAGTTCAGATATAAATTCATAGCTATAGGTATAGCTAATCTTTAAAAGAGATGTTAAGGGTATGACTTGGAGCAAGGAAAATTTCTTCAAAAAATATTGTGGGAAAGTTTGGTGAGATAGGAACTCAGACCCTTATCTCATGATGCATAAAATTCAATTCGAAGTGGATTAAAGAAGTTGATATAAGACATGTATACATAAATTATATTGAGGAAAACATAGGTATAACCTTTAAAGAAATTGATTCTAGAGGCATATGCAATGATTCAGTGTCATTGGACAAAAAAATAAAAGTAAACTCAGGATTACAACAAACTAAGAAGCTTCTGCACTGCAATAGAAATTATGGCCAGAATAAAAGACACCCCACAAAGAAAAGTATTTGTTTATCACTCATCTAACAAAATTAATACAGAAGTATTATAAAGAACCTGAAATTTTATCAAAAACAAAATTACAAGCACCATCCAGAAGTAGAGAGTAGGAATTAGATTGTGCAGAGTATGGGATCATACCTTGAACACAGAAGACTGAGGTTCAATCCCCAGCATCTCATATGATCCCCAAATCTCTGCCCAGAGTCAAAAAGTTCTGTTATCATCTGGAAAAAATACAAATGGATGACTTAATCACTTAACTTCCCGTTAGTCCTCGATTTGCTCGAGCAGGCACCAGTAACATCTCCATTTGTCTCTGTCGCGTGCTAGTGTAGCCCAATGGCATCTGTTAGCTCTGGGAACATGAAGAGCCTCAAACCGATCGTTCATGATCTCGATGAAGAAGTCTGACCATCTGGTAGGTGGGCGGCCACGTGGTCTTTTGACATCCCGTGGAATCCAGTAGGTAACAGCTCTAGTCAAGCAGTTGTCTTTAAATCTCATTACGTGACCAGCCCATCTGATTTTTGACACCTTGGCAAATGAGACAGCGTCCCTGATTCTTGATTGTCGATGGATGTCGGAACTCCGGATTCTTTCTCTCATTTGAGTGAAACATGATATTCCAAGCATAGCTCTTTCAATTCTTCTTTGGGAGACCTGAATAGCGTTCTCATCCTGTTTGCATAGGACCCAGGTCTCTGAGGCATATGTTAATGCAGGAACAACAGTGGAATCAAAGAGATGTGCCTGGAGCCAGAGGTTCTTCGTCCTCTTAGCTATTTCTTCCGCATTCTTGAAGGCGTTCCAAGCCTCTCTCTTCCTCCTGCGCAGCTCAGGTGCCAGGTCATTTGTCATGTTGACTTCTCAACCTAGGTACACATAGCTGTTGCATTCGGAGATGGTCGTTCCATTGAGAGCGAATGGGGCGTCAGGAACGAGGCTGTTTCTCATAAACATTGTCTTCGTAAGATTCAGCTGTAGTCCAACCTTTCCACACTCACGGTCAAAGTCAGCCAGCATTTGTGCCGCTTGTCTGATGTTTGGTGTTATTAAAACAAAGTCATCAGCAAAGCGGAGGTGGTGTAGTTGCCGATCTTCACTCCCATTCCTTCCCATTCCAGTCATCGCATGATGTTCTCGAGGGTGGCACTGAAGAGTTTCAGTGAAATGGTATCACCCTGCCGAACCCCTCTTTTGACATCAATGATTACTTCTTTGTAGAATGGTGAGATCCTGGTAGTGAATCCGCAATACAGCTCATGGAGGATCCTGATGTATTGGGCTTGAATGCCCTGATTGGCTAGGGCTTCAATGACCGCTTCCGTCTCAACAGAATCAAAGGCCTTCTTTAAATCAATGAACGTTAAATAGAGTGGCATCTTGAACTCCCGAGAAACTTCAATGAGCTTGGTTATCATGTGGATATGGTCGATGATGCTGAATCCTTTGCGGAACCCAGCTGACTATGGATGACTATGTGAAAAAAAAGGCAACATTAACTTTTTAAAAAAATCACTTGTTTTATCTTCTATTTTTCTCCCTATAACCACCTTCCCAAAACCTCCTTCAATTTTTCTTTTTGTTAAATAATTTAAAATTTACCTAAAATGCTGGTCTCTAAATTATAGTCCCTTGATACCAAGTCAATGATCTTTGTCTTGTTATTGACATTTTGAATGTTTTAGTTTGACAGTTCCTTACCATTCATAAAACTAATTATTTAGAAAAAATAGCTTGATTTACTCCTGGTAGTTCCTTCATTGTTTGGCACTGAGATAGAGAGAGATTACACTGGCCACAAAGTGATAAAAAGCAAGATTCCTATAATGTTCCAGTGTCCTTAGAGTAATTGTTTTCCTTTTTTCCAAAAACTATATCTTTGGGTCTTGGGGAGAGGTATATAAACTTAAATATTTAATATTATGAATAATGAAGTACTGCTACATTTTTAAAATTTTCATAAAATACCTACATAGTGTATGTAGTATTCAATACTTTTATCCAAAGAAAGGAAATGAAGACTTCACCTTAAAAAATGTTATATTTTATACATATTGCTCTAGTGTTTGCATTAATAAGTGAAAATCTTTAATAAAAATCTCTATAGACATTAAACCTGATCATAGATAGAACATTCAAAATAAGTAAAATATTAATTCATTAATTAAAATGATTTTCTCTTTGCAAGCTAGTTGTAAATAAAACGGTCTTAATCTGGAAGTCACCATACTGTTAAGAGTGAGCACCATATTTAATCCCACATGCTGGGAAGTTTGCCCTATCTTTTAAAGAAACTCCTTTACTGTTTCTTACAAAACTAATTTCAAGGCTATGAATTCCCTAAACTTTTGCCTGCTCCTGAAGCTCTGTACTGTTTTTTTAATTCTGAATAATAGCCTAGCTGGATAGAGTATTCTTAGTGAGATGTTCATTTCACTGATTTTGGTACTATAACTATATATTTTCTTCTATATTTTATAGTCTCATTTGATAGATCTGTGAAGTTTTGGGATTTCCTTTGTAGGTAAATTTCTATTTTGGTCTTCCTGTTTTCAATATTCTGTCTTTGTGTTTTGCTTTGTTTTGTTTTTTGACATTCTGAGTACAACGTATATCGTTTTCCTGTTCAAGTCTATTTTCACTAGGACCATTTGGACCTCTTGTATTTAGTTGCCTGTATTCCTCAAGTCTGGAAAACTATTACCTAGGATTTCCTTAACTATTGGTTCTTCAGCAAATGATCTTGCTTTTGAATTTTTTCTCAAGAATTTAGAAATACAATTATTCTTGGCTTTCAGTCCATACAAAAAAACAGACAGCAGGGTAGAATTTAGCCCAAAGGTTAACGCTCTACTACAGACAGATTGATTGATAACTGTCCTCCCACTGCTCATCGATTGCTTGAGCGGGCACCAGTAATGTCTCCATTGTAACACTTGTTGTTACTGTGTTTGGCATATCGAATAAGCCATGGATAGCTTCCCAGGCTCTGCTGTGTGGGCAGAATACTTGCAGTAACTTGCCAGGCTCTCCAAGAGGGGCAGAGGAATTGAACCCGGTCGGCTGCATGCAAGGCAAACGCCCTACCCTCTGCATTATCGCTCCACCCCTGACTGATAACAATAAAATATTATTTATAATAGTAGAAATGTTGAAAATAATCTATATTTCTAAAAGAGAAGAATATCATCAAAAACACCAGATAAACTGGACACCCAAGAAACTTTCATTTGGAAGACTTTGGTCTTTCACGAACTATGGTCATTTAAGAAGTGAGAATGAGCTTATTGCTTATTTTAAAATAATATTTTGATTTTAGATGAAAATATTAATTCTTCCACTACGTGAAAAATATATATTTTGTATGAACCTGAAATTTACCCTCAAGCCTGAATTTTTTTATATTCTGATTCATATCCTAGGTTCAAGAAACATCTTCAGGAAGCTTACTGAAAATTTTCACAGAAGATACAATATAACAAAGATTCTGACATATATAAAGTGCTCAAGTATATGAAATATTTTTGCTATTATTAATATAGTTTGATGATTTTACTCAAGAAAACTAATTCAAGGGTCTAGAGCAATAGGATAGCAGATAGAGCGTGTGTTTTTTCATACAACCAACCAGGGTTCGATCTCTGGCACCTCATATCTCCCCCGAACACTTCCAGGAGTGATCTCTGAGCTCAGAGGCAGGAGTAAGCCCTGAGTACCATGGAGTGTGACCCATACCCCCAGAATAAAAGAAATAATAAAACTAGCATACAATTATTAACAAACATTAGGCATTGGATAGGGGAGGGCCATATAATAGATTTGAAATTTAAGCTTTATGAGATTTATGGTAATTTCATCTCATAATGAAAATGGAAGCATCTTAGATTCTATACTAAGGTCATTTTTTTAAGTGAAAGAAGCATAGATTCCATGGTTCAGGTCAGTTATTCAGTAATGATATTTTCAAAGTAACACATTGAATAGTAGGCTGATACAGGAAGCTGGGAATTGGTGGTCAGTAAGTCACCAACCTCAGTTTGGAGTTTACTATTTCTTTCATGGTCTCTTCATTAGTGGCACCAAGGAGAAAGCAATGCTATCCAGTCATCTTTTATTTTGGCCTCCTAGCTTCAATAACTAGTCAAATAAAATAAATTGAAATTGATTTTGTACTGAAATTTGGAAATATATATTCACTGTCATCGAATCACTATCATCCCATTGTTCATCAATTTGCTCAAGCGGGCACCAGTATTGTCTCCATTTGTCCCAGCCTGAGATTTTAGCAACTTCTCCTCACTCATCCTTCCCAATGCTGCCATATTAGAGGCTCTTTCAGGGTCTGGGGAATGAGACCCGTTATTGTTACTGTTTTTGGCATATCAAATACGCCACGGGTAGCTTGCCAGGCTCTGCCCATTCTAGGTATTCAAGAATGTTCTTCTCTCTTCTCAATGGATAATTATTGAATTCATCATATTATAACAAAATTAATATGCTGCTTCCCAACCCCAAAGATAGGTGTGCAAGGAAAAAAAGTAAAAAGACAAGAGTATTTTAAAAACTCACCTGTTGTTGACTGGCTTTTCATCCTTCTCATAATGTTGCACAAAACATTTCCCAATCCTAACAAAGTTGTTATCCATTAGGCACCTTTCTAATAGATTGTGGGATTTAATTAGGAAATATGTATATTTCCACAATCTATCAGAAATGAAATATAAATTTCCTAATTTTTAAATGTTATTTTAAGATAGCACTAGTGAGAAGATCTCAGGATATAATACGTTCTTTTAAAACTGATCAAAGCTCTAAAATCTAGGGAGTACAGACCTCTGAAGCAGTAGACTTAGTCTCTCGGGTGCAGTTCTGCCCTTTTTGGCACTTGTCATTAAACAGACACACCAAGGCACATAATTATGGCAACATGCTGAGAACTTAACTGAGGAAATGTGAGCATATGTCTTTTATCCTAAAAGCCCTCTGAGCAGTAGCTAATCAATAAGCATATCTTTGCAGTTCATGCCAGCATTCTTTAGGGAGTTCAATCAGCTATAACTGAATTGAAGGCACTATCATAACTATATCATATTTAAAAAGATTTTTTGCAGTCCAGAAGAGAACTCAGAAAGCTAGAGCACATGTCTGGTATATACAGGACTCCTTTCAATCCTCCACATTGCATGGCTCCCCAAACCACTGGGAGCGACACTGGTGACCCCTACTCACATTCCTCAGGTTATTAGAAGTAGTATGCTGGCCCCAAGCATCTGAGTGTGTGAGTTACCTATAGGATCAAAAACAAAAATTACTGTCATTTAATCATTTCCAAATGTGATGCAGTTATTTTAATAAGTATTGAATCACCTTACACAAGCAGAAAGGACAAAGTGTATGATAAGCCCTTAATAATTGTAGGAGAGTCAAGAGTAGCTGAAATATATCAATCTCATATGTCACATTACTAAATGTTTTCTTTAACTAGATAAAGGGGTGGTATCATATGCTACAGCATGTAAAAACTAGAAATGTCTATTAGAGAAAAGAAAGTTTACAAGAATTGTCTAGTGATTAATAAAAGCTATATCTAAGATATATCTTGTACGTGTAACTCATACTTATCTATGTTTTAATTTAAAAGTTGATTTGATTAAGATGGTTTTCTAAAATCTTCTGAATATGACTGAATTTTGGCCCTATGTGTTTTCATTCATCCGACACTAAGTATTTAGTTAATAATCACTTTTTTTTTATTAAAACAAGTCACATAGTTGAAATGTACTACAAATCTTCAAATGTATGGCTGCTATTTAATGATATATATTCCCCCAGAAGTGTTTTTAATACTATCAGGATTCTGGGTAGCAGAATTAAATTTACAAAACGCATGCCCCATATAGGTTTTCAGGGACAGAGAGATAGTTTAGGGTATAAGGAGCTTGTCTTGCATGAGGCTGCCCTGACTTTTATCATTGACATCACTGAGCATTGCCAGGAGTGATCCCTGAGCACACAATCAGGAATAAACCTTGAATATCACAGGGTGTGGCCCAAAAACCAAAAATTAAAAAGAACGAGAGAAAAAAAACTTATATTTTGAATTTTGTATTCCAAAACACTGCCTTAAAAAGGAAAGAATTGTGGGGGCGAGTTTCACTGCTCAGAGGGGTGGAAACATTTGTATGAAACCATTAGTTTTATCCTTAGCACCATATGGACTCCCCCACAACACCCAGTGTCTTTTTGGTGACCCTTGATGGAACCAGCCTTTCAGCTGTAAAAACCACAGCTTCTGGCTGAGGAAGGAAGCCTAAGGCCCAAGCCAATGAATTAAGTGTCTCAGGCGGTAGTTTCAAATCCCTCTGGGCGTGGCCCGTAGGAAATAAGAAAAAAAAACTGTGTATTTGTACTCTAAATCTGATGCATAACTGCTCCTTTTAACCCAAACAATCCCTATGTGGCTACTACTTCATTTTCACGTTCTTTGATTAAAAACAATTGTGATTTATGGAGTGAAAGAAATTGCTGGTTTAAGATCCTACTGTTATTAGCAACACAGCAGGAGAGCTTTCAAGAGAACAGCTTTGCTGCAGAGAATGTTATGGAGCAACTGTTACATATTTCAATAGCTACATCCCATCCTCTCTTCATGGGTCTACAGAAGGTCGCACTCAAATAGGTTGAACGCACACATGACATCTATACCTGACCTGTTCAGAGTCATGGAACCAAATGCACATACTAAATTCATTTAGACATGTTTCTCTTTCATCACACTATCAAAATTTTATTACATAATTATTTGAAAAGATTTAACATGTCAGTTACATTTTTTACATAGTATTAGCATATTTCAAATGAGAAATTGTGTCCATTTTGTGGCTATGGACCATTTTTCTTGGTTTCACGTAGCTACTTAAAATAATTTTTAAAACAAGCTTTTACTTAATAATTTATTTGGCATTTAATCCTAAAACCATAGCATCTTAAAAAGAAATAGCTATCTGTACTCTACCACTAAAATTCAATGATATTTGACAGAAAAGTAACATTTAGGAGAAAGAAATGTGTCCTTTACCGTCTCAAAGCAGACTCAGAAGTTGGACATATTGTATTCCCGAAGATAAAATAAATGATCCTATTTTATCTTGCTGTGTAACTATGCAGACATTCAATAAAGAAATTTTGGTAAAAGTGTGGTGAACTGAAGAACCATGGAGTGCTGTCTTTGAGACACTTTGATATTCTTTAGTCCTATATCAATGAGTTACAGAAATAACTCTTGAGTGTTATATGTACCAGATAGAACTCACCTATTAGTCTGGTTCAGATAATAGAATTGAATATTTGAAGATAGAGTTAAATAGATTCTCTATAGTTCCTTAGCAGAAACTTCTCATTTTATTGATTAGAAAATCTTTGACCAGAAAAGGGTATTTTCCAAAGCCACACAATGGTGATGGCGAGTTTGGTCATCAATGATTATATTGATGTTTCTTTTACTCTACTGCCTTCTTTCACCTTAAGTATGTATTTAGAAGCTTACAAGAAATAGTTTTAGCTGTTTTGATTATAGCTAATCCTCCAACAATTCCTTCCATTTATGCTGTTAGTAAATATCATCTACTTCCCAATTTTTACTCAGTCTAACAAAATATCTATAGTATCTCTCTGAACAAATTCATTTGTTTATTATATGCTGCAGAGATGAAACTCAAGTTAGTAGTGGCTAAGTAAGGCCCCTGAATAAAAGATTGATTCATTCACTGTTCAGAGTTTACTGAAAGAATTGGGTAAAAATGTCTCCAAGGATGTGACACATAGAATAGATGCAACTCTTTCAGACTACTAAAAAGAAAACAAAAGGGGAGTGGCATTTCTTGGATAGTGGGTGACTGCTAAGCTTTGCTCTAGGACTCCAGATATGGAATGCAGGAGGGAAGATATACAGAAAAGGAGAGAGAAGACATTGAGATGAATTTCTTCAACTCCAGAAAACATGTATTTATTTTGTTTGTTCTTAATATAAAGCTATAAATCACCTTTCTTAAGACCAATGTTGCTTAAATTGATATTCTCCAAAATTGATCCCAGGGTTTCAGAAATATTACAACCATGAGGTTGCTAAGCATCCCCTAAGGTACACAGAGGAAAACTAAAGACTTTTGAACATGGGCTAGGACTATTTAAATAGAATCTCAAATGATCCTGAAAGCAACGTGACTGGAATGTTTCCTGACTCGAATAATGGGTTTTGTCATTGTAGGCTTATAAATTAAACTTACACAATAGAGTTACTAACTAAAATTTTATTTTACTGAATCCCTCTCTCATTTCATTCATCAAGAGTTTTATTTTTTATTTATATAAAAATTATGTAAAGTTAGATAACTAAAAGTAGATGATCTTACACAAAATTAATTATAAGTAAAACAAAATAAAATTTAATTTATATTTTTCACTATACCAAAATATGTTGTTCTAAGATTCTTAAATTAAATTTGTATCTTCTGCATTTTATTCAGGGTCACTAAGAAAAGTTAGTATTTTACTAACAATCTGAAACAAATTTACTTTTTTAAATATAGGAAAAAGCAGCATCTTGTCTGTTTTCAATAAACATTTCATTTGTTATTGACCATCATGTTTCCATATGTGAATGTGTGTATATTTAAAATGAAGGCACAGTCTAAATTATATATCTTCAATTTCAAAAGAGGATAAACTCAAATGAAAGGTTTATGCTTCTTAGTTAAAACAAATCCTCACCATGACCCCGGTTATCCTAAACGTTGGTTAATTGTTATTCAAGACTAAAGTTTCCATAAGGGAGATTGAGAAATCAGAACTTCCATCTAAACAACTCCTTAATCTCACCAATGAGATTATATATCAAACACTCGATTGAATTTACTCTAAAAAAATCTTCACCTAACTATAACTTTGTTGAGGCTAAAAGATTTCCCTATCAATTCACTCTTAAAACAATTTCACATCCCTTCTTTACAGCTAACTTTTTCTTAGAGGTCCCCACTTTGGCTGCCGTGGCATTAAATTCTCCTCATTCTACTCTTTTCTTTCATTGGCTAATATTTCACCATTTTTCTGTTTCCTCTAGTCAACTTTTTTTGGGGGGGTGGGGTTCACACCCGGTGATGCTCAGAAGGTTACTTCCTGGCTCTACACTGAGGAATTACTCTTGGTGTTGCTTGGGGAGCCATATGGGATGCTGGGAACCAAACCTGGGTTAGCCACGTGCAAGGCAAATGCCCTACCCACTGTGCTATTGCTCCAGCCCTATTCAACTTTTAAATTTTGGAATTGCTCATATATTATTTTAATATGCTCATATGTTCTTATTGTAAAGTCTTATTTCGTCTTAACTTGCAGCTTCTAACAACATTTTCTCAGAAAAGGAGTCTCTACTGTCTTATTTTGCAAAGAATTGAACGGAAAAAGAGTGTACCAAAACTGAGCAAAATACCAAAAAGAGAGAGAGAGTATGGAGGAAATTGTCTTCCAGGGAATCAGAGGGAGGCGGGAAAGGAGGGTTATACTGGGGATATTGGTGATGGGAAATGTGCACTGGTGGAGGGATGGATGTTTGAACATTGTATGATTGTAATTCAAACATGAAACCTTGTAACTCTATCTCACAGTGATTCAATAAAATAAAATTAAATTAATAAAACTGAGAAAAATAGACAATAGACTTTATTAAAACTATAATGCATTGAAACTAGAGAAACTTAAAGAGCTTCTATCCTTTTATTGAGAAAAAAGTAAGCTTATACCATTAAGATGTTACAATGAGTCACCAACTTTGTGTTACTTTAAGGACCACTAGCAACTGTACCCTAGTTAAAAGTCCAGAGGTTTAGAAAGATCAGGTGAAATGTGAGCAGTAAGGAGAAATTGGAGGGGAACCATATGTGTTCATCAGCAGTTATGGAAAAGACTGTTCTTTATTAGCTATTTTTTCTTGGAATTGACTACATATGCGCCTCTCCAGATGCTGAAGGCATAATTAATGAGTTTCATCAATACCCAAACTCCTGCTTTTTACCTCCAACCTAGATTTTTCTTTGAGTTTCAGAGCCTTATACTAAGTCATTACTCAGTATATCCACATAACCTCCAGCCAAGTAATTATAAAAGAAAATTTACATGCCTCTTCTTCTTGATTTTTTTGATGATCTTTATCACATTTATGTAGGATGAAACCTAAAAAAAATTATTCTGCACAATTGTGTTTTCTTTATATTAAAAAAAATCTATTCTTGGGCTGGAGATATAGTACATCAGGTAAGAGGCTTGCCTTGCATGCGCTGGTCCCAGGTTGATTTCCAGCATCCTATGTGGTTTCCTGAGCAGAACCAGGAGTAATTAATTCCTGAGTGCACAGCTCAGATTAACTGCTGAGCACTGCTGGGTGTGGCCAAATACTAAAAAATAAAAAAATTCATTCTTTTTCACTTCTGACATTAATACTATGGCCTAAGCCCCCCAGTATACCATGCTTATATTATTTTAATAGCTGTATTTTCAATTTTTGTTTACAATTTTATCAAAGTTATCTGAATAAGTATTAATATTAAAAAGTACCCTAGTGAATGTCCTTATGAATGCCTTAGTTAAATAATTTTATTTGTAAGAATACATACATACTTACCCTGCTGGCATTTTTCTTCTCATTTCTAAAGTTAAACTTATTTTCATTTTCAATCATGTGTAATTCTATTAACTAATTTCTTGAGCATTTATTTCTAGACATTTGCAAAACTGAGCTACATATGTATGTTATACATATAGTCATTTTATCTATTAAATGAAATATTCATTTCTTGTATAATATTTTATATTGCTGGATTTTATAATTATGTGGGTTTTTAAATGTTGTTTACTTTTTCTTATTCAAAGTCTTTGCCAATGTTATTTATATCTAAAGTTGTTGTATCCAATATTTTTTTCAGTTTCTGCTTCTTGGAGAAACTCCTAAAGCTATTTACTTGCATGATTAGTTGACTTCCACTCCTAATTTTGCATGCCTCTTCTGGGTATGCTTTTCAATATTGTCATATTTTCCCAGATTTCTATGTTGCATACATTTTTATTTTTTGTCTCTTCTCTGTTTTAGTAGCGCACCTCCTATAGTAACCACCTGAGAAATTATGATTGGGTAGCCTTTTTGAGATAAGGTTTTGCATCTCCATGTCTCACTAGTTTTTATTCTATTATAGTAATTTATAGTGATAGAGCATAGAATTCAGATAGAAGATAAATCAGGCTGATGAAATAGTTCGTGGGTAGGGTGCTTGCCTCTCTCATGGTGGACGAGGGTTTCATCTCCAGTACTGTCCCTGAGTTCCTCCAGGAATGATACTTGAGCACAGAGCCAGAAGTAAACACTGAGCAACCTGGATATGGCCCCAAAACCAACAGCAACAACAGACAAGGAGATAAATCAGAATAGAAAGGTTGTTTTCTTAAGCGCTTCTAGCATTGCTGTCCCAAACTGTTTTTGTTATAGATTATACATTTGTATCATTTTATTGTTATTTCTTTAGCTGCTGTTTTCATCCTTTCTCTGAATTTTGTTCCTCTGTGGTTTCAACGTAAGTTTTTTTGGGGAATCAATTGCTCAGTTTTTACAATCTGTAATTTGTCAAGAAAATCTTAATTCTTTAATTTTTTTGAATCCCACAGAATGGTACACAAAGTTCCATCCTGGATCTGCACTCAAGGATCAGCCTGGCAGGACTTGGGCTACTGTGGAGGATGCAAGGGATAGAACTGAGATAGATCTGATGTAAGGCAATCAATCACCCTACCAGCTATACTATCTTTCTAACCCTTGATATTAGTTCTTATATTAGTTCAATATTAGTTCTTATATTGTTGATTTTCCTTCTCCTTCTTTCCCCTATCCTCCATCTAGTATATCTACTATTTAGATATTAGAAATTGTGGACTAATATTGTAATTGCATTAAGTTATAGTTTAATTTTATATACCTGTGTCATTTTGCTTGACTGGCTGGAATAAGTCATCTTCCAAGTCTTCTAATAAGGTTTTTGTTACTGCTGTGCTTTCATTTTAATGCATATCTATTTGTTTTTCTCATTTTCATATACATACTTTATATTATGAATATTAATTTTTAATCAGAATGTTTAAATCAAAATATATGAAGATGCTATGTTTTTCATCTTTCCAGCTCTAAAGAAGGAAATCAAATACAAAGGAGCACCCCTTAGATTAACAGCAGACCTATCAGAGGAAACCCTCCAAACCTGAAAGCAATGGTGGAATATAATGAAAAAACTCACTGAAATGAACGCTTCACCAAGAATACTCTATTCAACTAAACTCTCACTCGAACTTAAAGGAACGGTAAACTATTTTTTGGATGAACAGAAGCTCAGGAACTTCATAGACCCAAAGCCAAACCTAAAAGAAGGGATAAATGGGCTATTATAAGACAAGACAAACCCTACAGACACAACAAACCCTTACAGAAAGATGACACAAAACCCCATAACAATAATCTCTCTCAATAGCAAAGGTCTAAATTCACCAAATAAGAGACACACAGTGGCAAAATGGATTCAGAGACAGAACCCAACATTCTGCTGCCTACAAGAAATTCATCTGAACAATCAGAGCAAACACAGATTCAAACTTAAAGGATGGAAGACAATTCTACAAGCAAACAGCTCCCTCAAAAAAGCTGGGGTGGCCATACTAATATCTGACAACATAAATTTTAGGTTGAAAAAGATTAGAAGGGACAGCGAAGTTCATTTTCTATTTATCAAGAGATACGTACAACAGGAAGAAATCACACTCTTAAATGTATATGCACCTAATGAGGGAGCAGCTAAATATTTAATACAACTGCTAACAGATTTTAAGGAGAACATTGTTAGCAACAATAGTAGCCAGAGATGTCAACATCACCTTATCACCTCTGGATAGATCAAGAAGAACAAAACTCAGCAATGAAACATTGGCTTTGAAGGAAGAAATAGAAGAGAGAGGGCTTATAGATCTATACAGGGCTTTATACCCACAAAAGAAAGAATACACATTCTTTTCCAGTGCACTCGGAACATTTTCCAAAATAGACCATGTGCTAGGTCACAAAACATACCTCAATAGAATTAGGAAGATAGAAATAGCATCAACAATCTTTTTAGACCACAATTCACTGAAGATAGAAGTGAATCACACAGAGACACGGAGAACCAAATCAAATACCTGGAAATTATAAAACTCAATGTTGAACAATGAGTGGGTCAGGAAGGAAGTCAAGGATGAAATCAAAAGATACCTGGAAACAAAAGAGTATGAATACACGAGCTACAAGAACCTATGGGATGTAGCTAAAACCATGTTAAGTGGAAAATTTATAGCTCTGTAAGCATTTCTCAGGAAGGGAGAAAGGGCCCACATACACAACTTGACTTCACAGCTCAAGATCCTAGAAAAGGACCAACAAAAGGAGCCCAAACAAGGTAGAAGAAAAGAGATCATAAAACTTAGAGCAGAAATCAATGATATGGAAACCAAAAAAACAATCCGAAAGATCAATGAAACCAAGAGCTGGTTCTTTGAGAAAATGAACAAGATAGATAAACCACTAGCAAGACTCACAAAGAAAAAGAGAGAGAGAACCCTAATAAACCGAATCAGAAATGAAAAGGAAGATATCACAACAGAAACCAAAGAAATTCAAAAGATCATTAGAGACTACTTTGAAAGTCTGTATGCCACAAAACTAGAGAACCTAGAAAAAATGGACAAATTCCTGGATTCCTATAATCACCCAAGGCTGAAGCAAGAAGATATAGAGTAACTGAATAGTCCTATTTACATCAAGGAAATTGAAATTGTAATCAAAAGTCTTCTCAAAAACAAAAGCCCAGGTCCAGATGGATTCACTAGCAAATTTTTCCAAACATTTAAAGAGGACCTACTGCCAGTTCTTCTCAAGCTTTTCCATGAAATTGAAGAAACAGAAACTCTCTTTAACGGTTTCTATGAAGCTCATGTCTCTCTAATACCAAAGAGAAACAAAGACACCACAAGAAAAGAAAACTACAGGCCGATATCCCTGATGAACACAGATGCGAAGAGTCTCAACAAAATACTGTCACTGTCTTCCCGTTGTTCATTGATTTGCTCGAGCGGGCCCAGTAATATCTTCGTTGTGACAATTGTTATTGTATTTGGCATATTGAATATGTCACAGGTAGCTTGGTAGGCTTTGCCATGTGGGTGAGATACTCTCGGTAGCTTGCCAGACTCTCTGAGAGGGGCAGAGGAATCGAACTCGGGTTGGTTATGTTGGCCGCTTGCAAGGCAAACAACCTACCTGCTGTGCTATTGCTCCAGCTCAACAAAATACTAGCAAATAGAATTCAACAACTCATCAAAAAGATCATACACCATGACCAAGTGGGATTCATCCTGGGAATGCAAGTATTGTTTAACTTTCGAAAATCAATCAACATAACCCATCATTTTTATCAACAAAAGAAAAGATAAAAAACATATGATGGTATCAATAGATGCAGAGAAAACATTTGACAAGATCCAGCACCCGTTTATAATGAAAACCCTTGCCAAAATGGGTATAGAAGGGATTTTCCTCAACACAGTTAAAGCCATCTACCATAAGCCTACAGCAAGCATCATCCTATATGGGGAAAAACTGAGAGCCTTCCCTCTACGATCAGGGACGAGACAAGGTTCAATATAGTACTGTTGTTCAATATAGTACTGGAAGTACTTACAATAGCAGTTAGGCAAGAAAAAGATATTAAGGGCATTCAGGTAGGAAAGTTAAAAATCAGGCTCTCACTATTCACAGATGATATGATACTATAATTAGGGAACCCTAAAACTTCTACCAAGAAACTCCTAGAAACAATAAACTTGTACGGTAAAGTTGCAGGCTATAAAACCAATACCCAAAGGTCCATGGCTTTCCTATATGCAAATAATGAGAGAGAAGAAAATAACATAAAAAAAACAATACCATTCACAATTGTGCCCCAGAAAATCAAGTACCTAGGAATCAAGTTAACTAAGAAAGTAAAAGACCTGGCAAAGAAAACTACAAAACATAACTTCAGGAAATAACAGCAGACACGAGAAAATGGAAAGATATCCCCTGCTATGGATCAGGAGAATTAACATTGTCAAAATGGCAATAAACCCCAAAGCATTGTACAAATTCAATGTGATCCCTATAATAATACCCAGGACATTGTTCAAAGAAATGGAGCAAACACTCCTGAAATTCTTATGAAATAATAAGCCACCACGAATAGCTAAAGCAATTTTTGGGAAAAAGAAAATGGGAGGAATAAACCTCCCTAACTTCTAACTTTACTACAAAGCAGTAATAATTAAAACAGCATGGTACTGGAACAAAGGAAGTACCACAGACCAATGGAACAGGGTTGAATATACTGAAATATCTCCAGAAACATGTGATCATCTAGTCTTTGATCAGGGAGCAAGAAATGTGAAGTGAAGCAAGGAAAGCCTCTTTAACAAATTGTGCTGGCAAAACTGGACAGCTATATGCAAAAAATGGGCTCAGATCTCTACCTAACACCATGTACAAAAGTAAGATGAAAATGGATTAAAGGCCTCAACATCAGACCCGAATCCATAAGGTACATTGAAGACAAGGTTGGCAAAACCCTCCACGACATTGAAGTGAACAGTATCTTCAAAGATGACATGTCATTGGCCAAGCAAGTGAAAACAGAGATAGATAAATGGGACCATCTTAAACTAAGAAGCTTCTGCACCTCAAAAGAAATGGTGACAAAAATATAAAGACAGTCTACAGAATGGGAAAGGATATTCACCCAATACCCATCTGACAAGGGGTTGATATCACGGATATACAATGTACTGGTTGAACTCCACAAGAAGAAAACATCCAACCCCATCAAAAAATGGGGCGACAAAATGAAAAGAAACTTTCTCAAAGAAGAAATCCAAATGGAAAAAGGGCACATGAGAAAATGCTCTACATCATTAATCATCAGGGAGTTGCAGGTCAAAACAACAATGAGATATCATCTCACACCACAGAGACTGGCACACACCCAAAAGAACAAAAGCAACCAGTGTTGGCGCGGATGTGGCGAGAAATGGACCCTCCTTCACTGCTGGTGGGAATGCCGACTGGTTCAGCCCTTTTGGAAAACAGCATGGAACATTCCAAAAAATTAGAAATTGAGCTCCATTTGACCCAGTAATACCACTCCTGGGAAGATATCCCAGAGAAGCAAAAATGTACAGTCGAAATGATATCTACACTTCTATGTTCATTGCTGCACTGTTCACAATAGCCAAAATCTGGAAAAAAAACCCCAAGTACTCGAGAACAAATGACTGGCTATAGAAAGTTTGGTACATCCTCACAATGGAGTACTATGCCTCTGTTAGAAAAGATGAAGTCATGAAATTTACATACAGGTGGTACTACATAGAAAGTATCATGCTAAGTGAAATGAGTCAGAAAGAGAGGGACAAACATAGAAAGACTGCACTCATCCAGGGAATATAAAGCAACAAAATAGGAGACTAACTTCCAAGAATAGTTGCGATAAGTACGAGGAGGTTCACTCCATGGCTGCACATAGTAGGGGAAAAAGCAGCTCACAGAGTGAAGGGATCACCAAGTAAAGGTTGTTGGGAGGATCCTCCCAGGATGGGAGATGTATGCTGAAAAAGACTATAGACTAAACATAATTGCTACTCAATGCTTCTTTTGCAAACCATAGCACCCAAAAGGAGAGAGAGAACAAAAAGTAATTCCCTGCCACAGAGGTGGGGATCGATGGGGGGAGGGGGGCGGTGGGAGGGATACTGAGATCATTGGTGGTGGAAAATGGTCACCAGTGGAGGGATGAGTACTCAATCATTGTATAATTGAAACCCAAGCATAAAGATTTGTAAGTCTTCAACTGTACCTCATGGTGTTTCAACTGGAGCGATAGCACAGCAGTAGGGCGTTTGCCTTGCACGCAGCCAACATGGTTGACCCGAGTTTGATTCCTCCTCCTCCCCTCTCGGAGAGCCTGGCAAGCTACCGAGAGTATCTCGCCCGCACGGCAGAGCCTGGCAAGCTCCCCGTGACGTATTCGATATGCCAGACACAGTAACAACAAAGTCTCCAATGGAGACGTTACTGGGCCCGCTCGAGCAAATCGATGAACAACGGGAGGGCCTTTACCTTTACCTTTTTAAATAAATAAATAATTGGTCTAGTCTTTGTTTAAAATTGATGTATCACTTTCAAATTTTGTTAGAAATAAAAAACAGCAGTCTCACAAGATATTGTTAACCCAGTTCTTGCTCTCTTACCTGAGTAGTATATATAAGTCTAAATAAATTTGTATCTGAAATTCAAATTCAACAGAAAGTCATGTTTTCTCTGCAACCTTATATATTGTTTTCTCTAAGTCACTGAAAAAACTGGGTATTTTCCAGTACCTTTGCTCTTGTTGATTAATCTACCATAAATGTTTTGTCCTCTCTCTTTCTGTTTCTCTTTTTTGTTTGTCCAAAATAAGTTTCTAGTTTCACTTTACATATTAATTGTTAGAGAAGCCTCCTCTAACCTTAAAAACCACATCTTTTTCTCTACACACATTAATCAAAACTCTATTTCTTCAGAGTACTAAGTGCAACTGTAACTAAAGCAGTTTAAATAATTATTTGTATAATCACCTGTTATGCTAGGTTGCAAGCAATTTAATAGCAGCCCACAATTTTCTTGTGTTTAGTTCTTGTAATGTATCTGACTTTGCTTCTTATTCATTCAAATACACAGTACTTAAGTGCATACTACTTATATTTTAATTAAGGAATGAATCTAAGAAAATAAGAAGTTTGAGGTAAACATTAATAAAACATTCAACATAGGGCATATGACCTATAACTCTTAAGAATAATTTAAGCTATAAGATCATTTCTGATGATTGCATACCTTATTATGCTTGATCTGTTAATCTAGTTCAAATATAGAAATATATGCCAGATGATTCCATTTTCAAATAAAATTATATTTTATGAGTTAATTTTATGAAATTTTATGACTCTAGGAATGATCAATAACCCCAAAGCTAATATAAAAATATTAAAAACAAATATATATACATGTACATGCCTGGGTATGATAAAGAATATGAAGAAATGTAAAGCTGAATAGGAGAAATAGAGAACAAAGAGGTTGCTATTTAAATGTGGCAACTCAGGAAGGTTTCTATAAAAAGTTCACATGTGAGAAGAAATCAGGAAGAATCAGGTTTGAGATAAACCAATGAAGCTACTTTATGGTTTTTTATGCAAACACAAAAACTATTTATCAAAATAAATAATAAATTTGAGTGGCAGTGTATTGATAAAATGAGAAAATGTCATTATTGGAAATACTTTTCATAATCTGCAATGCATTTTTTGTCATAGATTTACTTCTTCCCATTATTATAGTTAGCACTTTTTATTTCTTTTTCTTTTTTTCTAGCTTTTAGGTTGTGACCTCTGAATTGTATTAGGAATAAAAATAAACTCTTGGTTGAGCCACACATCACATCTATCCATGATTATGGAACAGGAAGCTTTGGAAACTGTTATAGTAGACTAATGACTAAATTATTTGCAGTGACATTCAGATCTTCAGTTATTTTATAATCAAAATAATTTGACTTATTTTTCCTATCACACAGCCCCAACTGAGCCCCAGCAACTGAAAACCTCCAGAAGTCAATCACCACCATGCTCACAGCCACTTTTCACAGGCTCTGACAAGCTTCACCTATGAGTGAATCTGCTGTATAACCGTATTTTAAATTTTAGAATTTCTGGAGCATGTAGCCGCATCTGCACACGTGCTATCTCTCATACTCCACACCACTGATGTACCAAGAGTAGTACACCACATTTGATGGGGTTTAAAATATAAGGCAACCGATCTCATGGGGAAAAAAATTTATCCATAAATATATATATACAGCATATATACATATATATATATAAGCATACAGGGCTCAACCTTTAACAAACATGTTAGTAATCAATATAATAATCTTAATGGCAAATTATTAAACCAGGATTGAAAGAGAGAATTTTAGAGCACGTTGATATGAATTCACTGGATATTTACATTTACACAAACTGCCCACTTTTTTAAAAGATTAAAAGAACACTTAGAGAAAAAAGCTAAAGTATCAGAAAGCGTTATAGAATCCTATATTTATTGGTCTTGTTCTAATTCCGTATGTATTTCTAAATTATTGTGTGGGTTTGGCAAAGCTACTCCTATATTTTGTCTCAATAGATATGTTGCAATATGTTATCATCATGGCTAAAATTTCATTCCCATATTAATATAAAGTAAATTAAATGGGAAGTTAGTAGATATGGTCTTTAAAAGAGTTTATATCTAAGATACAATCATTTTCATGACTCTTTTTGAGTGTCCATTTTGAATCTTGTTGTTACTGTGTTTGGCATATTGAATACATCATGGGTAGCTTGCCAGGTTTTGCGTGTGGGCGCGATACTCTCAGTAGTTTCTGGGCTCTCCGAGAGGGGTGGAGAATCGAACCCGGTTCTGCCAGGCTGACTGTGCACAAGGCAAATGCACTACTGCTGTGCTATCGCTCCAGCCCATGACTCTTTCAAAAAGTGAAAAATGAATAAGATAACTATTCAAATCCTTTTATATAGTTGTTATGGTTTAGCCACCTCTTCTGCATTTAGATCCAAAGGTCCATGGTTCTTGTTTCACTCTATGGGGCTATTTAATTGTCTTGCTCATTTATACTCTATGAATGAATAAATGGCCAATAGCAACAACACAATAAGAATAAATGACCATTTGGTATATTCTTATTCATTATACTAAATGAATAACATAACTGTTCAAAAGCTTTGATAGGGTTGTTATGGTTCAACCACTTCTGCATCTAGATTCAAAGGTTCTCAGTCCTTGTTTGACTGTATGGGGCTATTAAATTTCTTATTTATTTATACTGTATTTCTAAATAGATGAATAGATAGCCTTTTTAAAAAATAACTTTTATTCTTTCTAAGGAACAACGTTGTTGCAAGTTCCTGTAATCCTCTCAGCACCCCCATCCCCGCCTACCCCCAGCATAATTACTTTTGATAGTCATTGAAGTGCTAGTCACTGGATGGTGCTTGATCACTAGTTGACCATGCTTATAGGTATCCCCAAATTTCTTAGATCAGCCTTTCTCATCATTGGCTGCACGTTGGAATCATCTGGGAAAGCTTTTAAACCCAATGAAGTCTGAGAGATCCTGATTTAATGGGTTTGGCACGGGGCCTGAGCACTGGGATTTTTTTAAAGTTCTCCAGGTGATTCTAATGCACAGTCAATATTGAGACTTCTGAGTTCTAAATATGTGTTGGAAGAATTTCAGCCTTTGGATCACTGAAAATTAACCATCTCTTCGTCTCCCTCCTGGTGTAGTCTGGTATACAGAAAGGACATACACCATTCGTTTGTGACTGAAAGGAAAGGTTACAATTTTTTTAATTATTTTGTTTGCTTTTTGGTTTTAGGGCCACATTTGGCAGTGCTCAGGACTTACTTCTGGATTTGTGCTCAGGGGCCACTCTTGGTGGGTTTGAGGGACTATATGGGGTACAGAGACCAACAATATTCTAGTCCTGCTTTGTGGTGTGTAGGACAAGCATCTTAATCACTGTACTAGCTCTCTAGTCCCAGGAAAGGTACTATTTTTTTAAAATTACTATTTAAGAGAAAAAACAATAAAAAACACATTTTTTCTATGTTTGATATTGAATAATTTCTCAGGTAAAAATAACTTCCTTAAAAAAAGCTTGTTCGAGAGACTAATACCCAGGAATGGTTGAGATTAGTACCAGGAATTTTGCTCCATGACTTGAAGGCCAGTCACACGTGCTAGGTGAAAAGGAAGCTCAAATAGAGAAGAGAGCACCAAATAAAGGGTGTTGTGAGGACCCTCCCAGGGTGGGAGAAGCATGCTAAAAATAGTCTATAGACCAAACATGATTGCCGTTCAATGCCTCTCTTGCAAAACACAGTACCCAAAAGAAGAGAGAGAGAACAAGGGGAAATGCCCTCCCACAGAGGCAGGGTAGGACGGGGTAGGGGATGGGGGGGAGGGATGCTGGGACCCGTGGTGGTGGAGGATGGGCACTGGTGGAGGGATGGGTACTTGATCATTGTATAACTGAAACCCAAGCACAAAAATTTATAAGTCTATAACTGTACCTCATGGTGTTTCACTAATAAAAAAAAAAAAGAAAAAAAAAGTTTGTTTTTTTTTCCCCTCAAGTTGAAATACAATACACAGGGCAGGGTTTGAATGAGAATAATAGATAAACATAATTGATTTATTTGTATAATCAAATCAGTATTTACTCATGTTGACGATAGAGATTATTTTAGCATAAAGTAACTTTAGCTTCTAACAGGTATGTTCCATAATACCAGAAGAAGAAACTGTATGCTGTGGTGGGGGAGGGAAGAATTGGAATGAGTGTTTTGGGATTGCAATTGGTTTTGTTTTTTCATATTTGTTTAACTAATTTAAAAGAGTTTTATGAGAGAGAGAGAAGGGAATAGAGTGGTCAGGGATAGAGAATATAGAAAAAAATTAATAGAAAGTATTTGCAAAGAGAATTGTTTCCAGCTTAAGTTCCCCTCCCCTGCCCCCATACCTATTATTTAACATCCTCTACAGCACATGATTAATAAACTTAGAAAGAGAAAGTTTCCTATTCTGCTAACTCTAATGCTCCCTAAATCCTTAATTTAGTTTCATTATTTAGCTGGGAATGGGAACTCTTCCTTACTTTAGGGAATAAATTCTACATTTATAATTTGAGGTAAAGCCAACTGGAAAGGCTAGAGAAATATTTGGAGGTGGTGGAAAGATGGCTGGAATGATCAGAGAGAAGTCAGCCAAAACCAGGAATTTGGCATGAGGCAATGAATAACCACAAAGACATTTAAGTACAATCTCCAGGAATTCTCAGAAATATTTGGGAGGAATATGAATTTCCTGAAGTCTACAGTGATTGGAATTAAATTTCATTTAGAAATTAAAAAAAACGATTGGACCTAAGAAAAACCAGAGGGTACAAATAGTATATTTATAGAGGAAAAAGAATTGATTTCTTTTCATTAGTTTCATCAGCCATTTTATTTTTGCTTTTTAAAAAATGTTTTGCTTTGGTTTGGTTTTTTAAAAATTTTTCCATTGTTTTTTGCTTTACAATTTTTGTTTAGTCACTCTGATTTTAAGTATAATTAATAATAATGTTTTAGGCATACAATATTTCAGCACCAAACCCGCCAACTTCATCGATGTCTCAAGTGAATCATTAGAGTTTTCATCTTCCAATGAGAAATTATTTTATTTATTGTTTCAGGGCTTTGAGCTCAGGGACCTCTCCTGGTAACCTCTGGGGACCGTATATGGTGCCAGGGATTGAACCAAGGTTGGCCATGTGCAAGGCAAGCACTTTATCTTGTACTGTCACTCTGGTTCAAGGTATAAGAATTTTTAATTGAATCAGCATGAGGTAAAAAGTTATAATGGGGTTAATGAAAGTGTTAGAATTTAAAATCTACCATTTATCTAAGGGATAACCCTTGAAGAAATCCCCAACTTTGTGGTATTAGAATAAACTTTGAGCATTGTGAGAAGTCCTATAGACATTGAAATATGTATATCTAAGGTTGTAGTTATTCCTTGTCTTTGTGACATGGAAGTCTTTTCAAAAGAGGAAACTGAACCATAAACTATCCAACATTAAGATTCTAGATAGTTTCTCAGTCTAAAAGCAAGGGATACTTATTGAATTGTTAGTAGTTTTTATTTATATGATATTTTTTCTTTAAAGGGTCTTAAAATAAAATATTATTAATGTCTCATTAATGATCAGTTTTATCATACTCATGATATATTCTTGGTGTAATAGGTTGATTTTTGTTTATTAATTATATGTATATTTTTTCTTATATAAATACTGGTTTAGGACGGGAGAGGTAATACAGAGGATAAAGTACTTACCTTCTAAGCACTGATGTGGGTTCAACCCTGGCATGACATAAGGTTACCAAGACCCTCAGGAGTGATCCCTGACATCAGAACCAGGAGTAAGCCCTGAATACAGCTGGTATGACACATTTCATCCACAAATAAAGGAACACTGGTATGCTATCTAATTCAGAGGTATTAAAAAATAGATGAGAGAAGGACCAGACAATATTAGAGAGGGAATGACTCTTGCCTTTCACACTGATGGACCTAGGTTTGGTCCTTGGCACTCCAGATGTTCCACAAAACCTCACAGGAATGATTCGTGAGTACAGAGCCAGAAGAAAACCCTTAGCACCATTGGAAATGACCAGAACTCAAAATAATTAAGAATATACAAAACTATAGCTACTACAGTCAGAACTACAACAAAACACTTCTGACCTCAAATGCAAAAGCATATATTCTACTTATATTGCTTATGATATTATTGGTAGTCATACTGTATTTTTCATAGAGATTCTTGACAGGGACCAGTCATCACCCAGTCTACTAAAGAAATAAGTGCTGGGTTTAATTTTAAAGAAAAATGACTTTAATTTTAAAGTAATAAAAGGTGAATTGAATTTTAAGGTCTCTGGGTCTTGTAAAGAAGAACCTAACCCTTTTTTCAGTGGAAATGATCAGACATGCTAGGTCCAACCCTAAATCAGTTTATACATTCTCAGCTCCTTGAATGATGGACCCTGAAAATCTGTGAGAAGAGTTTATTAAAAGATATTCTCTTAGCCCCCCCATGGAGATTTGTAGACATGTTTATGAGTAGTGTAGAGATAATAGGGGAACACCCAAACTATGGTGAGAAAAGAAGATATTGAATCTGAGTTAACCTTAACATTATTTTATGGGAACTCTATGATCTTTCAAGATAGAGTGAAGGTTTGCAGATATCATGGATATATCATTTCAGTCAATTGCAGTTGTATCAAATTGATCTGTTAATCTGGTTCTTTGACATCTTTGTTTATTTATTTATATATTTATCATTGAGCAGATGTGGTTTAGAATAATGTTCATGATTCAGACATACATTGTTCATTTACCACTTGAAAGTCTTCCTTCACCATTTTTACTTCTCATCTGCCCACTGCCGTATCTTCTCTCCCCATAACCCCACGTCCTTCCCTATCCTACCCCCAGCCCAGCTTGGGTAAGCTCAGTTCTAGTTTAAGAGTTTAAAAGTTTTTCATTGAACAATGTCTATCCCCTCACTCTGTTTCTTACATACCACATATATGTTAAAATATCTTGTATTTGTCTTTCTCTTACAGACTTATTTTACTTAATATGACCCTCTGTTGTTATTACATTTTAGGTAAGGACAAGGTTGCACTTTTCTTAAAGCTGAATACTATTTCATTGCTAAGTACACAACAATTTCTTTATCCACTTATCTATTATTTGGCATTTAGGCTGCTTCCAGATCTTGTCTCTTGTGATAGGATTACAATGAACATAGATATGCGTGTATCTTTTCCAATTAGTCTTTTCATGTTCTTGGGACAGACACTGTGGAAATTTACATACCTTTAATGTGGCATTGGAAACGTTACTGGTGGCAATGTGGCAGTGGAGACGTTTCTGGTTTCCACTTGAGTAAATCGATGAACAGGAGGACAGTGCTAGAGTGCTAATATGGCATTAATCTATGTTTGCCCCAGAGATATGGCAATAGGATTGTTTTTTATAATTTTGATTAAAAATTACTTTAGTAGAAACCTAATATATTTGCCTCTTTAGTGAATGTAAAAACAAATAAGTCAGAAAATAGCATTAAATAAGATTAGATCAGGTACTAATGGTAATTGATACTGATGTTGCAGGTGTGATCTCTTTGATAAAGCAAATTAAGTTTTACACTCCCATTAAGTGTGCATATTTTGATTAGGCAAATGTAATTTGTGACACTTATAATTATTAACCATCACCTGGCAAGTGCAGTGGCAAATTTCATTCTTTTACTTCAGATTTTTTTTTCAAATCTGTGATTATACCCAGACATGCTCAGTCTCTGTTCCTGGTACTGTACCCAGGGATGGCACTTGGTGGTACTCAGGACCATAACGTGCCAGAGATGGAACCTGATCCGCCTGTACTCTAAGCACGTGCTCCAGTCCACTGAGCTATCATTTCAGTTCCTAACTTAGGTGTATTATTTTAAGTGTATGACTTAATTTTAAGTTAATAGTATTTCATAGAACTATCTCCTGACCCTCTGTATTTAAGAACTCATCCTGACTGAAACAAATGACCAGGAAGCAGCACAAATATGTCATTTGTTGACAGGACATATACAAGAATATTTAGAGACCTTCGATCTTCATAAGATTATAAGGATTAGCCAAACCGGAATGCCTACATATTCTCTCCAAAGGGAGAGAAACATTATTTTATTGTGGTTCTGTGTATCTCAGAAAGAAACAACAATCAGGGATCTTTTCCGTTTTGCAAATAAGGTACATAACGTAATGTTTAGCAGAGATGTAATATGTGGCTCTGAATCATTTAACATATTTTATATTAATACAATAATAACCCTTAAGGTAAGTCGGTGACTTTTTCAGCCACTAGTCTATGGAGTAAAATGGCATAAAACGAAGTTCAACATCATGTATATCTGGCAAAGGGACTTTGAAGATAAGATTCAGCTAAAGACCTTACACTGAGAAGTCTATTTTGGATTATCCAGGAGTGTCCAATCTAATCTTGTAGACTCTTTAAAACAAAGAGTGTTCCCTGGTTTTTGTACAAGTGATTGATATAACTACAGGAAAAGTAGTAAACCATGGGACATAGCCTGGCTAGATTAGAAGGTAAAGGAATAGGAACAGAGACCAGAAATGTAAGCCATCTCTGTCAATTCATAAAAGCAAGAACATGTATTCTCTATTATAGCAGCCAGAAAGAAAGCAGTGCTGCTGACCCATGTTGTATTTCTAACTCTCAGATTTAGGCTATCAAATCTGTGTTTGCTTGTTTTATGAGAATATAAAATTAGTAAGGGAACAGAGCAAAAATTGGTTCTTAGTAGTTATGGTGTTATTGGCTTTCTTGTTTGGATTTGGCATATTCAACAGTGCTCTAAAATGTGTAATGCATTAACCATCTGTGAATCCTTAATAGGAAGAAGAAACATCATGCAGATTCCAGGCAGTTTGTAGTGCACCCCATCTCCTTGGCTTTTTACTAGGACTGAGTAAACAACAGGATGCCTGATCTACTGCATCAAGTGGACATATATCTTGGTCTGCCATGTTATGTACTAGCTTTTATCTAATATACTAGATAACGAAATTGTGTGTGTTTTGTATAACCATCTTAAGTTGAGTTATATAAGACTTTTCAAGTCTCTCAAAGCATGAGGTAGTCTTTTACATATTTAATTTGGAGTCACAGGTCACCAACCTGTGATTGAATGCATAGTTATATTTCTCTCAACCTAAATCTCCTAGTAAATTGGATATGACAATTTCCAAAAAAAAATCTTAATCTAGATTGAACAATGCTCACAAAATCACTTAATATAATAGAGGAGCTTAGTAATTATGTAGACAAGATATTCAGTTCTGTGTCTCACTCAATCTCTGTCCAAAGTTCATGAAAAATAGGAGTTTTCAATGAAATGAAGTTATCAGTCATTTTCAGTTTCAAAAGAATATGTTTCTCTAAAGAAGACTTAACCAACAGTTCTTGCTGTATTTCAAACCTCAAACAGCAGACAACAAGACTAAATTTCAACATGACAATAATGTGCTTATAGGTTTCCTATGGGCAGAGTAACTATAAATACTTAAAACAAGAGTCTTCAAGATTTTGTCTTCATTAACATTCTCGTGCTTGTTTTTGGTATACTTGTCTTTCTACAATGCTTCTTCCAGCAATACTATTCATCATTTTATTCATGAATATTATTTCCCTTCCAATCTTTTACTGTTGGAGAAACAAATTTGTCTATAATTAAGGGTCAAAAAGGCTCTCCAGTTCTATCATGTATTCTATCATCTTGAAATTGTCTTGAATAACTGCAAAAGGCCTAGACAAAAGACATAGATAGGACGATTTTGGAAGAACACTTAATGCATTTGGTGTGCTGTTTACAAATGCATTTAAAGCTTTGAAATGAAAACTCTTTTGAATTGATAACAATGAATATATCACTTTCTTCCAAGGCTAAAATGCCTGAACTAGGTAACCAATGAATAGAATTTAGTGAGGGTGGTTTCCTTCATAATTGCCTCTACTATATCTAATAATTTTTCTCTAGAATTTGAATATTTTAGTGTACCTAATTACCAAGAAAGAAATTGTTCCTATCATAAAATATATTTTTATTAAGAAGATACAACTGCAAGATTTTAATTATTATAATTCATTTACTGTTTCATTTCTCTTCTTCTTGTCCACATGTCTGGCTTTGTCACAGTACTAATAATTTGCAAAATAATACCAGTGATTCATAAATCCTAAATCCCTCTTTCAGTTGCTATTAAAATTTTTAAGAAAACATACCCATGTGCATACTAGCATCAAATTTTATCTTTTTATTGCTGCAGAATAATCCAGGGTCTCATACATACAAGTATTCTACTCTAAACTACATCTCATTCCTGGATCTAAATTTAACCCTAATCCATTAAACAGAGACCAGACAGCCAATGACCAATACTTATGAAAAAGAGTAATAAATCAACACTGTATCTGCAAACTTTCCAAATTGTGTCATACACCCAAGCAGTCATGTCCTTATCCCATTAAATCATAGCATCAAATGCAACTGAGATGTCAAGTCGGTATTTCCTGGTCTCCAAGTTATACTTATGGTTGACTTGAATCTCTAGCTACAATATGGGTGCCCGGGAGGTTTATGTTCCCCATCTCCAAGGTCCTGCTTCTATGCATATATCTCTGTTCCATTCCACTATACCCAAATATAACAAGTTAATATCTTAAAACATCTCCATTATAAAATTACAAAACCTATTTTAAAAAATCTATTTAAATGTGTATGCATCCTATTAAGATTTTAGATATATGTCATATCAGAGCAAAAAACATTAAATACTATTATGACCATTAATCACACCACATCAGTCTTTCAACTCATGAAGCACTGACCTCCCTGGTCAATTTCCATTCAAAAACCAGAAAATAAAAAAAAATTTAAAAAGGGGCTGGAGTGATAGCACAGCGGGGAGGGCGTTTGTCTTGCACGCGGTCGACCCGTGTTCGATTCCCAGCATCCCATATGGTCCCCTGAGCACTGCCAGGGGTAATTCCTGAGTGCAGAGCCAGGAGTAACCCCTGTGCATCGCCAGGTGTGACCCAAAGAGTAAAAAAAAAAATTAAAAAAAACAGAAAATAGAACAAAGTTATTAATTGTCTTAAGTTGTGCAGATAACACTCTCTTAGATTGCAAAATAAATATAATCTTCAAATTCAACATAATAGCCAAGTTTTTATTTCAACCCTAAAGAAAAATCTTTGCAAATATATTTTAATAATATGCGATAATTTTATCAAATAATGCATTTGATTAAAATGAAATTTTTCAGATGGCAAAACAATTGTGATATGTTGGAATGATTTTCCTTTGTTAAAAAGATTAATATAAGGCTACACAATGGTAACTTAAATGCAACATTAAGAGGAGGTAGTATTTAGTACAAGTATTTTTATTCTAAACTTACGTGGTATCCACCACATTAGCCTTTTCCCAGATATTCATTCATGCGGATCTCTGTGTAAATGGCTTTATTTCACTACTTCTTTGTTCTTCACACACACACACACACACACACACACACACACACACACACACAAAAAAAAAAAACTTATAAAGTGAGTTAATTTTAAATGTTGACATGTAATAGTGGTAACACAGCGGGTAGGGCGTTTGTCTTGCATGCGGCCGACCTGGCTGACCCGAGTTAGATTCCTCCATCCCTCTCAGAGAGCCTGGCAAGCTACTGAGAGTATCTTGTCCTCACGGCAAAGCCTGGCAAGCTACCTGTGAGGTATTCGATATGCCAAACACAGTAACAAGTCTCACAATGTTACTGGGCCCGCTAGAGCAAATTGATGAACAACGGGAGGACAGTGCTACGGTTGGCTGTAATCTAGAGTATAGTCTAACTACTCAACGACTCTTTGAACTTCTGTTTCTACATCTGTAAAATAAAGCACTTGGACTTAATTATTCAGGTTTCATTTCAACTCTTAGGGCACAAAGACAAAGTATGTCACTTTCTTATATTTTATTTTGTCTCCCATTCTATCTTTAATTACAACCTTATTCTAGCATAAAAAACACTTTAAAAATTTATTTCAAGCATTTGTCTTATATAATAGAATTAGTTTTGTTCATATGTGTGCCTATTAGCGATATACTGGAGAGCAGACCAATATTTATTTTTATATCCCCAATATATATTTATTGGAAAAGACTGGTTGAGTAACAAATGAATGAACACATATAATTTAACTATAATCTACACCACATTTTATAAAATAAGTCATATTTATTAATAGACTAATGTGAAAGCCTACACTAATATTTTGTACAGTTAAAGTAAAAACCATTTTTTCTTGAGCTAAATATGTATTTCTTAACAAACAAATTATCTTTAAAAATCGGTATGCTAAGAAAAAGCATGTTTACTTGTGACCAGGGAGTACATTCTGTCTTTGTTGTTTATTTTCTATAAATATATTTATTTTAAAATATCAGTAAAAATTAGGTATTGCGGGGTTAGAATCACAGTACAGGGGCTGAGGCGCTTGCTTTGCGTGTTGCCAACCTGGAACCTTGTTGATGTTGGGCATATTTCCTGTTACCACCCTTGCCAAGCACTCAATCAAGTCTGGCAGTGATCCCCAAGCACTGCCAGGTATGATCCAAGCACTCTTCACTGAAAAAAATAAAAAACAAATAAAATAAAAGAAGAGCCTGCTGACAATAACAGCTGGGAATGATCACGGTGGGCAAGAGCTGAGGGTTAAAAGTAGATAAGGGGTATTCTGGATAACCTTTCAGTATCAGTATTGCAAATCACAATGCCCAAAAGGAGAGAGAGAAAGAAAAGCTCCAGCCATAGAAGCAGGTAGGAAATGTGGGGCGGGCGGGGGGGGGGGGACGGGAGAGGGGGGGTAATGGAAAGAAACCTAGGAACACTGGTGCTGAGAAATGCACACTGGTGCAGGGATGAGTGTTGAAATATTGTGAAATCCAATCATGAACAACTTTGTAAAAATTAATTAAATTTAGAAAAAATATATGTTCATATCGACTATTCATTGACTTTATATCTGTTACTCCTTTATGCATTTTCATGTGTTTAAGATATTTTATATACATAAAGTAGAATACGTCACGGGTAGCTTGCCAGGCTCTGCCGTGTGGGAGAGATACTCTCGGTAGCTTGCCGGGTTCTCCGAGAGGGGCGGAGGAATCGAACTCGGGTCGGCCATGTTGGCCGCTTATAAGGCAAATGCCCTACCGCTGAGCTATCACTCCAGCCCATTAGCAACAAGTCTCATGATGGAGACGTTACTGGGCCCGCTCGAGCAAATCGATGAACAACAGGAGGACCGTGCTATTCTGTGCTAAAGTAGAATATATTAAATGTAGTGATAGCACAGCGGTAGGGCGTTTGCCTTGTGCGCAGCCAGCCCGGACAAGCTGGGTTCAATTCCTCCACCCCTCTCAGAGAGCCTGGCAAGCTCCCGAGAGTATTCAATATGCCAAACACAGTAACAAGAAGTCTCACAATGGAGACGTTACTGGGCCCACTCGAGCAAATCAATGAACAACGGGAGGACAGTGTTATTTCTGAGAAAAATAAAGATAAGAGAACATAATGCTTTTGAACACATTTAACAAGATTTCCTCTAGTGAAGTCTGAAACAAGTCCAAATACCTTTGATTTTTCTGTTACTTTCGCATATTGATATGTTTCACTAATTTCTTGGTAGGTAGCACTGTAGCACTGTAGCACTGTCCTTCCATTGTCCATTGATTTGCTCCAGTGGGCTCCAGGAACTTCTCCATTGTGAGTCTTGTTGTTACTGTTTTTTGGAATATCGAATACGCCATGGGGAGCTTGCCAAGCTCTGCCGGGTGGGCGGGATACTCTCGGTAGCTTGCTGGACTCTCCAAGAGGGACAAAGGAATCGAACCTGGGTCGGCTGCATGCAAGGCAAAAAATATAATTATTTATAAGAGTTAGGTGAAAATTTCAGTCAATATCATAATTGTGTTTTGCTTTTGCTTTTGTTTTTCTGTCCCATTATTCAAACAGTTCGTAAACATAGGTTGTGTATGTACATAGCATAGCATAGTCTTTTTCCTCAGTTTGCTCCACTACCTTCCCAAAGATAGGTCAAATGACTATTGCACACATATACATCCATGGTCAAGGGAAGTCAAAATAAGTTTTGACTTTTACACAAAATAAGTTAGATTAAAAAGACCCCCAAAATAGTGTTTATCTTGTTGTCATGTTTGAGCTGTTTAGTAACAAAATATTTAAGATGCAAATGTTATTGGTAATTTGCCTTGATTTTTTTCTTTTCCTGTTTTCTTCATTGGAAAGCATTGTCTTATACATAATATTATTTCATGAAGCTAAAGAAAGAAGCAAATAAATACTTTTACTAGCCACTGTGATTCATAGAGCTACTTAATTGTCTGCCTATTTACCTTGAAGATGTCATTTAATGAAGTGATTCTACTAAAGCTTTAATGGAGAAAAAATCTTAATTCTTTTTTAATAATTCCCTATGTCTGGGAATGTAATTTAAAATAAATTTGAATGTTGACTGCTAAATTATATTCTTTCTCATCAACACATCAAATTATTTCTCTGTTTATAGGAAGCAAAACAGCTCACTTAAATTGTAATGCAAAATAAATAATAAATCACCAGCAGAAAATCGTAAGTTCACAGAAAATGCCAATTCTTTTACAGCTAAATCTATTTACCTTTTTCACCCAATTTTATTAATATGTTTATTCTAAAGAGGTAACTGATTTTCTTATGTTTTGTGTTATATGTTATTTATAATAATATTACATGTACAATAACTTATTATAAAAATGGAATATTTGTACATCTGCATACATTTTATAAAATTTATATATTCATCATTATGCTAGTTGAAAGCACCAGTCATAAAAGGTCACCTGTATCATTCATTTGTAAAATATGACTAAAAATTACAAAAATTATTGAAAGAAGAGCAGGTTCACAATTGCTAAACGGTAGGAGTATCAAAGGAATGAGGCAATTGTGATTATCAAAGTAAATATAACTAAGATCTTTATGATAACTGACTAGATCAGTATCATAGGTATACTGATAAAAGAAGTTACACATTCTAAGTTATGATAAAATGGCATAGGAAATACATACATACTGTAACAATGTGAACGTTTTATATTTGATGTACTTATATAAAATGTAACGATTGGCAATAATTGGAGCATGTAAATCTGAGTATTTATCATACTATTTTTTGAAAACTGTGAATCTATAATTATTTCAAAATAAACTTTAAAATTCGTACATATATTGTAGTAATTCGCTCAGTGAAATCTATAATCAGATTTTTTCGAATGAAGTGCTAGTTCTAGCACTTGTTGGTTTTTTATGTTTCAAGCTGTACAATCTTGAATTGATAAAGAAAATCATACTACAATTATTTTTTCTGTTCCCAGCCTTTGATGTAAATAATGTAAAATATTTTTTGGACGTTAGGACATGCTATTTAATAAATTTTTATCGTCATCCTAAATAGTATAGATTCCTGTTTCTGTAATAGTTCTGTGAATTATAAAATCTATAATCTTGATTTTATATGATGATTAATTTGCCTTAAAGTTATGCATTTCTATGGCCAAGCTAGCTGCTGCATAGGAGTATTATCCCAATTTACTAATCCTAGCAATTTATTCATCTGGAATACATCCCAATGAGATTATAATGAATAAGAAAACCATATTTAAAGTCTACTATACTTGTATCAATGAACATGTTGATCCTCTCCAGCACCCTAATTAGTGTTGAACCATTTCTGCTTAAAAATAAAAGCTCTTAGGAAAATTGTGGGAAAACGCTGATTGAGAGCATGATGCATAGTACCACAAATATAAAACAATAATATTGCTACTATTGTAAAATACACACATAAATAATACTCAAAAATTTAAAAAATAAAGAGTGCTAGAGGATCTTGGGAACTTTAGAGTCAGTGATGTGCAGAAACTTTGTACATCAAATCTGTAACTATTAATAATGTTATAACCCACTGCACCTAAACTATAACAAACATTTTAATAAAATAAAAATAATCAATATCAAAAATTTACTATTTAGTGGCATTCTATTTTTTGGATGAAATAATGACTCAAAATGGCCTCTGACACAAGGATTTAGCACAGATAGCCACCCGCTTGGAGCAGAAAAGCAAATGGACTATGTGTTAAACCGCGCCACCATGCCTGCCCGGAGGGGAAAGGGTGCTGGCCCACTCGCCCGCTCCTCTCTGGAAAGAAAGATGGCGGCCGCACGGGAGCCTTGTGGACAGCAGGTTTGAGCCGGGGGCGGGGGGCGGCAGGGGCCTCATGGGAAGGGGGGAGATCTGGGCCGTCCTTCACGCCCGACCGAGGTCACCAGCTGCCCCCCACGAGTGGCTCTCCGGCACGGCCACGGCCCCGGAGGCACAAGGACTTAGCACAGAGAGCCACCCGCGTGGAGCAGAAAAGCAAATGGACTATGTGTTAAACCGCGCCACCATGCTTGCCCGGAGGGGAAAGGGTGCTGGCCCACTCGCCCGCTCCTCTCTGGAAAGAAAGATGGCGGCCGCACGGGAGCCTTGTGGACAGCAGGTTTGAGCCGGGGGCGGGGGGCAGCAGGGGCCTCATGGGAAGGGGGGCGATCTGGGCCGTCCTTCATGCCCGACCGAGGTCACCAGCTGCCCCCCACGAGCGGCTCTCCGGCACGGCCACGGCCCCAGAGGCACAAGGACTTAGCACAGAGAGCCACCCGCTTGGAGCAGAAAAGCAAATGGACTATGTGTTAAACCATGTCACCATGCCTGCCCGGAGGGGAAAGGGTGCTGGCCCACTTGCCCGCTCCTCTCTGGAAAGAAAGATGGTGGCCGCACGGGAGCCTTGTGGACAGCAGGTTTGAGCCGGGGGCGGGGGGCGGCAGGGGCCTTCATGGGAAGGGGGGCGATCTGGGCCGTCCTTCATGCCCGACCGAGGTCACCAGCTGCCCCCCAGGAGTGGCTCTCCGGCACGGTCACGACTCCAGAGCACAGAAACCAATCTCTTAACTATCTAACTTTTAATAGAAATACTTCCAGGGTTAATAAGTAAAACAGCAGAAATCCAAAACCGCGCGGCCGCTATTGCAGCCGCGCAACATCATTTTATTCTTAAACCAAGCTGTAGAAAGCAAATCATTTCACAACGCTGTTTCAGCATATCTGATTGGGGGGTGGGGGGTCGTAAACTCTAAACAATAATTGTGCATCTTCTATCGAAACAATGTATCTAGTCAAAGTAGATAGAGTATTAACTAGAACTCATCTGCCTCACAGGAATTGGGAGAGGTGGGAGGTGGGGTTCTATTGGGGTTCACGGTTAAAAATAAGTATTGGTAAAGGGAAATGTGTGTGATATTTACATGACTGAGACCTAAACCCGAAAGCTCTGTAACTTTTCCCACAGTGATTCAATAAAGAAATAAATTATAAAAAAAAAAAAATGGCCTCTGAGTGTTCGCTTCGGCAGCACATATACTAACATCAAAATGAACTCTGAATTTGCAGGATCCTAATGTTTTCTGGTATCTATATTCCATGTAAGTAAAGTAAATGTATCTTCCATGTTTCATGTTGCACATTTTTACTGTTCACTGTATCCATCAAACTCTCAAGCCTGTCAGATTTTTCACTTGTCTAAAACTTACTGTATCCATCAAACTCTGAATGTCTGCCTTCTCACTACCCACTCTCCTCAGAATTACATTTTTAGTCTTATTATCTTCTTTGCTTCTACCATTTCTAAAGATCAGATGTCTTAAATACTCATTATTTTTCCTTGAAATTATTACAGTTGACTAATATTTCTTTAAAAATGTATCTGGAGCCAGCACCCACTCAGTTATGATATATGTGCTACATACAGTGGAACTATTAAAAACCTAGGAAGAAGCAATTATTAATGACATTTACATCACTTTTGCTTTATTGGAACCATGACAGTGTGTAGGAGTTTGTGTGATTAAATTTTGAACCTAGAAGACAGGCATATCCCATAACACAAGCCAGAATAATTTTTCTGATATGCTTGAATTTATTATAGTTAGTAAGATGTTACACTTTATAAGCAGATTTGTTGACATGCAATGATATTTATATAAATTATATTTTATAAGATTTATTATTAGAAGACAAATAATCATTAAATTATTCTGTTTATGGATTATTAATACATATTGTTTGATTTTAATAATTCTAATAAATATATATAGCATTATGTATGATAATCTAAGAAAATAAACACAAATTACATAGTATTTTATCTTGTTTATTCAAATATACATGATGAAAAATACAAACATCAGTTTGTAGAGTATAAAGACATTTGTAAAGAAAATGTCTCTAAGTTTCCATCATGAAAATAATTGTAGCAGATGTATTTGGAGAATAAGATGCAAATGAATTTTACATTTCCATTTTATGAAGTGATACAAAAGAGCATTTTTTTATTGTGGTTGATTATCCTATCACATTCTACCTAGGTCCTACTACTTGTAATTCATATAATCATACCTTACTCATAAAACACACCAATGAGCTCCCTATGGTTAGCTATATTTTATTAGCACCAGCCCATAACAGCCTGTACAGAGAGATCATTGTCATTGCTTCATATTAAGATATATCTGAGTGCTACATATGAGTGTCTGGGAATGGAGTAGCTAAATCGTCCCTGAGAAAATTTACCGCATAGCAACTCATTGTTTGCATTGCCTGCAAAGGAATCCTGACAAAAGATGGGGGGGAAATGAATGCCTTGGTCTCACTGACTTAAAATGAATTGACAATGACATTCATTACATAAAATGATTCTTAATAAAAAAGGGGGAAAAACTGTGTATCATGAATAATGAATTATAATATATGCCACTTAAAACTATTTTAATATCATTTTAATACATGATTCTGGTGTAATTTTTTTACAACTGGACAGAATAGTGTTCACAGTCCCTTCCTCATCATTGAGAACAGTGACTAAATCACATAAAAGGCATGACAAGCATGAAATTATGATACTGAGCCAGCTCTTGCAAATGAAGTATCACAGATCATTGGAAACAAAAGTAAAAGACTTGACTGATTCTCATCCTTGCTGTGTCATAACTAGTAGAACCTTTTTTATTTATTTACTGAACATCTTATCTTAGTCCTTTGGCTAAGATCAAGCATAAATTTACCATCATACTCAAGGGAGAAATGTGAATAATGAGACGATAAGTATGAAACACTGAAAATCACGAAAACATGAGAAGACTTTGTAAGATTAATGGGTTCAGTTTAAAAGAAAAAGAAATATTGAAGCTTATGAACAACAGCTGAAGGACCAATTTTCCAAAATTTAGGAAATGGAGGTTCCAGTTTCACTAATTTACCTGTTTCTAAAAAGGTAAATTTTTAGTGGAGTTCATGCCCAATTCAATCAGCCTGATCAATGACTGAATAAATAGCAATACTCCTACATTTAAATAAAAAAATAAAATAAAATAAATAAAGGGTAAATTTTTGAGTCTTGAGGCTCTGGTTAATGAAGTAATTTAGTTCCAGAAAGAATGAAACTAGTAGTAATATTCAGGTTCTGTTTCTTCTTATGTTAGGAAATATGTGGAAATATAAGGCACTTTAGAGGATATGGGTAATGATGAAATGCACTTAGAAAAATGTTTGGTAACTAAAAGAATGGAGTAAGAGAAGTAACAATAGTGTGCAATTAAGAAGAAAGGAATAAAACATTTGATTCTAATGGACTGATATGGTAACACTAAATTTGGGAAATGGACATGGAATGGGCAGAAATAAATAGCATTGTCGACAATAATGAGAATTTTACTATGATTAGAGAAATATAAAATTCTGCAAGTGTATTTGGAAAACTCATTTTGTATATTTTGGTAATATTTTCACTTAAAGGGAATAAACAGGTGACTGAACCCCAGACACAGTATTTCCATAGGCACTCGGAAAAAATCAAAGATTAGAATAGGCGGCATCAAAGTCATTGAAGACTGATACCCAGCTGGGCAGGAATCAAGTAAGTGAGACATGGGCTGAGAGGCTACTGAAATTATTTTGGATGCAAAATGTTTCACACTGTTTTGTTTAAGCACCTCTATCAGGGACACTTGGTTAAACAAACATTTAATACCTTTTACCTGCAACAGCCATAGCATATATCCCCACAAAGTTTTCAGGAAAACGATTAGTATTCAGAATGTAAAGGTAGTTGTTAAGTGGACTTACTGTCAGTAATTAACAGTCACCCAGACAGAACTCACAGCTCTTTATTGAATGAAGGAGGCAAGCCCTTGGGTACTCATTGTTTGGAGAATAGGGCTGGACTAAGCAGAAGTGCTGTCAAACAAACCTTAACTCTGCCATGAACAGGGCCATTTAGGAAAGCCATTATTTTGTTCTCATCTCAGTTTCCTTGTGAACAGAGATCATGATGATAGCTATTTCTCATACAAACTTTCTCTATACACAGCAATCAACTTGTGATTATATAAGAGTAAATAATGAATTAATATATGTTTAGAAGATATTAGACAAATCCTCCCAAAGTGGTGAATCTGTGGAATGATTGGGGTGAGTTCTCCTGGGCTCTGGTGCAATTGTGAGGCTCTTTCTGTTTGGTCAGTTAAAGCAGGTAGATTTCCAGGGTGTGAGTGATTTTTCTTTTTATGAAAAGGTGGTAGTAGGCCAAATAAGTTTGGAGACTTCTGTATTAGACAAACTATTGTTTCCTACTCTCATAACTGCACACAGTTCTCATCACAACAAAAGTAGCACTGCACTGCACTGTCCTCCCGTTGTTCCTCGATTTGCTGGAGCAGGCACCAGTAATGTCTCCATTGTGAGACTCGTTGTTACTGATTTTGGCATATTGAATACGTCACAGGTAGCTTGCGAGGCTTTGCCTTGCAGAGGGGATACTTTTGGTAGCTCGGTGGGCTCTCGAGAGGAGCGGAGGAATTGAACCCCGGTCTGCTGTGTGCAAAGCAAATGCCCTACCCACTGTGCTATTGCTCCAGCCCACAACAAAAGTAGTGAATAAAAATCTAAATTAATTAGTAATTGAATTTTAAAAAATAGAATCATTTCTTTGTTTACTGAGAGGATTGGTTCACGGCATTGTGTTCAGCACCTATATACATTCTTACTTAACCTCAATAACCAATACTTTGTGTATATAGTATCTTCCTTTGACCTGCAGTTTTCTGTTAATGATGATATTAGAAAATGAGTCACTTATATTCAGTCATATATGCTTAAAATATCAAGAAAATAACATTTAAGCCAGTATTAATCTAATTTTAAAACTGAACAAATGAGAGATATGTCTCATTTAGTCAAGTTACACACCATGATGTTTGCTTTCTAGCTGTGTATTGCAGTGCTGTTGTTATTATTGTGCCCACATTCTATCCATTGATATCCAAAAGAGATGAAATTAACATAACACAAAGTGCAGAGAAAAAAATTAGTTACAAAGGGTGATTTTCAGGAAACCAGATCTAAATAAAAGCTATTGCATTGACTTTTTTCTTTTAAAAAGTCATCTTTGGCCAAAGAGATAGTATAGCACACAGGGTACTTGCCTTGAATGCAATCAACCTGGGTTTGATTCTCTACACCCTTGCAAGAAAAGATAAATAAATATAGAAATTTTCACTCTTCTGGCTGCAGTGGTTTCTTTCATAGAATTAACTCCACTCTTAGGAGTTAAGAGGACTTTTCTGTTTGAAACTACTCTATCCCAATCCCTCTACCCTCTATTTTATGACTATGTGCTAGTTTCTTCAAATAAGTTTTGGGAATTCTGGGAATCATTTACTTGTTTCTATAATGTCTAATATTCCTCAAATAGAGAGTTAGATCTTTAGGTTCCTATTCTCACCAACTTTACATCTGGGCCATCAGGCAACAAATTTAAGAGAAAGTTACAAATAACTAATTTTGTTTCTGAGTTCTCATCACACACATTTGAAACCACATATACTATTTGGAGATCAGACTATATTTCTGAGTTGAATTAAGACATCAGAGAGCAGTAGCATTTTGTTGTTTTATAGAATTTACAGACAGTAACCAGTAAACGTATTATTTTATTGAACAATAATATTTCAAGTAAATATTGATTGAATGGTCTATTTTTAATAGAGCTACATTTTTTATCAAATTCTAAGATTGCTGCAAAAGTTAGGCAGAAGTTTATGGTCTCTCCAAAATTCAATCATCTCTCCCAGGGTCAAGTGGTTGTTGAGGTGTTTTTTCTCTACTAAAGCCTTCTCCTTAATTTTGGGAACTAAAAGACTGTTCCAATGATAATGTGTTTCACAATAATGTGTTTACAAAGTTAAATCTTAATGAAATATGGTTTACTTCCTCTATTAATAATTTTATTTATTTTGATATCACTGAACAGTAGACCCTATGCAGTTTCTATGCTTGACTATAAATAGGAAAGTGACTCTAATTAATAATATTCATAATACTTGTGCTGCATTTTATCTTTCATGAAAATTCCCACAGGTATATCTAAGAAAAAGTAGTGTGGATTTTAGGGTATTAACTTGGTTCAACAGAAAACTTCTTTCCTGATTCCACATGCCAAGAGTTTTGTTTGGGTTGGGTACTTTTGATTCAGGAGGTTAAGAGTGACCTCTGGTGGCAATGGTATTTCTCATTCACCTTTGCTCTGAAAGGGAGAAAACTGACTTTAAGGATTTTCCTAAATCCCAAGAATGACAATGTTTGACTTTAAGGATTTTCCTAAATGCTAAGAATGACAGCATTTATGGTTAAAGATGATTGATAATAAGTAGTCACATGTAATTTAAAACAACCCACTGTTTGGATGACTGGATACCAAAGGGTAGACATACTTTCATACCTGTTTTTGACTGTCTATTTCTCAGGTATAGAAGTTTTGGTTTATATGCCAACCATGCTGTGTTTCCAACTATTAGTGATACACTACTAAAACAGGGTTGGGAAATTATTATAACTTAGCACTGACCAGCTAGTAGGATCTGACTTCAGCAAGCCAGAGCTGCTGAATCTTTTGTAATATCTGCCACTTTTAATCTTTTGTAATATCTGCCAAAATCCAGCTGAAAAGTGAATTGAAAAAAAATTAATTAAAATGTGAGCGTATAGCATCTACTGAATGAATATATTTATAATTAAACAACATCCACTGATTATAAAATTAAATTGAATCTGAATACCCCGAGGATTTATTTTTTTGCTGACTCTGGAAATTTGGAAGTGCGACAGAGAACAATAGGAGTGGCAGCAGCATATTCAATTATTTAAAACATCATAAACCCAGATAATTAAAAAGTATAGCATTGCTATATACTTAGACACACATATCAGTAGAATATAAGGACTCAAAAATAAACCCACACATATATAAGCAGTTTAGTGAAAACAATGGAGTCAAGAATATATGACAGGGAAAGGATACTCCTTTATAAATGGATTTAGAGAAACTGAGTAGTCTTATGTTACTCTGAGCACTTCCAAAAGTGCCTCCCAAGTTACAATTACTCCTGCACACAGCTAGTATTTCCCTAAAACAGAAAAACAAATGAACAAACAAATATAAAGCTTCAATAAAGCCAAAAGTATTAATAATAGTTAGCAAAATAGCACAGAGGGTAGGGTGTTTGCCTTGCATGCAGCCAACATGACTGACTCGAGTTCAATTCCTCCTCCCCTCTCGAAGAGCCCGGCAAGCTACCGAGAGTATCTCGCCCATACGGCAAAGCCTGGCAAGCTACCCGAGACGTATTCATATTCAATATGCCAAACACAGTAACAAGTGTCGTAACAATGGAGACGTTACTGGGCCCGCTCGAGCAAATCGATGAACAATGGGAGGACAGTGACAGTGACAGCAAAATGAAAGGCAATCTAATAAATGAAAAAAAAAATGACAAGTCATATATAGGACAAGGAACCAATGTTCAAAATACATAAAGTTCTCATACAAAATATGTAAGATTCTTATTAGTAAGAATATAATCTTATTAAAATAATCATTTAAAAACATTTTTTAATGATGGCATTATAGATAATTAACAACAGGAATGTGAGTGATGTTCAGGATCACTAATTATCAGAGAAATGAAAATCAATTCTACAGTGAGATCTTAGGCATCTGTTAGAATAGTTACTAGCAAAAATACAATAAATGAATGTTACAAGAATGTGGAGAAAAAGGGGCCTTCATGCACTGCTAAAAACCATGTCATTTGGTGTAGCTACTGTGGAAAACAGTATTTGCATTCCACCAAAACAATTAAAAGTGGAAATACCGCATGGTTTGGCAATTTTTCATATTGATACTTATCCAAATAAAATAAAAACACAACTAGAAAAATGCACCTCGTTTTAACATATTTTCAGTAACTGAGAAATGCATAAATCATTCATCATCATAATGAGCAGATAAATATTGTGAGAAATATAGTTATATATACATATATGTTCAACGGGAAAAGAATTTATCAATTAAAATTATATCTTTCCATTTGAAACAACAAGGTTGGGTATGCAGTATTATGCTTAGTGAAGTTAATTAGACAGAAAAGATCAATAATATATAGTTCCACTTACATATAAAATAAAAATAACCCAAAACAAAATGCAAAAACAGAAAAGAGATAGAAGCAAAGAGATCTAGTTTACAGAAATGTCACTGATACAGAAAAAGAGTAGTGCAGGGTAGTGCTTGCCAGAGGTTAGGTAAGAATTCCTCAACATCAGACCAGAAACCATAAGATACATTGAAGACAAAGTTGGCAAAACCCTCCATGACATTGAGGCTAATGGCATGTTCAAAGATGACACGCCACTGGCTGAGCAAGTGAAAACAGAGATAGATAAATGGGACTATCTTAAACTAAGAAGCTTCTGTACCTCCAAAGAAACAGTGACCAAAATACAAAGACAGTCTACAGAATGGGAAAGAATATTCGCCGAATACACATCTGACAAGGGGTTGATATCAAGGATATACAAAATACTGGTTGAACTCCACAAGAAGAAAACATCCAACCCCATCCAAAAATGGGGCAATGAAATGAACAGAAACTTTCTCAAAGAAGAAATCCGAATGGCAAAAAAGCACATGAGAAAATGCTCTACATCATTAATCATCAGGGAGATGCAGATCAAAACCACAATGAGATACCATCTCACACCTCAGAGACTGGCCCACATTCAAAAGAACAAAAGCAACCGTTGCTGGCGCGGATGTGGTGAGAATGGGACACTCCTTCACTGTTGGTGGAAATGTCCACTGGTTCAGCCCTTTTGGAAAACAGTATGGACGTTCCTCAAAAAATTAGAAATCGAGCTCCCATTTGACCCAGCGATACCACTCCTGGGAATTTATCCCAGAGAGGCAAAAATGTGTAGCCGAAGTGACATCTGCACTTGTTTGTTCATTGCAGCACTCTTTACAGTAGCCAGAAACTGGAAGAGACCTGAGTGCCCAAGAACAGATGACTGGTTAAAGAAACGTTGGTACATCTACACAATGGAGTACTATGTAGCTCTTAGAAAAGATGAAGTCATGAACTTTACATACAAGTGGTACAATATGGAAAGTATCATGCTAAGTGAAATGAGTCAAAAAGAGAGGGATAGACATAGAAAGATTGCATTCATCTGGGGGATATAAAGTAACAAAATATGAGATTAATACCCAAGAATAGCTGAGATCAGCACCAGGAGAATTACTCCATAACTTAGAGGCCAGCCGGGTATTCTAGGGGAAAGGACAATTCAGATAGAAAGGGCAACACCAAGTGGAGGGTGTTTGGAGGATCCTCCCAGGAGGGGAGATGCAGGTTGAAAGTAGACTGGACTGAACATGTTCACCACTCAATGCCTCTTTTGCTGATCACAACACCCAAAAGGAGAGAGAGAACAAGGGGGAATGCCCTGCCACAGTGGCAGGGGGGGATGGGGGGATGGGGGGGGAGGGATATTATCCTGGTGGTGGAAAATGGACACTGGTGGAGGGATGGGTATTTGATCGTGGTATGACCGAGATCCAAGCACAAAAATTTGTAAATCTACAACTGTACCTCATGGTGTTTCACTAATAAAAAAAAAAAAAAAGAATTGCTCAAAAAAAGAAGACGATGGTAAAAGGAACAAACATCTAGTTATAAAGTAAATTGGCATTCAAAACTTCTATTTATGAAGTGAATATACATTGGCGGTATGTATGTTAAAGTGTATATGGCTAATTATACTCTATTTCATATTTGAAAGTTGCTAAGAGATCTTAAAAAGATATTAATGCAAGATAAATTAAAAGTGTGCATGGTAAATGACATTAACTGAATCTGTAATGATCTTTTTAGAATATCTGCATATATGTGTGTGTAATGATAAAGTTAATATCATTTATGCCCCCAAATATTTATAACTTTAAAAATTGTCTCAGAATGAGAAATTTATTTAAAAGAAGATAAATTATTGGTCAAGAGTTGGCAACCTACAAATCCACCCCCACCCCCACCCACCCAATCCCATAAGTATTTCATAAGCAGTGGAACATTCCAACCAGTGTCCCGTAACATTTTATAGGGAAGACAAGTCATGAATTCCCAAGATGTTAGGGCACTAGGTAATGGTATTGAGATTCAGAGACCCAATACTGGCCTCTGGAAGCCTAGTTCACATCAGCTGGGACTATGTCAGATTTTTAAAGGTTTGAAGATACTCTTCCTCTGTATTTATTCCTTCTTTCCTACCGACACTATGATCTGCCTTGGTTGCCATGGATGGTGTTGATTCTAGGAAGCATGTCTATGGAATTCTCTCACCTCACGATATTATGGACCATAGCTGTGAACTCTGGGACCATGCCCAGTCTGTTGATGCTCTGAATCACGCTGTTCCTGGAGAGTGAAACAGCATGATAGTGCCGATCAAGAGCCTCAAACAGTCAATACTTGCAGATTGCAGTAGGAGACAGACAGTTTAGTTATGTTAGTATTCTTTAGTCATCAAAACACGAGTTTATGCTGTTAGAAACAAATAACAGACCACTGGAGTTTTTGCTGTTCTGAAGGAAAGAGAGCACATCTTTGGGATGCTTAGTTTCATAAAGAAGAATTTGCAGGATTGAATTAACTTTAATGGAAGCCAGACTTGAGAACACTCTAGCCGAAATACAAAAGCTGGAGGCCATTAATAAGAACCTGAAATCTGAAAATTTTTACTTAAGAAAGGAGACTTTAACAAGGACTAAAAGAAGAGTAATCTAATGTTTAGAACAGGGAAGTGATAACAAATGTAACAAAGATTCTGTTTTTAAATGGCAAGTGCATCAAGACACTTATATTTTCAAGTAGATCCAACTAAACCACCGCCATTATACTTATTATACAAGAAAAATGAAGCCCACTTTCAAACATTAAAGAAATGACTGAATGAAAATTTCAATCCTGAGGAAAGCAGGGAAACTGCTTTGAAAGGCTGAAAATAAAGAATAAGTAAATATAAACAAAAATGCAGTTCTATAAAATCATTAATAGGGCTCGTGGAGATTATAAGTCATAAAACTTCTGGGTGAGCATTTGCTAAGCACGAATGTATTCTAATCTTAGAGAACATAAATATATTGTGAAAATTTGAAATCTTACAAAATGAATACATCAGAAAATAGACCTCTTAGAGTAGACTGTTTAGAAGAAACAATTGATGTGACGGCATTAACAAAAATCTTTATGGTAGATTGATTCATTTATGCCTCTCGGAGAGCCCAGGGAGCTACTGAGAGTATCCCACAGGCATGGGCAGAGCCTGGCAAGCTCCCCATGGCGTATTTGATATGCCAAATACAGTAACAACAATAGGTCTCATTCTCCTGACCCTGAAAGAGCCTCCAATCGTTGGGAAAAGAGGAGTAAGAGGAGGCTGCTAAAATCTCTGACCTGGGAGGAATAGAGACATTACTGGGGCCCGCTTGAGTAATTTGAAGATCAATAGGATGACAGTGGTACAGTCATATAGTGATGGTAGATTGAACAATGCTCCTCATCTCCCAAGTTGTTCATCTTTTAGTTTTCAAGAACTGACATGACAAAGTAGACTAGGTTTAAGTAAGGAAAGCATTTTGAGATAGGGAGAATATCTTGGATTATCTCGGTGAGCCCAGTCTAATCACCAGGGTCCTCTTTTTTTTAAAATTTTTGTTAGTGAAACACCATGAGGTACAGTTGTAGACTTACAAATTTTTGTGCTTGGATTTCAATTATACAGTGATCATAACCCATCCCTCCACCAGTGCCCATTTTCCACCACCACGGGTCCCAGTATTCCTCCCACCCCCCATCGACCCCATCCCACCCTGCCTCTGTGGCAGGGCATTCCCCCTTGTTCTCTATCTCTTCTTCTGGGTCCTGTGTTTTGCTAAGGAGGCATTGAGTGGCAATCATGTTTGGTCTATAGTCTATTTTCAGCATGATTTTCCCATCTTGGAGGATCCTCCCAACACCCTTTATTTGGTGGTCCCTTCTCTATCTGAGCTCCCTTTTCCCCTAGCATGTGTGGCTGGCCTCCAAGCCATGGAGAAAACCTCCTTCACCAGGGTCCTTATAAGAAAGAGGCATTAGGGTCAGTTAGAAAACAAAGTGATCTGTTATAAACAGAAGTCACAGTAATGAGGCTATGAGTCAAAGATTATAGGCACCTCCAGAAGCTGTCAAAGACAAGGAAGGGGTTGTGCTCAACGCCTCTAAAAGAAACAAAATTCCCTGAACGCTCTGATTTTAACCCAGTGAAACTGTTTTTGCATTTCTAAGGGCCACGTTGTCAGAAAATAAATGTGTATAGATTTAAGACATTGTTTATGGTAAAGGATTATTTGGGAGCCAAACTAAAGTTTATTTGTTTGTTCATAAGTAGTCAAAGTGTTAAGGAAATATTTTGAAAAGTATCTTTCACTTCCTGATGTTTTAAAAAGAGACATTTGCAGAGGACCTAGACAACTGCCAATCAGAGCAAGGGTTCAATGACTGATATTGACACGATGCAAACCCTCTAATCTGACAGGGCAGTTTGGGCCTTCACTGCTTTCTCCTATCAGTCATACATTATAGAAGACAACCTACAGAAAATCTCACAAGCAAAAAAGGTCATACAATGTTACTCAATTCAGTCTCCTCATCATTCAACCTGCAACATAGAAGTGTTTCAGCTTCTGGGTGATTCAACTATCTGATAAATTTATTTCTGAAGTCTCAGAACCACTGTAAGGCACATTCCTCTTGCTTAACTAAAGTTGTGATTTTTTTTTCTCTTTTTAAATTTTTGTTACTAAAGCATAAATAGTGATCCAAATAAAAGTTGGATAGAATGATATCTTAATTCTCCATAACTACACGTTTCTAAAGGTGAATCCTTTAAGTTGTATTCACTGTATTTTTAGGCAGTATTTCTGGTTTTGTTTTTTTCTTTTTTCTTTTGCCAACAAGTTAGCTACATAATGCAGAAAATCTTTTTTGACCTGATAGAATCATTTTGAACTTTTTTCTATTTCGGTATTCTTAACATACAATAATCCAAATAGAAGTATTATAGATTATAATTACTTGTATGGTATTTTATAAATTTATGTTATACTCTTGATAATCTTATTTTACTTGAGTTTAAGGTAGGCAGTGTAATTTTAGTATTTTCGTTGTTGCTATTTAGCAAGACTGTCGCTGACTCAGAAAAATGTAACATTTTTGTCTTTCTTCCAAAGTTTCGATTTTTTTTCTTATTTAAACTGTTATGATTAAGTGTAAAGTATGAAAAACCCATCATACTCAGGATGATATTAGAAACTAATTTCATGAGTAAATTGCTTTATTTTCTCTTGCTTCTAGAATCTATGGCAAGAGTTCTACAGAAATGTCCTCACATTACAGACATTCAACATTCCAAGTTCATTTATGTATACTAAGGGCGGAATTTATACTAGTTAGGAAAACAGCTTCAGGTAACTAAATGTTAGAATCCTGGCAGAGAGCACAATGGGAGGAGTGCATGTTTTGCACGCAAGAGGCTCAGATTTTAACCCTACCACTGCATGACCCCCCAAGCACCACAGAGCACAACCCAAAAATACAAAGCTGGGAGTAGGGTGTGGCCAAATAAGTGTCCCACAAACCTCCTTCCACCCCGCTCCACACAGAGACACATGAAGTAAAGTTTAGTTGAAAGGAAGTACTGTCTCAAGGGTTATGTTGGACTTAGTGTAAAGTCACCTCTCTGCTCACTGCACACTTCATGACCTTGAGTGCACTGAACGCTGTCAACTCTCCAGAACTCTTCTCATACCTAACAGGCTCCGGACACCTAGGTGTCCAGTTGCAGTAAGTCTTGTAGTAAATAGTGCTTTAAGGGCAATCCCTTCCTTGTCTTTCAACTTCAAGTTGAAGCTCAAGTATCTTAGTACCTCTGTTTGCTCAGTCAGCTGCTTCTTTACTCCTAAGAAGCTTTCTGTTTGTCTTTTACATCATGTTTTTTTTAATTATTGAATCACCATGAGATACACAATTACAAAATTGTTCATAATTAAGTTTCAGTCATACATGTTCCAACACCCATCTCTTCACATTGCACATTTTCTGCCATCCATGTCTCCATTTTTCCTCTCCTGCCCCACCCTGTAATGTCCCTTGTCCCTGCAACCTACCTCTATGCCAGAAACTTTCCTTCCTCTCTTTCCCTTTCTCTTTCCCTTTCTCTTTCTCTTTCTCTTTCTCTTTCTCTCCTCTTTCTCCCTCTCTTCACTCTCTCTCTGTCATCTTTCTTTTAGACACGGTGCTTTGCAATAACAACTGAAATTAGTATATCACTTTTCCTCCTTTCAGCACTCAGTTTTTGTCCAGAGTGATTTTTTCCACCTATCATGGTCATAGTGGTCCCTTCTCTGTCCAAAGTGCACTCCCCCTGCCCCTTTTGTGGCAAGTTGCCTACCATGGACCAGTTCTCCTGGCCCAAGTAAAGTGATATGCATGATATCCTTTCAGTTAAAATATTGCAAATCACATTGCTTAAAAGGAAAATAAGAAAGAGAGAGAGAGAGAAGGAACATGACTGTGGGGTTGGGTGGTGGAAGTGAGAGGAAAGAAAACTAGAGACATTAGTGGTGGTTGTGCACTCACTGGTGAAGGGATGGGTGTTGGAACATTGTGTGACTGAAACTCAATCAGGAATAATCAAAGGAGTAACTTTGAAACAATATATATTCATGATGATTCAATTAATATTTTCTAATTAATATTGTTTAATTAATATTAAATATTTGTTTTTTATAGTCTGCAGGGACCTCCCAAGTAGTGTTCGGGAAGCCAAGGGGCCACCCAAGTGGACAATTCAATTCTTGGGCCCAAGGATGTGGTGCTGCTCAAATCATATAGCTGGGTACCATTAGGAAGGACACATCTGATAATGCTTAGGGTTATGTGTTACCTAAAATCCAGGGCTGGAGTGATAGCACAGCAGTAGGGCGTTTGCCTTGCACGTGGTCAATTCTGCCGACCAGGATTTGATTCCTCTGACCCTCTCGGATAGCCTGACAAGCTACCGAGAGTATCTCACCTGCACAGCAAAACTTGGCAAGCTCCCCATGACATATTCGATATGCCAAACACAGACACAGTAACAACAAGTCTCACAATGGAGACATTACTGGGCCCTCTCAAGCAAATCAATGAGCAACAGGAGGACAGTGCTACAGTATATATATATATATATATATATATATATATATATATAGAGAGAGAGAGAGAGAGAGAGAGAGATAGATATATATATAGATATAGATGATAGATAGATATTTGGCTATCACATTGATAATGCATATTTTATAACTACATGGATGCTTATATCTTTTGGGGGGAGAGCGTTTGGGGGCCACACCCAGTGTGCAAAAACTTACACCTTGCTCTGCTCAATGAGCAATCCTGGAGGTGTTCTTGGGTCAATATATAGTACCAGGGATTAAACCTGCTTTTACCACATTCAAGACAAGTGCTTTACCCTTTCTACCGTATCTCCATGGACTTATTCTTAAATGTGCATTTTTGACCCATATCTCTATATAGTCAGGGCTTAGATCTATTTTTTTTCATTTATTATTTCCAGTATATTTTAGGGAAGAAGATAAAGTGTGTTTAGGTCATTTGCATAGGAAAGACCTTCCATGTCCATGGAAAGAGGCAGGTTTTGCTGCAGCAACAGCTGTCTAGAACAACCTTCAAAGCTCAGGGTGTGTAATAACAAGGCTTGGTAAATGCTGCCCATTTTCAGAACTAGCTCGCTCTATTCCACCAGGCTGGTGTGGAGCATGGTGACAGACACTGGTGCAGATCAGACCAGACCTTGCAGAGTGGCCCAGAAGCAAAGCCTCACGAGAGAGAGTATCTGTGCAAAGTTGGCAAGAACAGGACATCAGCCAAAACCAGGTGTTCAGCCTTGAGCCTCTGGTCACAGGAACCCAAGACACATAAACTGTCAAATATTCTTAGCAATATTCATCCTAACTGCAGCATCTAGCCTTGATTCGAATTAGACTGGGACAAAGCAGAGTTGGAGAAATGATAGGCTAATAATGATAAACTTTCTGTGATTGGACCATCCTTTTAAGATGAAACCCACTATGAAATATGCATCAATTTGGCAACAGTGCGCAGCCATCAACTGCTCCTGGAGGTTGTTTCTCCATGTGCCTGTCATCCTTCACCCCACATCTGTCTGAACCCGGTGCACAACGTGTCCAGGCACTGTTGGGGAAAAAACTGTTCCCCAACAGGCTGGGATCTCAAATATCCACTGTCAGGTCTGTTTCATATTCAGGCATGCAAGATGAAAGAATTCCATAGGTCACTCACCATGACTGTTCCTAAAGGTCAAAAGGCAGGCAGAATGCAGTGGACTGATATCCTCTCATATCTGCCCATTTTCTATGAGTCAAGATATGCTAGAAGGACCCTGTCAATTGTCCCGTGAAGTTTTGTGTGCTCACAACAGAAAACCTAAATGTAGATAACATTTTTCTCAGGTATCAGATACCAAAGTCCATTCCCTATCTTGTAGATTACTTTCCTTATTACTTGAGAGACAGTGAAGTCTAAATAGGTAATTTATGAGTAAACTTACATGACTAAATTTCCCCAAAGACCAATCATAACAATATGTCAGATGTTTCAAAGGCCTATTTCTGCCATTAGGAATTAATATGAAGGCTTTTTCATACTGACAACCCACCACTACAAACAAGTTTAATTAAAACTAACTCTTTATCAAAGAGGTAAGGGTTTTTTACTCTGAAATTTCTTTAAATTTGGGGGGGGGGGTTACCGACTGTGTGGTACAACAATTGCCCCTGGCTCTGTGCTGGGGGCTGTTCGCAGTGGTGCTCAGGAGTCCTGAGGTGCCAGGGATGGGATTCAGCTTTTCTACCTAGCAAAACAAGTCCTTAGTGCTCTGAGCTATCTCTCTCTGACCCTTCATTATCTGTTTTGACACATTCTCTATTATGTATCGTTTGAAACAAAAACTATGATACTCCACCACATACAAAATAATTTCTATAAGCACCCTAAAACTATTTTGAAGTAAAAGGCTTGGGGAGAAAGCTCAGTTGCCAGGGATCCATTAGATACCCTGGAACCTGAGTTTGATCCTGACACCGCATGTCCCTAAGAATCACAGGCTGTACCTCTTGTTGCCCCAAGCAGCATAGAGTTCTAGCAGGACTTCATCACATGACTGAACATTGAACAGGAATCTTGGTGGGCTTCCTATAGCCCAGAGAGTGACCATCCCCAGACCTCCTGAACACTGATTAAGAGACTCTTTCTCTCCACAAAAATGATTAAATTGTGTTTAATAAGGTTTTTTCAAACCAGAGCATTTCATCACCTCAGCAATCCTGGTTACATGTTTGACACCTCACGTGGTCCTTATAGCACTGACAGCAGTGATCCTGGTCACTGAGCAAGGAGTAAGGACTGAGCAGTACTGGGTATAGTCCAACCCATCACAAAATAAAATTAAGCATAAGTAAACAAAACTAAATCATTTCACTGTACACTTTTTCCTTGCCTTTCATACAAAATGATCTCTTTCCCTTTGCAAGGTATGATTAGTCAACCTTCTAGTTGACAACCAGCGCTTCATGAAATGGATGTATGATCGTTTCTTTAACCAGTTCCTTATTTTAGCTAATTTTTATTTTTCTCTTCTCAAAATATTATTGTGACTAAGATCTTTGTTTATCATCACGATTTCATGTAACATTTTTAAGGACCCTAGAAAAGGTGTCTTAAGTTGGAGATTTTATAAAAAATTCTTCATGTAATTTTTCAAAGTTTGACAAATTCTGACACAGAGCTTGTTCTACTGCTCCCTCCCATTATGAATAATTTGAATTAGTGTAATGCTGTCACCTAATTTTAATAGAAGCAAAGATATTTCATTGAACTCTGACATTTGAAGAAACTCATTAAAGAAACACATTTGGTCTGAGAGATAGTACAATGGGTAAGGTTCTTGCCTTGCATGCTGCTGACCTGGGCTCAAATCCTAGTATATCATATTTGTTCCCCCAAGCACTTCCAGGAGGAGTCTTCAAGAGCAGAGTCGGGAGTGTGGACCAAAACCTGAAAAATAAATCAAAATTAATAAAAAACAAATCAAAATTAAGAAGACACATCTGAGGGATGTTTAGAAAGATTGCTAGCCGGAAGAGGAGGTTTGCCATGTTAAGAAAGCAGAAAAACAATGTTTAGGGATCACAGTGAAGGGTGGTAAAATCAACTGCACCTCAGGTTCAGTGGGATCAGGGTCTTGCAGGTTGCTTAGGGCATCACATTTCACCTTCCTCTGTGCAGGGCCATGATCTATAACCCTGGCCTTTCAGTCCTTAGTCTGTATCAGCTGCTTCTCAACTAGGATGTTGTGCATGCCCTGTTCTTCAGGGCGCAGTGCAGGATCCTGGGGCCTCAGAGCCCTGGTAGAACCCAACACAGTCCTGGCCATTAGACGCTTTCCAGAAATTCCAGTTAATTCCAGTTTGATGAGCAAGTCCCATCCCATAGCTCCATCCTTTGTATTTTTGAGAGTTTCTGAAGAGAGCACCGCGGCATATGGAACATCTATGAGGACCGATGCCCATCACCTAACATGTGTACTTTGTTGGCAGGATTATAGAGGTTCCCGAAAACTGACTGGAAATTAGTCCCAGCTTTGGGTTACTTTTATGCAAATCCAAGAGGAGTCTCCAGTGCTCTCAGGGGTGGGTTTGAATAGGTAAGATGATAGCAAGAGGAGAATGCAGATGGTCAAGGTATGTGAGAAACAAGCTCCCGCCACTTTACTCAGTGCTGTTACTCAGCACTCTAAGGTAGGTTAGGAAAGCCTCTAGCAAAGCAAATGGGATTTGAACCTGTGCTCACCCTTCACCCAAGTCTCAGGCAGGGGAGTCAGAGATGGCAGCAGACCCTGGAGGAAAGGGTGAAATAGTCTTCCAGGAGCCCTGTGACTGTGGTTCAGCAAGCCTAAGGGCACCCGCTGGCCCCATTCTTCTCTTTGCTAGGAATTGATTCTTAGTTGGCCCTCTGGGTTAAGTGATGCTTATGGAGAACCACTGTTAGACTGAGACAAACTGAGAGTTGATCATTGTCCAGATAAATCTAAGCTAAGTTACCAGTCCTTGGAAGTTCCCCCTTCCTGACTCCTCCTATCTTCCTTGACAGCCACTTGTTTATTGGGAACACCCCCTAAGCCAAAGCACTGTGGCCAAGCCAGACCCAAGCAGACTCTTGGACCAACAGTAGCCTGGGGAATGCAACCATTTTGCCCTCCAATGCATTCATAATGATGAGCACAAAGAAATGAGACAAAGACATACCTCAAAACTTCAATTTTTAAGTGATTTCTTTATTGATTTAAATAAGAGCTTTCAAATAGTCACACACAAATCACACCCACCAACTGGCCCCCTGGCGCCGTGTAATCCCATCAACAGTCAAGACTCAGAGACTATAAAAACCAGCTCCCGGAACTTATTATGACATCTTATTATCTCATTCCTACTTTGGAAAAACTAGCAGGTTTCCGAATGTAGCCTTTCCACACGGCAGAGTCTGGCAAACTCCCTGTGGCGTACCCAATATGCCAAATACCAGTAACAATGATGGGTCTCATTCTCCTAAAGAGCCTTGAATATAATCTCAGGGCTAGGATCAAGGAGACATTACTGGGGCCTGCTCGAGGCAATCGACGATTTCAAATAGTATTTGAGTGCAATTATTCTTAGTGTGATGATTATAAATTTGATATATTTATATTTCACTTGTGATTCAGTTAAGTACATTTCACCTGCTTTGTTAGCATTTAATGTGTAATTTCTTAAATCTAGACAACCAAGAAAATATAAATCATTTTCGGACTTCATATTAACATTGTCTATCAGTACATGATAGCCACCTTGAATGTGTGTAATATGCCATGATTGAATTCAGGCTTGTGTGAAAATTCAGAGCCACACAGATTCAAATATTTTTCCCTCCTAAGAGTCAATTGACATAGTCTCACAAATAAACATAATAGCAAAGTGTAGTGTGCTAATTTGTAATACATAATGTAAAATATCTGTTATCTAAGTAAAATTTATTTAAATATATGCACTTAATTTTTGGCTAAAATATTTCACTGATTTTATAACAACTTCAGCAAAATGGTAAGAGTATATCTATTACTTAATCATGTCCCAAGAAAAAATATTTTATTCTTCCATTTCAATTTGTATCTCAGATACAGAAAAACAATTAACTAACATGTACTGACAGGTAAAATCCATAAAATAATATGGTAACATGCACATATCTATTTATAAATACACTCATATATAATAGTCCTTTCTTTTGCACATTATACCAGGTATTGGACATCTCTCAAAAATCATTAGCATCCAGTATCATTGTCAGCAAACTGAAGCCTTGTGGGCCAAGTCTGGATGAAGGTCTGTTTCGTATTGCCAAAAACTATTACACATTTACATTATAAAGATGATTAGTCTTTCCACAAGATTGGTTGCTTGAAGAGTTGATTGAGATCAGCCTCAATAATCAACTAAAGAACAAAGTGAATGGTTTCCAATTTGTGTGTGTGTGTGAATCCACAGATGTTATTAATAATGACCAGTTACTTCTGTGAGGAGAAATGTGAATTCTGAAGTAACTGAAGAATCATTGTCTATGTTTAGTCTGTTTGGAACAACTCTGTATGACAAAAGTGAAAGAAATTTAGAGAAGTGTGAGGGAAGAATGAGAACATGGCTTTCTCCAGAGAGTAATAAGTCCCATGTAATCTTTTAAGAGAGCTATTACCTTGCAATTCAAACATATAACAAGACACACATCAAGAGATAAGTCTTATAGAATATTCTCATGTTTTTTAAGGGATAAACATGTACAAGTGAGTCACATGCCTATAGATTAATATTAGTTTGGAGTAGTATACTTACATGTGAAAAGCTATGCTCAAAGGTATTAACTACCTTTATATTTATAAATTCATTAATCATATATTTATCAAATGCTTACTAAACATATTATACCTCACAAGATGCTTAATTCAGTCAAATAATAGTTGCTCAACCACCTCATTTTATTCAATAATGTATTTTCAAATATAATTGTATATTTGAAATATTTTGATATGGCTTTATTTTCCCCAAGATAAAAAACTATATTATAATAAATGTTATTAGATTTCTTCTCATTTTACTTTAGTCATTTTTCAAAATGAACATGCATAGTCAAATTTTATTCTAAAAACTAATTTCTGAACTCATCTTCGATGTAACTTGGATTTTGCTGGTATGTTTCTTACTCAGAGAAGATGAATATACTTAATATCATTTAAATTGCATCATATTTTATAAGCTCTCAAGGGATTCATTGTTACATGAACCAAACATTATCGCATAATTATTGCTTCAGATATTTCTAATTATGATGACTAATTAAATATATGTATAACACATTTATCACTGAAAAGAGTCAATGTTTTTATTGCTCTTCCCTCTTGAAAGTGCCTTATCCTGTGCAAAATAAGTTTTAAGAAACAAGTATAACAGTAATTGAGAACATGAGTTAGCTTTAATATTTCATAATGCAATTGAGATACGTGGTTCATTAAAGATATGCCAAAATATTCCCATCCTGATAATAAGTGTGACTTTCAGTTTTATTAACAGGGCAATGTATAAGGTTCCATAAAAGATCTTGGTCTATGTATGTACATATGTCATCTTTGTAGTGAAAGCTTTTCTTATTGATTTAGAATAGTGCCACTAAGGTATTCATATCTTCTAAACAATAAAATCAATCTCTTTTCATCACTGAAGCCACAAACCATAAACAGAGGCCTCAGCCTAAAATGGAATCAAAAATCTTAGTCATTTGACCACCTTGACCAAAAGAAAATTTCCTCATGTGTTATTTCAAACTATGGTCTTAAGTGACTTTTACACAGTCTGTAGCTACACAAACAAATAAATAAAAATGGGAAAAGAAAAACCTATTATTTACAGGGTTTGAGAAATAGGGGAATTTACATTTAGATTAGTCTAATGCTAGTTGTTCTTTAGTACAGCATTATATCAGAGTTTACTTAGTACATTTTTGTATTGGCATATATTTTTTATTTTAGAAATTACAGTGATGATAATTAATGTATTTCATACAGCTTCTTATTTGGCAATACTGTCTGGTTCCCCCCCCCCCCACTCCCTCTGCCATCACCCAACTCTATTATTTTGTTCTTTGCTATTTACTCAGCTTTGAGTTACATCGTGTGTGTGTGTGTGTGTGTGTGTGTGTGTGTGTGTGTGTGTGTGTGGTAACAGGGATTGAAGTCAGGTTCTCATAAACATGAAGCATGGTCTACCATTATATCCTTGACCCTTTCATCTTTAAAATATAAAGGTCCAATGACTACGTGGGGAGTAAATATGTTGTCTCCCATACACCATATAAAAAAGACACAAAGGCAGGATACACCTTGCATTCCCTTCAATACAAAGATGAGTTTAACATCCTTAGCAAATAGGGATGTGGTTTCCATAAATGATGACATTTTAATGTTCCTATAGCTATGTAGTATTTGAAAAGCAATACTTCCATTTTCTCCAAAATATTCCTGCAGAGGTGGAGCAGAAATTCCCTCTATTTTCAGTAAGGGAAAAGTTGAGACATTAATCTGATGCAGAACAAAGCCCTTTGTCAAGCTACCTTTTGTGTTTACAAAAACCTCAAAAACCTCTGAGTTTCTGTTTGAAATATTTGGACTATTCCAACTGCTTTTGAGTTTGTCTTTTTTCTAGTATAATTCTTGTTATGAATTTATATAAACCAGTACCTAATGCAACAACTTTGCTGCATATTGATGCCTACAGTTTAAAAATAATTTCCTATTGTTTCCAGACAATTGCCCACAAATAACAAGCCATTCTGGGAAAACAAAGGAAATTAGAGTAGCAACAGAAATATCAGAAATTCTTTAAACATGCCAATAGTTTTTTTTTGGTTGTATAGTCAAAGGTGCTTGAGTCATTGGCATATGAGATCAATATACCTGCATGTTAGTCTTAAGTTCTGATAGAAATGACTTGTGATTATGCTGCCATTCTTGACTATCATCAGGACATGACTGGTGTGCGGACACTAATGATGAAAATTTCTGCTTAGCTATGGCAGAAGTTAAGTCTTTCATAGTCTATAGAGGGATTATGTAACATAATTATAAGAGATAGAATTTAGAACCTCAAGAAATAAATGCTTACCTTTTATTGAAAAAATGGCAATAGTATTAGAAGCTTTCACAACATTTTTTTTAAAAATTTTGTTAACTGTCAAGGAAGTCCCTTCCCTCACCTTCTAACTTTTTCAAATTACAATTGCATTTTCTCTCTGTATGTTTCTTCTATCCATGTACAAGAGTGACAAGATGCAGCTTTCACTGAAAGTATAAAGCACACTGTTTTTAGCTTATTTACTATCTGCAAACAAGAAGTCGGTACCAGATTAAAACTTCTGTCGGGCTGCTTCTTATTTTAGTTGATTTGTTTGGTAATATAACCCCCTTGGAATTGCAGGATGCCACAATATTCCCAAAAGACCAGGCTGAAATAGTACTATCCTCTTCAAGCCACACAAAGAGAGGACATTTTTTAAAAATTTTTTATTAGTGAAACACCATGAGGTACAGTTGTAGACTTACAAATTTTTGTGCTCGGGTTTCAGTTATAAAATGATCCAGTACCCATCCCTCAACCAGTGCCCATTCTCTATCATTTACATTTTTTAAAAATTTTTGTTAGTGAAACACCATGAGGTACAGTTAATCATCAGGGAGATGCAGAAAGGATATTTTATATGTTGTGACAGGCAGCAGCTAGTCATAATCAAGTAGAACAGTTCCATTCGAGTGGATCAGGCCATAGGTGACATCATGACACAAAGATAGACTTCAATCTTTATAGCTCCTTCCTCCAAAGTGATTTTTATTAAACACTCCAAGCAAAACAAAATATTTATAAATTTGATTTTCCATTTGTTTGTTTTGGGGCACCACGTCTGGTGATGCTCAGGGGTTACTCCTGGCCCTACACTCAGAAATTACTCCTGGCAGGGGACCATATATGATGCCAGATGGAATCCAGGCCAACTATTTTCAAGGCTAATGCCCTAACCCCTTTATTATTACTATGACCCAAGATTTATAAAATTGAAATATAAAAATTAAAAAGAAAACAAAAGAAAATAAAAAAATTAGTTATAGTGCATGTTTTTATTATCAGTTGGTCTAACACCATTTAAGTAACAATGGAACTGGGGAGACTATTTGATTATAATGAACCTAGAAAAGGGCAAGGAAAAAATTGAAGACTTATACAGCATATTTATTCCAGGACCAGGACTATCAGTCTTACCTGGGATCTTGCAATAAATGTAAAATCAGTCCCCATCCCAAATATATTGAAACATAATATGAAAATTAACAAGATCCAGGTGTCATGGACTGATTGTGTTCTACGTGTGTGTGTGTGTGTGTGTGTGTGTGTGTGTGTTTTGGCTACATCCAGTGTTGTTTAGGGATTACTCATTGCTCAAGTTCAGGGGTGACTCCTGGCAAGGGAGTGTGTGAAGGGATCAAAACTTGGTCAGTCAAGTTAAAAGGCAAGAACCCCACTCACTGTACTATTGCTCAGGCCTGGTCCTCCTAAAAGTTATATTCCAAATGACAACCTTTGGTGTGCTAGTATAAGGAGGTGGAACTTTGGGACTTAATTAGGTCATAAGAAAGGAACTCTCATAAATTTGATTTGTGTCCATGTAAAAAGAGCTTACTGAACTCTTTTAAATAATTTTTGTTTAAATAAAATATTTTATTTTAAATAAAATTTAAAAAGGAGTTACAAGAGAATAAAAACATGTCTCCTGTCTATGGATTGGAATACATCCCTAATTAATAGTGTCAAAATGACAACTCTACTCAAAGCACTATATAGTGCTAACTCAATGCATTAGTTCTGAAAGTGACCAGCCACTTTTTAGAGACAGTTAAAATGCTATTAAAATTTTCATGGAATAATGCCTCACCCCAGAATAGTTAAAGAGATCTTAGGAAGAAAGAAAATTGGGTGGTTTTGTCTGCTCAACTTTAATAGTATAAAGCTATTAAAGTGTGGTACTTTAAGTGGGAAAAAGACAGAATCTCAGACTAATGGAATAGATTAGACAGTTCTGAGACTTGTCCTCTCATATATGGACATATTATTTTTTAAAAAAGGACCAAAGAGTTTGAAATAGAGCAAGGAACATCTCTTCAACAAATGGTGCTGGGGAAATTGGTCAGTTACATGTAAAAAAACCCAATAAACTTGAACTCCTGTTTCATAACATTCACAAAAGTAAATAAAGTCCTTAATCTACAAAGTGAATCCATAAATTACATTGGAGAAAACAGGCTGAACCCTTTGTGCATTGAACATAGAACACTGAACATTGAACATGTGCATTGAGGCATTTCCAATGATTGAATGCCGTTGGCCAAGAAAATGAAGGGAAAGATTAATAGCACTATATCATTAACAAGCTTGTGCACCACAAATATGCATATATATGCACACAAAATATGTAGCCATGTGTAAGAATTAACAACAAAAATTATAACAGATACTTCATCTTCAAAGTGACAACCTGAATTGGAATCTTGTGTGAACTTGATTTGCAATAATTTTAAATTGGATGGGTTGTGTATGATTGATATATGACATTTTCAATTTTATAAGAAAAAATAATTGAATTCTGTCTTTTCCTTTGCTCCACCAAAGCACCCACCCATATTGATACTATGTATATATATAGTTGGTTTAAAATATCTGTTCCATCTTAGTGGATAAAATGTAGAAAAATAGAATAATTTTCTACTCTTTACTCAAGTATAAAATCTAGGTATTACCCAGATATGTGATTATAATTAGTCAAAAGCATAGGTTTTTTGGTAATGATATTTCTAATGGATTCCTTCTACATGATTTACATCTTTGTTAATGCCAAAAGAGATGGTCTAAAGAAGAACCATTTTAGTTAAATTTTTATAATAGCCCCTGCTTCTTTGAAAAACTGGAATTACAACAACATAGATGGAAACTCAACAATAAAAACAAACATTGATATACAAGAGACTCTCAGCTGAATCATTTAGGCTAAAGAATTTGTGGAGAAAACAGGTAAACTGAAGGGTCTTTTAGTTTACAGTCATGCACAAAATAAATTAATGATATTAAAAGTATTTTCAGTTTTGTAAAACTGCATGAAAACCAACAATATTCTCTAAAGCAATTTATAGAATAATTTCTATCAAAATTTTAAAGCTATTTTTCAGTTAAACAGAACAAGTTTAACTGTCTACTCAGCTACTCTGAGTCACTCCACAGAGTTATCCGGGGACCATATATAAAACCAGGTTCAAACCAGGGTTGGTGGCAAGCAAGGTAAAAGCTTTAAACCCCTGAACTCTCTCCCACCCAGTTTGAGACTTCTTTTAGGGGCTAGGGGATGTTGATAACTCCTTAAGGTTGCTTGGGTCTACTCCTGCCTCAGAAGTCAGAAATCATTGTGGGGCTTACTCAGATGCAGTGCTGGAGATCAAACAAGAGTTGGACATCTGTAAGTCAAGGGCCTTAAACTCTGTGCTATTTCTTCAACCCCCAAGAGTTCTTTGACTTTTTACTTCTCCCTCAATCAGGCTCCTTTAATTTTCTTTCTTTTTTAGTATTTTTGAAACTAACTTTGGAGTGATCTATTTTTCCCTTTAATATAGAAAGTGCTGTATCTAAATAAAAATTAATTTATGTCTCTTCTGTGAATTGCTTCTATAATTCTTGGAAAGTGTCCTGTATTAGCTCCCTTGTTCTGTCAAACTTACAAAACACAGACCTTGCTTTCATTCTTTAAAATGCTTGATCATTGTATAATTGAAACCCAACACAAAAATTTGTAATTCTACAACTGTACCTCGTGGTGTTTCACTAATAAAAGTTCTTAAAAAATGCTCTTAGACCAGTTACCGACAGCAGCAGTTGCCTCCACTGGTAGACTCTTGTTCTTTATTATATTTATCACTTTGTAATACTCTGTGCCTACCACTATCTTCAAAAAGTAATGACACCTCAAAGAAACTATAATTATCAAAAGAAAAGGTGAAGTATATAAATATTTTGGAAGTAGAGTCTTTATTAATAAGAAACAAGGAAAAACTTAAAATACATTTCCCCATGTTTATAGAACTGATTTTAATGAATCTTAAGAATGAAACAAATTATTCAACTTGAATATTATCAGCATTATCATTTGTTAAAGTATCTATACTGTCAACCTCTAAATCAATTGTATGGAGACTTTTTCTTTTAATTGTTAATGTATTGACATAGAGTAGATAAAAACACAGATTTATGCACTTTTTTGTTAATTGGGAAGTTTTTTTTTTCCCTTCTCTGCAAGGACCTCTACATAAGCCATACTTGTAGAAGTTATCCAATCTGGAAATATTTCTATCCTATGAATATTCATGTATTTATAAACAACAGAATCATAGCGTGTACTTTGATTTTGAGCAGTAATTAATAGGACAGTATTAATATATGCCTTTTTCCCCAAAGATAATCCACTTATAACAAATTATAGAAATTGGTTTGTATATAGTTCAGTTCCCAAAATTTCCCTTGAACTTTCCCTTCCTTGTATATACTTCAAAACATTCAAAACAATAATCAAATTAAACTCTATCATTGTACAGGATTATAAAAATGTTATTGTGATGTGAACTGCTAGAAATACTCTCTTAGAAACTTTTCAATAAATTATTATTAACTATAATTAGGGCACTCCCATGACTTTCCTAGACACTTTATAGTGGAATCTTTAACACTTTTACCTTTACCCATAACAACCCCTTCCCACCCCTTCATCTGACAACCACTACCTGTTCTTTTACCTCTGAGCTTATTTTATTATGAGATTATATATTTTTTCTATCTTTGACTTATTTCATACAACATAATCCTCATAAAGTTTCCAAATAGTGCAGCATCCTTCTGATGTACTGAATAGTATATCATAAAAAATATATATATGTATTTAATGATGTGATATATAGTATATATAATGTGTATATATGTGCATGTGTATCATTAATTATCATTAATATAGAAAGACTGTATCTAAATAAAATTAATCAGCGGTTTGAGCAGTGGAAACTGCAGACTTATAGCCATCACTTTCAGAAGGAGCACATCTGTCCTCACTGGAGAGCTCCCAAATAGGTCCAGAAGGTACCTGTGCATTTTCAGATCAACTTAAAACCTTAGTGCAATAACTAAATATGGAATAAGCCTAGGTGTCCAATGATGGACAAATGGAATATGAAGACATGATATATGCAAACAATGGAGTACTGTGCAATTTGCTGCAATGTAGTTAGAATTGGAAGATATCATGTTGAGTGAAATAAGTAAAAAAAATAAAGACAAACACAAGATGGTATCAATTACCTGCGGTATATAGAATACTGGATGAGGAAAATGTACTAGAGTAAAGAGGAGATCTTAGATCACCCTTCACTCCAATATTGAGAGAGTAGAAGGACAGGAGGGAAGAATTCAAGCAGGAGAAGAGAATGGAAAATAATGGGAAAACAAGTACTGGGGCATCAGTTATAACAGGATATGAGTGAGTGGTATAATCACATGTCCAAAACACATTCAACAGTACTAAAAACATGATATCTAAGCGGCAACCACTGAAGCTTTGCGATGTGCCTGTCAAATCGACAGTAGGGGATGGGGTGGGATGGTGAGGGAATCTGGGAACACTGGTGGAGGGCACTTGACACTGGTGGTGAAATTGGTGTTGAAATATTATATGCCTAAAATGATCAATAACTTTATAAATCACAGTTCCTTCTTTTAAAAATATTAATTAAATAAAAGAAGAAAATTAAGGACAAGTGGTGCAGCCATATACTCACTCTGATGTTCCTCCTGTTTATGGCATAAAAAAGAGCAGTACCCTGCTCTTCTTGTTCAATGCTGCGGGATCTCTGCAGAAGTAGGCGTCACATGGAAGGTCACATGATGATACCACACATGCACAGCATCTCCAGGTCAGTATCCAGGATATTAGAACTGTTGAGGGTGTTTCCTTGTTCTTACATAAACTCACAAGTTCTCTAAGACTCAGAGGAGAGTCTGCCATGACACAGAGCAGTGTCACTGGGGAGGAGGGGAAAACATTGGTATCCTTCCGGAGGGGATAGTGATCAGCTTTGGGCTTAGTTGTCAGAGATAGTCTCAACTTCTACAAAATTGCTTGGATTTACTTACCAAAGTTTCCAGGAGTAATGGGAATGGCGCTGGCAGCATTTTCAAATTTCAATAAATTCACTGGCAGAAAATTCCTACAGGATATCACACTGACAGCAGGTGAATTTTTAAAGGTGCCAATGGCATAAGCAACCAGCAAAAGGTTCTCTTGAGTTTTATGATGTAGATAGCATCACTACTCCTTCTGTTAATGTATTGTTCCAATTAGAAATGCGAATTAGTACTGCTTAAGCTGGCTCTCCCCTTGAAGATCTTACTCTTTATGTGGGGTCTGGACACTGTTGGAAGCTTCCCATTAAGTAAGATAAGAATTCAGAACTTTTCTATGTAAACCACTCTCAGGGGAGTACAGAAAGGATTTTTTTTAAAGATATGCTTGACTTCAATTTTTATGAAGAAACATGCACAAAGGCAGAAATACACCTGCTTAAAAATCCACTTGTCGTGGTACAACATGAAAAGTATCATGCTAAGCAAAATGAGTCAGAAAGAGAGGGATAGACATAGAAAGACTGCATTCATCTGGGGGATAGAAAGTAACAAAATATGAGATTAATACCCAAGAATAACTGAGATCAGCACCAGGAGGATTACTCCATAGCTTAGTGGCCAGTCGGGCATTCTAGAGGAAAGGGCAGCTCAGATAGAGAAGGGAACACCAAATAAAGGGTGTTTGGAGGATCCTCCCAGGAGGGGAGATGCATGTTGAAAGTAGACTATGGACTGAACATGTTTGCCACTCACTGCCTCTTTTGCAGACCACAACACCCAAAAGGAGAGAGAGAACACAGGGGATTGCCCTGCCACAGAGGCAGTGGGGATGGGGGGATGGGGGTGGGGGGGATATTATCCATGGTGGTGGAAAATGGGCACTGGTGGAGAGATGGGTATCTGGTCATTGTATAATCAAACCCAAGCACAAAAAATTGTAAATCTACAACTGTACCTCATGGTGTTTCACTAATAAAAAAAAATTTTTTAAAAATCCACTTGTCTATGATAATCTCTCTCATTTAAGAGCTGAAAGGGCAGTTGGGACCACATCCTCAAGTGCTCAGGACTTACTCCTGGTTCTATGTTCAAGAATCACTCCTGGCAGGCTCTGGGGGCCAGATGAGTCTCAGGGATAGAACCTGGGTTGGACACATGCAAGGCAAGTGCCCTACCCGCTATAATATCAGTCTTGCACCATATGGCAATCTCTTTTATTTAAAACATGCCTTTTGATTTTGCACAGTGTAAATTTGTCCAAAGAGACCTTTGACTCTTATCCACTTATTTAGAAATTGCTTGATCTGGAAGTAAGATATGACTCTCTAACTTCCTGAATTGAATTGTGTTGTGTTCAGATGTGTCCTATTTAAAAATCAATAAAATGGCAAAAGAAACATCCGGCATTCATTTTCCTCACACAATGAGTGACATGAGAAAAGGCATAGTTTATTGATAGGATTTGAGTGTTTGGCAGCACAACAATCACTGGTTATTCACACTGCTACAGAAAGGGAAGATATGCACTATCAGAAGGAAAAAAAAGAAAATCAGAAAGTAAGAATGCATGGGTTTACTAATTAGTTAAATATACTGTAACAGCTCATTGGGCAATTTTGTAATCAGATGAGCCCAAGGGATGAATATGATCAAGTTTATAACAGTTCATTTTCTTGAATGCAGCTGTATATAATGCCTCAGGAGATTCTAGAAGCAATAAAACTACGGAGACTCATTTGATTAATAACATATCAAGTTCCTAATATCCACAAACAGAAATGGACTTTATTATGCCTTAAAGGGTATCTATAGATGCTATGGAGCCCCTTCTGGAGAGGAAGTGAAGTAGCTGGAAACCTGGAAAGGAGCATCTTAATTGTGCTATCTTCTTGAATATCTTTTAAAAGTTGTGTTTTTCCCCCCATTGTATCTAAGTTCATAAGGTTAACCTATTCTCTGATTGCCATAATTGTTATTTCTCCCCCAGTGATTTTATAGCCAACAAGGGAACATTAGCACCCACTAATTTCTTGTGGAAAATAATCTATTTAAAGATACTTGATTCAGTTGAATCTTTTTCTTTAATGCTTTACTTCATTGTTTTATTATGGAGAAACCTTCACCAAGGCAGAACTGGAGCTCTGAGAGAATTCACTTGCTTCCCTATTTGTTCTTTCCTGGAAAAATTAAGCCTCTTCTGATAGCATCCCAGATGAGTACTAGTGAAGCAATTATGACTAAAAGCATGATGGGAATTCAGAGAACTACAGGATGTCTTCAAATAGCACAGTCTTGTTAAGGGTCTAACCCCACACTTAGTACAAGACTTCTTTCATAACATTGCCTCTCTCTCAGCAATTACTGGGTTATTGGATACATTTATTTACACAACTCTTTGTTGGCTAAACATCATCTGATTTTGCTATTTAAAAAAACCTAATATATTTTTGTCAAACACAGAAATAGCTGACATTGTTTTATAATATCTTTTCTTAGTATTAAAGGAAAGTTTGTAAGAATGGGGTGAACAAATGAAGCGATTAATATAATTTTGCTCATTAGTAATGACATATACAATAAATAAAAAATTTCTTCTCTTCTACCCTTTCCACCTGAATCCAAACATTTAGGCAGTGAGAGAAAAGAAAAAAATCTTTCTTAAAATGTTAAATAAGAAACCTGTTGTAATTTCAATGTAAATATGTTATTTTGGGGGAAAGGGCTCAAAATTGGTGCTAGGGAGATCCGGTGACCCGATTAATGATTCTAAGTCAACTGGAACAGTTTTTCAATGCAAGGGGCTAGGGATACAGTGCTAATTGAGATCTCAATTCCGGAGATTATCTGGCCCACTACCTAGAGGTGCCCAGAGATAAAACCCGGTTTGGGACCATGCTAAACTTATACCCAAACTACTGCTCTACCTCAGACCCCTATAAATATATGCTAAATTAAACTAATCTTTGTTCCTTTTAATATTTTTGAAAAGTAGGGAATAAATTATATCTAAAATAAAGTAAAATTTAAAAAATTAAATGTTAATATGTTCTTCAGCAAACACAAGTCATTGAAACCTAGGTAATTTTGTTTTACTGTTTCTGTTAAACATGAGGATAATAACAGTTTATAAATATAAGATTTATAGTACAATAAACCATTGTTCTAGACCTCAAGAATGTTTTGTGAAATGACAACTAAAGCACAAAACATTGATTTGTTGCCAATGGTAGCTAAGACCTAATTAATGTTTCCTTATAAAGCAAATATTTATGCAAGAAAATCAAGTCTATGTAACATGACAGAAGTAATATAATGCAATTTGAGGAGAAAGGAAACTGTAATATAATAAAGCTACACATGTCTTATTACCACAACTCTAATTCAGAACAATGTTGAGTTATTAGGAATACATTGTTCACCTACAAAATGCCCTTTGTTGAACTCTCATCTATTGCTGGTGGGAATGTTGTCTGGTGGAAAACAGTATGGAGAGTCCACAATAAACTTAGAAGTGAGCTGCTATATGACCCAGCTGCTACATGAACCAATTATACTTTGGGCATCTACCCCCAGGACATTAAAGCACTCATTCAAAGAGACATATGCACATTATTACCCATTGCTGCACTCAGTACAAAAGCTAAGAGATGGAGTCAAACTAGGTGTACAATGACAGAACAATGGATTAGGAAGAAGTGCTGCTACATATACACGATTGAAATATTAGGAAGCTGCAAGGAATGATGAAATCATGCGATTTTCAGTAAGCTGGTTGGAACTGAAAGCTACCATGTTGAATGAAGTAAACCAGAAGAAGAAAGACAAATACAGGATGGTCTCACTTGTCTGTAGTATATAAAATAACTGGAGAGGAAATATATTGTAGTAAAGGCAGAATGTCTAGATCACTCTTAACTCCAGAGTTTAGGAGGGAGGACAGAGGAGGGGAAAAAAATTAAGGAGGGAAGAAAGAAGATGATAAAGGGAAGTAATGGGGTAACTGGGATCTGAGTTTCACTTACACTGGTGTGTAGGAGAGTTATATAGCCATATATCCAAAATACATGCTTAATAATAATACTTAAAGCATAAGACCTAAGCTGCAATCACCAAACTTTTTTAATGTCCCTGCCAAAGTGGCAGGCAGAGCTTTGTGGCAGGAGTGTAAGTGTGGAATAGAATATGGCAATACTGGTAGAGGAAGGTTCACACTGGCGGGGTTAAGCTTTTATATGCTGAAAACCCAACTATCAATACCTTTGTAAATAATGTTATTTAACTAAATAAAAATCAATACAATTTTCCGCCCCTCTCGGAGAGCCCGGCAAGCTACGGAGAGTATTCGATATGCCAGACACAGTAACAACAAAGTCTCCAATGGAGACGTTACTGGACCCGCTCGAGCAAATCGATGATCAACGGGAGGGCCTTTACTTTACTTTACTTACAATTTTTAAATAGGGTTGGAGCCATAGCACAGCGGGTAGGACATTTGCCTTGTACACAGCCAACCTGGGTTCAATTCCTCCGTCTCTCTTGGAGAGCCTGGCAAACTACCAAGAGTATCCTGCCCACATGGCAGAGCCTGGCAAACTCCCTGTGGCATATTCGACATGCCAAAAACAGTAACAAGTCTCACAATGGAGATATTACTGGTGCCTGCTCAAGCAAATCCATGAACAATGGGAGGACAGTGATACAGTGCTACAATTTTTAAATGTTCTTTGAGTAAAATCACATATAAACTCTGTCTTGGAAATGATTAAATGTGCACAAAATAATAATACAATGCTTGCTTCATTTAATGAATCAAGTGAAGAGGTAAATTCTATCAGTATTTAGAGGAATAAATTATAGAGAGAGAGACTAAAGATTTTACATATAGATATATAGATATGTATGGGTTATATATGGGGATTAAAGGATTAAATGGAAAAATAGCAGATGCACAGTACAAATTGACTTTTCAGAGAGTAAAGAAAATAGATTTTTCAGGGGTAGAATGATAGCACAGTGGGTAGGGTATTTGCCTTGCACTTGGCCAATCGGGGTTCTATTCCCAGCATCCCATATGTGCTGAGCACCACCAGGAGTAATTCCAGAGTGCATGAGCCAAGAGTAACCCCTGTGCATCGCTGAGTGTGACCTCCTCTCCCCCAAAAAGCAAAATAAATAAGTAAATAAATAAGAAAGTAGATTTTAAATGAAGAACACAGTATAAAGAACTGATAAGTAGACAGGAATGCATAGGAATTATCAAAGATTGGGAGCTAATCACAGGCTACCAGATATGACTGGGGAAAAAAAGGAGAGTCTGGTTCTCTGTCACTTAGAGTTCCTCCTCTCTCTCTCTCTCTCTCTCTCTCTCTCTCTCTCTCTCTCTCTCTCTTCTCTCTCTCTCTCTCTCTCCCCTCTCCCTCTCTCCCCTCCCCTCCTCTATCCTCCCTTCCTCTCTCCTACTCTCCTCTCTTGTTTTCCTTTTATTTGGAATTATTCCATATAAGATTGTCCAAACTCTAACTCTAGAAGAATTTTAGCAAGCAAGTTGAAAGTGGCATGTCCTTTTATTATCAAGCCTCCAAAATTAGGTGAGATCTACTTTATTAGTTGAGGTAGTTCCACGTATTTGAGGGAAGGGGTTGAGCCACACCTGGCGGTGCTCAGGGCTTACTCCTGGTCTGTGCTATGGAATCACTTCTGGCAGGGCTCAGAAAACCATATGTGTTGCCTAGTACTAAAACCCAGATTTACCAGGTGGTAGGCAAGCACCTTACCTGCTGTACTATCTCTCCACCTCCAAGGCAATTCCATACTTAAACAGATTCAAAAGGAGACTGGGGACTTTTGACAACAAGGATTATTATTAAATTTAGCAATATTGGTTTTTGTTTGATTTTGGTGGGTTCTTGTTTTAAATACATTATGAACATAAATACTGGATAAATGTTAAATTAATGATTTGGGGCAAAATAGATGCTGACATCAAAATACAAGATCATTAGAAGGTGGAGGAAAATTAAAAGTCTTAAGATCCCATTTCTAATCACTGTACTAAGTACTTATCAAATTTTATTTCCACTACTTCTATCTGTAAGCACCGGTACTGTCTCTGCACTATCTCTATCACCTAGAAATGAATAATTCTGGGGCGCTGGAGTGATAGTACAGTGGGTAGGGAATTTGCCTTGCACGCGGCCAACCTGGGTTCAATCCCCGGCATCCCATATGGTCCCCTGAGCACCGGCAGAAGTAATTCCGGAGTGCAGAGCCAGAAGTAACCCCTGTGCATCACTGGATGTGACCCAAAAAGCTAAAAAAAGAGAATAACTTCTTATTTATATTTCTAAACCACATGATAATGACATCTGATCTGAAACATTTGACAGTATAATAAACCTGTCTTATTCTTTTTCACTTTTACACACCTTAGGGGAACACATTAGACTGAATCAAGTCATGATATTTTGAAACACAGAAAAGTCTACTAAAGATGTAAGTGATAAAACATTATAAATCATGAAAATAACTTGTGATAGACACTCTGAATATAAACCAAATCTAAAATATACTCCATACACATGTTGAAGAAACAAAACTCTAAGAATAGAACTGCTGCACAAATGAACACAATTTTTTTTAAAAATTACATTTTCCTTAATGAAGTAGAGACTTATGGTGTATATTATATTTACACATAATAAACTGTCATTTAGATCTAAATCTTTAACACTTTAACCTGTAAATAATCAAAACAGTGGAAGTTCAGAACCCTTTGCCTTTTTATATGAATTTGAAAACTTCAAATAACTTTTACTTTCAAGTCTGTGACAAATAAATCATCACTGCATGCAGAAGTATCATTATTATTTAACTAGTCTTTTGGATACATATAGGAGTAGCCTATGCTGTGATTCAGGCACCAAATCTTAGGTGCCTTGTTCTTAGTTTTTCTTCCTGTGGTTAGTAAATCTTGCCTTGAAATGCAGGCAGAATAGTCTCTTCACCCAGCATGCTGAAAAGCTATATGGCAGGGTTGAAATCAATATTCACACATGGTCTGTGAAATCAAATCGATTAAAAGTTTTCTCTTTGTGATATTAGTAATGGTAAAGGATGATTTACCAAGCTCTACAGCTACTTATAATTCATGAATTTCAGATTAAAATTTAAGACTTCTGTACTAAATAAATATAACTTTGGATTGGTATGAAGTTTTCAAGACAGAGTACCTGAAAAAAATTGTAGGAGGCTGAGAAACTTCAGTTCATTTGGAGTTTGTGTTGTTGCTGTGTACGGAGGTTTTTCTATGAAGAGCACCCTTCTCTTTACTTTCTCAAAGGGATCTATGAACCTGAAAAAGATTGTTTTAAGAGAAAAGGAAAGCCACTGCTAGTGAAAACATTTTACAAAATATTAGACAAAGAAGATGAAGCTCATTATAGAGGAAAAAAGTGATATGAAAACATATCCTTTTACCCAAATTCTCCCGTCTTTCCAGCTATAAAAGCATCCTGATATTAAATACGTTTCCTAGTCCAAAAAGTTGTAAAATTGTTACTAAACATGGAAAATGTTGATATTTATTATAAAAACACAACTTACCACTGTATGATAGTGACTCAGGCTGTGGAATAAGGGTCTGAATTTGATTTCCTGATTGCATCACTCAATAATTTAATTTACTTAACCTCTCAGTTTTTCTATTTCCACATCAGCTAATACTAATTTCATAGACTTATTACGGGAATGAAATTAAATTCACTTAATAATATTTAGAAATTATAACAAAAATACTGGCCGATAGTACAATTTCAATAATGGTCAACTGTTAACTACCATAATCACAATATCTGTGCTTCACATATGCCATGTTTCCTTACAAAAATAAAAGGTTTTGTCCCATATAAATAATATTTTGTGTTTTCTGTATCTTTTGTAACTTAACAAATTTTTAGCATATAAAATTAAATATCCAGGATGTGTTCCATCACCCTCCAAGGCATGAGCTACCTAATTCTTTTCAAAGGCATGAACATTAGTTTTGAAAATATTATATTCTTTGAAGACATAACCAAAGTCTAGTATGTTAACCCAAAAGAGAGAAAAAAACAAAAAAAATCTTTAAAATTAAATGGAAACTGGACATTTACATCACCTCTATGAAAGAAAATAATAATGCCTCCTTCACAGATCCCCTGCCAACACCTTTTTTCTTTATACTGGGCGTACCAAGCTGTTTACCATATGGGTGTTATTTAGCCATTTCAATTGCCCAGGACTAAATTGAATGGCACCCACACACATGCAAATGTCCACACATTTTGTAACTTGGAATCCTGAAGAATACTTATCACTATTCCAAATGAAAGACAAATGCTTTACCTTTTCATTCAATCCTAACTATAGTTATCAAATGTCCTGCTTAAGATTCTTAAACTATTCAGAATATTGTTTTCATTATGCCCAATATTTTTCAATTTATAAGAAAATTAATTAGTTTTATATATCCTGGGCTTTGCCCTCTCCTAACGAATTTTTAATTTATATCACTACTTCAATCAGTTACTTACTGATTACAAAATATTGTGATAACAAACTAGCAGAATGACCTCAGGTCAAATTCCTAAAGAATGGAATTGGTTGTGATACTTGTATATGACCACCCAGTTAGTCTATACACTTTTCTTAAAAGAAAATTATCATTGAGGCCTTTAATACATATTTACTACTAAACAGAATTTTAATCTTTCAATAATCTAATGAAAGTGGAATATAAAAGCTGATGGAAGACAAGTATTGTTGTATATTGAAAGGAGAGAGAATATTCCAGTTTATTTGCTAATATTTTATTTGAGCCTTATAAATGAAAAATCCCTTTTAATAATCCCTATCTCTTAGACTAAAACTCGATCACATAAAGTCACTCCCAAGGCCTACAATTCTTTTTACATAATTTTCCTATGTTTATCTTATGCCTTGTCTTAGAAAAAGGGAAAAGTAAACTGAACAAAGAGCAAATGAGTAGATTTGCCTGGTTTAAAGTAAATCATTTCATCTTATTATCTTTTTATTTGTACTTATAATAAAATTAAGTGATTCAGCTGATAATCTTGAAGTTTCTGAAAATCTTTGAGTTTCTTCCTTTCCACATTTATAGTGTGAAACGCTGTGATTTCAATAATCTCCTCAAAAAGTTAAATTTTGAGAACACTTTTGTATTCTGGTGTCTTTTTTTTAATGCTTTGGTTTATTGTTCTAGGCTTATGCCCTTTGCCAGAGCCTTTTATATATCTTCATGCTTGCTGGTTTGCCAATCTCCTGCCATTTCACCATTCTTTCCTTCCTAAACTGACACTGTCACTGTCACTCTCCTGATGTTCATCGATTTGCTTGAATGGGTCCAGTAACATTGTGAGACTTGTTGCTGTGTTTGGCATATGCGTAAATACATAAATATGCAACACTTCTATTGTAATGGCAGCACATAAATTGCATTAAGTGAAACTTTGAATTTCAAATGCTAAGGTTTTGACTTCAATATTTATCAGTACTGTGTTTTGACTCAGATCCAAAAAAATGACCAAATGACCAGCAAATATATTATTTTGTTCAAAATGTGTCCTGCACAGTGTTAGGAAAATATTACCAAAAAATACATATAAGACAATTTTTTTCTCTTAAATTGTCTTTATCCTTCTTCAATGGGCTTGAATAAAAATTCACACTTCCTGGCATTACATCGCCACTCTCTGCTATCCAGGTTTGAGTTAAGTGCACAGGTTGTCTCTGGCTAAAAAGCCAGAAACCAAAATAAATAAGTTTGTCTTAAAAAGTAAATTTAAAACATTCATCTTTTCTTACTGTTACTTATTGCTCAGAATGATTCTTTCTCCAGGCTAATATTTATTCATACTTGAAGTAATCCCTCAGGAAACTTCCACTGGCTTCCTTAAATCACTGTTATGATATTGGGGTCTTTCTATGGTTTCATATTATCCAGTAAAGTATAATATCATCACATTTGCCACAAATACCACTTCTTCTGATTCTTCTCTAAATTCTAAGCTATGAAGAGTTATAACTCTATCACTTATATCTATATTCTTCATTCTTAGCACAATATGTGACTTATATCAAGCTGAACACATGAATGATGAACAGCAGAATTTAAGTATATGTTAACTAGAAAAATTTGTCATGGAGTGATAGATATTGAATCAATATGTTGAAGAAATGCCATTGATCTGTGCTGAGTATTTCATAAAGACATTATAACAATAAAATTAGGCACCTATTTATATTGCCAGATAATTTGACACTTAACTTGAAGAAACATTGTGACACATGGCGGATGTTTATCATTACCATGTCGACTGTTCCTGTTTCAAAGAGCATCACAAGTGATGTAACTTGAAAGTGGGAGGAAAACTGCATCTCCCTGAAGCCCCCTCCTGGGCTCTGTTGATGGAAGGGGGTGGAAAATGAGAAGACATTGTATAGATGACTATGCACACTTGCCAGAGTAGCTGTGTTCAGCCACTCTCTAGTCCTGCCAAAGTGGAGGTGGAGTATGGAGCATGGTCTGCAAAACAGCAGATGAGGTTGGTTTAGTCCCCATGGAAACCAGATCTCCCATTGAGCAGTAAACATATTTGGTACTTTTGTCATCTGAACCCATCAAATAAGTAAAAAAACAATCCATTTTTGTTGTACTCATATTGTCTTAAAAGAATAGATACTGTGAATCAGATTCATTGGCATGCATATCCAATTCTAACACAGATTTCAGCAAGTTGGCCTCATTTAAATTTTCCCATTTAGGATCATGATTTGACTCTCCATAGAAGTAATAAAAGTATTTGTAGGAACCATTTTATTAGAAATAAGTATGGTAAAATAACTCACCTTACCAAAAGGCGTATCTAAGAATATGATTCTTCATTTCCAAATTCTTCCTAGAAGCAAATAATCTCAATTTCAGAAGACCTTCATAATTAACACAAAGCAGACTGAATTTAAATAAATAAATTCATGCTATATCATTTCAATAGACTTTCAAAATGTGTGTATTCTACTTTAAGTACCAGAGACATTGTTCTTTAATTTAAATATATTGTAATAGGTGAGATAGTTCAAATGGTAGAACATATGTTGAGCATGTGTGAGGTCCTGAACTTGATCCCTAGTATTTTAAGGCCTCCAGCACAGCCAGGTATGATACTAGTGGTTCTGAATCCTACTGAGTATAGTCCCTATGAAAAAAAATATCAATCTTAGAACCTGCGAGAAACTAGCTTTTGAGTAACTAATTTTTCCTGTCCTTCAATATCTCACTCACTATCTTCAATGTGTTCTTTGCCACTCTGCCTTTTAATAGGACCCTGACCTCTGCCCATGCTTCTGCCCATGTTTCCTCCACCAGTTCTACTCCACTTCTCACTGCTCAAACACTCTCTTCCACCACTGAGCTTAAAGATCTTGCTGTAGCCCTGGTCTGCTCCCTGAGCACTGCAGAGTTAGAGCTCAAGACCTACTCCCACCAATCGAAGAAGACATCTTCATAAGGCAAAAGCAATTGTCAGGAAATAAAAGAGTTTTAAACCTGCGATTGGGAAAGAATTAAAGACCTAGAACTTGGAGTCTCACCCTCAGCATCCACAAAGCACCAGGATAACAGAAAGAAAAAAAAAAAACTCAGCAGTTTCAACATATGGGGAAAGAATTCCAGGTAAGTCCTCAATTACATCTGAATTTTCAATGCTAGTCAAAAGTGACTACAAGATGACAGTCCTGACGATAGCCATTAAACTGGGAAACCATTGAAAGAAAGAGAAATTCCATAAATATGAAGAAAATTTGATGAGGAAAAATTAAAATCGTCATCTAACAGAAATTAGTTAAATAAGGTCTCAGGCCAGATCAATAGTATAGACGATAGGCTTTGCATTTGGCTGACCTGGATTTAATCAATTCTTGACACCCCATATGCTCCCTAAAGAACCACTAGGAGTGATCCCTGATCACAGAGCCAGGAGTAAGCCCTAAGCACTGCTGGGTGTGCCCCCTCCCCCAACCCTAAAAGAAGAAAATAGTAGGTCTCAGCAGCAGAAAGGAAAAAAACAAGAAATTCACGACCTCAAATTGAGGCACATAAAATCAATAAAGAAAATTTAATAGAAACTACATATTTTTGGTTGTTCAAGTTTTTTATTTTATCTTTGCTTTATTTGTACTTGTGTATGTATTCATACATGGACACACTCTCTAGGAGCACAAAACAACTTCAATTGTTTTGAAATGAAAACAATTTTATTTATTGTCATGGACTTACTTTTGAAAAATGACTCACCATGAGATACAGTTACAAAGTTGTTGATGACTGAGTTTCAGGCACCAATTATTCCAACAATCATCCCTTCAGCAATGCATATTTCCCATCAGCAATATTCCCAGTTTCTCTAATGTCCACCCACCCCCCACTTGCCTCAATAGCAGACACTTCTCCTCTCTCTCTCTCTCTCTCTCTCTCTCTCTCTCTCTCTCTCTCTCTCTCTCTCTCTCTCTCCCCCCCCCTCTCAAAATATCTCTCTCTCTCCTCTCTCTCCTTTTAGGTATTCTTGGTGGTTTTCAATATTGTTACTGAAAGGTTATTATGCATATCACTTTATCTCCTTTCCACACTTGTGCTTTGTTCGGAGTGATCATTTCCAAACTATCATTGTCATAGTGGTCCCTTCTCTGTCCTAACTGCATTCTCCCTCCCACTTTCTGGCAAGCTTCCTAATATGGACCACTTCTCTTGTCCCTTGTTTCTATGTCTCTGGGTATTCACCAAATATGTTGTTTTTGTTGATGATTTCATATGCTATAATTGAGTGCAATCATTCTATGTTCATCCCTATCTCTCTGACTCATTTCATTCATCATAATACTCTCATTTCACTCATCATAATCCATCCATGTATAAGCAAATTTCATGACTTGATTCTTTTCCTAATAGCTGTGTAGTGTTCCATTGTGTAGATGTACCATAGATTCTTTATTCATTCATCTTTATCTCAGACACTTGGGTTGAGATATTTTGCAGATAATAGCAAGATAAAAGATATCAGAATTAAAGAAATTTTATCAGCTTATAGAAAAGGAGAAAAAAGGGAGGAGAGTGGCTGGTTGAAGAGACAGTAGCTGAGAACTTCCATAGTAGGAAACTATAGAGGGAATCTGTTATACTGACTGAGAAAGCTCAAAGAGTGTCAAACAAAATAAACTTAAGCAGAATAATATCAAGATACTTTGTACTCAAAATAAGAACTGAAGAGAGATATGGACTCTTTAAAATAACAAGAGACAAGCAACATCTCATATACCAGGAAAAAGACATAAAATTTACACGAGGTTTCAGATGAAACCCTGCAAGCAATGAGAAGCAAGAAAAGAATGGAATGACATATCCAAAGTACTGAATTCAAAGAATCCTCAACTAAGAGTTCTCTAAACTAAAAGTTATCACTCAGATTTGAGAGAAGTATAAAAATATTCTCTAAAGGGCAAGAGATAATATAGGGAAAAAGTCACTTGCCTTGAATGCAACTCATCCCAACTAGATCCTTGGCACCACATATAAACACCAGCACATCCAGGAGAGATCCCTGAGCGCAGAGCCAGGAGTAGACCCTAAGCACGACTAGGTGTGACCCCCTTGAAAACAAAACAAAACAAAACAAACCATTCTTCTGCAGTAGCTGAAGACATGTGTTGCATTCAAACCAACTCTACAAGAAATATTAAATGGCCTTGTATAAAAATCAAATGTTGAAGAGAAAAATAACCTAAATCCTCTTAAAAAATGCAAAAACTCCATCACAACAATAATCTCTCTAAATGTCGGTGAACTGAGCTTTCCTATAAAAGTCACAGAATGACTGGACAAATCCCCAAACAAAATCCAACCTTCTGCTGCTTACAGGAAACACACCTGAACGCTTAAGATAAATACAGGCTTGAAGGAAAGGGATAGAAAAATATCATTCAAAGTAATGATAGATATTTTTTAAAGGAAGGCCTGACAATATTTGTATCATGTAGCATTAAAGGTAGAGTAAGTAATAATAGTGGTATAGATATTAACTACTGGTTAAGGAATCAATAGATTAAGAGAACTTGACACTTACCGACCTTTATTATCCAAATTAAGGGTAGCAAATATTATAAAGCAATTACTAATACACCTGAAGACTTACATCAATAGCTAAAATTTTTTATAGATTTATGATAGTCCTTATATTTGCCAACATTATTCTTTAAGATTTCCTTCTGAGTATCAGGTTTGTATGTTAAAAGTATAAATGTTCTCATTGATCACTTGATCACTTGACATCCTGTTACTCATTTATTTGCTCGAGCAGATGCCAGTAATGTCTCCATTTGTCCTTGTCATGTGCTAGTGTAGCCCAATGGCATCTGCTCGCTCCAGAAACATGAAGAGCCTCAAACTGATTGTTCAGGGTCTTGATAAAGAAGTCTGACCATCTCATAGGTGGGCGGCCACACGATCTTTTGAAGTCTTGTTGGAATCCAGTTGGTAATGGCTCTAGTCCATCAGTCATCTCCAAATCTCAATATGTGTCCAGCCCACGTGATTTTCGACGCCTTGGCAAATGAAACAGTGTCCCTGATTCTTGATTATCGATGGAGGTCGGAACTCCGGATTCTTTCTTTCACTTGAGTGAAGCGTGATACTCCAAGCACAGCTCTTTTGATTCCTCTTTGGGTGACACAAATACTGTTCTCATCCAGTTTTCATAGGGCCCAGTTTTCTGAGGCGTATGTTAATGCAGGAAGAACAGTGGAATTGAAGAGATGCACCTAGAGGCAGAGGTTCTTTGTCCCCTTGGCTATTTCTTCGATGCTCTTGAAGGCATTCCAAGCTGCTCTCTTCCTTCTGCGCAACTCAGGTACCAGGTCATTGGTCATGTTGACTTCTAGACCTAGGTACACATAACTGTTGCATTCAGAGATGTCCATTCCATTGAGAGAGAATGGAATGTCAGGAATGAGACAATCTCTCATAAACATTATCTTCATGAGATTCAGCTGTAGTTTGAACATTCCATACTCACGGTCGAAGTCAGCCAGCATTTGTGTCGCTTGGCTAATGTTTGGTGTTGTTAGAACAATGTCATCAGCGAAGCAGAGGTGGTGTAGTTGCCAACTGTCTATCTTCACTCCCATTCCTTCTCATTCCAGTCATCGTATGACGTACTCAAAGGGTGGCACTGAAGACTTTCAGTGAAATGGTATCACCCTGCCGAATCCCTCTCTTGAGATGGATGATCACTTCCTTGTAGAATGGTGAGGTTCTGGTAGTGAATCCGTAATACAGCTCACTAAAGATCCTGAGTTTGAATGCCCTATTTTACTAGGGCTTCGATGATCACTTCAGTCTCAACAGAATCAAAGGCCTTCTTTAAACCAATGAATGTTAGACAGAGCAGCATCATGAAATCCCGAGAAACCTCAATGAGCTTGGTTGTCGTGTGGATATGGTCAATTATGCTGAATTCTTTGCGGAACCCGGCTTGCTCTCATGGTTGTCCTTCATCTAGTGTTCTGCCAATCCTATTCAGGATGACTTGAGTGAACAGCTTGTAGATGACAGACAACAGACAGATCGGGCAATAGTTGCCTATGTTGTGGATGTCTTCATTCTTGTACAGTAGTATAGTCCTGCTCATTTTCCATTGGGATGTAACCTTGCATTCAGACAGGTAGCGTGTGAAGAGCCGAGCTAGTGTATTGATGAGTACTGACGGCAGGTTCTTCAGCTGTTCGCATCTGACCGTGTCTGGACTGGGCGCTGTTCACTTCTTTACTGATGAAATGGCGTGTCAATTTCAAAAGGGAGAAAGTTCAGAACGACATATCCATCCTGCAGAATTTGGTATGTGGGCAGGTGGACGTGGCTATCGAAGAGATCTGAGTATAAGTCATAGATAATCTTCTCCATTGCACTTCTGGAAGATGTGATAGATCTATCAGGACGTCAGAGAGCAGTCATCTTGGTATTGTAGTTGGCTAAGAACAGGTGGGCATTGCCTCCACTACCCCCACTACCCAGACGCCACCACGCTCCAGGACACATTCCGAACTATGCTGCCGCTTTGCAGCCGCTCAACACATCATAAGACACTTAATACCCAACTTCCAAGATTACCGCACCGTATTTGATGGGGTTCAAATATGGTTTGAACCATGGGAATACCTGCAACGGTGATCAGAGGCCATTCTAAAAGTCTTTATCCTTCTCGAGAGCCTGGCAAACTACTGAGAATATCCCGCCCACACAGCAGAGCCTGGCAAGCTATCTGTGTCGTATTCCATATGCCAAAACCAGTAAATTGTTCTCATTAGACCTGAAAAATTTGATTAGTGAAAAGGTAGATTGTAGCAGTAAACATATAATATCTTAAAAATTCTATCTTCCTTCCTTTAAGAATAACAAGTATAACAATTTTGTATGTAGAGAAGGAATTTTGGCATGTACAAGAAATTTTATATGTAAAAGGTATATTCTGTCCATATGCTCCAGTGTTTGGAAAACAATGACTTTGAGCAATTATTTTACATTTATAACGCTAAAGAAGTAAAATATAAATGAGTGCTTAGTTCACCAATGATAAATTCGTATCTGAGTAACATTAAAAGTATCAAAAAATAAAACTATCAAATATACCTTCTATGCAAAGAACTGAGATTATTATTTTATGTCTTTCTTAATATTCATTTTAAGTATTGTAAAGGTAAAATTTTAATAATAATAAAACTCTCGTGAATACAGATTCACTCCTCTTAGTATACATTTACGTGTGAAGGCTACAAAATTGTTCAGTCTAAACCTTAGCAGACCTTACTAATTCATCCCATTATATTTTCCAATTGTATATAAAATTGTTCTTTTTACATCATTTATAGAAATTGACATCCATTTGATTTTAATATCTCATAAACACCAAATATCATGCTGCTGTCTATTTATTATGTTTGGGCACATTTTAAAGGGATGTATTCCAATATGCTGTGCTGTTGTCATGGCTGATGGTGATATTGTGAGAAAATTTCTAATATTTTTGTTAGAAACATCAATAGTATTTTTATTCTGTTCCAGTATAATAGAAAGTTTCAAATGTATTAGAAATATCTTTACAGGGGCTGGAGTGATAGCACAGCAGGTAGGGCATTTGCCTTGCACATGGCCAACCCGAGTTCGATTCCCAGCATCCCATATGTTTCTCTAAGCACCAGCAGGAGTGATTCCTGAGTACATGAGTCAGGAATAACCCCTGTGCATCTCTGTGTATAACCCAAAAAGAAAAAAATATCTTTACAAACTCTGAAAATTAACCATCTCAGATGGAAACTTTTTTACATTTGTACGTACAATGTTGGAGCAGAGTATTTCAAAGGTTGTCTATGAAACCTGAGGCAAGGACTAAAGCTCAATTTCTAGGGTTACTGGTCTTGCTTATTGCTAAGAGTGAATGGGCCAAAGATCAGTATTTCTCCCAGTATAATTTCCTATTTTCTTTCCAGCACTTTTCTGGCACAGTTTTGCTCTAGTACCTAACAACCATGTAGATAGATTTCATTCACAGATCCCAATGATCTCCCATAACTCTGACCTTCCTTCACATCTTAGGCCATTGTGGTCGCTATAAAATAACAAGATAAATATATTTACTAGCTTATTAAAAATTAGAAATTTATTTCTTGAACTGTGCTGTTTGGGAAGTCTAATTTCAAGGCACTAGCACATTCAGTGCAGAGCAATTAGCAGATTTCTATTAGAAGACAGTTCTTTTCATATGTTTTCTTGGTTGAAGGTCTTGGATGGTACTTTTAGTATTGTAGGGGAAAATGAGATCTCTGTGATCTTTTATAAGGTCAAGGTTCAATATATGAGTGCTCAACCCTATAACCTAGTCATCGTCCAAAGGCCCTGACTCCTAGTGTCATTTGTTTCATTGGAAGTTAGGCTTTAATATTTTTTATCTTGTGGCAACATACTCAATTCATACATTCTCCTACATTATCATAGAAGTGCAATGCAATTAGATAATTCATTTAATTTAATTACTTATATAATTTAAGAATATCCATGATTTATAGACTCAAGTAGTAGTTTTACAAATTATCCTAGAGTACTTTTTATGATGAGAAATTTACTCCTTTCTCAGAAGTACATTTTATTTTTAAATAGTACTGATTTTTTGGGAAAGTTTTCAAACCTTACTTCAATCTGTTAAAGTTTTGATCTCTGAAGAGATATAAACTATTTCTGGATCCTTTCTTGTTTTATATATTAGATCATCTAACAGTTGCCTCTAGTCCACCTGTGATACATCAACTAGTATATAGCTGTTTTCTACAATTTGATAAAGAAAGTAATTTAAAATTTAAAGTGAAAACAAAAATTAGTTTTATAAAACTGGTTAAAAAAACTTGGTTGTCCTTAGTTGTATAATATTATTCAATAACGTGTATGTTCTCAGTATGTAAACAGTCTAAGAATTTGCAGTTTAAACATTTCTGAGTTATGATCTATTGTAATCTATAATATTAGTCTATGCTCAGTGAGTCAGGGGAAAGTTTAAAATTTATTCTAACGAAGGTAACAATGTGAAAATTGCTAATTCATGAAGCTGATAGGGTATAAAGGCAAAAAGAACACTGAGTTATTATGGAAGTGGAAATTTTTTTAATTTAATTTTTATTAGTGACAAACAATGAGGTACAGTTGTAGACTTACAATTTTTTGTGCTTGGGTTTCAATTATACAGTGATTAAGTACCTATCCCTCCACCAGTGCCCATTTTCCACCACCATGGATTCCGGTATCCCTCCCACCCCCCTTCCCCCCCCATCCCAACCTGCCTCTGTTGCTGGGCATTCCCTTTTGTTCTCTCTCTCCTTATGGGTGCTGTGGTTTGCAAAAGAGGCATTGAGTGGCAATCATGTTTGGTCTATAGTCTACTTTCAGCATGCATCTCCTATCCTGGGAGGATCCTCCCAACACCCTTTATTTGGTTCCCTTCTCTATCTGAGCTTCCTTTTCCCCTAGCATGTGTGGCTGGCCTCCAAATCATGGAGTAAACTTCCTGGTACTAATCTTGGCTATTCTTGGGTGTTAGTCTCCTATTTTGTTACTTTATGTTCCCCAGATGAATGCAATCTTTCTATGTCTGTCCCTCTCTTTCTCATTTTGCTTAGCATGATACTTTCCATGTAGTAGGAAGTGGAAATTTTAAGCACCTACAAACTACAGAAATAGAGACACAACCAGGGAAGGAATTCTTACAATTCAAAAATGTTGATGAGATGTCTCTGAGCTGGCACTAGTTCTGAGATTAAAATAACTTTGAGGAATAAAAATTCAGATATTTAGTAGAAGGCAAAGATCTTCTGTTCTTGTGTTTCTGGAGGCTGTTGAAAATCTCCGGTTCTATAAATACTAGAAAACTACAAATAGTTTAGTTTCTGCTTCTAAAATGAACCATTAATATAGGCTGATGTAGTGAAGCTAGAGAGAAAATGATAGCAACTGGAAACTGATGAGAGCAGCAAGGAAATTGCATAAAAAAGTCTTTATCCTTTTTCTCATTCCTCAGACTTCCTTTAGAATTCCAATATTAGAGTTTAAGCAGAGTCAAATCAGAAATACAATTTGGAAAATACCACCCCATACACTATATAGAAACATATAGGGGTGGATTTTAAGACTAAAATAACTTAAAGCTTGCAGCTTTTAATAACTCGTGTGGATAGCTGTCTTATTAGTCTGATTTTTTAAAATTTTTTAATTTAATCACCGTGATATAGACCATTACAAAGCTGTTCATGGTTGGTTTTAGACATACAATATTCCAACACCCATTCCTCCATAAGTGTACATTTCCCACCACTAATGTCCCCAGTTTTCTTCCTACCATCACTCCCAGTCTGCCTCTATGTCAGGCACTTTTCTTCTTTTCTCTCTCTCCTTTCTTTGCATTATGGCTTGCAATACAGGTACTAAGTGGTCATCAGGTTTGTTCAGGAAGTTCAGAATTTTTATTGGGAAAGTAAAGATTAAGTAGCCTTTTAAACTGGGTGGCAGTTTTGAGGTGTGGACATGACTTCTGGGCTTCCAGAAGTACAGGAAGGTGAGGAAAGGTAGCCCATCCTGATTCCAAGAAAGCTTGGAGATTTGAGTCACAAAACTTGTATAACTGAATTTTCAGCAGGTTAATTTCTCGGTGACCTCTGACTCAAAATGGTAGGATCTGGCCAGGGACCCGGCAGTGATTTTGAATTATGGGAGCAAGCAACTGCTGAGGGCTCTGTTTGGGCAGGTACTGTGATCATCCAAACTCCTCTGATGTACTCCAGGTTATTCAGGCATGCAAGGGTCCAAGAAGATTCACTGTGTCTTTTTTATCTCCTTGAAGATTGATTCATAAGTCCTTGGATCAAGGCTGATAAATGAGTTTGTACAACAGAACTGGAAGTAGTTTATTTGTGTAGCCCCTGTGTAACTAAATCTTGGCAGTATAATTTCTTGAAAAACTTGATCCCAAGTTGTTGGAGTTCAGCCAGAGGCACAGGGGCAACTCAAGGCATCAGGAAGTCAAAGGGCACCATGAGGCTGCTAATGCTTTTGCCCCTGGGACCAGGCTGACTAGCTTACAGCACCGGGCCCTCTGGGCCCTATTGGTGATGGTGGCAGCGGCCTCAGCAGGGACCAGTACAGGAGCCAGGGCAGATATACATGTGACTTGGGAACTCCTGGTGGGCCACCATAACCAGTCGAGCAGAACCTGACCAAGGGGCACTTGGCCCCATTTTCCGATCCAGTCTCCAGCCAGTTGACTCTGAGGGAGATTTTCATTCATAGTGCACCTCAAACAGCACCAGCACTGATGAGGGCTTATCTGGGGGAGGAGTGGCAGCTAAAATACCTTGATGACAGTAAATCATCCATTGTGAGAACCCGAGGCACTCCCTCAACTCCAGGACCCAGACCCCACAGTGGTACCAGGCTAGACCTGAAGAGCAGTAGTCATTCACACAAAAATTCTGCCTCTGGGTAGCCATCAGGCATCCCCATTCCTAGTACCAAGAGCTGAGGTAGCTCCATCAGCTGTGATGCTAGTGTGGCCATCTTAATGGGTCACACTCTAAGCCAGCATTCCCTGGTTACCAGGTTGGTTTTGCTTAGAAGAACTCTTTTTTGAGATAGACTATTTAAAGGGCACTTACGTTCATTCATGCAGAAATTTATGGCTGCATTGGCCAGCTTTTCAGAGCTCTCAGAGCTGCGCCAATCTGCCAGCTCTCATGCCTGCCACTCTGCAGCCACTATCTTGGGGCCAGAGCTGTAATCACATTGCAACCATGCCATTATTTATGAAGTATTTAATGTGTGATAATTACTAGGTAAAGGTTTGTTGTTACGCATTTTAAATGTTATTCTGTCACATCAGTTGTTCTGATTTGCACAATTTTAATGTCCCTCGCAAAGTAATATTGGATCTATTGATTGTCATTCCCAGCTTGGAGTCATCTGCAGATGTAAGAGATCATACTTTCAGTGTAAGTAACTGACACAACACATATTATAAAACCGTCCTTCTATAACTTTAGAGGACATAAATATTACTTGGACTTCTAGCAAAACATAGATTCCCGAGCTCGCTCAGAGAATTAGTTCTTCGGTAGTATTTGTCATATTTGAATTCTTGTGTCTCTAAGAAGCTTATTGGTGTGCAGATGCTATTCATTCTTAGGTAATTTTTGTTTGTTTTGTTTTCCAGGCCATAAACTGACTTACTCAGGGCTTACTCCTAGCTCTGCATTCAGGGATCACTCCCAGCAGGGTTCAGGGTGTGGAAGTGTAAATTGGAAACAGGTTGTTTTTGTTGTATATGTTGTTCGGATGCCTGGCTATGGGCCTATTCTGAGCATGAATCCAGAGTGGCAACATGGAACTGTACCTATGTGCCTGTGCATCACCTCCCATACAGGAGTGATCCAGACTGTCTATGTGTTACCCTCCACCTTCCCACCACAGGTGCATAAATGAGAGAATTCTAAAATTAAAGTCACCACCTATGGGAAACAGAATAACCATCCAGATGAAGCAAAAGAAAATAACCTGAATGAGGAAAAAAATAAGCAGAAAACATCCATATAATGTGATGAAAATCCTAAAAGAAAATGCAAGATCTCAGAGAAAAAAACTAAAAAGTGTAGAATTTATTGATATAAAAACGAAATTATAGAGACAAAACTCTAGTACAGCACGTAGGGTGCTTGGCTTTCTTGTAAACAGCCCAGATTCAATCCGCAGCAACTATATAATGCCCCAAGCTTGCCAGGAGTGATCCCTGAGCACAGAGCCAGGAGTAAGTCCTGAGCCTTGCTGGGTGAGCCCCCCAGAAAAATTATAAAAAAGAAAGAACTTAGAATTGGACAGACATTGCCATGAAATTCAATAAGGTTAGAGTTATTTAATCTAACACAGAAAGCGGGTCTATGAAACTGAAGAGAAAAATAAATAGGAAGGGATGAAATAAAAATGCCAGTTCAGCTTTTTAAAAATATTTTTCCTATATATTTATTACTGGTATTGTTGTGGGATTTGGGCCCAGGTGGACCAGAAAAAAAGTCACACTCACAATGCTTTAGAAGCAGGATTTATTGGCAACCAGCAGGTCCAGCTGAACTCCTGTTCATTCAGACTGGGACCAGAACAAAGGTAAAGATCTCAGTTTCACAGGACATCTGATTTGGATGGGGCATTTGCAGGCAACAGGAGGGAGTTACGGGACCAGAAATTTCTAAGCATGTTACTTGTGTCATTTCAAGGACACTCCAAATCCAACCTGTGGTTACAAAGAAGGACTTTATTTCAAGACTGTCCCATCTGGGTTTTGGCAGTCTTTCATTTCTCCAGCTGCTCAGCTGTTCCTGATGGAAGCAAGAGAAACAGGGGCCTATTTAATACTGATATGAGCAGTCCTAAGTAGACTCCTGTAGATACCTGTCCAATGGCAAAAGAAGCAATGCAAATGTGTACAAGTGGAACGATCTTCGAAGGCTTTTTCAAAATTAAATTTTTGTTAAAATAAAAGAGCCTCCTGGAAGACACTTAGCAAATGGCATGCTGCTGGTGCTGGCCTCATGCTGCAAGACAGGTGGTCTTCTCTCACTAGTCCTGGGCCACCACTTGGTGCTTATCTTAGTCAGATATTGTCAAATTCCATGAGAAGGGGGCTGGCTGGGTAAGTGGCAAGAATGTAATGATGCGACAGTATTTCTATTTGTTAATTTTAAACTAATGGTTTGCTAACTTGGCTGAAATTATTTATGATCATCTGGAAGATTTTACTGAGACAGCCAAGCCTCTCAGTTCTTCAGGAGTTTTGCAGGGCTTAATCAAATTTGGGAACTACTAACTTAAATTGATGGCAATATATTCAGGGTTTCCTTTACTCTACAACATAAACTTCAGTCAACATCTGTGATTTTCAGTCAGGCAAAATGACAAGAAAGCAGAACATTCGAAGGTGCAAAATTATGTAGGTATGAGGGAGGGTAAAAGGAGAATATTAGGATGGTAAAATACGTACAAATGAATCAACAGACATAAAAACACTGGCTTGAACCCAGTACCAGTACCACCCCACGTGCAAAGTGTCATCCAAGCCCGGCTCAACATAAAGGTGAAATCTTTGGTACACCACAATCTAGTATATGTGAGTGCACAACTAAAGAATGCAACCCCAAGAGCGTTGAGCTGATTCTGTGAGAATCACAAACAAGTGTGTGGATCCCATCAACACAACAACAAAGGGAAAGAAAGAGAAAAAGGAGGGAGCATAACATAACTCACACCGTAATCATGCCGTTGGACCTCACACCAGGCTGTTTTATTCCGGGTATCCCAGAGTGGGGAGGGTGAGGCCCCTTCCCACCCCAATGGACCCAGTCCCAGCAGCTGGAAACCTACAGAATTTACCCACGGCCATTCTCACGGCCACTCTGCACATGCTCCAGCTGAGCCTCATCCAGAAGTGAACATATTTCTGGACTGCATGGCCACCAATGCGACAACTCATACCTCACACCACCCATAATCCAAGAGTACAGCAACATATTCAATGGGGTTAAAAGTAGAAGGCAACCAATCTTAGAGGGAAATATTTTTTAAAGATACATATATATGTGTGTATATATACATACACATATATATACATATATATAATAGCACATAAGGCTCAACCTTTAACAACATGTTAATTATCTCTTACAGAAGGGCTTAATGGCCCATGGGTGAAATACAATAATCTTCACACTCTTTCTGCTAAGGAAACTTTTTTGTAGCATTTTCAGTGGTTTTCCATAAAAAACAATACAGAATAAATTATTTAGGTTCTAATTAGGGCAGGGGTTGTGGTTTGGGATGGAAGCATGCAAAATATGGTGGTAGGAAGGTGTAATGGTGGTGAGATTGGTGTTCAAATATTAAATGTAATCAAATACTGTGAACTACTTTGTTGTTACTGTTGTTACTGTTACTGTGTCTGGCATATCGAATATGTCACAAAATAAAAAATAATAAAATAATTTAAAAAGAAAAAAAGTAAAACAAAAAAGTAAAAAAGGAAACTATTTAGCTGGCTAAATTAAGACAAAAATATTTCATCTTTATTCTGTAACAATGGCTATTGTGAACACATTGTCAAGAACAATAGGGTGTAGATATCTCTTTGAATTAGGATTTTTGTATTCTTCAAAGATACCCTTCTTTTTTGGTTTTAATAAAGGTTTAGTCCCTGTGCAGAAGTTTTTTAATGTAGTCTCATCTGTTTAATTTTTCTTTAATTCTTTTGCCATTGGAAACATATCTACAGAAACATAATTAAGGCACCTGATTCAGTATCATAAAAGAAAGGAAGAGCCAAAACTGTTTAATTTGTAGATGGCATGATTTTAAGTGGAGAAAACTGTGTGATCAGAGAGATCATTTGGAGCAAAGGCACTTGCCTTGCATCTAGCTGAATGTGGTTCAATTCCCATCACTGAATAGGAGTCCCCTGCCACAGCCAAGAATGACCGCTGAGCACAGAGCCATAAAAAGGTACTGAACATCATGAGGTATGACCCCCAAACCAAGAGAAAAAGCTTGTGAATACACAAAAAATCTATTAGCAACTATGAGTACAATATTGTTGCAGGCTGAAAATCAATATAGAAAATATTGTTGTATTTCTATATGCAGTGAACCATCAGGAAAAGAAATTAATAAAAAATAAAATAAAATTTTACAATTGTACCAAAAAGAAAAATTACCTTGGCAATAATTTAATAAAGGATGTGAGAGCTGGAGAGATAGCACAGCGGGTAGGGCATTTGCCTTGCAAGCAGCCGACCAGGGTTCGATTCCCAGCATCCCATATGGTTCCCTGAGCACCGCCAGGAGTAACTCCAAGAGTGCAGAGCCAGAAGTAAGCCCTGTGCATCGCTGGGTGAGACAAAAAAAGCAAAAAAAAAAAAAAAAGGATGTGAAAGATTTGTATCTTAAAAACTTTAAGACATTGCTGAAAGAAATTGAAAATTTATCCACCCCCACAAACAAAATAAAAAAAGGGAGCAATAACAAGAAATAGCAAAAGATACTCTGTGCTCATAAACAAAAATAATAAATTCAAAACCTTGAAATGACCTTTTTACCTGAAGCAATATATGTATGTATTTGTCTATGTATATATCTACATATTTTTATGTAGATATACATGGATATATCATAGTACACACACACATAAAGGAAAAATGAATAAAATTGGAGAAATTATGCTCCTTGATTTCAAAATCTTCTCCATTAACAAAATCAACATTATATTGGAATAAAAATAAACAATTCAATAGAACTCCATTTAGTATTCAGAAATAAGCCTGCACATATACAAGCAAATAATTATGATAAAGGAATAAATAACATACAATTAAGTAATGAAAGCCTCTTCAATAAGTGATGCTGGAAAACTGGACAGCCACACATAAAAGAAAAAAACTAAACTGCTACATTTTAATTGTACTCAAAAATAAATCAAAATAGAATAAAGATTTCAATATAATAGCTGAAACCATAAAAGGTTCTGGGAGAAATCATAGGTAACTATAGCATCTTGGTGAATTGAATTATTTCATTATCACAACAACCTCTAAAATGGGATTTGCTATATGTTTTACTACTCAACAAACCGAGTCATAGTAATGTTAACTAACTACCCTAAGGCCAAGCAGTTGCTAAAGCCCAATTAGAAATCAGAGAGTCTAATTTCAAACTTTGTTGTCTTAAGCTACCCTTGAGGTACACTATATACCAAACACAGTAACAATTGTCACAATGGAGACATTACTGGGTCCACTTGAGCAAATTGATGAACAATGGGAGGACAGTGACAGTGAGACAGTCTTAAGTATTATGCTTTTCTTTCTAAATAATTGGTGAGGAGGGATTAGAAAGATAACACTAAATTATAGGAAAACAATACAGAGCAATACTTAGAAGCAAGCAATCTGGAATCATGTCGATTTGAAGAGGATTCAGGTTCAAGTCACCAACAAAGTGAGTTACCTAGCTTCTCATTACTGAAATTTTTCATATGTATAATAGAAATAACAGGAACACTTGTTTCACAGAGGTACTAGATAGTAAATAAACTAATATTTTAGCTGATTTTTGAGAAAAGAGAAAGCAACCAAGGAAACTGGGGAGGTGTGGTCACTGTGGTATGTTATGAGAAGCCTGGGCTCTATCCAAATTCTAAGTTCACCTGATTGACCTGTTGCAATCATTGCTAGAACCTGTTTTACTGTTCAGTATGTCTTGCTTGTCATAATAAGAAGATATACCTAGTATAGTGACCTACACAGTACTAGTCCGAGCGAATCATTTAGAGGGAGAGCTGCTCAGATGACTGAGTTGAAAGTGCCATAATCAGAAACAAAAGATCTGTGCTTATAGACAGGTAATGGCCCATTGGATAGATTTCAAACTGTTAAACTTGACAATTTCCAAATGCAAAACAGTATAAGCATGTAATTTGAAGTATAGGGTGAGTATCTGGGCAAAGAGAAAGGGAAGAAAAAGGATAAGTATAGGATGTATTCTAGTGAGACTGAGTCTATAATCTTTGAAGCCAAGGGTCAAGCTAGAAATTGTTCATTAAGGCCATGTGTGGCCTAAAACCCTCTAAATACCGGGCCTCAATAAATTTATCCAAATTTCCAATGGTGTACGAGTTTGAATTTTCTTCACTGCAGGAAGCAATAACAAAGCCATGCCAGAGTAGAAAACAGTGTCCTATCTCAGTCTTGAAGTCTTAATTCACCTAATTCCCATTTCCAGGCCATCAAAACCCATACACCACTAGAAACTTGGACAAATTTATTGAGGCCTGGTCATTTGAGGGTCTCAGGACACACATGGAGTTAGGTGAGCAATGTCAACTGTATATAAAGAACTTAGAAGAAGAAATAGGGGTGGGGGGTGCTATCTGATTCTATGAAAAGTAACTATCTATTCTATCTGATTCTATGAAAAGTAACTATCTATTCTATCTGATTCTATGAAAAGTAACTATCATTCATTTGAAGGATCACTGGCATACCGCTCGTGAAATTTAGTGACTCATTATAATTTTTCTTACCTTTGTGGTTTTTACATCGATAAAATTTCTCAAACCAACAAGCTTTAAAAGAACATATCACCTCTCACATAACATTCCAGAAATATGGCAAATAACTAGTGTGACTGGAAGTGAACCTATGACTGGAAACCAAAGCCAAAATTTCTGCATTCCTTGCAAGTACCCATAGTTCCTTTAATTATACTTGGGCTTGTAAACAGGAAAGTGTTTCACAGATGTTGAGAATCCAAGAGGTAAGCCAAAAAAATAAAATAAATATATGGTCTGGCTAAACCAAACTAGATTAAAGCAACATGATTTACTAAAAGAGAGGAATGTTTTGGAGGAATAGTAGCAATAATGGTGTCATATGGAAAAAATGCTCATTTAAGAAAATGCTGTGACAGGAAGAGTATCCATTTAGATGAATATAATAAAGATATAGCACTGTAGCACTGTGCTCCCATTGTTCATTGATTTGCTTGAGCAGGCACCAGTAACATCTCACAACAAATTATGAGACTTGTTGTTACTGTTTTTGGCATATTGATTATAGCCATGCGGGTGAAGTACTCTCAGTAGCTTGCCAGGCTCTCCGAGAGGGGCAGAGGAATCAAACTCAGGTTGGCGATGTCACCTGCTTGAAAGGCAAACGCCTTACCCACTGTGCTATCATTCCAGCACAAAGATGTAAGGAATAAAATAAGAGAAAAACATATGTATACATATATATATACATATACATATATATCACTTTATCACTGTTATCCCATTGTTCATCAATTTCCTCGAGCAGGCACCAGTAATGTCTCCATTCATCCTAGCCCTGAGATTTTAGCAAGTGCCACATTGGATGCTCAGGGGAATGAGACCCATCATTATTACTGGATTTTGGCATATCAAATACGCCATGGGGAGCTTGCCAGACTCTGCTGAGCGGGCAGGATACTCTCAGTAGCCTGCCGGGTTCTCTGAGAGTGAGGACTAGACAATAAGAGGTCCTGCAGCTGCAAATGGGGCAGCAGGTTTCTGGGAGCTTGGTCTTACAGTCTCTGGATCTTGGCCATTGATGGGATTACACTGCGCTGGGGACAGTTGGTGGGTGTAACTATCTAGCTACTGTAAGACGGGGTATCTGGGTGGTGGAGGCCCAGTCCAGATCTGAGCAGGCTTGAAGATCTCAGCCCCGGGTCCCGCACACCTGGGTTCCTCTGCTGGTTCCTTTGTGTGTGAGGCTCATCCGAGCGAGTAGAGAGTGGTCTTGAGCATGGCTGTGGCTGGATTCTGGAGGTCTTCAGCTGCCGGGGCTCTGCTCAGGGCAGGGAGGGAAACTCAACCCTCAATGTATATATGGGCTGGAGCAATAGCACAGCAGGTAGGGCATTTGCCTTGCATGCAGCCGACCCGGGTTTGATTCCTCCATCCCTCTTGGAGAGCCCGGCAAGCTACCAAGAGTATCCCCCCCACCCGAAATGCAGAGACTGGCAAGCACTCAGTGGCATATTCAATAAGCCAAAAACAGTAACAACAAGTCTCACAATGGAGCTGTTATTGGTGCCCACTCAAGCAAATCGAACAATGGGAAAATAGCACTATTTTCCATATATATATACATATATATATATATATATATATATATATATATATATACACACTCCTGGCTCTTAGCTTAGGAATCACTCCTAGCAGTGCTTGTGGTTACAATATGGAGTGACAGGGTACAAACTAGGGTTGGCTGCATGCAAATGTGTACTATGCTCTGACCTGCTAAAGCATATTTTTTAAACTTTCTGCTTCATAGACAAAAAACCTTTTCCTGTAATCATTTATAAACTTTCCTTTGGGAGAGAAAAAGAAGCTATAATCTATGCTTCTGTGGCAATTAATAAAAATGCTTTTTCAGTTCTCTCAAATATATTCAAATTATCAAACATGAATATCACATTTTGCTCATTCACTTTTTTTCTAAGTCCTGAGGTTTTGCGGGAAATCTAGTATCCAGATTTCCATCTATTCAGCATTACAAAGTCTCTAATGCCAATAGAAATCTCATAAAATCTGATAGTGAATTATTTAAGACCAAACATTTAAGAGGCAGTTTGCAGAGAAAATCCTATTGTGTTTTTTAAGAAAAAACAAAGTGCTTTTTCCTTACTGAACATTTAGAAGGTACAGATGAAGTTGATTGAAGTCATTAGACATGAACTATTTCAAAGTGACTTTCCATAAGAAGAATTTTTGTTTATTAGAAATTAGCACATAGCTTATAGCATATTTCATTAGAAACCTTATGTGGGAACACAAGTTGCTATCTGATGTGTTTTCCCAGAATTCCTGTTCCTTCTCACTCTACCCAGCAGGAAGTGGCTGTGGTGACATCTGTTTCTTGTCGAGCTATCAAGAACGATAAGCAGCTTCTTGAGTTCCCTATGTCGTGGAGTTTCCCCCATTTTCTCCAAAAGCTATTGTACTCCTTTTCTGCCATATGGAAAAGATAAATTCCAGAACCTAAAATATCAGAGGAAAAGAGAAAGGAGAATAAAACTCTTTGAACACTGATCATGAAAGAAATATTTATAGAGTATGTTCAAAGGTGTTGGAGTTCATGTGTTATTGTTATTAAATTAGTGACCACATCAAAAATATGTTAGCTTGCTAAATATTTCTTTTTATAACATGCTCTTCAAAAGCTAAAGTGGCATAAGCTATTAAAATACTGAGGGACCATTCCAAGTTATTTATGACTATATAACAAACCCCCTAAAATTTAGGCTTTTAAAATTACATTTATTATTGATCTGATGAAAATGTGGTTTTACTAAGTTCATCCGGGGGTCTAGGGGGTCTCAATTAAGATTCCTTTTTTTCTGGAAGGTGGTGGGTGGGAGAATTGAGCCAGCCTCGGCTCTTCTCAGGGCTTATGTGCTCAGGAGCCACTCTGGGAAGTGCACAGGGAGCCACATGTGGTGCTAAGAATAAAACCAGGCTGGATGCATGCAAAACAAGCACCTTGTTTGCTGTACTGTTACTGTGGCCCCATAGAAAAAGTTTCTTTTATAATAGCAATAAGATTTTTAGCCATAGGTACTCACCTGAGACTTTCCCATACTAGGTAGCCATGAGGGCTCACTCACAAGGCTGCACTGCTACAGGCTATTTCTGGGAACTCAGCTAAGATTTGACATTCAATTAGACTCTTCTCTTCTTGTGGCTTGGAGTTCTTATGGCAAGTAGCTTGATTTAAAGATGTCATATCCAAAGGAATAGTGTTCCATAATACTCAGAAAAACAAAGGGAAACAAAACTTCTTAGTACCCATATTTGAGGTCAGGTGGTGTTACTTCCAATATATCTTACTGTTGAAAGGTAAGGCCTTACATCCACTCAAATTTAAGCAGAAGAGTACATATAAGAACTAGAATACCAGTAAACAGGCTTCCATGAGGGAAACCTCTGAAGACCAGTTACCAAACCCCAAATTTAAACTGTATATGAAAAGCTAGTGAGAAGTTCTATGTGCAAAATATTTGAACTTTAAAGTATTTACAGATTCAGCATACAATAGATATAATATATTTAACTTTATTCATTGACTCAAAGATTACTAATGTTAAACTCTGTTGTTTTCATCTTCATATCCATAGTTTTTAAAAATATGAAGTAAGTCATATATCACTATCACTGCAATATTTAGGTGTTATTTCCTTCTTTCTTTTATTCACAATTTTAAATAATGTGGGCAGCATTTACTATTCATTAATAATGTTCCAGATAGAAACTCTCATTTCAAACTTATAGACATATAGCTAGACCAAGGCTCAACTATCAAGAATTTGCTAGGCATTACATATGTAGTGAGTAAGAGGCAGAGATGCAACTGTAACCTAGAGTATATGATAGAGTATATAAATACTATGCAAAATACTCATAAATATAGGAAGAGATACCAAATTCTTTACCTAGACTCAGTGTCTCAATATCAAGTACTACAATCACACTATTCTGCAAAGCTTTAATTCCCTTCTAAAATGACAACCAGTCCTGTGCTTTTTTATTATTCATTGAAGAATAGAAAGACACACATGGAGCATTGGGGTGTGTCAAAAGAGAATCTTAGAAATATAGCACAGCGGGTAGGGCGTTTGTCTTGCACGCAGCCAACATGGCCGACACGAGTTCGATTCCTCCGCCCCTCTTGGAGAGCCCGGCAAGCTACCGAGAGTATCTTGCCCGCACGGCAGAGCCTGGCAAGCTACCAGTGATGTATTCGATATGCCAAACACAGTAACAACAAAAGTCTCCAATGGAGACGTTACTGGGCCTGCTCGAGCAAATCGATGAACAACGGGAGGATAGTGATACAGTGATACAATGATACCATTATGGGGTCTCTAGACTCTGCGCCAGGCTGTTTCCACTCGGGAAACCCCAGGCGGGGGTGGTGAGAGCCCTCTCTGCCACATGGGACCCAGCCCCGGCAGCCAACCTCCACTACCCAACCGCTGCCATGCTCCAGGCCACTTTCCTGATGGAGCGGCTGCATCATGGGACACATCATGGGACACTTTCTACCCAGTATCCATAAATACCATACCATGTTTGAAGGAGTTCAGACAGTAGGCAATGATCATAAAGAGAAATTTATATATATATATAAATTGGAGTACCCAACAAGCTACCGAGAGTAACCCACCCACGTGGGCAGAGCCTGGCAAGCTACCCGTGATGTATTTGATATGCCAAAACCAATAACTATAATGGGTCTCATTCCCCTGACCCTGAAAGAGCTTTCAATCGTTGGGAAAGACAAGTAAGAAGAGGCTGCTAAAATCTCAGGGCTGGGATGAATAGAGACATTACTGGCACCTGCTTGAATCAACTGATGAACAACGGGATGGCAGTGATACAGTGATACAGTGACAGGGTCTAGAAAGACAGTAGAGTAGATAGACGCTTGCTCATGGCAGACCTGGGTTAAATCCCTGTCCCCCCATGGTCCCCTTGAGCTTTGCCAAGATTGAACCCTGAGTGCAGAGCCGGGAGTAAGCCCTGAGAAGCTCTAGGTGTGCCCCCATGCAAAAAAAAAATATATATATATATATATATATCCCATTATAGTATTTGTGCTTTGCTTATTTGCTTAGGTAACTTTGATGAATATTTAAGAAAGTAAGAAAGTAGAGATTTATTATAGATTAGACACTGTCCAGTCAGAAAGCAATATATGATGGGGTATCCCAAAAAAACCCATCTGCAAAAGAGCAGACTAGAGTGAAGATAAAGCGTAATTGGTTAAAAAAAAAAAAAAAGCAATCCTTCTAGCTATCCAGGATGGGGGATTCTTGGTGTTTTACGGTTTGCACAGTGACCTCATTTCTGTTCCTGCTTAGACAAAATTATGAAATAGTCTTGTTTTGTCTCACTTTATCATGGTCACAAAGTGACGTCTGCTTCTGGTGTTCTGTGAGATTGTTTATATCAAAAGAACAATGTGGCCAGAGTCTAGGAACACTACAGCCTAGTTCCTGGCTATCAGTGGCTGTGGGGTTTTGTTGTATTTTTTTAAGTGAGGTGATTTCTTTTTCTTGAACAATCAGGGTATGTCCTATTTAATGTATCAAATCACTATTTTGCTTTAACGTGTAAGGTACTGAATCAAACATCTAAGTAAAGACAAATACATGTTTTCAATTTGTAATTTTAATTGATTTTGTTTTTAAAATATTGTATGGAAGAGAATTTTATTTTCAACTGGTTATTTGCAATATAAAGTATACTTTTTTTTATTTTTGGATCACAACCGGCGATGCACAGGGATTACTCCTGGCTCTGCACTCAGGAATTATTCCTGGCGGTGCTCGGGGGCCATATGGGATGCTGGGAATCAATCCGGGTCGGCTGTGTGCAAGACAAACACCCTACCTGCTGTGCTATTGCTCCAGTCCTCTATACATTATACTTTTAAATGTGTTTTAAATTATTGTATTTATGGAGAAAAAAAAATTCCAAGTCAACAAATCACTGCTTAACATATAGCAACAAGATTTGATATACTGATTTTATTTGAATAAGACATATGCTTTAATATTTATGCTTACCTGTTAATTCTACATTAATTGCTTTTGACATAATTTTCTATAACATTTATACTAAAATTAAAAAAGAACAGGAATATTGAACCCAGATAAACTAAGATGTCCAAATAATATATAAGATTCACAGAAATTCTATCCCATATTAACTAATGGTAATATCCTTCATCCAGATATTTTTATTACACAATTGAACATCTTGACTGACTCACTTACATGTCATTAAGTTTTAAAGCAAAGTTTAGAAAATCAGATTGGATAGTATTCAACAGTTGCCAGACTACAGCTCTCAGACTAAAAAAAAAATGCAAGATATTTTGGTAAGAAAAAATAAACTACTCCTAGATTCTAGAGTATACTGTTTGATTTCTCTGTATTTTCTTATTCCTTTATTTGAAGTAAAAACTGAGTGAGCTTGAAAATCTTGTACACAATTCTACTATTATTTTTACTATATCCTTCATGATGCTGCAGACGCTTCTTAAAGGGATTGTTTCTCTATTAACCTCAATGCTTAATAGAATCTAATGGGAGCACAAAAATGTCTGTTGAAACAGAAGAAGGAGGGAAGGAAGGAAGGAAGGAAGGAAGGAAGGAAGGAAGGAAGGAAGGAAGGAAGGAAGGAAGGAAGGAAGGAAGGTTAGGAGGGAGGGAGGGAGAGAAGGAGGGAGGGAGGGGGAAAATGACCATTTATTCTTAGTTCATAAATAACTGGATTACACAGAATTTTTTTTCATAATTTTAGAAGTTATTTTTGTAAATGAACTAAAAGGTTATTTTGTAATTAAACTATAACCTAATGCTATGAAGGCATACAATGAACAGTTTGTATTAAAATTATTTTCTAACTTATGTATGATCTAATTTATTAATCCTTAATGTGAAGTTGCATTTTTCATTTTCTGTACCCATAAAACAAGATGTTTTCTAAAGATTTTTATTGTTTTGTTTTTGGAATTTGTTTTAGAAAATATAAAACAGGTGTGGAATCAGCTGTAGTCATTTAAAGAAACATACAAATAAATTTTTGAGATCTATTTTAGAAAACATGCAAAGAGTTTCATTTTCATTGCAAATAAAACAAATATTGCTTTTTATAAATACCACATTAAATGTCTTTTAAATTAGCATCATAACTTTAAAAAATGAACTTTAATGTCTAGAGTGTAAAAGAAGGACAAATAGCAAGTTTATTAGTTCACAGATACTTATGGCCAAATATTAATCATGAAATATGTTGTTAAAGATCATGATTACATTATTTCTCTTGAAATCATACACTGTGACTAAATGTTTTGTTCTCTAAATTGTGAATAATTTTTGAAATTATATTTGTCTTGTTTATCCTTTCCATTGTTTAAGAGAACTTAAAGACCAAAAACAATTCAAGTTATGCCAAACAATAATTCTGTAAATTATAATACTGTCTATATAAATTTTTCATCTCTTAGTACAGTAAAATTAAAGGCTATCTGTACAGATCTTTTCAGTCTCTGTTGTGGATGATGAAAGAAGTCATAGAAAGATTTTTCTTTTCAAAAGTGAAGTGCAGAAATATTTTATTCAAGCATTCTGACAAATGTCTTGTTATTGTTTCCTCCAATGTGTAATTAATTAATTAAACAAAAAAAATGTAGCCTACTTACTTGCACAGAAATCTCATCTTCCTGAAATGTCATAGATTTCGACTTCTCTTGTCTTACCCCTTCTAAGTCTTGTACTTGTCTACAAGAGCCAATCTATTAGCTACATACTTACACTGATCTCATACACCACTTTAAGTTCACCAGAAATTTGGTTTTGAACGAGGAAACCTTGAAAGAAGACAAGTGTTCTCATTTTGAGGTTTGTGGGACCGTGTGCTCCTATTTTCTATTCCTCTCTTCAAATCCATTCTTTCTAATCCTCTCTATTTGCTTGGAAGCTGAGCTCTGGGGTCATGAAGTGAGTTTCTTTTCTTGCTGGCAATGGTATCACATTTAAACCTCAGAGGGAAGGAGTGTGAGGTCAGGGATTTCTTTCTTAGTTGCCTTTTGCTGTGTCATTGTGCCTTAGTTATGAAATTTCTCCACAGACATCCTCCCATCAGACTGCCGTTTAGTCCTGACGACCTTCTCCTGCAGCCCGTCACACATTCCCCATCACTGATCTCTCTCAACCTGACAGGGATGATGATTATGTCATTTGGATAACCCTAAAGACTTGCCTGCTCTGCAGAGTTTCCCCAAATCCTGAAATGTTATAAGAAATCTGGAAGATGATCTAAAAAAAATTGTCACTAGCATAACTAAGAAATATTATCGAGAGTCGTGTTTCAGCCAAATATTACTAAGAAAGCTTCTCTGCACAACATCAGTATAGTATGCACCCTGAGGAAGCTGCCATCACAGTAATCTGATTTGTTTTGTTTTGTTTTGTTTTGTTCTGTTTTGGGATCATACCCAGCAATGTTTGGAACTTACTCCCGGCTTTGTGCTCAGGGGTCACTCCTAGTGGTGCTTAGAGTTCCCCATATATAATGGTGCAGATCAAACCAGGTGAAACACATGAAAGGCAAAACCCACTTCTGCCTTTCGTGTCCCATAAATAGTAATCTCCCTCATAAATTGATGAAGTCAGTTGAAAATGTCCAGTACAGCTTCACATGGCTCATATGATGAAAATGTCATTTCACACCTGTCACTTTCCTCCCCCAAACTCTTTTTCTCTTTTCTTTTCTTTTCTTTTCTTTTCTTTTCTTTTCTTTTTTTTGCCTTTAGGATCACACCAGCGATTCTCAAGGGTTACTCCTTGCTCTGAACTCAAGAATTTCTGCTGGCAGGACACAGGGGACCATGTGGGATACCCCAAGTCAGTCACATTCAAGACAAATGTCCTCCCTGCTGTACTATATCACTTCAGCCCCTTCTCCCCCAAACTCTTTATTCTAACCATGAGAAAATATATTAACTTCTACAAAATATCTGACCAGTAGCACTGTCTGTAGCACTGTCCTCTTGTTGATCATCAATTTGGTGGAGTGGGCACCAGTAACATCTCACAACAAATTGTGAGACTTGTTACTGTTTTGGCATATTGAATACGTCACGAGGAGATTTCCAGGCTTTGCCTTGTGGGTGAGATACTCTCGGTAGCTTCCTGGGCTCATGGGGTACTCCTTCTAAATGTCACGGTCATGGTCCTCCTGTTATTCATCGATTTGCTCGAGTGGGCCCAGTAACATCTCCATCGTGAGACTTGTTGTTACTGTGTTTGGCATATTGAATACATCAAGGGGAGTTTGCCAGGCTTTGCCATGCGGGCGAGATACTCTCGGTAGCTTGCCAGGCTCTCCAAGAGGGGCAGAGGAATCGAACTCGGGTCGGCCATGTTGGCTGCGTGCAAGGCAAACGCTCTACCCACTGTGCTATCGCTCCAGCCCCCTTTTAAATGTAAACTCTTCAAAAACAAAGTCTGGGAAACTGTTGTGACTGAATAGCAAAAAGAGACGTGAATTATAAATACAACATTATATCGCAGACTACATACTTGAGTAGAAATGAGACATATATACATTATAATAAATATAGACATATATGTGCACATATATGACTATATAAATATACAACGTAATAATACACTGCTATAAAATATGAAATCTTGCAATTTGCCACTATGTAGATGAATCTGAAGAAAATCAGGGTGAGTTACGTCAGACGAGAGGAGAGGTAAAAATACAGACAGTGATCTTTCTCTAATGTGAGGGATATAAAGAAGCATAGTAAAGGAATAACAAAGGGCCAACTATAACAGAACCTTCAGTCTGGTCTAGAAAACTGAGCTTATTATGATGGGAAGACAGGGAGCAGGTGGAAGGCTTGATTGGGCATGGAGGACCGGGAGAAGGGGAACCTTGAGACAATGATGGAGGGCAGAAAGCACTCTGGTAAAGGTGAGGTGTAGGAGCACTTTATGCATAAAAGGCTACCATCAACAGTATTGCAAGCCACAATACTAAAAGAAAAGTTAATTAATGAAATAATTAAATTAAGAAAAAATAAAGAAGCACAATAAAGTACATATTCTCATTATTATTGTGTTCATTAATTCTACCAAAAGTCCCTTACTAATTTAAGATGAAATGATGAGGAAAATAGATGTAGAATACGTGAGAACACTGTACTATCTTTGCAGTATTTCTAAAAAATAGAAAAGTTGCTGAACAAAAGTTCCATTTAAGGAACTGTATTCAGGTGGGGCCAGAGATATAGAACAATGGGTAAGGTGCTTACCTTGCATGCAGCTGACCCTGGATTGATCCATGGCATCTTATTTTTGTTTTAATTTTTATTAGTGAAACACCATGAGGTACAGTTGTAGACTTACAAATTTTTGTGCTTGGGTGTCAGCTAAACAATGATCAAATACCCATCCCTCCACCAGTGTCCATTTTCCACCACCACGGATCCCAGTATCCCTCTCATCCCCCATCCCCCCATCCCACCCTGCCTCTGTGGCAGGGCATTCCCTTTTGTTCTCTCTCTCCTTTTGGGTGTTGTGGTTTGCAAAAGAGGCATTGAGTGGCAATCACATTTGGTCTATAGTTTACTTTCAGCATACTTCTCCCATCCTGGGGGGATCCTCTCAACACTCTTTATTTGGTGGTCCCTTCTCTATCTGACCTGTCTTTCCCCCTAGCATGTGTAGCTGGCCTCCAAGCCATGGAGTAAAATTCCTGGTACTTATCTCGGCTATTCTTGGGTGTTAGTCTCCTATTTTGTTACTTTATTTTCCCCAGATGAATGCAATCTTTCTATATCTATCCCTCTCTTTCTGACTCATTTCGCTTAGCATGATACTTTCCATGTAGTGCCACTTGTATGTAAATTTCATGACTTCATCTTTTCTAATAGCTACATAGTACTCCATTGTGTGGATGTACCAAATTTACTTTAACCAGTAATCTGTTCTCAGGCATTCAGGTTTTTTCCAGATTCTGGCTATTGTAAGCAGTGCTGCAATGAATAAACAAGTGCAGATGTCACTTTGACTATAGTTTTTTGCCTCTCTGGGATAAATTCCCAGGAGTGGTATTGCTGGGTCAAATGGGAGCTCAACTTCTAATTTTTTGAGAATCGTTTTCCAAAAGGGCTGAACCAGTTGGCATTCCTACCAGCAGTGAAGGAGAGTCCCATTATCGCCACACCCACACCAGCATGGGTTGCTTTTGTTCTTTTGAATGTGGGCCAGTCTCTGAGGTGTGAGATGGTATCTCATTGTGGTTTTGATCTGCATCTCCCTGATGATTAATGATGTAGAGCATTTTCTCATGTGCCTTTTTGCCATTCAGATTTCTTCTTTGAGAAAGTTTCTGTTCATTTTGTCTCCCCATTTTTTGATGGGTTGGATGTTTTCTTCTTGTGGAGTTCAACCAGTACTTTGTGTATCCTTGATATGAACCCCTTGTCGGATGTGTATTCAGCGAACATCTTTCCCATTCTGTAGACTGTCTTTGTATTTGGGTCACTGTTTCTTTTGAGGTGCAGAAACTTCTTCGTTTAAGATCGTCCCATTTGTCTATCTCTGTTTTCACTTGCTCGGCCAGTGGCATGACATCTTTGAAGATACCATTAGCTTCAATGTCATGGAGGGTTTTGCCAAGTTTTTCTTCAGTGTACCTTATGGATTCTGGTCTGATGTTGAGGTCTTTAATCCATTTTGATCTTACTTTTGTACATGGTGTTAGGAAGGAAGGAAGGGTGTGTTTTCAAAGGGCGGCGACTCTCTATCTCTCCTTTCACCTGCGTTTGGTAGTCTCAGGCTGCTTCCCCCACTCCGGGGAGGTTGATGGCGATGGGCAGGCGAAAGAAGGAACAAGGGCCAGGCTGGTCATCATCAATTGTATTTTATTCTAATACCCACTCCCCTCCTGCTTCTCTCTCTTGAGACTGAGCTGCCTTCATTCTCCTTCTTGCTTCCCCCTCATTCTCCTTCTAGCCTCCGAATCTAACTCTTCCCCCCTCCAGTCTTACAGTCTTAGTTTATATAGCAATCACGTAGGGCAGTGATACAAAGGTGGGTTGAACATTAACAAATCAACAAAAAGGGGTAAAACCACTCTTCCAGGAGATTAACTCAAAAATTAAATCTCATCTAAAGAGATTACTCCAATTACTATGACATCCTCTCAAGGGCAGGATCCCATCCAGGGTGTGTCATGTGTCACTTTCTTCTTTCCTCAGCTAGTAATCCACTTAAACAGTTGTAGTAAATCTACTTCTAATATTTCTAGCAATGTCATTCTGTATGAGCACAGTAAGAGATATAAACTTAAGGTTTGGTTCTTCCTGAGGACATCTCATTATATATTCTGATATATAGATATAGATATAGATATAGATATAGATATAGATATAGATATTGCTGAAACGATATCACAGTGGGTAGGGTGTTTGCCTTGCAAGCAGTCGACCTAGCTGACCCAAGTTTGATTCCTCCTCTCCTTTTGGAGAGCCCAGCAAGCTACCAAGAGTATCTTGGCCACACGGCAAAGCCTGGCAAGCTACTGGTGACATATTCAATATGCCAAACACAGTAACAAATCTCACAATGGAGACGTTACTGGGCCCACTCAAGTAAATCGATGAACAATGGGAGGACAGTGTTACAGTGCTACATATATATATGTGTGTGTGTGTGTGTGTGTGTGTGTGTGTGTGTGTATAGACTGCAGTCCTCAGGCCAGGCTAGTCTTCCTAACCCCAGCAGGGTCCTAGACTCATTGTTACTTTTGGATCATGATAAGATTTGTTCATGATCATGCCCTCAACTTATAGTTGAGTATTGTGGCACTTTGGCCTGGTCCATTTCGATGCTAGGGTAGCTCACAGCTTCCCCTACGTCCATTCAGTCTCTCGTCGGGACCCTGCTTTTGGGGTACTGGGAACTAAGAGCAACTGAGTCAAGAAAGCAGATGCCTGGGAGTAAATATTATTCAGAGTCAATCAACTCCCAAGGTACAAAGCATAATATTAACTGTCTTCCTGTGTCCACACAGAAGTACATTGCTTTAAGGTAAACTATGCAAAAGATGAAACTTACAATACAAGTTCAATGTCCTTAAAGGATCTTATCTTACAGAATCTGATTAGGAATAAAGGTGATTAATTGGTTGCGGAAGAGAGCACAGAGAAGAGTTTACAGATAAACACAGAGGAATGGGAGTGACTCTGGAGCACTGTGATGGGTGTAACCTGGTAAAACTAAGCTCCCTGTGGCAAGGGAGAAAGGACAAACCAATGCTGTCCTACAGGAAGGAAGGAAGGATGGAAGGAAGCAGGGAAGGAAGGATGGAAGGAAGGAAGGAAGGAAGGAAGGAAGGAAGGAAGGAAGGAAGGAAGGACCTGAAACAGCTTCAAAAGTTTCTTAGTGACCCTTGGGAAGCTCCATAGTGAGAATGTGCATGAAGATGCTAACTCATGAGGGCAACCCCCAAGAGCACATTCATGAACACTGGAACAAAAGGAATGTCAGCCTTGGAGAGAACTGCAGCCAACTGCACAAACACGGCACTCTAACGTGCCCCAGATGAGCACCACAACTCAACATGTGAACACAGCAACAAAGTGTGGGGACCCCTGATCAACACAACAATGTAGAAAAGGGAAGGGAGCACAAATAAATAAATGAATCAATGAATAAATATTTTGTAAGAAAATGTTCAATATAGTAAAGATATTGAATGGAGTCCTAAAACCCAAGAATTCAATTCAAAGGTAATTGTATGGCTGTTGATGAAGAGCCCAGAAATATTTACTGTTTAGTGACCACTAAATTAACATAGCAGCTTTACTGCACCTGAGATACAGTCTTTGAATGTTATTTTTAAAGAAAGTTCACATACAAAAGGAAAATAAACTATAATAATATTTAATGTTGTAGATATTAAGAAATTCAAACTATTATGGATATTAAAACTATGCTTAAATATTCTTTACAACATAAGTTTTATTAAGATTTTATTTAGTTACCCTGGTTTAGTACAAAGTTCTGAAATTTGACAAATGTATATAATCAGGTGATCTCCATGCAAGCATCAAGAGACAGAATATTTCCATCATATAAAAAGTTCCTTTGTGGCAATTTATAATCAAGACCCTCTCCTCAATTGTAGTCTCAGACCCTGACCAATTCTACTCTGATTTCTGTTCCTGTAATTTTATATTTTTCTAGAACTTCATATAAATGGAATTACATAACTTATAAATTTTTGTGCATAAATTATTTGCTTTTGCATAACAATTTTGGTAACCAACCACATTGTTCTATATATCAATAGTTTATTCTTTAATTTTACTGCTGAGAAATATTCTCTTATTTGTCTTTATACATGACACACTTCTGAATACTTGCTATTAATTATGAGTAAAACTATTATTTAGATCAGATTTGTTTGTTAACATATATTTCCATTTTTCTGAGATAAATGGGTTCATATTCTAGATATATATTAGAAAAATAGAAAATTGTTTTATTAAGCTAACCAGTTATATTTTCTCATCTAATCCTTATTATCTCATTTAAACCTTTAGAAAGAAGATTATTTTCACCTGTTTTACATATAAGAAATCTGAAGCTTGAAACACGAAGTTAACAGTCCATGACTACATACCAGTTAAGTTATAAGATTTGCATTAGAACTGAGACCCTCTATCTCATGTTTTAAAACATGACTTCATTGAGTAGCATGCTGCTAAATAAGTATATTTTGTGTGTATTATACATCAATCATTCACTGATCACTGTGATCACTGTCCTCCTGTTGTTCATCGATTTGCTTGAACGGGCCCAGTAACGTCTCCATTGGAGACTTTGTTGTTACTGTGTTTGGCATATCGAATACATCACGGGTAGCTTGCCAGGCTCTGCCGTGCAGGCGAGAAACTCTCGGTAGCTTGCCGGGCTCTCCGAGAGGTGCAGAGGAATCGAACACGGGTCAGCCATGTTGGCTGCGTGCAAGGCAAACGCCCTACCACTGTGCTATCTTTCCAGCCCAATCATTGGTCCCTGAAAAATGCAAGAGCTTAAATAAAACTTCCTGTAAATTCATGTAAGCAGAATATCATCCTACAGGGATTTTGTATAAAATATTCAAACCCTATATAAAATTAATTACCAAATTACTTTGTCATCTTAGTTTTTTTTTTTTTAAGAAAGAACTTAAGTTTAAATTCTGATTGGAGAGAGAGTACAGTGGGTAGAGCACCTCACTTGCAAGTATGGGCCTGAGTTTCATCTAAGGTATGCCATATCATACCTTAGAGCACTTCCAGGAGTGGTTCCTGAGTGCAAAGCCAGAGTCAGCCCTGAGCACCACTGGGTGTGGCCCTGAAACCGAAAATAAGCAAATAGATTAATTCTGATAGTGGGCCAGAGAGATAGTCCAGGGACTAACGTGTTTGCCTTGCTTGTGTGGCTGACCACAGTTAGAATCCCAGCATCACACACGGTCTCTCAAACTCTAGCAGGACTTTTTCTGCAGACTTATCTCAGAGCACCACTAGGTGTGGACTCAAATTAAAATAAAATAAATCTGGCAGTTGATGAAGGTTGTAACTAGGTTGAGAGCAATGGTATCTCTAAAGAATCAGATTCCCTGGTTCTAAATCCTAGGCTTTCTCCTTCCTAAGGCAACAAACATAGTTTAAATAACTTCTGTGGGCCAGAGTTTCTTCTTGTATAAAGTAAAAGGTAAAGGTAAAGGCCCTCCCGTTGATCATCGATTTGCTCGAGCGGGCCCAGTAACGTCTCCATTGGAGACTTTGTTGTTACTGTGTCTGGCATATCGAATACTCTCGGTAGCTTGCCGGGCTCTCCGAGAGGGGTGGAGGAACCGAACTCGGGTCGGCCATGTTGGCTGCGTGCAAGGAAGACGCCCTACCCGCTGTGCTATCGCTCCAGCCCCTTGTATAAAGTAGGAATCATCATTATTATGTGGGTTTAATGAGTTAATATGATGCAGCATTTAAACCAGTATCTGAAACATAAAAAAAACTCAATTAATGTTAGCTTTTATCATTATCAAGGACATATCTTCAATTCTGGTCCAAATTCCAGATTGGCCTCTTGCCTGAAATTCTTCCAAGTTCATTACGATTTGTATCAGTGGATGTGTTTATTTATTTTCTACTTGTTCCAAAGAAGTTTAAGATGACATCTGTCAGTTTTAGGGATATGAAACTTACATGAAGATAGCAAAAATGACACTCATAATATTTTCAACTTTGGAATTTTAAGAATCAACCTTTGAATGATTTAAAAACATGTCTCAGGGCCAGGTAGTACAGTAGGTAGTACAGTAGTACAGTGGGTAGGGGCCCTTGCCTTGCACACAGCCAGCCTGGGTTAGATCCCTCTCATCCCATATGGTTCCCCAAATCCTTCCAGGAGTGATTTCTGAGTGCAGAGCCAGGACAAACCCTTGAGCACTGCTGGGTGTGGCTTACCCCCGACCAAAAACAAAAAGTCTCAGATACGGTATGCATGATATAGTTTGTGAAATACATCACGTATAGTTACTGATCCCTATGTCAATATAAAAATACTAAATTTCCTACAATAGCATTCCATTATTTAGTTCTAGTTAACAAAATAAAAAAGTAAGTCACAGGTAGGTGGTACATGCAACAGCAAGCTTTAGTGTTAATAAAACAGAATCAAATATTAATAAAGTTTCATCTTTTAATTTGCCAGATACACATTAATATATGCCCGTCCTACACATGTTATATGTATCTATGTACTGCGTACATACATATATACATATCATATACATAATATGATGTATGCAAAAATATATGTCCATATTCAATAACATTTGTATTAAAAACAAATTAGTATTTGAATGATTTTACTTTTCAACATTAGACTTTTGGACTCTTAAGATTCCCACTTATTACAGAACGACTGCATTGGATTTTTCTTAGACTTCCTCTTATTATTAAAATAGTCTCAAGAACAGGGAAAAAATTGAAAAACCTCTAAATTTAGTAGGGTAAAAATTAAATAATATAGTCCATATTTTTATTGTACATTACTATAATACTTAATGAGACCTTTCAGAAAATGTTTTTGTTAATTTTAGATAATTTTGATAGCCTACCAACAGTATTTATATATTGTAAGATAAAACCTTTTTGCAAAGCATGCACACATTCCAGCACACACATGCGCGCGCACACACACACGCACACACACACACACAAATCCTAATATATTTGAAAGAAGAATCCAATAAGCCACCTGAATGAAGCCATTACAAATGTGAATTATGCATGTGAAATTGGCTCAGATTCTTTGCAGTGAACTTCTCAGCATTTAGATTCACCTGATGGTTGAGTCCATAGAGTCTTGAAGAAAATCCAAATTGGAATGAAATTTAGAATGCAGAACAAAGCAGAGAGAGCCAAATGATGAGAGCTGTCACAAGATCCCCCATTGGATAAAACTGGCAGGGTTTGCTTGCTTATGGACACAAGTGGAACGTGACTTTGATGGCTTTATCTATCCTGAGCATTTTTTTCTATGTCATGGAAATCTGGTTCAATTCAGTCTGACAGATGAATATCTTATTTGTAGAAAAGTTGACTATCCCATAACTCAAGATTAAAAGAGACATGGTCACCAGTCTTCCTGGAAAATACAAAGTCAGTAGGTTGTGACACAGAGACATCTGTTGCTTGGTTTCCTTTTCCTACCCAAAGCATGCACTGTGCAACCATAATATATGCATTACCCCCTGCAGATAATCCCGTTATACTGGTTATGTTTAAATGAGGATGGAAGAACCAGATGAGTTGTAGCAATAAATTCTGGTTTTGCTTAATTTGCATTTTCAATCATGCATTGTAACAAATACAGGTTCACTGTTACTGAGATCTAAAGAAGCCCAGACTCTGGTCTTCAGGTTCAGTCAACAGAGTTGATACTTAGGGAAATGTTGTTTGAAAAAGACTTGGGAAATCTGTGTAGTTTTCGTTCAGAATTTGAATTTTATTCAGAATTTTAAACAAAGCAGTAGAATCTTGAGTCTCACAAAATGCTATAGACTCGTCCCCTTTTTTCTGTTGCTCAAGCATACCTGTAAATTATACTTTCCCTTTATATATTTGGAAATGCAAGACCTACAGGGTAGCTTAGAACGGTGTCATGACAATTTGAGTAATGAATCACCTTTCAAAGAAAAAAAATTTTTCAATTTGGCCAGCTGTATCTTTAAGGCAGTTTATTCAAATATATGTGCCTGATCATAATGTTACTTCATGATCTCACAGAAGAAAGCCAACATGGTGTCCAGCTTTTATTAAGTATTTATATTTTGTATTAAAGGCCTTGCAAAAAAGTGTATTCTGCTTGGGGAATTCTTTCTGCATATTTCCCACCAAAATCTGATCCTTCTTTAGATACAAAATTTTACTCCTGAGATTAATTAGATTTTCTTCTCACTAGCACCCTCACTGCCTCACTGTCCACGTATGTTTCATTTTTCTATATAACACATCACTACCAATTCATTTATAGGTGTTTAATCAGCCTCCACTACAGAGGTACAAACCAAGACTGCTACCCATGTCAAATTGTTAAAGTAGTAAATTGTTTCCTTAGACCTCCTAACAAAAACACCAGCCTTAATTGTGTGTCTTTAAATTATCAGATCATAAAAATCTCCTGTGCCAGGCAAAGCTAAGAAGAAACTTGGATGAGAATAATGTGCATATAATTCTGTGAGAAAACAGTGGGAATGTGATCTTGATGATTACTGGTTCTATAAGGAATAGATATTTCACATGGGGGACAGTTGAGGATGAGTCTGTGAAGTTGTTAGCCCCTGACCCCAGGCCTTTTCCTCTTTTGTCTCTGTCTTTTTTCTTTTTTTTTCTTTTTTAAAAATTGAATCACTGTGAGGGGCTGGAGCAATAGCACAGAGGGTAGGGCATTTGCCTTGCACGCAGCCAACATGGCCGACCCAGGTTCGATTCCCAGCATCCTATATGGTTCCCCTAGCACCACCAGGAGTAATTCCTGACTGCATGAGTCAGGAGTAATCCCTGAGCATTGCTGGGTGTGACCCAAAAAGCAAAAAAAAAAAAAAAAAAAAATGAATCACTGTGAGATACACCGTTATAAAATTGTTCTTGTTTGGATTTCAGTCCCTTCACCAGTGTACATTTCCCACCACAAAGTTCCACAGTTTCCCTCCCACCACACCATACCACACCCCACCCCACCCCCAGTCTGCCTTTTATTCTTTCTCTTCCTCACACTCTCTCTCTTTCCTTTTGGGCATTATTTGCAATATGGGTACTGAAAGATTATCATATTTGTTTATTTACCTTTTTTCAGCACTCAGTTTTTGTTCAGAGTGATCATTTCCAACTATCATTGTCAAGGTGGTCACTATCCTAACTGGCCTCTCCCCCCACCACTTGTGGCAAGCTTATAACCGTAGTCTCATACTTTGTTTTTTTATATTCCACAAATGAATGCAAACATTCTAGGTTTGCCCTTCTCCTTCTGACTCTTTTCTCATAATGTGATACTCTCCATGTCCATTCATTTATAAGCGAATTTCAGGACTTTACTTTTCCTGGTGGCTGCATAGTATTCCACTGTACCATAAGTTTCTTTATCCAGTAATATGTTCTTGGGCACTTGGGTTGCTACCAGATTCTGGCTATTGTGAGTAATGTTGTAATGAACATAGAAGTGCTGATGGCTATTCTGGGCCATTTGTGTTTTGGGACACCTGGGGTATATTCTCAGTAATTGTATTGCTGAGCTGTAGAGAAGCTCAATGTCTACTATTTTGAGGAATGCCCAAATTGTTTTCCAAAGGAGGCATTGGTGGTATAGTGATTAGCATAGCTGCCTTCCAAATTGTTTTCCAATAAAGCTGGACCAGTCAGCATTCCCACCATCAATGAATGAGAGCCCTTTTCTTCCTACAACTATGCCAGCCCTGGTCATTCTTGTGCTTTTTGATGTGTGCCAGTCTCTGTGGTATGAGATGATATCTCATTGTTGTTTTGATTTGTATCTCCCTGATGATTGGCAATATAGAGCATTTCTTCATGTGCCTTGTGGCCATTTGTATTTCTGTCTCTTTTCTTAATCCTCACAGTGTCTGTGCTTTGAAACCCTTTCACCTCAAGTCAGTTCCCAGTGCTGCCGGATATGGTTCAAAACACAGAAATAAGTATGTAAGTGAAAGTCACCATGAAGACAGCCATCTTCCAGGGAGTTCACACAGCTTTTTCCATATATTTCCTTTCTCTTTCATTTGAAGTCATCAAGTTATAGCTATGAGAGGAAACTGGATTTACTTTCCATCCCTAGGGCAGTCAGATAACAGAAAAACTCTGATAATTGACATTGACTCCATGTGTACTACACATTCATCTTTTTAGTTTCAAAAAGACACAGAGAATAAAATATGCTGTGTAGGAAATTTTCTCAAAGCAGCACAGTTTTATTGTTCACAGATTTAGAGAGTGACTTAAGATAGCATCAGCATATTTGGGAAAACTCACACTCCACAGGTCACTCAAGGAACTTTTTATCTACAACCCCTCCACCCGCCCTCCCCCACCGCCAAATGACAATGACAAGAGATTTCACAATCACAGAAACTTCTCCCTCATTAATACTATAAGACAGTTTTCCTTTTAAGACAGCAGTCTTTGAAGTAAATACCTCCATAAACAACATGAAAAAAGCTAACTTAATATGATGTTCTCTCATATATAGGAAAGTATTGTTCTGTTTTTACTATTATTAATCACATACATTAGTCAGCCAGTACAAAGAACATTTTATTGCTATGTGCTGTCAAAGAGTAAAAAAAAGTTGGATCGTTCCCATTAATTCAATTCTGAGCAAAGTTCTCTTTAAAAATGTTGTTCTGTGCAAGTCAGGCATGTTTGGATCACATGTTCAGATTACATGGGTACTAATTGCTTTACTGAGTTGAAGCCATTATATAAATGTTATTCTCTTGACTCAGAAAATTAACTGTGGCTCCCCAAAGTAATTGGCACCCGATGAACAACTCAAGAGTTTAGAAGAGTTGGATTCTAAACTCAGGATATGACCTATAGAACATAGAGTAGTATCATACTATAACTCCAGTAAAAAGCTGAAGCCTGAACAAAAAGACAATTCAACCCAATTCAAAATAAAATTCAAAAATTCATTTTTTAAATTCAAAAGACGTGTTACAAAGGACATCAAAAATTGACAAAAAGGGTTAAATAATATACATATGACCCTCATTTTTGTTTGGTTGTTTGGGAGCCACACCCAGTAATGATCGAGGGTTACACCTGACAATGCACTCAAGAATTACTCCTGGTAGTGCTCAGTAAACCATATGGGATACCGAGGATCAACTGGCAACTGCAGTCTCATGGGAAGGGGAACGTTACTGGCTCATCTTTCACACCCTACTGAGGTCACGAGTTGCCCCCCACGAGCAGCTCTCAGGCATGGCCATGGCTCCAGAGGTGAAAGGACTTAGTCCAGAGCCCGGCAGCTTGCAGCAGAAAAGTGAAAGGACCATGCGTTAAACTATGGCAACATGCCTCCCCAGGAGGGAAAGGGTGTTGCTCCCTTCCACCTCCCCACCTCCCCCAGCAGCAAGGTGGCCGCCTCAGAGTTTATAGGAAAGCCAGTATGAGCCAGCAGTGACAGGGCAACTGCAGTCTCATGGGAAAGGGGGCAGTACCCGTTCCTCCTTCACGCCCTAATGAGGTCACGAGTTTCCCCCCACGAGCGGCCCTCCAGCACAGCCATAACATCAGATGCACAGAAACCAATCTTGTAATTATCTGGCTCTTTGCAGAAATCCAAAATCGCGTCGCCGCTATTGTGGCCACATGACATTATATGATTCTCATAACCAGCTGTAGAAAACAAAGTATTTCACAAAGCATTTTCAGCAATTCTGATTGTTGGGGGAGAAATTCTAAACAATAACGGTGCATCTTGTGTCGAAATAATGAATGTAATCAATGTAGAGAAGAGTTAAGTGGAAATCATCTGCCTCACAGGCATTGGGAAGGGTGGGGGGGTATATTGGGGTTCTTGGTGGTGAAAAGTGAGTACTGGTGAAGGGAAAGGTGTTTGATCATTGTATGACTGAGACTTTTTTTTAATTTATTTATTGAATCACTGTGGGAAAGGTTACAAAGCTTTCAGGTTTAGGTCTCAGTCATGCAAATATCAAACACATTTCCCTTTACCAATACTTATTTTTTACCATGAAGAACCCCAATAAAACCCCACCCCCACCCCTCCCAGTCCCTGTGAGGCAGATGAATTCTAGTTAACACTCTATCTGCTTTGATTAGATTCATTGTTTCATTAAAAGATTCACCACTATTATTTAGAGTTTACTCCCCCCCCCAAATCAGACATGCTGAAAAAGCATTGTGAAGTGATTTGCTTTCTACAGCTGGGTTCAAGAATTAAATGTTGGTTTTGGATTTCTGCTATTTTACTTATTGACCCTGGAAGTATTTCTACTGAAAGGCAGATAGTTAAGAAATTGGTTTCTGTGCTCTGGAGTCGTGGCCGTGCTGGAGAGCCGCTCGTGGGGGGCAACTGGTGGCCTCAGTAGGGAGTGAAGGGTGGACCGAAACGCCCCCCTTCCCATGAGGTTTTAGTCGCCCCCACATCCCCGGCTCATACCTGATGTCCACAAGGCTCCCATGTGGCCGCTATCTTTCTTTCCAGGGAAGAAAGGGCGAATGGGGCAACACCCTTTCCCCTCCGGACAGACATGATGGCCTGGATTAACGCATAGTCCGTTCACTTTTCTGCCCCAAGCTGCTGGGTTCTGCATTAAGTCCTTGTGCTTCCGGGGCCGTGGCTGTGCTGGAGAGCCGCTCGCGGGGGGCAAATGGTGACCTCGGTAGGGCATGAAGGACGGACCGGAACGCCCCCCTTCCCATGAGGTTTTAGTCGCCCCCACACCCCCGGCTCATACCTGCTGTGTATGACTGAGACTTAAACCTGAAAGCTTAGTAACTTTTCCCACAGTGATTCAATAAATAAACATAAGAAGAAAAATAAATAAATAAATAAATACATAAATAAACAAACAAAATTATGAAAAAAAAGTAAGATGGGGTTCATGCCCAATTCAATCAACTGATCAGTGACTGAATAAATAGCAGTACTCCTACATTTAAAAAATCTTTGCCCCAAGTTTTTGGGGTCTGGCCAAAGGCACAGTAGCAATTTTGGGGTATCTGCATCATTTGCTGATGCACTCGCCTCACAGGTACAGATTGACCTGCTGGTGGCACCATACCCCCTGATGGCACTCCTTTTTCAAAAGAAATTATTCCCAAAATATCTTACATATGGGTGCTTTTTCTCATAAGGACTTTATAGGAATCAATTTACTCCTTCCCATAAGTTTGGTATAACCTTATTATCCCCACTTCAGAGATGAGGAAAACAAGACGAAAAGTTTAAATAAATTACCTATTGAATCACCAAAGGATATGTTGTTAGTGAATGGCAAAACTTGGAAAGCTGAGTCCAAAATTCACTGTATCACTGTATCACTGTCAACCCATTGTTCATCTATTTGCTCCAGTGAGCGCCAGCAACATCTCCATTCATTCCAGCCCTGAGATTTTAGGAGCCTCTCGTACTCGTCATTCCCAAGGGTGTGGTATTAGAGGCTCTTTCAGGGTCAGGGGAAGGACACCCGTTATTCTTACTGTTTTCGGCATATTGATTACGCCATGGGGAGCTTGCCAGGCTCTGCCATGTGGGCAGGATACTCTCAGTAGCTTTCTGGGCTCTCCAAGAGGGACAGAGAATCTATATAAGAGAATGCAAGCAAGTATGCTAAAACCAAATACATGTGTGCTGCTTTAGGTACATCAGTGGGCTAGACTATAAGAGGTCGTGTGGCTGCAAATCCAGAATTAATTTTGCTAATTAATACACTAAAATTCATACTTAAAAAGAGAAAATCAGGACTGGAGAGATAGTATAGGGGTTAAAATGCTGGCCTTGCTTGCTAGTGAACGACCTCGGTTAATCTCCCAAACCACATGGTATTATAAGTGCAGTTTTAATACTGCCAAGGCCCAGCATGGAGGCACCAAAGCACCTCTGGGGTAATCCCAGTAATTCACAGAACCTGGTCAGCACTGCAACCTCACTGCATCACTGCATCCTTCACATTGAGTGGCCAGCCTCATTGGCTGAGAATAACAAGCACAAGAACCTAGGTCTCCTGAGTACTTCTTGGAAAACACTACCCCACCAAATCCTCCCACCACTAAATAAATAAATAAATAAATAACACCAGAAAATCAGGAAACACTGATGAATATTATTTCTATGCGATATTACATATTGTGATTATAATGAATATTTATAAACTAGAGCTATGAATTATCGGTACTTAATGATAGTAATATGTATAAACTCCGGACGGCCAGGGGAGGCCCTAGAGGCTCTCCCCCTCGCCACCTGGGTTCTGAGGGGCTATGGGCTACTTGCTCAGCCCAAGTGACCCTGGTCATGGGGCAGATGGAAGGAGGAAACGTGGGCCAAGGCGGTTGGTTGGTTGATCAATTGCCATTTATTCCATTCTCCCCACGTGCCTGCCCCAATCTCTCTGAGCCTCCCATTCTAGTCTCACATTGACCCTCATTCTCATCTCTTCCTGTCTCTTCTTCTCATCTCTCCGTGCTCCATCTGGCAGCCTGGGCTCTCTCTCCCCACACACCTGCTCCTGTATTCTTCTTCTACATTGTTCTCTCTTTGACCCCTTGCTAGTCTCTTACACTCCATCTTGCTGCCCTGCTCTTTTCTCTTCTCTTCCGACTCTCTTCTCTCTTCAACTCTAGCACTCTGGGTCTACACTGCACCCAATCAGGTAGCCAAATCAACATAAGAAAGCCCTTCCTGACTGCCAGGCTCAAGGGCAGAAACACCATCTAGGGGTATTCCAAAACCCTTCCTAACTGCCTAAGGGCAAAATACCTCTTAAGGTGTTTTTCTCCTTTCCTCAGTCCAATAACTTAATCAACATCTTAATATTAGTTATTTTTGTATGGACACAGTAAGAGATACATGGAGGCTTGTAGAGTAGCCCTCCTGAGGACGTCTTGCCACAGACTCAGACTACAGTGCTGAGGCCAGATTAATCATTCCTAACCCTAGCAGGGTTCAGATCTAGTAATTACTTTTTGGATCATGATAGCATTTGTCCATGACCAAGCTCTTAACTTATAGTTAAGCATTATGGAACTTTGGCCAGGTCCATTTCTATATCGGAGTAGCACATATTTTACCACTTGCCCTGGTTCCATCCAGTTCCTTGTTGGGACCCTGCTTTGGGGGATGCTAGGAAGTAAGGGCAGCTGAGGCTTAGGTTGAGAGAAAAGATGACCAGGAGGAGAATATCACTGAGAGTCACTTTACAAAAGCATGTCTTCTTATTTCCTTACAAAAGGGACATTGCTCTGAATAAATTATGCAAAGGATTTAGGGGGAAGAGAAAAACATTTACAAGTCAACAGAGCATAAAGAAAGAAGTTTACAAATAAACACAGAGGAATGGGAGAACTGTGATGGGAGCAACCCAATAAGCCTCAACTACTTGAACTACTTGAGGCTATGCAAGAAGGACAAACCAATGTTCCTACATAGTTGTTTATTGAGCAACTACTGTGAGTTGAGCATTTTACTTGTATTACTTCCAAAGACACCTTTCAAATTAGGTGATCTATGGATATACATACAAAGAAATAATTTTAAAAAAGGAGGTGCTTGATAAGTTTTCATATTCAATGGCACTGTAGCACTGCTCTCCCATTGATAATCAATTTGCTCGAGTGGCCACCAGTAACATCTCCATTGTGAGACTTGTTGTTACTCTTTTTGGCATATCGAATATGCACAGGGAGTTTGCCAGTTTCTGCCATGTGGGCGGTATACTCTTGGTAGCTTGCTGGGATCTCTGAGAGGTATGGAGAAATCGAACCCGGGTCAGCCTCATGCAAGGAAAATGCCCTACCCACTGTGCTATCACTCCAGTTGTTTCATATTCAGTAAATGGTATAACTCAGATATTAATAAACAGCTTTCCTCCTTTAAAGATGTATTCCATTCTGTGAATCCTCCTACTTAAAACATAATCACTGTATCACTTTATCACTGTCATCCTGTTGTTCATTGATTTACTTGAGAGGGGGCCAGTAACGTCTCTATTCGTCCCAGCTCTGAGATTTTAACAGCCTCTCCTTACTCGTCTTTCCCAACTATTGGAGGCTTTTTCAGGGTCAAGGTAGTGAGACTCCTTGTCATCACTGGTTTTGGTATATCAAATATGCCATGGGGAGCTTGCCAGGCTCTGCCCGTGCAGGTAGGATAATATGTTTCTCCTATGATTTGTTGCCTACTGTCTGAACTCCATCAAACTTGGTGTGGTAATTATGGAAAATGGGTAGGAAATGTCTTATGATGTGTCCAGAAAGCAGCCTGGAGCATGGCGGTGATTGAGTAGTGGAGGTTGGCTGCCAGGTCTGGGTTCCTTGGGGCCTTAAAACATAATATGGCTGAAAAATTCTTGGATTTAATTTTTCATGGTATGTAAAAGAGAATAACTAATTATCTATCTTAGAGGTTCAGGGAATGACTAATCTAATTTTTGGTTTTGGTGCTACACGCAGTAGTTCTCAGGGCTTATTCATGGCTCTGTGCTCAGGAACCAGTTCTAGTAAGATTTAGAGTGTTATATTGAGTCCTGGGGATCAAACTCAGGTCAGTCACAAGCAAGATAAATGTTCTACCTGCTGTACTATCTCCCTAACCCTAATTTTCTCACAAATATAATTCTTATAAATATATTCCTCTCCCATTGAAATATGGGTGTCTGCTTATTCTTCAAATGGAACAATCAAGTTATATTTTAATGAATATCATCATTTGGAACTAAAAATAATGATATTTCAAAGATATTTAGATATTTAAAACTGACTTTCCCAAGACATAGCATTTGGAAATCTGGGTAATTTGCTAAATTCAATCAAGACGCTATAGTTTTTGGAGAAACTTTTGTCACACCCTTAACTATTTTGAAGATTTAAATGGGGGTTATTACCAAGAATTCAGGTTCTCTTGAGAAATTAATTTTCTTTGGGAAAAACCTATCTATGTGTTTGGGAAAACACATTAATACAGAAAACCTGGTCCTTTTCTCATAATGAATTCCCCTACCCTCTTGAAGCCTCAGGCCCTCTTCCTTATCTCAGGATAAACATCATCATTTCATTGACAATTGCTATTGAATTTACATTTATGTAGATCTCACATACATATGTGATTAGATTTGTTGTTTTTTGTTACTAACAAGACTATTTGATAAAAGAATAATTGGAAAATATAGTCTTAGTTAACAGACACTAATATATGTTTGTCAAACATTTGAAATAAACATGCTGTAACAAGAGAAAAGAGAATTAAAATTATGATGAGGATTTTAGCTTACATTTGTATTAACCTTTGGTCAGCATGGACCAGTGAAATGGGTAAATAGAAATTGACCCACCACTCCTATTTTAGCTAGTGCCATATTTCTTTAAGAATAACTTCCAGATGCTGGCTTGGGTGTCCATTTTGTTATTTCTGGCAAAGGAAATTATTTTGCATTTTGCCAGCCTGAGAAAGCAGAATCTATTAATCAGTGCCAGCCATGATTTGTTCTTCCAACATAAAAGCACAGGGCTTTCTTTGGAATGCTTTTAGTTAGAACCATCTTTTTCTCTCTATTTCTGCCTAGAAGGATGCACATTTATATTTCTGCCATGATCCATGCCAGGGTTTAGTGTTAATTTGTTAATCGGGCGAACTAGTTATCATGAATTGGGAAGTGGCATATTTCTTGGAGAACATAAAGCAGTTTAGCAAGCCATTCTCAAACCTACTTTTGTATTACAGAATTCCTGGAGCTTTGATAAAGAACACAGAGATTGGGCTTGTTGAAATAACAAACAGCCTTTGCATTTTTACCAAGTTACCAAGTGATTCTGATGTCATGTTAAGAACACTGTTCTGTGGTTCATTTCAGTCCTGTCTTTTTTCTGTACTGAAAGCTAAGCCAGTGACTCTTCCAGATCCATATCTCCCTTGTCTTCCTGGTTCTTGAAACAAAGCAATAGAGTTCAGCAGACTTTTCAGATTCAAGTGGCCTCTAAATTTGCTTCTGACTCACAGCTCTTCTCACTACATTCCTGGTTCCCAGGTTTGAGCTGAAATTACCATGCGTAGAGATCTTACAGTCCTACAGACATGGGGACCTGCTTTGCAATGTCATTTGCATGAACAAATTGTACTTTGTTCTAGCTAAATCTCCTGACTGTGCCCTGACATTGAGCAATTAAAATGTTTTCCCATAAATATCTGGTAAGTAAGTTATCCTGCACACTTGCTGTTTGAATGCTACCCAATACAGTACTCTCAAACTTTGGTAGCTTTCACGGTGTCTTCAGTGACTCTTTCCTCCCAGAATTACATCTTCAGGTAATGCCTTCGCCTTCTCTTCATACTGTGTGTCATGTTGACTGATTGATCTTATAATAGGTATACAATGGTAAAAATGATGGGATGAAGTGGTGAAATGACTCTGTCTCCCATGTTGACCAGACTTCTCCCTCCCTCCCTCCCTCTCTCCCTCTTTCTCTTTCTTATCTCTCTCTCTCTCTCTCTCTCTCTCTCTCTCTCTCTCTCTCTCTCTCTCTCCCTTGCCTCTTGTTCTCTTTATTTATCCCTCACCTCTCTCTCTGTGTGTGCCATTTCTACAGAGAGGCTCACCTGGCAAGAGACCAACTATAATAAAACAAATTGTTGGAAGAAATATGAGAAGACTTGTGTGAACACACAAATCCCATTGATCAATTGAAGCCAAAGATCCACGTTAACATGCTCAATGAGAAGTGCTCACCTCTATTTGTCATTTTATGAAAAGAGAAAACCAAAAAATGATATAAATTTACAGAAACTGCACGCAAAACACATTTTTGGAAGAAATAAGATGAAACTGAAGGAAACTTAAAAATCTGTTTTATGTATCTATTGAGATCTCTCAGGCTTGTTCCCAAATGCATACAGCCAACTCCCTGATTTTATACAAAGAGCTTCATTACTTAAGGACAAGGAGGAAAGAATAAGGGAGAAAAATGCTGTCTTCTTAGGAGTTACTGAAGTTCATTTGGCACTCATGTGTCTTGGAACAAGAGCGCAATGTTAAAACCGTGACCACACAGAAAGGACTGTAGAATAAAAATAAGTATAGCATATTGGGAATTAAAATAATTGAGCCACAAATTTAACAGAACAGGAAAAGAAGTTCCAAAATTATGATGATATTGCACAGAGCCCAACTTGTGGTTATTTCTAAGAAAAATATCTCAACATTTTTATTGTGCAACAAACTTTTTAATCAAGCAATCTCTAAACCTGAAAAAACTTTGCAATTTTTAGGCTAACGTATTTTTGAAATAAAATTTTTTACTGTTAGATGTTTAATTTATTTCTAAAATGTCCTTTTCTAGCTTTTGAATAGTTAGTAATGGAACAATTTTTTTCATGAAACTAGCCAAACCTATTTTTCCAAGTGTAAAATCTAAACTTTATACATATGCAGTTTTCCATTTTCAACTAAAATGCATGTGTCCTCTTCAGAACAGAACAGAGTCAAGTTTCCTTCTAAATCCCCCCTTACTTTGAATATTAACCTACTTTTTATATTCATCTATTTCAGTGCAACAAGTGTATTCAGCATGAAAATCATCTTGGAGTCAATAAGTTACATTAAGAATGCAAATATTGTATTTTTTAAAAAACAGTATTAAATTATTTAACCCACAAGAGTATCGTGTTTCCTCAGAATCTTATTACTCTTTTTTATTTACAGGTTCACAATCTCTTGCAGATCAAATTTTTTAAAAAGATCACTTGATCATTTGATATCCCGTTAATCATCGATTTGCTGGAGCGTGTGCCAGTAACGTCTCTATTCATCACTGTTGCGTGCTAGTGTAGCCCAGTGGAATCTGCTTGTTCTCGGAACATGAAGATCCTCAAACCAATTGTTCAGGGTCTTGACGAAGAAGTCTGACCATCTCATAGGTGGGAGTCCACGTAATCTTTTGATGTCCCGTGGAATACAGTCAGTAATGGCTCTAGTCCAGCGGTTGTCTTCAAATCTCATTACATGTCCAGCCCATCTGATTTTCGATGCCTTGGCAAACGAGACAGCGTCCCTGATTCTTGAGCATTGATGTAGGTCGGAACTCCGGATTCTTTCTCTCATTTGAGTGAAGCGTGATACTCCAAGCATAGCTCTTTCTATTCCTCTTTGAGAGATCTGAATAGCGTTCTCATCCTGTTTTCGTAGGGTCAAGGGATCTGAGGTGTATGTTAATGCAGGAAGAACAGTGGAATCAAAGAGATGTGCTCGGAGCTGGAGGTTCTTCGTCCTCTTAGTTATTTCTTCGATGCTCTTGAAGGCGTTCCAAGCCGCTCTCTTCCTCCTGTGCAACTCAGGTGCCAGGTCATTCGTCATGTTGACTTCTTGACCTAGATACACATAACTGTTGCATTCGGAGATTGTCATTCCATTGAGAGTGAATGGAATGTTAGGAACATGACTGTTTCTCATGAATATTGTCTTTGTGAGATTCAGCTGTAATCTGACCTTTCCACACTCACAGTCCAAGTTGGTCAGCATTTGTGCCACTTGGCTGATGCTTGGTGTTATTAGAACGATGTCATCAGCAAAGCAGAGGTGGTGTAGTTGCTGACCATCTATCTTCACTCCCATTCCTTTCCATTCCAGTCATCGCATGATGTTCTCGAGGGTGGCACTGAGGTGTTTTGTTGAAATGGTATCACCCTGCCGAATCCCTCTCTTGATATGGATGATCACTTCTTTGTTGAATGGTGAGATCCTGGTAGTGAATCTGCAATACAGCTCATGGAGGATCCTGATGTATTGAATTTGAATTCCCTGATTCAATGGGCTTCAATGACTGCTTCTGTCTCAACAGAATCAAAGGCCTTCTTTAAATCAATGAACGTTAGACAGAGTGGCATCTTGAACTCCCGAGAAACCTCAATGGGCTTGGTTATCATGTGGATATGGTCAATCGTGCTGAATCCTTTGTGGAACCCGGCTTGATCGCATGGTTGTCCTTCATCTAGTGTTCTGCCAATCCTATTCAGGATAACTCGAGTGAACAGCTTGTAGATGACAGACAATAGGCAGATTGGGCGATAGTTGCCAATGTGGTGGATGTCTCCCTTCTTGTACAGTAGTACAGTCCTGCTGGTTTTCCATTGGGATGGAACCTTGCATTCAGACAGGTAGCATGTAGAGAACCAAGCCTGTGTACTGATGAGTACTGATGGTAGGTTCTTCAGGTGTTCAGATCTGACCTTGTCTGAGCCTGGTGCTCTTTGTTTCTTTACCAATGAGATGGTGTGTAGGATTTCGAAAGGGAGAACGTTGGAAATAACATATCCATCCTGGGGAATTTGGTATGTGGGCAAGTGGACATGGCTATTAAAGAGATCTGAGTAGAAGTCATGAATAATCTTCTCCATTGCCCTTCTGGAAGATGTGATAGATCCATCAGGATGTCGGAGGGCAATCATCTTGGTCTTGTAGTCGCTAAAGGACAGTAGGGCATTACAAATGCTTTTCCCGGCTTCTGCTGCATCTGCTAGCATTGCTGGTCTTCCGTCTTTGAGGTCTTTCTTGATCGCTTCTCTGCACTGTTTTTCGAGCTCAGACATTCGTTTGTGGTTGCCTGAGGCATGTGCCAAGCCACATTGGCGAATAAGTTCAAGAGTGTTCAAAGACAGGCTTTTATTGTGGTTATCTCTTTCTTGGTGTTCCTCTCACAATCATGGAGGTGCTGAACCAGTTGATCGTATTCCTTGTCAATGTTGTCAATGACAACATGGGCATCTTCCCATGTGGACACAATAGAGTATTTATTCCAGTATCACACAAAATTGATTATTATTGTTTTATAGAATGACATAAAAGTTTAAGAGAAAAAAAAACCCTCCTATCTTTATTCCTAGGATTGCTTTGACTACTCAAAAAGCTTTATACTTCATATAAATTTTAACAGCATTTTGTCTGTCTCTAAAAATACTGACAGAAGAATGGAGCGATAGCACAGAGGGTAGGGCATTTGCCTTGCGCCTGGCCAACCTGGATTCGATTCCCAGCATCCTATATGGTCTCCTAAGCACCACCAGGAGTAATTCCTGAATGCAGAGCCAGGAGTAACCCCTGAGCATCGCTGGGTGTAATTCAAAGAGCAAAAATAAATAAATAAAAATTAAAATACTGACAAATATTTTTATAGGGACTGCACTGAGTCTGTATACTACTTTGAGAGAATGGCCATTTTGACAATAGTATTTCTTCCAATCCATGAGCAAGGGGTGTGTTTATTTGAATAGTAGCTTATAGTTTTTTTGTTTTAGTTTTTCATCTCTTTTGTTTAACTGATTTCCAGGTATTCGATTTTCTGAGGTGCATTCACTCGATTGTGAATGGCATTATTTTGTTTTGCTTTGTTTTTCTTTTATACTTCATTGCTAACATATAAGAATACCATGTCTTTCTGGTGTTGACTTTTTGCCTACCACTTTACTGTACAGATTTATTATTTAGAAGTGTTCTTTTTCACAAAAGGGAATGCCCTGCCACAGAGGCAGGGTGGTATGGGGGGATGGGGGTGAGAGGGATATTATCCATGGTGGTGAAAAATGGGCACTGGTGGAGGGATGGGTATTTGATCATTGTATAATCAAAACCCAAGAACAAATAATTGTAAATCTACAACTGTATCTCATGGTATTTCACTAATAAAAATTAAAAAAAAAAAGAAGTGTTCTTTTTCATTTGAAGTCTTTAGGATTCTTTAAGTATAGCATCAGATCATCCTCAAATAGTGATGGCTTGACTTCTTTATTTCCATCCTGAATATCATTAATATCTCTTCCTTGCATACTTGCTATATATAGCATTGCCTTCCAATAATGTATCAAATAGTAATGATGAGTGTGGGTATTCTTGTCTTGAGCTTGATCTTAGAGGTAAGGTTTACTTTTCATCATTGAGTATGATGTTAATCATTGGTGTGGCTTAACTAATTTGAAGGAAATTGCTGCTGTACCCATTTTATTAAGCCGTTTATTTTTATTATTTTAGATTTGATGCTACATAATTTACAATGTTATTGATATAGGGTGTCATGCTTTTAATATTCCAACACCACATTCTCTACCAGTGTTTACTTACCACCACCATAGCTTCAAGGTCTCTTCACAATTAACTTTCTGCCTCCTGACCACCGTGGTAAGTCCAATTCTATAAACCAGTTTTCAGAATTTATTGTCTCTGAGTATTTGTTATTCACATACTATATTTCGTTATATTGCACATGCAAAAAAGAACATTGTCTATCTCTCTCTCCCTCCTGGTTGATTCTACACAGCATGGTATTTTTTTCACTTTCATCCATGTAGCAGCAAATTGCATAGTTTTATATTTTATACACAAAAGTACCGAATCTTTTCCATGCTCACTTTGCATACATTTAGATGAATTTTAACTTTCCCTGTGTTGCTTGACTTGGGTATGTTAAAGTATCTTGTAATCTAAAATTAATCCTACATAATTGTGTGTGTATTTCTGATATTTTTAGATTCATTTACTAACATTTCGTTGAGGATCTTTGCATTGATATTCATCAGTGATATTGGTCGATAATTTTTTTTGGTGATGTCTCTACTTTTGGTGTCAGGTGTAATAAGTTGAGCAAGAAAGTGCCTTCAACAGTGTGGAAAAACTAGTCATCCACATGTTAAAAAAAATATGAACTCAGATCCCTGACACACACTAGTACATAAAGCAACTCATACTGGATTAAATAACCCTATACTAGAATAAAAACCATAAATTATATTGAGAAAACATAGGTAGAACCTTCATTATGTATATGTATATTCATATATATTTATATAAAAGTTTGCATATATGTATACAATGAAATATCATTCAGCTCTAAGAATAGATGAAATTACATAATCTTCCAGTATGTGAATGCAAATAGAGGACACCATGCTGAGTACGATCAGTCAGAAGGACAGGAACAAATGCAGAATGATTTCATTAATATATAGGATATAAAGAAAAATATTAAAGGAATAACAAATGGAAAAAGCAACAAAACAATACCAAGGGATGAAGGTAGAAATATGTATGGGAGGAGACCTTGGGACACTGGTGGAGAGAAGCGGACACTCTAAGGTGGGTAATGGTAATGGAACACAGCATACATGAAACTATCTCTTACACTACATAAATCAGGATGACTTACTATCAACTGGGGGAAAATAAACACAATACCTATCTCATATATTTCCAATATCATTGAACACATGGTGCTTTATAAATGCATGTCTAATGCTTTCTACTATTGAATTTCACATTGATTATGATTTTTCAATTCAGTTAAATTCAGTAATTACTCTTGTGGGTAAATTTTTGCACAGTACCAAGAAAACTTTAAATAAATTCTTTGAAGTAGTTCCTTGGTAATCAAAAGTAGCATAAGTTAGCTAACCTTTGAACAATGAATGGTTTAGAGATGCTGACTTCCTTGACATCCCCCAAACTTAACTACTACTTTGTAAATCGCCATGTCAAAATATTTTTTATTATTATTATTTTTTAAAAAGGAGTTTTACTGTCCTATAGGATTATGGACTGGTTTCAGGCAGGGCATCTCTTTTTTTCTCCTCCTGATTGGAAAGAGGAATGGCATGCGTTTTCAGAGTTGTACGAAGACAAGAAAGAGTGGGGCAGAAGGGATAGTACAGAAGTAAGGCACTTGCCTAGCATGCTGCTGACCTGGATTTTATCTCTGGAGCCCACCAGGAGTGAACCCTTAGAGCAGAGCTAGGAGTAAGCCCTGAGAATTGCTGAGTATACCCCTCCCCCAAAAAATAAAGCATGGAAAGGTTATTAAAAGATTAGTGAAAAAGAAAAATGGTTGAAGACCAATATACTTAGAGAAATCTACAAACCAGGACACACTAGAATACCCAGTGTAAATCATACTCTGTAAAAAATTCTGAACTCTCCTTGACCACCAGAAATTCTTTTTTACAAAACCAGTCACATTCTATCTGTGTGACCATCATCTTTACAAATAAATATCTGTGTGTCTTTTCTAAAATTTTAAAGGACTCACCAGTTCAAATGAACTTATTGTATAAGTAATACAGCTTCAATAAATGGCAATTAAATTTGTTATACATAGAACTAAGCATTTTCCATACATAGAATCAAGCTATTTGCTTTCCAACAAAGATGAGATATATTGGTAAGGAGTTCAGTAGTAATATGACTACGGAACATTGTATTTAGAGTGGGAATACATGAGAATTACATTTGGACTTGGAACTACAATACAGTGGGTAGAACATTTGTCTTGACATAGCCGACCCGGGTTCATTCCATTTCTGGCACCCATATCATCCCCTGAGCCTGTTAGGAGTGTTCTGAGCTCAGAGACAGGAGTAAGCCCTGAGTCCCAGAGACTGTACCCAATAAAAGAGTATCTTCATCAATTTTAGTAAAAAAAAATGCATAATAAACTTTACTAATATACAGCTATTGATCAGAAGTTTTACTGATAACATAACAGATGATTAACACATATTTTGTATACGTATTTTATGTTAGATGTATTTTTATCCTATATGCTTAGAATTATCTAGTGAAAAGTTTTTAAGAAAAACATAAAAAAGAGAAAATACATTCCTCTGTGCTGTATTTACTCAGACCATAATTTTGTCATCATTTTGTTCCATGGTCAACTGTATTTCCTTTTTTTATTATTGAATCACCGTTAGATACCGTTACAAAGCTTTTATGTTTGCTTTTCAGTCATACAATGAACAAATATCCATTCTTTCACCCATGCACATTTTCCACCACCAAAATCTCCAGTGTCCCCGAGCCATCCCAACCCTTCTCCTGCCTGTGTGGCAATTGACACAATACTCTCTCTCTACTTTGATTTCATTCACTATTTAGACACCAGTCCCACCATTATTATTTGGAATTTTCCCGCCACTAGTCAAACCAGCTGAAAAGGCAATGCTAGACAATTTGTTTTGTATTTCTTTTTATGAAAAGCATATGATGTTGCACAACCTCAAGAGTGGCCACACACTCCTGGAATTCTAAACTTTTAATAAGAAGGTTCTGGAGAGATCACTGCAGTGAGCTGCTTGGTTCTGAGATTCTTTTGTCTCTGGATCATGGCTGTTAAGGAGCTTAATTAGCCGGGGCCTGTTCATGGGGATAATCTCAGGGTCCCATGGGGCTGGGGTACAAGACGGACCCGGTCAACTGTATTTCTAAGATATTTACCAGATAATGATGTCATTGCATTTGAAGATGACCTTCCAAGAGTCTTGATAGCACTTACATTTTATCAGCAGTATAGAAGAATGTTCTTTCTTAATTCTCTTGCCAGTTGTGCTTTGCTACAGATGTTGCTTATTTATTGTCTTTGCTTTGTGCCTAATTTTATAGAAGAGAATACTATCTAATTGCTACTTGTTAGTAATTCTTATATATTCTTATATATTCTTGTACCTGTGATTTTGAACACTAAAGAATTGTAAATATTTTTTCTAGTGGTTTTTAATAATCCATTATAAGAGGTATCAAAATATTCAGTATTTTCCCTTTGATCCTCAGATTCTTTCTTATACAATTCCTTCAATAATTATATAAAAAATATTTTTATGTGCATCTGTAATTCATATTTTTGTTCATTCTCCAGGTGATTTTTCTTATGAAATAGTAGAATAAAGTAATGCTAAAGTGTTTTTCTGAAATATCTTCGATAAATTTATGAGCATTGGATTAGTGTTCAAAGATAGTTAATTCCCTCAAAACATAAGTTCAAATTCTCACCCTGGGGCCTGTTAATGTGAACTTATTTGGAATTAAAATTAAATGTTACCAAATTGAGATCATGCTAAATTAGGGTAGACCTGAATCATGTAAGATTTCAAGGAAAACCTGGAGCTACGAGAAGCTAGGAATAGTAAGTTTCTCATTTTAAGGTCTCAGGAAAAGTGACCATATAAACACTTCAATTTTAGACCTTACTCCCCAGAATTTTGAGAGAGCACACTTATATTGTGTTCAGACATCCAATTGTGATAATTTGTTGTAGCAATCTGGGGGACTAATTTTTTAAATACTTGCTAATTTAAAAAACTAGTATAAGCCTATTCTGATTCTTTTCTTCTTACTATTGGTTAGATACATTTCCTTCCCTCCCTAGCCCTGCCTCAGTTCTGTTGTCAGAATATAAGTTTATTTTTCTGTCATTGAACAATAACTATTCCTTTACTTTGTTTCTTTACATATGGGTGAGATCATTCATATGTATGAGCCTATTTAGTATTTGTCTTTCTCCTTCAGACATCGCTTACTATGATTCCCTCTAGATCTAGTTATGCCATAGCAAAAATGCAAGGTTTTATCTTCTCTTATTTCTATAATGAGTAATATTCTATATTCTATTTTTTTTTTTTTTTGCTTTTTGGGTCACACCCGGTGATGCACAGGAGTTACTCCTGGCTCTGCACTCAGGAATTACCCCTGGCAGTGCTCAGGGGACCATATGGGATGCTGGGAATCAAACCCGTGTCGTCCGCGTGCAAGGCAAACGCCCAACCCGCTGAGCTATCACTCCAGCCCCTATAATGAGTAATATTCTAATGTGTATGCATTGGGGTATAATTTTTTTTATCCACTCATCTTTTGAGGGGTCCTTGAGGTGTTTCCAGATCTTATATATTATAAACGATATGTGACGAACAAAAGTGTACCTCTACCTTTTTGTGTGGTGTTTTTGTTGTTTTTGAAATAGAAAAACAGGACTAGAATTACTAGGTTATATGGTCTTTCTCCACACGAACAGTGTTTTCCATAGTGTTACCCTTATGCTGAAGGGTAACAACAGTGAAAAAGAGTTCTTTTCACCTCATCTCGTCCAGCATGGTTGGCTATTTTTATGTAGGTCACTCTCACTGGTGTAAGGTAATATTTTATTTCCTTTTTGATTTTTAGTTCCCTAAGGACAGTGATGATACTATTTTTTCATATAACTATTGTCCATTTGTAGGTATTTTGTTGTTACTTTTATAAATATCTCCTAACTTAAAAGGAGATATTTATAATATGGCATTTAACATCACTGGTTAAAAGTTTGTAATTATGTAAGGCGTTAATGATTTCATCTAAAATTTGTCTCTAAATGCTTTTTTATTTTTCCTATTGCTTAAAGTTAAGTGACTAATCAATTTATTAAAATTATAATTAATTTTCCACATTAATTGCAAATGTATTCTTCTGTTTTTATATCACATAGCTTGTAGCTTAATTAAATTACAATTAGAAATAATTCTATAGGGCCTATAAGATATATTTTGCTAAGACATATTGTCAAATTAGCATGTATGATAAAATGAAATTCTTTCTTAGTTTTATTCATTTGATTTTTCAGTGTGAGATGTTCTAGAAAATTGTACCTAAATAACATTGAACATCTGAAAAGAACCATCTTTGGGGAGGGAGGATTCAAAGATTCTATATTGTGTTTTGTCTTTTGGAGAGCAGCTTAGTGATAAAGGATTTTCTTCCTTGTAGATGAACACATTTATAACAAGAATATTTACCACTCTCACATTAGTAATACAGGGGAAAACTTTCTTTTCAATTCAAAAAGGATGTGGTCTCTTTATAACCAATGTTAAGAAAAACTGGCATCTCTTTTAAGAAAGAAATAATAGTCATTTGGATTTCATAGAAGATAGGATGGAAGGATGAGGAAGGAGGAAGAGAGAATAAGGGAGAACTCTAGAAAACTAAAGGAACAAAAACATCTGACTCTTTTTATGGAAGGAAATAATGGTGTCTTGTGTTGAAGAGATGAAGCTGAAGGTAAGTCACACAAGACCTGAAGGAGTTATGATTCTGTCAGATTCCCTCTTCATGATAAATGCAAGAGGCCATGATGATAATCACTGTGGGAACCTCTAAGATAAGGATTTATCTCCAAGACTAGCAATAAAAAGCTGACAAGTACAATTTAATTATGATGGAGTAGGTCTTCAGTGACTGTAACTCTTTGACTGAGATCTGTACAAAAATTCAGATGCTGGAGAATATGTTTTAATTTATAGGATTCTTCTTTGGACTACTAATAAATTTTTTAAAATAGTATAAATTTCAAGGACTAAGCATGTATTCTGATCATTTTCTGAGGGTTTCTTGGGTGGTTTATTTTATTTTATTTTATGAAGTCAGCAAGCCAGAATTCTCATGTTTACTATTTCTATTCCACAGTGCCCACATGCAAAAGATCTAAGGAACAGATATAATACAGTAATGCAGTATAGATCACCTAAGATTTAAATGTATCAAATATCACAGGATATCAGATATAGTCTGGCCCTAATAACAAGTTGACCCTAATATGTAAAAAAAAAGTTGAAAAATTGTGAACTGATTTAGCTAATTATGGATATGTTTATTATAATACTATTATATTATATCATGACACTTTTATGTAACCATCACTATTAAAAGAAGTAGGCTTTAATATTGGCCCCCTTATAACAATAAAAATTATTTTTCTTAAAAAAGGAATACTGAAAATATCGAATAACAGTATTGAAGGAAAAAACTAACATGTAATTCCAATTTTGACTAATGATTTTTCATGTTACATTTGAAATACTTTGCTTGAATAAACACATTATGAATTTTTAGTTTAGATAACTAAGAGAATGATTACACTGCACTTACTCCTCACTCCATTCAATACTTTAAATAGCACTTCAAAGTAACAAAATAATCATGTGAAAAAATACCTGAGAAATCTATATCAAATAGGTAAAGGTAAAGGCCCTCCCGTTGATCGTCGATTTGCTCGAGCGGGCCCAGTAACATCTCCATTGGAGACTTTGTTGTTACTGTGTCTGGCATATCGAATACTCTCGGTAGCTTGCCGGGCTCTCCGAGAGGGGCAGAGGAATCAAACTCGGGTCGGCCATGTTGGCCACTTGTAAGGCAAACGGCCTACCCGCTGTGCTATCGCTCCAGCCCTCACGTCTACGGCCATACCACCCTGAACGCGCCCGATCTCCTCTGATCTCGGAAGCTAAGCAGGGTCGGGCCTGGTTAATACTTGGATGGGAGACCGCTGGGAATATATCAAATATTGAAAGAAATCCTTCCTGTTACAGAGTTGAAAGAATTTAAGTGTAAAGAAGATGAATTTTTTTCTTTTCTTATATTTATTTGTTGAATTACTGTGGGAAAAGTTACAATGCTTTCAGGTTTAAGTCTCGGTCATACAATGATAAAACACCTTTCCCTTCACCAGTACTCATTTTTCACCACCAAAACCCCCAATATACCCCCCTCCGACAAAAGATGTACCATTATTGTTTAGAATTTCCCCCCAATAATCAGAATTGTTGAAAAGGCATTGTGAAATGATTTGTTTTCTATAGCTGGTTATGAGAACCATATGATGTCACACAGCTGTGATAGTGTCTGTGCGATTTTGGATTTCTGATATTTTACTAGGTAAGTCTGGAGGGATTTCTACAAAGAGCTAGATAATTATGAGATTGGTTTCTGTGCATCTGGAGCTATGGCTATGCCAGAGGGCTGCTCGTGGGGGACAACTCGTGACCTCAGTAGGGCGTGAAGAATGAGCCGGTACCGCCCCCCCTTCCCATGCACTTGCAGTTGCCCCATCACTGCCGCTCATACCTGGCTTTCCAATAAGCTCTGAGGTGGCAGCCACCTTGCTTCCAGGGAGGAGAGGGGGCAGAAGGGAGCAACACCCTTTCCCTCCCGGGGAGGCATGGCAATGTAGTTTAATGTATGGTTGATTCACTTCTCTGCCGCAAACTGCCGGACTATTAAAAGAAGTAGGCTTTAATATTGGCCTTTTGCCTCTGGAACCATGGCCGTGCCAAAGATGAATATTGGGGAGACTGGCTAGTCTTCAATAAAGAAAGAATTAAATTTTTGCCCAAAACTAATTCAATGCCCTGATACAATAGGGTCATCTTTTTTCTGTCTGCAATGATTTGGCTAAGGTTCTCAATCTGGTGTCACTTCTGATCACTAAACATGTCTATTTGGCAATATTTGAGATATTTTTGTTTCACAACCTGAAGTGGGTGGCATGATACTACTGCCACCAAACGGGTAGAGGCAAGAGACATTGCTAAATATCCTGTAATACACAAGACAACCATCCATATCGCATGGTTGCCTGGTTCAGAACGACAATCTGCCAAAGTGGTAAACCCTGGTATATCAGCTAAGATCACTTCATTGGAATTTAGCAGGGGTGGGGCAGGGGAGAGAGAGACAGAGACAGACAGAGAAAGACTGAATATTAATGATACAGAGAAAACCCATTTTCCTTATTGGACAATATTTGGCAAATGGAATTCTATAAGTGCTTCAAGAAGAAATAAACAAACCTGAAACCAGAAATTCAAAAAAATGTCAGATTACCCAAGCAATACCACTCCTGGGAATATATCCCAGAGAGGTAAAAAAGTATAGTCGAAATGACATTTGCACTTGTTTGTTCTTTGCAGCACTGTTTAAAGTAGCCAGAATCTGGAAAAAAAAAACCGAGCTCCCGAGAACAGATGACTGGTTAAAGAAACTTTGGTACATTTACACAATGGAGTACTATGTAGCTATTAGGAAAGATGAAGTCATGAAATTTACATACAAGTGGTACAACATGGAAAGTGTAATGCTAAGCGAAATGAGTCAGAAAGAGAGGGACATACATAGAAATATTGCATTCATCTGGGGGACATAAAGTAGCAAAATAGGAGACTAACACCCAAGAATAGCCAAGATAAGTTACCCGGAGGTTTATTCTATAGCTTGCCAACACACACGAGGGAAAAAGGCAGCTCAGACAGAGAAGGGATTACCAAATAAAGGGTGTTGGGAGGAACAAATTGCTGAAAGTAGACTATAGACCGAACATGATTGCCACTCAATGCCTCTTTTGCAAACTATAGCATCCAAAAGGAGAGAGAGAACAAAAGAGAATGCCCTGACACAGAGGCAGGGTGGGATAGGGGGATGGGAGGTGGGAGGGATACTGGGATCAGTGGTGGTGGAGAATGGGCACTGGTGGAGGGATGGGTACTCGATCATTGTATAACTGAAACCTAAGCACAAAAATTTGTGTCTACAACTGTACCTCATGGTGTTTCACTAATAAAATTTTTTTAAAAAAATGTCTGATTGCTGGGCGCTTTCAATCCATCTCTGCTTGTATTGTCCCTAGGTATAATCTAGCTTTTCCTAGTTTTTTTTTTTAAATTTAGTTTTCAGTGTGGTATCTAAAATATCTTTTTTGGAAGGAATCACTATGACAATAATAATTGAAAATGATCACTTTGGACAAGAACTGGGTGCTAAAAGAAGGTAAAGGAATATGCATGATAATCTGTCAGTATCTGTGTTGCAAACCATAATGTCCAAAGGAAAGCAAGAGAGAAGAAAAATGCCTGCCATAGAGGCAGGCAGAAAGTGGTGGTGGTGGTGGTGGTGGTGGTGGTGGTGGTGGTGGTGTGTGTGTGTGTGTGTGTGTTGTGGGGGGGGGGGTAACTGGGGACATTGGTGGTAGGAAATGTACACTGGTATTAGTTATGTCCTCAACAGTGTATTTAAAATCATGATCACGACCTTCCTGTTCTTCGCCGATTGCCTCAAGCAGGCCCCAGAAACATCTCCTTCGTCCTAGCCCTGAGATTTTTTAAAAAGTGCCATATTCAAGGCTCTTTCAGGGTTAGGAGAATGAGACCCATCATTGTTACTTGTATTTGGCATATTGGGTACGCCACGGGGAGTTTGCCAGACTCTGCCGTGTGGGCAGTTTACATTCAGTAGCCCTGCCAGTTTGTCCAAAGTAGGAATGAGATAATAAGATGTTGCGCAGCCACAAATGCGGCCGCACGCTTCCAGGAGCTGGGTTTTATAGTCTCTGAGTCTTGGCCGTTGATGGGATTACACGGCACCAGGGGGCCAGTTGGTGGGTGTGACCCCTGCCTACTGGAATTTGGAGGATCTGGGTGGAGGATGCTCAGCCCCAATTCGAGCAGGCTTAAAGATCTCAGCCCGGGGAACTGCATGCCTTTGTTCCTCTGCTGGTACCTTCATGCATGTGGAGAGTGGTCCCAGCATGGTGGTGGCTGGTTCTGGAGGTCTTCGGCTGCCGGAGCCCTGGTCGGGGCTGAAGTTCTAAAGATCTAAATTTTTTGTTAGCTTCCCCATTCCCCCACTGCCCTCGATACACACCTAAACATGTTCTCTGTGCTCAGGAGTAACCTCTGACAGTGCTTGGAATTTGAGCTGGGGTACATCATGTGTTTTCTTGTCTTAACTATCCCTCTAGTCCCAGTCTAGGATATTTATGTGCATGGGAAGTTATACTCCAAGGAAAGCATATGCACTCCCATACATCTGTTCTATATCCTTTCTCCTCTCCCTTTCTTCCATCCCTTCCCCTCTGCTCTCCTTCTTCCCTTCCATCTTTCCTTCCAGTTCATATGATAACCCTAATGGGTTGTTATACAATGCCATTTGTTCCTATGAAATCATTTATATTTTGGAATTTTCTTAACCATTTAATTTAGAATGGGCTGGAGCGATAGCACAGTGGTAGAGCATTTGCCTTGCTCGCACCCAGCCTGGCCAAGCCAGGTTTGATTCCTCCGCCCCTCTCGGAGAGCCCAGCAAGCTATCGAGAGTAACATATTCAATATGCCAAACACAGTAACAAGTCTCAAAAAATGGAGACGTTACTGGGCCCACTCGAGCAAATCGATGAACAACAGGAGGACAGACTTGTTAATTTAGAATATTTTAAAATTCTCACAAGGGCCAAGAGATAATACAGTGGGTAGTGCACTTGCCTTGCACGTGGCCAACCCAGGTTCAATCCTCGCCATCCCATATGGTTCTCTGAGAACCACAAGGAGTAATACCTGAGTGCAAAACCAGAAGTAACCCCCGAACTTCAATGGGTGTGACACAGAAACAAAAATTACAAAATAAAATTTCCAGAATAATTGCACTTATATGAAACGAGAATAAATGTAACTACTGAGTAAGTGAATAAGTAGTTATGTTTTTTATATATTTCTTCCTAGCACTTTTCCAATCCCAAAAAGGGAACTGTCACTGTCACTGTCCTCCCGTTGTTCATTGATTCGCTAGAGCCCAGTAACGTCTCCATTGTGACAATTGTTACTGTGTTTGGCATATTGAATACGTCACGGGGAGCATGCAAGGCTTTACCTTGGGGCGAGATACTCTCAGTAGCTTGCTGGGCTCTCCTAGAAGGGTGGAGGAATCAAACTTGGGTCGGCCATCTTGGCCGCTTGCAAAGCAACCGCCATACCTGCTGTGCTATTGCTCCAGCCCTTTTTTCTCATAATCACCTTTATCTTATTTTTTTCTTTATTACCATTTAATATATTACGTTGACAGATAAATTCTCAGATCTTCAATAAATTAAACTACCCGTGAAAATATTTTGATACGGCAAGAACCTTCAAATTCAAGTCCATAAAACACTATTTCTTTAAAAATTGTTATTTAAATCTTATTCATTAAGTTAATAATCTTACACTTTTATTCAGAATATAAAAAAAGCTAACACTAAAGCATTATTGAGTTTCTAAGGCAAGGCAAATATTACAACACTGAATTATTTGTCTTTGACAAATAGAAATATTACATGAAAAATTATTGCTTTATATATTCCCTTTCTACTCTATATCCAAGGGGATTCATTGCCTGTGGTAGTAAAAGGTCAAATTATGCCAAGTGCATTTGAGAACTAGAAGCCTTTTGTGACTCTGCACGACAGGGTTTTAGAATTGATGCTGATGCTGATAAAGTTTCTTACCTGAGTTTTCTGATGTGCAAGGAAATACTTTAAAAAATAGAAACAAAGCATTCAAAGGCATCTCTTCTTCGGTTTATACATGCACAAAACTCTTTCTTTTGTGTTTACATTGTCATGGTCTAATGAACTAAACTAAAATTAAATAAATCTCAAAAATAGTCTCTAATGAAATCTGAAAATTAAGAAAGGATTATCCCCTTTGCAAATGTGGAAATCATCCATATTTATGTCCGGTCCTTCCTTTATACTTTTTTCTGCTTTATTTTTTCTTTTTATTCTTCTTTTTTTTTGTTCTTCTTTGTTTGTTTGTTTGTTTGTTTGGGGGCCACTCCTGGCAATGCTCAAGGGTTATTCCTGGTTCTGCACTCAGGGATCACCCCTTGCGATACTCATGGACAATATGGGGTGCCTGGGATAGAACCTGGTTGACCATGTGCAAGCAAGTCCTTACCCGCTGTCCCATTTTTCTGGCCTCTTTTCAAGTTTTCTTTTCCCCTTCTGAAACCGTGTTTTCCTGTGAGTCTCTGAGACTGTTGTTTCTTACATGCCTGAAGACTTGAAAGTATTGATTGCCATTCAAGAAGGAACATAAAGTACCCTGAACTCTGCCTCCCCCACATGCTCTCATTTTCCATTTAGAAGAAAAGAAATAAAATTATAAAGACAGTGCAGTAAACTTGCTCTTAACAACTTCATTGTTTCCATTTTTGTAAGTTTACTTAATGAATGAGAGAAGCAACTGGGCTAGTACACATGATTTTATTTTCTGAAACTATATCCTGTATAAATTAAAATTTTAAGTTCTCTTTAGAGTATAATTTATTTCTCTTTTAAAGGATAATTTAGTTGGCTCAAATTCATAAATTTACGGTAAGAGACGATGCATATATTTGTCTTAGTGGTATGTATACAAATAATACACATTTTAGCTACAATATTTATAAGTTAAATTTTAAATATTATAAAGCACAAGGTCCCGATGAGTCTAGACTCATTGGGACCCAGAACAGAGACCCTCTGCCTGCGTCCCCCAGTCCCCGGTGACTCAGGGATCACACCCATAAGCCATACCCTGCCGGCACCAGATAGTCTCCTCATTGGCCACCCTCCAGAACTCACAGATACTCCTCCCAGACAAGAGTATAAAAGGAGGCCCCTAGAACCATGCAACCGAACTCTGTGCCAGGCTGTGGGGCAGGTGAGAGCCTTCCCCACCCCAAGGGACCTGGCAGCCGGCCTCCACTGCCCAACCACCGGAAAAACAAAATTGCCTCCAGGCCACTTTCCAGATCTAGAGGGTGCAAAGTGGCACCGTGACACACTATAAGAAACTTCCTACCCATTTATGCTTCTCAGAGAGCCCGGCAAACTACGGAGAATATCCCGCCCACAAAGGCAGAGCCTGGCAAGCTCCCTGTGTTGTATCAATGTTCCACAGTAATGACAATTATTCCCTTGACCCTGAAAGAGCCTCCAATTGATGGGAAAAGACGAGTAAGTAGAGGCTGCTAAAATCTCAGGGCCGGAGCATACAGCCGAAGAGAAGGGCCTCATGGAGGGCGGGATCCACAGCTCCTGGAGGGAAAAAAAGAAAAAAACAGGTTCCATAAAGAGCCGAGATCATCGGGAAGTCCCAGATGGGGTAGGTACCGCATCCCGCCTCCCCCAGATTGAACCCCGGTGACCAGAAGCCTCTACAAGCACAGCTCGAGTATGCGGGAACTAGGACTTTTCCTCAAATCTGCCGGGACTACAGCTCCCAGGTAACCTCTGATTCCGGAAGTCACGCCCACAGCCCGCCCCCCAGCGCCATCTTTACAGCATACAGCCGAAGAGAAGGGCCACATGGAGGGCGGGATCCACAGCTCCCGGAGGGGGGGGCGGGGAAACAGGTTCCAAAAAGAGCTGAGATCATCGGGAAGTGCCAGATGGGGTAGGTACCGCATCCCGCCTCCCCCAGATGGAACCCCGGTGACCAGAAGCCTCTACAAGCACAGCTTGAGTATGTAGGAACTAGGACTTTTCCTCAAAATCGCGCAGCAGCTTATGCGGCCTCGTGATATCTCTCTATATACAAAGTGATCAATGGGAAGTAAACCACCCAACGTTTCTCCCTGAAAATCAGAGTTAAGTTTGGAGCACGGCCACAGCCCCAGAAACACAAGGACTTAATGCAGAACCCAGCAGCTTGGAGCAGAAAAGTGAACGGACTATGCATTAATCCAGGCCACCATGTCTGCCAGAGGGGAAAGGGTGTTGCCCCATTCGCCTTCTCTTCTCTGGAAAGAAGGATGGCGGCCGCATGGGAGCCTTGTGGACAGCAGGTATGAGCCGGGGGTGTGGGGGCGACTAAAACCTCATGGGAAGGGGGGCGTTCCAGTCCGTCCTTCACGCCCTACTGAGGCCACCAGTTGCACCCCACGAGCTGCTCTCCAGCACGGCCACAGCCCCAGAAGCACAAGGACTTAATGCAGAACCCAGCAGCTTGGAGCAGAAAAGTGAATGGACTATGCATTAATCCAGGACGTCATGTCTGCCCAGAGGGGAAAGGGTGTTGCCCCATTCGCCCTCTCTTCTTTGGAAAGAAAGATGGTGGCCGCATGGGAGCCTTGTGGACAGCAGGTATGAGCTGAGAGTGTGGGGGCGACTAAAACCTCATGGGAAGGGGGGCGTTCTGGTCCGTCCTTCACGCCCTACCGAGGTCACCAGTTGCACCCCACGAGCAGCAATCCAGCACGGCCACAGCCCCAGAAGCACAAGGACTTAATGCAGAACCCAGCAGCTTGGAGCAGAAAAGTGAAAGGACTATGCATTAATCCAGGCCATCATGTCTGACCAGAGGGGAAAGGGTGTTGCTCCCTTCCGCCCTCCTCCCTCTGGAAAGAAAGATGGCGGCCACATGGGAGCCTTGTGGACAGCAGGTATGAGCCGGGGGTGTGGGGGCGACTAAAACCTCATGGGAAGGGGTCGTTTCGGTCCGCCCTTCACGCCCTACTGAGGCCACCAGTTGCCCCCCACGAGCGGCTCTCCAGCACAGCCACGACTCCAGAGCACAGAAACCAATTTCTTAACTATCTGCCTTTCAGTAGAAATACTTCCAGGGTCAATAAGTAAAATAGCAGAAATCCAAAACCAACATTTAATTCTTGAACCCAGCTGTAGAAAGCAAATCACTTCACAATGCTTTTTCAGCATGTCTGATTTGGGGGGGGGGGTAACTCTAAATAATATTGGTGAATCTTTTAATGAAACAATGAATCTAATCAAAGCAGATAGAGTGTTAACTAGAATTCATCTGCCTCACAGGGACTGGGAGGGGTGGGGGTGGGGTTTTATTGGGGTTCTTCATGGTAAAAAATAAGTATTGGTGAAGGGAAATGTGTTTGATATTTGCATGACTGAGACCTAAACCTGAAAGCTTTGTAACCTTTCCCACAGTGATTCAATAAATAAATAAATAAATAAATAATAAATAAATAAACAAAGAAAAATCTCAGGGCCGGGAGGAATAGAGACATTACTGGCGCCCACTTGAGTAATTCAATGATGAACAAAATGACAGTGATACAGTGATAGTGATAAAGCAAAAAATATGGAGTTTTTAATCTTATTGTTATATAACAACACTCCACAATAAATTAAACTGATAACACATACATGCATACATATTTACATGCACACACAGGTAATAAATTTTTGTGAAGGTTCTGACTATCTAAATTTGATAGTCATTTTATAAATTTCATTTTTGTGTTATTCTTTATTAAAAACAAACCAAATTTGAAATGAAAATACCTTCATTAAATCTATACACCAAATATCTTGGAATTAAATACCAGCTCTTTTACTCTTTAACCTTTAGATTCTAAGAATTATTGATTTGGAACTCCTGAATGTTCTGTTTTTAAAAATCAGACAATTTTTATCAATATTAAAATGAGATTTGCTGTGTAAATCTACTGGAAACCAATGAAGACAATGAGTCATTTTCAAATAGAGCTCAATATTATGTTTAGCTTATATTTTTCATAGCAGTTGTTCTTATAATTCTTGATTCTGTACACTTCTTTCTCCGTTAAGGGAAAAATGTCATTTACATGTTGAATTTTAATTTCTGTTTTTTTTGGGGGGGCCACACCATACGTCAGTGCTGTCATTCCTGGTGGCCCCTTGGAGATCAGTTGTGGTCCCAGAGATGGAATCTTGGAAAGCAGAGTATTCTCTGTACTATGTCTCTGAACCTTCTCTCTGTAACTTTTTAATTAAAATTTTGAATCAATTATACATTTACATAAAATTGTAAAAAATAGTAATCCATGTGTACTGTCTGCCCTATCTCTTGGTAATGTAACACAATAGTACATCGCAAGAGATACTGACTTTGCTTCAATGTTAACCTTATTTTTCAGTTTTACCAGTATTACAGATGTACAATTATTTCTGTACAGTTTTATTTTATCTGCAGTATCTTGCATATGGTGGTGGCTGGTTCTGGAAGTCTTTGGCTGCTGGAGCCCTGGTCGGGGCAGGGAGGGAAATTCAACCCGCTCCCCTCCAAGGGGCCCCTGCGAGGACAGCCAGGCGCGGGGGCAGGAGACTCTGCACTGTTCTCTCCCGGGAGCTGGGTTTTATAGTCTCTGGGTCTTGGCCATTGATGGGATTACACGGCGCCGGGGGGGGGGGGGGGGGGGGCAGTTGGTCAGTGTGACCCCTGCCTACTGGAAGATGGAGGATCTGGGTGGAGGATGCTCAGCCCCAATCCGAGCAGGCTTGGAGATCTCAGTTCCGGGACTCGCATGCCTTTGTTCCTCTGCCAGTACCTTCATGTGTGCGGAGAGTGGTCTCAGCATGGTGGTGGCTGGTTCTGGAGGTCTTTGACTGCCGGAGCCCTGGTCGGGGCAGGGAGGGAAACTCAACCCACTCCCTTCCAAGGGGCCCTGGCGAGGACAGCCAGGCACGGGGCAGGAGACTCTGCTGAGACCACCATGTTGAGACCACTCTACACACACATGAAGGTACCAGCAGAGGAACAAAGGCATGAGGGTCCCGGGGCTGAGATCTCCAAGCCTGCTTGGAATGGAGCTGAGCATCCTCCACCCAGATTCTCCTTATTTCAGTAGTCAGGGGTCACACTCACCAACTGGCCCCCTGGCACAGTGTAATCCCATCAACGGCCAAGAGCCAGTTACTTTAAAACCCAGCTCCCAACATTTTATTATCTCATTCTTACTTTGAACAAACTGGCAGGCTACTGAAAGTAGCCTGCCCACATGGCAGAGTCTGGCAAACTCCTCGTGGCATACCCGATATGCCAAATACCAGTGACAATGATGGGTCTCATTCTCCTAACTCTGAAAGAGCCTTGAATATGGCACTTGCATGCAGCCAACATGGCCGACTGGAGTTCGATTCCTCTGCCCCTCTCGGAGAGCACGGCAAGCTACTGAGAGTATCTCGCCCACACGGCAGAGCCTGACAAGCTACCCATGAGGTATTCGATATGCCAAACACAGTAACAACGAAGTCTCCAATGGAGATGTTACTGGGCCCGCTCGAGCAAATCGATGAACAATGGGAGGACAGTGACAGTGACAGGGCTAAGACGAAGGAGACATTACTGGGGCTTGCTCGAGGCAATCGACGAACAACAGGATGGTCGTGATCATAATCTTGCATATGCTTAGAACTTGTATAAGCCAGACATGTGCTCTATCACTACATAACACCCAGTTCTACCTGCTATTGGTTTTTGTTTTTGCTATTATTGTTTTTGCTTTTTAAGTCACACCCAGCAATGCACAGGGGTTACTCCTGGCTCTGCACTCAGGAATTACTCCTGGTGGTGCTCCTGGCAACATATGAGATGCTGGGAATCGAACCTGGGTCGACCACGTGCAAGGCAAACTCCCTACGCACTGTGCTATCACACAAGCCCAAACCTATTGCTATTGTTTTATTGTTATATCCACTTCTTTCCTTCTCCACTCTTGTCCCTCCTAGTAACTACTCAGACTATTTCCAGAAGGTCTATTGTCTATTGTCTATTTCCAGAAGGTCTTTGCTAGAACTGCTTGAAAATATGTATGAGTGTATTTATGAAATATATGAATATATATGACAACATATATGAATAATTTATGATGATAACTTTTTGAGATCCAGCTTCTCCCATTATCATTATTCCCTGGACATTATTTCAAGTCATGGTGAACATATCATAATTTTAAGAAGTAAGCTTTTAATTGGGGTTGATTTTTTTTCCTAGGAATATACAGTTAATCCTGCACCGTTTGTTAAGGTTTTTCTTACCCCCACTGAATTGCTTTGCAACTTTACCAGAAATAAGAGGGGCTATTTCAGGGTTCTCTACCGACTTTGTCTATCCCTCTCAACCTACCACACAATCCTGATTCTTATAGCTATGTAATAAGTCAGTTTTACAGAGAGCTGTTTCTGATTTTTATTTTCTAAGCGTACTTTAGTTATTCAACTCCCTGTGCCTTTGTTATAAATTTTATAATAAGTTTATCTCCATCTATGGAATATCTTTAATTCAATTTGTATAATAATTATAGCAAATGTAATGTAATGTGAGGAAATAAGAAAATTTATTATACTGAATTCATGAACATGGTATGTATCTCCATTTACTTATTTTGCTGCTTCCTTTCATTACATTTACTGATTTAAATTCATTTTAGAATGATGGTTATATATTTTGTTATCTTTAAAGAAGTTACAAATTGTACTGTATTCTAAATGTAATCAGCTGCACATCCTCACGAAGTATAGATGTTTGTCCAACTTTCTTTCTGAGACTTTATCAAACTCATGCATTATTAGCGCTAAGGTCAGATTGTTAAAAACTCATTAGCATTTGTAGATCCCTTAGGACATTCTATGTAGACAATCATGATACCAGCAAATAGGGACACTTTTGTTTCTTCTACTTGATCTGTGTGTCTTTCATTTCTTTTTCTTGTCATTTTCAGTAATTAGAATTTTCATTAGTAAACTGAGTTGGTAAGAAAGTACATCCTTATTCACAACCGTAAAGAGGATTGCTCAATTAATCCACTAGCCCATTTATGTAACTTAACCTAAGGGTGTAAGTATTAATTTCTGTAATATTATTTGTATTTCTAAAGAAAATGTAACTATCAAGAATGAGTAAAATAAAACCAGGAAATTGTACTAAACAAAAGTTTTCTAACCATGACCTGAAACCAGGAATTAGAAAGTTAAAGCAGGCATCAAGGAGAAAGTTATCTAGAATTTCTAACTTTAATTTTTTTTGAGATAAAATTTAAACACATTGATGATAGTATAAGTTTAAATTTAAGGTTAGCATATAAATTGTGACTTGCTTTATAGGGTCATGCATTTCCTTTCACCTATTCATGGACATGAGCAAAAACAGCACGAGGCAAGGTGACTTGCTTTTTAGGGACTTACTTTTTTTAGGGTGACTTGCTTTTTTTGTGGGCTAGAGCAATAGCACAGCGGTAGGGCGTTTGCCTTGCACGCAGCCAACATGGCCGACCAGAGTTCAATTCCTCCGCCCCTCTCAGAGAGTCTAGCAAGCTACTGAGGGTATTTTGCCCACATGGCAGAGCCTGGCAAGCTCCCCGTGAGGTATTCGATATGCCAAACACAGTAACAAAGAAATCTCCAATGGAGACATTACTGGGCCCGCTCAAGCAAATCGATGAACAATGGGAGGACAATAACAGTGACAGATATAAATTGTGATGTGCACTGGTATGGTAGTTAAATGGTTGCTCTAAATATAAATAGTTTTGCATATATAATGTGCATAACTCTCACATGCTAAAGCAAATTCTTTTTGCATATACTCACTAATACATTGAAAATCATCTGCTTTTTTCTGATATCTGTTAACTGAAAATCCATAAATATTCAAGTATGTTCTGCCAAATAGTGCACTGAAGACAGGTAAAATAGAGCATTGAGCAAGCTTCAGATGACAATCGGCGTGTCAATTATTACCAAAAAAGTAAAAATATTTCTAGACTCTATAGACTATGAAGACATGTTATATGTCCTTAACAACTGTATAGTTCTAAAAATAAAATGAATATTGATGGAGACTGATGAAGTATTTACTCTCGCTCATTTGCAAACATATGTAATCTTTAAAAATATGAGTTATCCCTTTTAACTTAAAGAGATGTATTTTTAGTGCAGCCAAAATGTCCAGATGTGTAAAATAAAAAATTATTCATATTGAAAATGAGACAGTCATGGTCTTCTGGTTTTCCATTTGAGTTAGGCAAATATGGATTTTGTAGGTAGCATAGCTCCCAAAAAAATAGAGTTACATATTCTAAGAGTGATTAAGTGGTCCAGTGCTCAGAGCGAGATAACGTTTTGAAATCAGCCAAGAACTCAAGGAACCTAGAAAAAGTTGATGTATCTTAGTACCTGGATATTTTCAAATTTCTGATCACTCCAAGGAAAAGGAGACTGCTACTGCCATCTGTTGGTTAAATAAAACATCATCAGGTCTGGTTATCTAGGAGTGGTAGAAAAAAACCTTCCCCTAAATGCAAAGGAGTCTTGTTAATCTCAATTGTAATCACTTATGGATAAATCTAGAGTTGTGTTTGAAAGCCAAACTAAAAGAGATTTTTTCAAATAAGGTTCTACTTTCTACCTGAACACTGTTTCTTCTTAATGGTTTGTGTTTAAGAGGGTGGGGGTGAGGATACATATTCTGATAGAAATTTAAAAGATCAGGAAAAATGATTCATCTCAGAACTAAAGTATAAATGAGTCACTGTGTTTTCAGGGGCGTGTGTGGAGGGGGCAAGGTAAAGGGTGAGAAGAAATAGAAACTGATAAACCATAAAACAGGTGGGAGGACAAAGGAAAGATGTGCTGAAGCAGATATTCTTTTTACATGCAGTAGCTTCAATATCTCTCTTATCATTTCAATGAATGAAACATCTTCAGAAAGTGACCTTTAACTAGGATGCTACAATTCTCACATCTTGTTACACAAGACCTGTGCTACCTCTGTCAGCATCACCTGGTTGCTTGTTTAAAATGCAGAATTCCTAACTCAGTACTGGTGTTAAAATCTAATGGAAAAATATATTTCTAGAAATAATAATATGCATATTTTAAAAGATTCTGATAATTCTTATGAATAAAAAAATTAAGAAAATATACTCGAGTTTGTTCTCAATAATTTATCAAAGCAGTTTGACAAAGCTGTCTATTATATCCATTGATTCTGCAATAGAATATTTTAATATACTTTAACATCATTGACGTTGAGATATAAATTAAATGAAAGCTATCTGATATTTTAGCTAGCGGTAGTAATTTTTACTTCAATGAAATGATGTAAATATGACATATTTTGAAACTGATAGCAATTTTGGTTATGTGAAAAGCTAACATTTTGTTAAACAGAGAAAGAAATCAACAGGATTGAATATAAAGGTGAATATGACTGATGCTTCCAGAGCATTTACTATATATTCATCTATGTACATGAATTATATAAATATACAGGCTTTTATTATATATAATATCGAGAGAGTATTTTAGACTCATTTTATAATAGAATCTGAGACTTTGGTCAAGAAAAACATTCCATGTTTCAAATGAACAGTAAAAAGTTGGATCTCAGTGTAAATATAGGCTGTCTGATTTCAGATGCCATACTTTCAAACAAAAATCTTTGCTTCTTTAGAGGTTTTGTTTGTGTGAGAAAGTATCAGGAAACAGAAATGGAAAACAGTCTGAAACAGATGGTATTTAGGGAATCCCTACATTTTAGAAATTTGGGGGACTGAAAATACATGAAAAACATATATCAAGGTGAAAATTATATTCAATACTACCAATGTAGGATGAAACTTCCAAACTCTGCATAGGAGAGGATGAGGGTAAGGACAGTCTGCAACAGCAGCTGTGAGATGAGCCCCAGAGAGTGGGAGATGCACTGGGGTTGGCATCTGCTACGACTAGTTTTTTTTTCTTTTTGGAATCACAGGGGTTACTCCTGGTTTATGCACTCAGGAATTACTCCTGGCGATGCTCAGGGGACCATACAGGATGCTGGGAATCAAACCCAGGTCGGCCGCATGCAAGGCAAATGCCCAACCTGCTATGCTATAGCTCCAGCTCCTCTTCTATGATTCCTTGACCTTGTGGTTATTCACAAGAGCCATCCCTCAGTAAGCATTAGAAACAGGCATGCAGTAAGAGTGTGGGGGAAAGCAAATTCCTCAATGTTGTATCTCCCTCTAGAATGGTTTTCTCTTTCATATTTCTATTACTTTAATCTTACATGAAGTAAGTTTAAGGTAATACAGTACAAATTTTACCTCCTAGTTTTCTGCAAACTGCTATGAATTGCAATACACTTATACCCAATGAAAGCATCAGTAGTTACCATTTAAAGAACTCAGTGGCAATGGTGAAAAAAAATCAGCAGGAGCTGGAGAGACAGTACAGAGTGTAGACCCTTTGCTTTGTATGCAACCAATACAATTTCAATCTCTGCACCACATAGGGTCCCCAAGCACCACTACAAGAAATCCCTGAGCACAGAACCAGGAATAAGCCCTGAACAAAGCCAGGTATGGCTCCCAAAACTACAAAAATAAAAAATAAAAAGCAAACAAAAGTAATAATAGTAATCTATATCATTTGAGTATTTACTATTCCTCAGGGACCATGACAAGTGTTCTTATACAATAACCATCGTGTTCTTTTAAGTTGAAAAAAGGGGTACTAAGAGAACTTAAAATTTCTGCAATGCACAAATAATAGATAACAGACTTAAGATTCACAGGACTGGTATGTAAGGCAGGCCAGCAAGCCAGTCTGAATAAGGTTGCTCTAAGGTGAAATGTGACCACAAATAGTTTTGATTTGCACTGACGATGTAGTTTATAGGTGTTTTCTCAGGTTTATTATTAGTAATGTAATATGTGCTCTCGAAACTGTGCTGGATAAAACAATAAAACATAAAGTCAACCTTAAGACAGTGAATGACTCACAATAGTTCATATATAATCATGTTCATTTTTACTGATTGGGGCCAATTCAGAAAGAGTAGACTCTGGTCTTAGATACACTTACATTGCATGTCTCAGTTAATTAGGTGTTTTTTTACAAACTGAATGAGAAATAGTAGAAGAGTTTTGATAACAGCCCAAATCATACACAAATATGATCTCTAATAAATTGCTTATGTCCATATCAAGATGCCAAGACAGGGAATCTCTTTGCAGTTACCAGAATAAAAAAAATAGGAATGTGAATCACACCATCTAAATATTGCTAATAATGATGCAGTGAATATCTTTTCATTACAGGCTGAACTCAGCTGTCATATAAGTATTCTCACACTAATAAATTGGCTATAGGTTGAGTATAAATGCCATGGAGTGCTATCTAAGAAGAGTAAAGTTAGCAGAATTTCAAAATAATTATGGGTCCAAAATGCTGTTTCTAACTGTCACTAAGTGTTTTGGATGCTTTTATAATATAATGAAAACCCGCTTTAGAGGTTTGTTACTTCATTAAATGTATTTTCTTTTACAAGGAGAAAATTTATTAAATATATACTCCATCATCTTAATTGGTATGAAAGCATGACTGAGTTCTGAGAGAGATGAATTCCCTCAGGTAAGCTTAGATGATCTGTTCAGCTTAAAAGGCACTTTCATGCTTTTTCATACTGGATGAATGCAGAGATCTCTGTTTCAATCAGTTTATCTCTGTGAGTCTAGAAACACATTTCATATTTTCACACATTTCTCCTCAAGTTATTTGAATACATAGTGAACGAATATGGTTACCAGGTGACCGTATGCGTACATCAATGGAGTCATGTTTTCAAAACTTCACAAAAAATGACAAATCATCCTGTTAATCATCGATTGCCTCGAGCAGGCCCCAGTAACGTCTCCTTCATCCTAGCCCTGAGATTATATTAAAGGCTCTTTAAGAGAATGAGACCCATCATTGTTACTGGTATTTGGCATATTGGGTACGCCACAGGGAGTTTGCCAGACTCTGCCATGTGGGCAGGCTACATTTCGGTAGTCTGCCAGTTTGTCCAAAGATGGAATGAGATAATAAGATGTCATAATAAGATGTCGCGTGGCCACATTTGCCGCTCGGTTCCGGGAGCTGGTTTTTATAGTCTCTGAGTCTTGGCTGCTGATGGGATTACACGGCGCCAGGGGGCCAGTTGGTGGGTGTGACCCCTGCCTATTGGAATTTGGAGGATCTGGGTGGAGGATGCTCGGCCCAAATCTGAGTAGGTTTGGAGATCTCAGCCCCGGAACCCGCATGACTTTGTCCCTCTGCCAGTACCTTCATGTGTGCGGAGAGTGGTCTCAGCATGGTGGTGGCTGGTCCTGGAGGTCTTTGGCTGCCGGAGCCCTGGTCGGGGCGGGGAGGAAAACTCAACCCGCTCCCCTCCAAGGGACTCCGGCGGCGAGGACAGTCAGGCGCGGGGGCAGGAGACTGCCTTTCAAAACTTAAAAGTAAAAAAAATATAATCTTTTTATAAGTGAAGAAAGATAAGATTTTAAAAGCAATTAAAAATTATTCTTTCGATACTGAAAGCCTATCATCTATAATTTTGCTTATGAAATTTTTATACCAATGCTGAGAACAAAGTCTTAAGATTTTTGAGGCTCTAAATTTATTTTAGAGAAGTACATCACTGGAGCGATAGAACAAAGGGCAGAGCATTTGCCTTGAATGTGACCAACCCGGGTTTGATACCTCCTTCCCTCTCGGAGAGCCCGGCAAGCTACCAAGAGTATCTCGCCCGCATGGCAGAGCCTGAAAAGCTACCCGTGGCATATTCGATATGCCAAAAACAGTAACAAGTCTCACAATGGAGACGTTACTGGTGCCTACCTGAGAAAATCGATGAAGAGTGCTACAGTGCTACATCGCAAAGTCAAACTCCTCTGGTCAATTCATTTAATTTTATTTTTTTAATTTTTATTAGTGAAACTCCATGAGGTACAGTTGTAGATCTACAAATTTTTGTGCTTAGGTTTCAGTTATACTATGATTGAGTACCCATCCCTCCACCAGTGCCCATTCTCCACCTCCAATGCTCCTAGAATCCTTTCCACCCCCTCACCCACCCCATCCCACCCCACACATTGGCAGGGCATTTTTGTTTTTGTTCTCTTTCTCCTTTTGAGTGCTGTGGTTTGCAAAAGAGGCATTGAGTGGCAATCATGTTAGGTTTATAGTCTACTTTCAGCATGCATCTCTCATCCTGGGAGGATCCTCCCAACACCCTTTACTTGGTGCCCCCCTTTCTATCTGAGCTGCCTTCTACCCCAGCATGTGTAGCTGGCCACCAAACCATGGAGTGTACCTTCTGGTACTTATCTCAGCTATTCTTAGGTGTTAGTCTCCCATTTTGTTACTCTATATTCCCCAAATGAACGCAATTTTTCTGTCTGTCCCTCTCTTTCTGACTCATTTCACTTAGCATGATACTTTCCATGTAGCACCACTTGTATGTAAATATAGCACAGTGGTAGGGCGTTTTCCTTGCACGCAGCCAACATGGCCAACCCTAGTTCGATTCCTCCGCCCCTCTCGGAGAGCCCGGCAAGCTACCGAGAGTATCTCACCCACACGGCAGAGCCTGGCAAGCTCCCTGTGACATATTCGATATGCCAAACACAGTAACAACAGTAACAGATCTTTTCTAACAGCTGCATAGTACTCCATTGAGTATACACATAATTTTAAATGTTTCATCCTTCTCTTCAATGGTATCAATTTAACTCCCCCTCCTGTTAACACACCCCCTGTTCCTTTCATACATTGACTGTGTAACTGTTACAGGAAGAGTAGGCTCTTTGAGGGAAGTATGAATCAGTTAACAGAAATATTCTAGTTGTCTTAAGGCCCTTGGTGAGTTTATTGAAAGGGGAGGAGAAAGAGGCACACCTCCGGAATAGGAGTTGGTCTGTGGGGTGACAAGACCACCCTGAGCAGCCAGGGCTGCAAGTTCTTAATTACTTCTGTAACTAAGGAAACAAATACCTGATTCAAGAAATGGGTTTTAAGTGGACTCTTCCTGTAAAGCTCAGTTCCTTTATGTGGAATTAGATTTCAATTCCAAAATTGGGCTTCACCTTTTGATAGTCAATCCAGTACTACCACAAGAGGAGATAAGTGGAAGATATTGAAATCGGGGATATTGGCTTGCTGGTGGGTTACCAACCCTATTGTGAATTGTATGCTGAACATAGGAGAGTGACTGTGACTCTACATGCTTGATGCTCGATTTTTAGCAGCATAAGTCACCACTGTCCAGGAGTCCATTTTCTGTCCCAGTGATATAATTTACATTTTGTTGCTTTTTATTTTCTTCTTCGAAAACAAGGGGAAAAAGACTCTGACACCTGTGGAAAAATCAAGGGGAAATAAAGTGCAAGGTTTTTCTAGAATATTTAAGGTTATAAAATATAAAACTGAGTTGCTCTATCCATACAAGGAATCATAAGCCTATGACATTATGAGTTGATTCCAGACTTTTTCTTCTTTCTCATTTGGGGATTGTGTAAGTAGGACTATTTGCATGGTAATTTTTTTCAATTTTGTTGAATATTACAACTACTTCTATATTCCAGGTGTTATTAATATCTTTACATTGTTGCAAACAAATTGAAATTAAGGATAATAATTTTACCAAGGTTTTATATTATTAGCACAAAATTCTCTCTGATTTGATGGTCACAGTAAGAGTTACTTAAATCTACCATGCCAGTTGGCCATGTGCAAAGAAAATGACCCACCAGCAGTACTATTGCTCTGGTCCCTGGAAAAAACTTTTACAATAATTTTTCAAATTTTTGTCCTGCTTTTGGTGTGTAACAACTGGCAGTGTGAAAGGGGCTATTCCAAGCTCAGTGCTTTGGGTATCCCTTCTGGAGGTGCTCAGGGAAACACGTATGCCAGGAATCAAACCCAGGTCTCATACATACAAAACATGCACCTAGCCCAGTGAACCATCTTTTAGCTTTCGCCATAGTAATTTAAATATAATATAAAACTATTACTTTGTCTTTCCATTATTTGTACATTTTCTACTCAAAACAATGATAAAATTTAGTGACATATTCAACGAATTAAAACAAAAGAGAGATTTTTAGTACCTAAAATACAAATACATGAAAGTGTGGAACAAAGGAGAAAGGCAAATTTTCTTCAATGAGTTAATTTTATTAGCTTTATGTGTTCATCCAGAACCAGCCACCACCATGCTGAGACCACTCTCCGCACACATGAAGGTACCGGCAGAGGAACAAAGGCACGCGGCTGCCGGGGCTGTGATCACCAGGCCTACTCTGATCGGGGCTGAACATCCTCCACCCAGATCCTCCAAATTCCAGTAGACGGGGGTCACACCCACCAACTAGCCCCCTGGCGCCGTGTAATCACATCAACAGCCAAGACTCATAGACTATAAAACCCAGCTCCCGGAAGCGACATCTTATTATCTCATTTTTACTTTGAACAAACTGGCAGGCTACCGAATGTAACCTGCCCACACGGCTGAGTCTGGCAAACTCCCCGTGGCGTACCCAATATGCCAAATACCAGTAACAATGATGGGTCTCATTCTCCTAACTCTGAAAGAGTCTTGAATATGGCACTTTAAAAAAAAAATCTCAGGGCTAGGATGAAGGAGACATTACTGGGGCCTGCTCGAGGCAATCGACGAATGTGTTCATCGACAACATCACCTAATTTTTTTCTCTTTTCATTGCTGTATCCATAATGAAAAGAGAAAGGAAAAGGTTGATTTTAGCAGTAAACAGTTGTGCTTTACTTAACTATGAATTGAAAGAAATTAAATAGCTTTTAGCACAGTAGAAATAGGAAGTTTTTTCATCTGGGGACCCTGAAGCATTTTTCTAGCACATGGAGGACAGAGACCCCTGTTTATGCATTTAGGTCATGTTTTTATTTATGCCTAAGTATTTTTTTAATACCAGATCAAATTGCAAACCAATTCCTAATGCCTTCTGCATAACTGTGTGGGAGTTAAACCACAGCTATTAGCTATATTTATCTTGAGCCCCACCCATTGGCAGTCTCCATCGCCTTGGTTTACTAGAGCTGAAACTCCTGGGTAGCAGTGGCGCCACATCCATTTGGCATAGCTTTCTACATGAAACCGTTCCTTCTATTGTCTTTCTTTGGCACAAACCAGTGAATGAAGTCATACAAAAATGTGTCTCTAGTCATTGGGAATGCATGGAACTATGATTGTGGAAGCTGCTAATCTGGCAGTGTCTTCTGTAGTTTCTAAATTACCTTTTCTCTATACAGGCTTTTGTCTGGGCTGGAAAGTGAGCCAACCTTTCTAAACGCAACAGTACTGTGTGGAGGAGCAGAATCAATTACGGGGTGCACTGCAGCAAGAGAACTCCCCTGAATTCTCCTGGTTGGCAAAATCCCACTGAGCAATCCAAATTGGGTTTTAGGTATGTCTGGATTTTCTGCAGACACTCCTTCTTGTAATTATATTATACACACTATGTTTGCATATACACTTATTTAATGTCTAAATATACTCTTATAACCCATGTGTTTCACAGCACAATACTTTCATATATGTGTACAATTTTTGAACTTAAAAAAGATACAGAGTAATTACCAGTCAGTCATAAATGCTTACAAATTTACTGTTTCTAGAATCTTTAAAAGAAAGAAAACAGTGGGGTAAATGAAGACGGAAAGGGCAAAAGAGTAAGGGAGGCCAAAAAGACAGAGAATAATTTATAGTCTGCGGTGATGAGAAAAGGTGAAGTGGTTAAAAGTATGAAAGAATGTTTAGCAAACTTAAAACCGTCTGTAGCTTTATAGAGAATAGGGTTTGATGTGGCACACATATTCAATCGGACATTGAAAATAGGAAGAAACCAGATGGTGAAGTTAATGATTATTGCATCATAAACCAACATTTAGTGGGTTCCTATAATCTGTCATATGCACAATGAAATGTGTTTGCACAAGATGCAGTGAAACAAATGGTATAATACATTCTATTCAGGATATAGCAATCTACTCAAAAACACGTTATCAATAGGAAACAAATTCATGTCAGTGAATTATAATGCCACATAAGCAAATCTGACAGTAAATGTAACATAAAGTTAAGGAAACATAATGGAATGAGTTACTCAGAAATAAATTTTTAAAATACTATAATAACATGTCACCCTAATGTGGCAATCACTTAATCATTAGTCCTACAAAAGCACTACGTAGTGACAGAAGTATACTGTACATGCTACATTAGATCATCCACACAGCTTCAAAGTTTTTGCATTATCCTTTATGTAGCAGAGAATCACTTAAAATATTTGATTTGGCAAAATGTCTAATAGAATACATAAGCAGATGATATGCATTGAAGTCTTTTGAACGTTATATCAGTTTTTCTGATCTAATTAAAAGATACTTGAGAAAGCAGATCAATTGGATTATTTAATGCATCATATCATAAGGGATTGCAAATTAGATAAAGGGAATAACTACAGAAATAAACTAACGCATCTATTGCTAAACTTAAACAAGGTTGAAGCCAGAAATATGACTCAGTAGTAGAGTACTGTAGTTGCCATATATTGTGAGACCACAGGTTTGATTCTTGGCACTACCAAACCATAAAGGGGAAGACAAAAAGAAATAGAAACAGAGTGACAGCATGAGAGATTGAAGAAATTCTGGTTTAATAGCAAAACACTAATTCAAAAATCAATTTTAGGCATTCTCCTTGTAAGAGATCATTGACACAAAACATAAGTGTAGCATAAAGAGATACCAATAAAACTGATACCTTCCAATGCCTAAAAGTAATAAGAACTTCCACTTCAATTTATTTATTCTGCAGGTGATGAGATTTTCATCCCGCATCAGAATGGGGGTTATAACTGAAAGTACAAAGAGAAGACATAGTTATAAAATTCAAAAAATTCTAAATTCTTCTGTTTTCAAATGTAACAAGTTAATATTTAATAGTATCCCTGTTCCCACATACTCAAAATTATCTCAGCAATATTTTGTTTCCATCCATATGGCAAAAAAATGCAACCCAAGGATGGTACCAAGTCTTTCTGAGGTCTATTGTCTACTGACAAGATAAAAATACTTACAGCAGAGCTATTGTTTTCTTAGGTAGAAGGTGAAAAGCAGCAGAAACAATTATATATATATATATATGTCTCTTCATTGCCAAAAAAGTATCCTTAAATATTATTTCTTCCCCTTTTTGCCTCCTGCCTTCTATACACCAGACAAAGGAGGGGAAAAACAAATACTAGAATGTCTTCAAATATCTTGATGTGATAGTCATCTAAAGAAGAACATAAAGTCAATAAGTGGAGAGATCAATAAACAATATGAAGAAATCCATTCCACAGAATGATTTTATTGCACCATATTGAATTAATACAAATGCCTTTGGTAGAAATGCAAAATTATTTATGAAACAATAGAAAATCTGCTCTTAAACAGAAAAAAAAGCAATGCACATGATTTCAGTGAAAAAAAGAACCAGATGTTACACATACTTAAAAAAACACAATCCCATATGCAGTTGCCCATGAAATATTCAACACATACATAAGTTTAGAGTTTACTGGCTTGATTTCTTTTCTCCCTCTCACCTTCATGCTAATCCTCCACATGTCAGCATTTCTTTGAAATCAGGGTTGGTTATTAAAGTGGAGCAAAGGGAACCGATTGAGAATTTCTTTCATTTGAAAAATCTGTAGCCTGCCTGGGGATGTTCTCAGCTATGAGAGAAAGTGAGTGCAGTTCCTGAGTGTCAGAGATGCATGAACACTGACAGTGTAGTATCCCTCTATATTTCTATAGAATCATTTCTAAATTGACCTCTACAATAAAATCAATAGTTTAGCAATACCTGTGCAAGAAAATGGGTTGTCTACTTAGCCCTGATCCCTATATTAAAGATGAATACAGATTTGAGGTAATGAATTAAATTCTCAACCCTAAAAACTGATTGATTTCTTTGACCATACTAGAGAGATAGTACAGTTAGCAGGGCAATGCAGATGACCTAGGTTTGATCTCTGGCATTCCATATAGTCACCGAGCCCTCCTGAAATGATCCCTGAGTGCAGAGCCAAATTGTAAGCCCTGAGCACTACTGGTGTGGGCCCAAAACCCAAAAACTTCTGATTGAATTCAGAGTTGAATTCAAATTTTAGTTGAAATTAAGTCTGCATTTTAAGTTTCTTTTTAAGACAATACAGAATACAAAGCAGCCAACTATGCCAACCATATGTTTACCCATTTCTTTGTTGTCTTTTCAACTGTCATAGGACCTTCAGGAATTTTCTACATTTTGGATGTTTTGTTAACTCTGTTTTTCTAATGTTGTTCATAGACTTTAGAAACTGATTTTTTTTTTACACAATTAGATCTGATATATGGCTGACCCGAGTTCTATTCCTCTGCCCCTCTCAGAGAGCCCGGAAAACTACCGAGAGTTTCTCGCCTGCACTGTAAAGTCTGGCAAGCTCCCCGTGATGTATTCAATATGCCAAACAGAGTAACAAGTCTCATAATTTGTTTTGAGATGTTACTGGTGCCTGCTTGAGCAAATCGAACAACGGGAGGACAATGCTACAGTGCTGTATTTTAAAGCACATATCCGTCATAAAAAATAAGTAAATTCTATGATGTCCAATCAAAAATGCAAGCTTTTTATAGGGGCTTCCATGGATACTTGAGGTTCCATTAAGCAGGAGGAGCTAGGCACCATAAAGTATAGCTATCTATACTTTGGGGAGGGCACCAAGGGCACATACAGAAATATCAGAGCCCAGTGAAGAGCAAAAATTCTGGCCTCATATGTATGTGGCATAAATTTGAATCCTTTCAGCACCTCAAATTCAAAGTTTTTGTTTTAGGGTCAAACCCAGTGGTGCTCAGGACTAACTCTGTGCCCAGGAATCACTCCCAGTGTTACTCAGGGGATCATCTATGTAGCCGGCGATCAAACCCAGGTCAGACATATGCAGGAAAAGCATGCTATCTCCTGTATATCTCTAGAGCCACAAAAGCAAAACTTTTTATGTTTGTTTATTTTTTAGATATTGGAATAGTAAATTTTTGAGTTCTCATGAGTGCAACCAGATTTTTAGCTAAAATCAAGTGTTTATATCTCAAAAAAAAAAAAAAGAAATCTCAGCATCCAAAGCCAAGAGGGCGCAAAGAGCAATGGAAACTGACAGTGGTGAGTTTTCCACAACTACATAATTTTTTCCATCTAGCTAAGCTTCTGTGGGCAAAATTAGTGCTGGGGTGGAGAAATAGCCTTGTACTATTATGATTTAACTAAGAACACAAAAATTGGCAGTAAACTCTTTTTTTAGTAGATCAGTGATAAATACACTGTACTCCCGTTGTTCATTGATTTGCTCAAGCGGGCCCAGTAACATCTCCATTGTGAGACTTGTTACTGTATTTGGCATATTGAGGGTGAGATACTCTCGGTAGCTTGCCGGGCTCTCCAAGAGGGGCAGAGGAATCGAACCTGGCTCTTCCAGGCCAGCCACGCACAAGGCAAGATAAATATAGTTAATCAATATTTAATAAAGCTTTCATAAATGTATGGATAAAAGAAACCAAGGCATATCCCTTTATTAAAAACATCTGAGTCACATATATGGATATTTGGGATTTACTATCTAACAAAGACAGAAAGAGTCCCTGACCTTGATAGAGCACTTACATTAATATATGTGTATATGCATGTGTCACGGCAGAGCCTGACAAGCTACCCATGGCGTATTCATATGCCAAAAACAGTAACAATAACAGGCCTCTTTCCTTTGACCCTGAAAGAGCACCTAATATGCCACTAGGCTACGTGACAGGGACAAATGGTGACGTTACTGGTGCCCACTAGAGCAAATCGATGAACAACAGGATGACAAGTGATACAGGTGATATGCATCTGTATATACATACTTACATATGAAACTTTACATATATATGCATGCACATAGTTATTAAGCAGACTATAGGGTTTCTGTAGAAAATCTTAGAGGCACAGACATCAGTGCATCTCGCTTGAGATCAGAGCTTTGGCTTTGTCAGTTTAGTCTGCTTTCCGAAACAATAGAAAAGTATGTTTTAGGCAAAGTGAATATTTTCATACACATGCAAAGAACTTTCCTAACCCTTCCAACCAATCTCAATACAAAAATAAATTTTAGCTGAACCACAGAAATATATTGCTCACAAAATGATAAAGAAATAAAAATATATGAAGAGGGGTATAAGATATATAAATCAGTATATCACTATGAATGATGGTGATGTGTCATTTAGTCATTAACTATTCACCACTACGTATATTTCTACTTCGCTTTCCCTGATCAGTCAAATAAATCACTTGTTTGAAACTACAACACTCAGAGATATTTTTTAGCATTTTCAAATAAGTCTTCAAGAAAAGCAGTGATGAAGTAAGCCATTTAAAATGGTTTTGAGATGAAAATTATTAATCAAGAAAGTTGCTGTTAACAACCTTCAAAAGTTCTGCTAGGCTTTAACATTTGTCTCCCTTTCCTCCATTTATGCTATCAACACATTTTTTCATACTTTTGTATTTTCTCTTAATAAAAGTAACCCATGAGAATAAATTCCCTCTAAATCTATGCATACTTGAAGAGACAGTGGATTATGTCAAGTGCACAAAGTTGTAAAAATGCATGGCTGTGAGTTCCTAAATAACAGCCCAAGTAGAAAGAGCTAAAGATTGGCATTTGAAGCTTTCCACGCATACTGTGGTGGATTAGACTGTGAGTTGCATAAGTCACCATGTTATAAAGTGTGTTTTTTTTCAGTCAGTAACTGTACTTAAGGTCTGAAACTTTAAAACTAAAATGTGCCAGCAAGATAGGCAAGCATGGCCTTGCTTGATAGCACAGCGGTAGGGCATTTGCCTTGTGCGTGGACTAGCTGACTGACCCGGGTTCAATTCTCCCACCCCTCTCAGAGAGCCCGGCAAGCTATGAGAGTATCTTGCCCAAACGGCAAAGTCTGGCAAGCTACCTGTGACGTATTCGATATGCCAAACACAGTAACAATAAGTCTCACAATGGAGATATTACTGGGCATGGTCAAGCAAATCAATGAACAACAGGACAACGACAGTGACAGTGACTTGGAAAATCATTTAGGGAAGATAGCAATCATAAGGATTCTTTCTATATGGAAGTTCAGGCCAACAAATGAAATGTTGAGTTAGTTCCACCTCTCCCATAATGAAGCAAATCAAGGCCAAGAGATTCTCAAGGAACTAGAACTTATGCTTGGCATGGGTAGGCCCAGGTTCAATGTCCAGCACCACAAGGCCCATTCAGCACCACCAGGAACAAGCTGAGAGTAGCTCCAGAGTAACACCAATTGTAGCCCAAACAGTCAAACAAAACCTAACAACTAAACACAAAAACAGATCAGAGCAAAGCCAGGTTTAGCCATCCCAGTGCATTAAGGAATCAAAAAGAAAATGAGAAACTGAATTAAAGAAACTGAAGCATAGGCTAAGGCCAGTAACAAGCACATTAGGATTTTGAGAATAGATACTCTAAGGTCAAAAAGAACTTTCAGAGTGTCAGATGTATGACACACATTTTTATTTTTTAGTCTCACAACCAACCACATTTTAAGGTAAACATAAAAATTTCCTTATGCTGATGGATGAATTAAAAGTCAAAAAAGGACTTGTTTAAACTCTTAAGCTCAGATTGTTTATGAAATAAAGGTCATGTTGGTTGCAAAGAAAGGAAGCTGAAAAAGTTGAGTTAAACACAGAGACATAATGGACAGGTGATCTTCTAGAAATCTTGAATCAGATTTAGCACCCCCCCATTTCAGCTGGACTTCATTGGTCCTAGAGATAAAGGTTGTTTTTTATCCTTAGAAACACATAATAATTGACCTTGATTCTTTTCATTATGAAGACTCTTTTACGAACTTTAACTTCTCTATTATTTCAATACTTGACTTCAGTTTTGTCTCGTGCTAAGGAATTTTAGCAGCGAAGTAGTTAGTCACTAAATACAGGGGAAATTAATTTTGCAGAGATACTGCAGAGAATCTAAATACTTAGATACAAATTTCAATTTTTATTATGGGCATTTTAGAGTATCCATTTATTTTTATTATTATTATTATTGTTAACTCATTGATTGGCATTTTTAAATATTTAATTGAGTTTGAAGTCTTAGGAAGAAATAAATTTATTAAATAAATAAATAAATAATGAGAAGAGGTACCAGAAATATGACAAAAGGGTTAAGGTGCTTATCTTATTTGAGATTAATTCAGGGTTGATAGCCAGTACCATATATGGTCCCCTGAGCATCACCAGCAGTGATTACTAAGCACAGAGGCAGGTATTAGTCCTGAGCATCACTGAGTGTGAACTCCATCCCATGAAACAAACAAAAATGAAAATTTGCAATATGCTAATAGATGTGTGCTTTCAAAAATATTTTAAAACTCTATTTGAAAGGATTAAATGTGAAAAAAAGAGCTCAGAAATGTTGGTAAACATTAGCCTCAGCTATGATAACAATTAACTATTCTCATATTTTGAAATTTTTAAACACTGCTATTTTTAAAAGTATAATTTTATATAGAAATAATATAAAATGTAAACAATAGCTCATTGTTAAAGTTTAATTCTTAGAATACCAGACATAATTGAGTTACATTAACTCACAGGAAATAGGACCCAGTGGTGACATCCTGATTACCATTCTCAATTAACACTGCTACATTTTTTAATGCCTATGTTTAATGTCAAAACATTAAGAGGCTTCCAGAATAAGAAATCTATTAGTGTTTCAAAAATATGCTCTAAACTAGAGAGACTAGAAACAGAATGAAACCATATGTCATTTACACTAGGTGATAATTTCAGCAATATGAATTAATCAAGTTTCTCAAGGGAAGGCTATAATTTAAAAAGTGGTAAGGAAACTCAGTGGTGAACATGAGGTTGAATCTGCTTTAGACACAGAACAACAAATCTGAAAAAAAAATTAAAGGTATTCTATATAAAGGAAAGAACATTTCATATAATTACCTGCCAACTGTATCTATTCAAATCAAATGATGACCTTCACTTATCCTTTGTTTGGAAAAACCCAGATAAAGTTCACAGGGCCTAGAGAATTGTATATCTTAACTACATGACTTTTGGATGAATTAGAAATTGAGTGAAGAAAAATAAAAATAAAATTGAAAATATATTTTGTAGCTTAGTAAACATCTGAGAAAAAGTAAACCTCTGAGAAATTCAATCTACACATGGACTCTAGTACTGAATTAGATGTTAGTTTTAAATATGGCTAAATTAATTGAAACTTAATTATTACATGCCTAAGTTTAGATAACAGGCTTATAAATCCCTCACAACATTTTGTTCTTTCAGCAAAGTTCTAAGTTAACTCTTAAGAACTGGGAATGGGGGTGGGGAGCATAAAATGTCTCAAACATTGAGACAAAGAAAAGGAAATATGGAAAATCGCCAAAAATTAGCAATGGTTGATGATTTGAAATATTGTGTTTGTTTTAAAGATTGGAACCATCTGAATAAAATTAGGTGGAAATAATTCCTTAGGGTCTGAATATATTTAAATAGAAACAATCAATCTAAAGTACGAGGAACATACCCTTGAAGAAAATTAAAAAATAAAGTTTCCAAATTCCAGAGATTAATATTTAGGAATAGTTCTTTTATTCATTCTGTAATTAATAATGTATTATCTGTTCTCCATGCTAGAAACCCTCTGATGAAAAATATAAGGTTAGTAATAGAATTTCCTCATTCAAAGTAATTGTTTGATATTGAATTCACTATACAGTCTAGAAATGTGACTGAAAGGTTTAAAAAAATTATCTTACCATTCCCCCACCAAAATTTTTAGAAATAATTGTGTATACCTTCATTTAAAATGTATGCATATTTTAATGCATACAGAATAAAAACATAATTTCCAATTTCATGTAAATATAGTGATGAGGTAAAATTAATTTACTTGAATATTTTAAAGTAAAAAATAAGTAAAAAAGCTAAAATATATGTCCTAAAAATAAATCTGACAAAAACAATTTTTTTTTTATTAGTGAAACACCATGAGGTACAGTTGTAGATTTACAATTTTTTGTGCTTGGGTTTCGATTATACAATGATCAGATACCCATCCCTCCACCAGTGCCCATTTTCCACCACCATGGATAATATCCCCCCACCCCCATCCCCCTATCCCCCCCGCCTCTGTGGCAGGGCAATCCCCTGTGTTCTCTCTCTCCTTTTGGGTGTTGTGGTCTGCAAAAGAGGCATTGAGTGGCAAACATGTTCAGTCCATAGTCCACTTTCGACATGCATCTCCCCTCCTGGGAGGATCCTCCAAACACCCTTTATTTGGTGCTCCCTTCTCTATCTGAACTGCCCTTTCCTCTAGGATACCCAGCTGGCCTCTAAGTTATGGAGTAATGCTCCTGGTGCTGATCTCAGCTATTCTTGGGTATTAATCTCATATTTTGTTACTTTATATTCCCCAGATGAATGCAATCTTTCTATGTCTATCCCTCTCTTTCTGACTCATTTCGCTTAGCATGATACTTTCCATATTGTACCACTTGTATGTAAATTTCATGACTTCATCTTTTCTAACAGCTACATAGTACTCCATTGTGTAGATGTACCAAAGTTTCTTTAACCAGTCATCTGTTCTTAGGCATTCAGGTTTCTTCCAGTTTCTGGCTATTGTAAAGAGTGCTGCAATGAACAAACAAGTGCAGATGTCACTTCGACTATACATTTTTGCCTCTCTGGGATATATTCCCAGGAGTGGTATTGCTGGATCAAATGGGAGCTCAATTTCTAATTTTTTGAGAATCGTCCATACTGTTTTCCAGAAGGGCTGAACCAGTGGACATTCCCACCAACAGTGAAGGAGTGTCCCTTTCTCGCCACATCTGCGCCAGCATCGGTTGCTTTTGTTCTTTTGAATGTGGGCCAGTCTCTGAGGTGTGAGATGGTATCTCATTGTGGTTTTGATCTGCATCTCCCTGATGATTAATGATGTAGAGCACTTTCTCATGTGCTTCAAAAACAAATTTTTAAGTTTTCTAAAATATCTTTAATGAAGATTATAATGGATATTAATACATTTTGAATATAGGAAAATCGAATATTAAAGAGTAAACTTAAGTTTTTTTAAACTTAAGTATTTTTAACAAGGAGCTAAACTTATTCTCGTAGTTTATACTAGTTTAAATGTTTGAATTTAAAATACTGGGGCACAGCGGGTAGGGCGTTTGCCTTGCACGCGGCCAACCCAGGCTCAATTCCCAACATCCCATATGGTCCCTGAGCACCACCGGGAGTAATTCCTGAGTGCAGAGTCAGGAGAGTAACCCCTGAGCTGTGTATGATGCAAAATGCAATAAATAAATAAATAACAGTATCATCATCAACGCAAACATCAACGAGCTCAGTAAATCCTCCAACGATGATTTCAGTAACATTATGATGAGAATGTTTAATGACTCAAAAAAACTATAAACTCAGAGAATGATGATTTACATAAATTAGAGTTATTGATATTTTCCCTATTAGAAATTAAAACTAGAAAAAAAAATAAGTGCACACTCCACTAATTATCACTTTTAAGGAATTTTTGGAAAACTTTAAGTTGTATTTGTTTCCGACCTGGGCCGGTTCATCCCTCCTTAGGCAACCTGGTGGTCCTCCGCTCCTGGAGGATCACCATATTGATGCCGAACTTAGTGCGGACACCCGATCGGCATAGCGCACTACAGCCCAGAACTCCTGGACTCAAGCCATCCTCCGGCCTCAGCCTCCCGAGTAACTGGGACTACAGGCGCGCGCCACCACGCCCGGCTTTAAGTTGTATTTGTGAAAGAGAAGTGTAAAAGGCAAATGATGTCATGATGTTTTTTATGAAGAGATTTCAACTATGAGAGATTTCAATCTCTTTCAGGAGCTGAAAAGTCTTGAAGATTGCAAGAGGTCTCTGAACCACATCTTGGGAACCACTGCATTTTACTAGTAATAGTATTTGAATCTGTCATGTTAAAGACCTTTTCATTTTAACTGAGAAAGAGTAGCATATAATATTCTTTCTCCTAACATATATTAATGTGGGTCATTACTAAGTTTATTTCCTTTTTTGTCATCATCCCTCTTCCTCCTGATTTCATTCTTCCAGTTTTTCTAATTGTCCTCTTTAAAAGCTCTCAATGTTTTCACTTGAAATATAGACAAAAAACAACTTTGGACTTCAATGTTTTCCATAATCTATAAGAAAAAATATATTATTAAATATCGACTACTCTGATAGACATTAAATTCACAAGCAATAAGAATAAGTCACACATTGAGCCCCATGACCAATAGATAATAACAAAGACACCTCTGGTTTTGAAATCTAATATCTTTTCACTCTGTCACTGTGTTGAAGATATATAGTTGTCTCCCAAAAGTAAACAAGCACATCATACTTTCTTCCTAAATTTATTTTCACAGGTACAAAATAGGAAGGAAATCAGAGGAAAAGACACTGAATATATGGGCCATTCTATCTCTCAAATTTGCTGCTTGTTGCTCTTTAATCCACAGAGGTGAATCCTAGCACACTTGTTGTCAGAGCACCTGATATTCCAGAACACAAGCTCTTTTGCTATTTAAACACATTCGCCTGATTTAAACAATAATTAGTTTCTAAATGATGCCTACACTTTTATTTCTAACCACCATCTGCCTAGATTCCACTTTAACATATAAATCTCAGACACATTCTTAGTAGAATACTGCAGCAATCAACTATTTCAACCAAAAATTGTATGTCTTGTTTAGATATTAATCATATTACTTCCATTAAATATAACTTCCATGTTTAAAAAAACAAGTTTGATTTTTTTCCACAATAAAGTTGAGTTTTGCTTTGAAAAACATTCCTTGCAGCATTTAGGTTTACAGAAATTATGTTCTGTCAGGATATGCATTAAATGTTCCCCTAAGGAAAAATATAGCTAAAATTTGACTGAGAAATAATATCTTGGCACTAGGCCATATTAGATTTTTTTATTTCCTGGACATAATTTTTATGGTCATACTTTTGAAAGATAATCTATATCTGCCCACAAAGTTGAATATTTAAATGGGAAAGTTGAGGATTCATGATGCATTACTAAATTATGAATTCAACTGCCACCTCCATACATTTCTACTCATAAAAGCCCCCTTTCTACTTTGGACTAAATGAAGTGGTTAATAGTTTGGGCAGAGTACTTAGCTTCTGAAAACAGCCTGCAGATAAAGGATGACATTAGTGATAAATATAATATACAACTGACAATTTATATACAGTTCCATGGCCTAGAGTAGTACAAGATAATTAGCAAACACCCCTGGCAACTCTCTCTACCCTCCTCCCCATCTGTTGCTTCAGTTTGAATTTTTAGCAGCTTGAATACAAAGTATTTCAGATGAGCTTTCAGTGCAGTGAATTTTAAAGTGCCCATACGCATGTAAGTATGTATGTTACCCAATATAGTAAATAAATACTATTTGTGACTAAAGAACATTTCTGTAACTTTGAAAAGTAATCAAATGAGCTAAACCCAATGAATTTGAAAGATATTCATTGGGTTTAGCTCATTTGATTATTCATTTGAATAGCTAGCAAAGCTTTGAATTTTTAAAGGTGACAATATTAACTCTGAGAATTGTGAATCCAATATTACGTAAAATTACCCAAGGTTCAGAAAGAAATACTTCCTCTTTTCTTGAAACTCTGATCTAATATTTAATGATATCCGTATTGTGTTTAATTCAGGGGAAAACTGCTTAGATTAAAATAAAGATAATAACAATCAGATTTTCTAGCATTACAGTAACACAGAAATAATTGCAAAATACACTAGCTACATTTAGAAACAATAATTCAGATTTCTGTATTAAAATCCATATAGTGACATTCATTATCCATGTAATTTTAATCCATACTTTCCTCTTCTTTGTCTTACTTTTTATTTTCTTCAATCTTTGCATTTGTAAGGTGAATGTAATAATAATATTTCTAGGATAGTTATGAGAATTAAAAAAGATAATATTTGTAAACATGTATCTTTTACATCTGTCTGCATCTATCACGGGGCAGATTATTTAAGCCTTTGTCACGTGAGTAGAAAGAAAAAACTCAATATGTTTATTTTATCTTTGCCTTGAAACAGTAAAAAAGGATATGGTCATGCTAATTAATCATAAAATTCTTATTACCGTAAAATGTTTCTCTTAAAAAATCACTTTACTAATGTTAGTAACAGCATGATAGAATTAATGCAGTTAATATTCACCTTCATTTTATTAGGAACAAAGGATATTTTCCTCTGAAATACTATCTATTTTTACTGACATTGGCTTTTAGAAGTGTTTCAAATGAGCTTATGTCAATTAATCTAATAACTATCTGTGCTTATTAGTCAATGTACCAAATATTCTTTTTAAAGCCACAAAAGACATTATATTGCATGTGAATATTTTAATTGAATGAGACTAAAGCCCTGGAGGTATATATCAGATAATTAGTCACAGTGTACTCTTTGCTGATCCCAATAGAAATTAGCTAAGTCTGAGCCCAAAATGATGGACAGTTATGAGAGTAAGCAGCTTTTTTAAATGACTATTTTATATATTTTACTAGTGTATTTTTGATAAATTATTCAAATAGCTATAATTATGAGTAAAATAATAAAACAACATTGATAAATTTGCTAATTTTTTATATATGTTTTAAAATATAAGGCAAAAGGAGGCCAGAGAGATAGTAGTATAGGTAGACCACGTACCTTGACACAGACATCCAGTTTCTATAACTGATACCACAAACAGTTCACTGGGTCGTATCAGGAGTGATCCTTGAGAACAGAGCCAAAGTAATCCCTGAGCACCACCAAGTGTGGTCTCAAATCAAAAATAAAATATAAAGCAAACAATCTAGGAAAGTAACTTGTATCTCCTGTTTTAAAATATGAATAACACAAATATGTTACAATAACCAAAATAATCTTTCTGTTTATGAAAAAGGCTAGTCAATCTATGTTGTATCTACAAAATTTATAATAACTATTAATAAAACATAAGTTAAAAATCCACACTTAAAATAATTGTGGACAAAATCTGTATGTGTTATTCACACAGCAATTGGTGTTTTGTACTTAGTCTCATAATTGACTAATATGACTGTCGATAAATGCCTACTGCCAGGCCTTAGTAAATGTCTCAGTAGAGATTTGTGTAAATTAAGCTTGTCAATAATTTATTAATAATAGCTCTGTTCACAGTTAGTTTTGCTCACTCCCAGAAAACTACCCTCGGTTTTTATTCATTAGCTTAAAACAACCATTTGTTGTTGTTAATGAGTCTACAGGTTGGCAGAGTGGTTCTACTGGCCTGAATCAGCAGATGCGGCTAATCTTAACTGAATTCACACTTGAATGTGGTCAGCTGTTGTTGTAGCTGGTCGTGTGTGATAGCCAAGTACACATCTGGTTGTTGATGGATTGACATGCAAGGATAAGTCTCATTGTGCGGCAGTTTAGAATTGGCTTGTCACATGACAGTGGGGAGTGAAAAAGGAAAGTAACATACAAGGCCTTTTGAAACAGTCTCAGAACCAGTTCGTCACTTCTGCTGAATTGACCAAAACAAGAAGGCCAGCCTAGATTCAAAGAAATAAAGGAATTTCCTCCAGCTCAAAGGGCGTCTTTATGAAGAACTATGGTCATTTTCAATATCATAGTCACCTTGGGTAATTTAGTAACATATGGATATTATTAAAGCAATTTGAGGGCCAAACTAAGTCGAATGTATGCATCAAGATCCCTATAACTCACAAAATGATTTTATTTTTTCTTTGTCCTCTATATAATATGCACAAGGAAATTAAAATTATTGAACATTCACCTGTATGAAAAATATTAAGTCAGTCTATTTGATTTTATTAAAGTCTTAAAACATGTTAACCATAGTTCAATTAAACTATATGGCTATAGTTTCACAAGAATATAGATTTACACACTGAAACTTCTTAATTCTGTAGCAAATTAGTCCTACTCTATTTTATTTTGAATTAGCTAAATGACAGTTGCAATTCCTGTAGTGAATAAAGTTGTATTCTTTTAAAAATATTTTTTAAGCCCCAGTCAAATCAGCCTCCCAAACTCCAGTATGGTAATTTAGAAAAAAAAGTATTTAAACTATGTATCTATGATTGGTAGTTGAAAATGTAAAATGTACATGCAACAACTTACAGTGTTCTACTGACTTCTGTGAAAATATACAAGTACTATATTTTATTTGCTTTTCTGTTTTCAGCTCTAGATTTTTTCCTACAGTTTGCAATGGGAGCCAGAAGATTTCTATGCTTCCTTGTAAAGAACTGATTTTTTGTTTGTTTATTTGTTTGATTGATTTGGGTTGGGTTATTTTGGTTTTTTTTTTCTTTTTGGGTTCCACCTGGTGATACACAGGGGTTACTTCTGGCTCTGCAATCAGAAGTTACTCCTGGTAGTGCTCAAGGATCATATAAGATGATGGGAATGGAATCCGGATATGCCACATGCAAGGCAAATGCCCTGCCTGCTGTGCTATCGTTCCACTCCTTGTGAAGAACTTTTCAACTCTGATTTTTATAAAGGGAAAGAGTTTTAATTGAAAAAGACTCATATATTAATGTTTTCATTGATTGTACACTTCCATGTGGATAAGCACACACTGGCTTTTATACATAACTGATAAAACCTTAGACCAGTATCTTTGACTCTAATTTACTCTATTTTTATTTTCCCCCATTTCAACTAAAAGCATTACTTTCTACTCTGTTACTTCATCTCAAAACTGAAAATCTTACTTGGTGGCTTATGGGCTTTATTTTCTCTCTATAATAGATACCTAAGTAATACAGAGTCTAATGCCTTGATATCTGTCATTTGACTCCATCTCAGCATTTTTCGTTAACTTTCTTTCTCTTTCTATCTTTCTTTCTTTCTTTCTTTCTTTCTCTCTTTCTTCCATCCTTCCTTCCTTTCCTTCCTTCCTTTTTTCTTCCTTCTCTCTCTTTCTTTCTTTCTTTCTTTTCTTCCTTCTTTCTTTCTTTCTTTCTTTCTTCTATCCTTCCTTCCATCCTTTCTTTCCTTGTTTCTTTCTCTTTCTTTCTTTTTTCTTTCTGTCTTTCTTTTTTCCATCCTTCCTTCTATCCTTTCTTTCCTTCCTTCCTTCCTTCCTTCTTTCTTTCTTTCTTTCTTTCTTCCATCCTTTCTTTCCTTGCTTCTTTCTTTCTTTCTTCCATCCTTCCATCCTTCCATCCTTTCCTTCCTTCCTTCCTTCCTTCCTTCCTTCCTTCCTTCCTTCCTTCCTTCCTTCTTCCTTTCCTTCTTTCTCTCTTTCTTTCTATCTCTCTATCTCTTTCTTTCTTTTGTTTGAAATTACAGTTTTTATTTGGAGGTTTTGAAGAGAAGGAGGAAGAGAAAGTGGGAGAGAGAGTAGAGTAACTTGCTCAAGAGAGAATCTGGGCTTCTCCAAGGGCAGAGAGAACCCCTGCACACATCCCAACATTAGACACAAAAGCATGAAAGTACACCTCTCAAGAGGGGAGACGGGGGCAACACGTGCTCAGGCACCGTATGTGCTCAGCCACATAGGCGAAGGCAGCACATGGGCTTGGCAGCATATATGCCTATGAAGTTTCTTTCTCCAAATCCATCCCCAAAAGGACCATCATCTAAAACATAATTTCTGTATTTAGCTATACAGTTGTCATCACAAGTTTGAATTAAGCTCTAAGTACTAAGATATTGAAAAAAATCTTATTTGCAGTCCTCAACCCATCAATAGTTTCATACCAAGATTGCAGAGGGAAAAAAAATATGTATTTTAGCTTCACAATCCATACTTGGTAAGGGAAAGGAGTTCTTTCCTCTTTATCTAAGCCAAGTAGATGGGTGTTAATGAAACACATTTTTTTTTTGCTTTTTTTGGGTCACACCCGGTGATGCCCAGGAGATACTCCTGGCTCTGCACTCAAAAATCTCTCCTGGCAGTGCTCGGGGACCATATGGAATTCTGGGAATTGAACATGGGTCTGCCGCATGCAAGGCAAACACCCCATCCGCTGTGCTATTGCTCCAGCCCCAATGAAACACATTTTGTATTTAAAATATGTTAAGTACAGAAAGAGGTTCCAGAATAATCACTGTCACGGTCACTGTCCTCCCATTGTTCATCGATTTGCTCGAGCAGGCCCAGTAACATTGTGAGACTTGTTACTGTGTTTGGCATATAGAATACATCATGGTTAGCTTGCCAGGCCTTGCCGTGTGGGCTAGATACTATCGGTAGCTTGCAGGGACCAAAACAAACTATTTGCCAGAGTGAAGAGACAACAGGAGCTAAAGATGTTATGCATTGTTCTCCAATTTAGGGGCAAGATGTGTACATTGTTATAACTCACAATCTTTTAAATATTACAAAAATGTCTGCCTAGAAGTTTCATATAACCCCACCAGATGGATGGAATATATATACATCACTGTCTGTCACTGTCCTCCCATTGTTTATTGATTTGCTCGAGCGGGCCCAGTAACATTGCGAGACTTGTTGTTACTGTGTTTGGCATATTGAATACGTCACAAGTACCTTGCCAGGCTAATATAAATATATATATATATATAGACTGGAGCCATAGCACAACAGGTAGGGTGTTTTCTTCCACCCCTCTCGGAGAGCCCGGCAAGCTACCGAGAGTATCTCGCCCACATGGCAAAGCCTGGCAAGCTACCTGTGACGTATTCGATATGCCAAACACAGTAACAACAAGTCCCACAATGGAGATGTTACTGGACCCGCTCGAAAAAAAATCAATGAACAATGATGGGAGGACAGTGATACAGTGATACAATGATTGAAATATATATGATCACGGTCCTCCGTTATTCATCGATTTGCTCATCGATGAATATTCATCATATAGTACAGGGCGAGATACTCTCGGTAGCTTGCCGGGCTCTCCGAGAGAGGCGGAGGAATCGAACTCGGGTAGGCCATATTGGCCACTTGCAAGGCAGACGCCTTACCTGCTGTGCTATCGCTCCAGCCCTGATATATATATCAATCAATAATATATACATTATTAACAATATATAATATATATCAATAATATATATAATTGAAGTGGGGATCCTGAGTAGGATTTTTATATATCAAAAATAGAGCCTTGTGGACAGCAAGTATGAGCCGGGGGTGTGAGGGCGACTAAAACCTCATGGGAAGGTGGGCCTTCCGGTCCATCCTTCACGCCCTACCGAGGCCACCAGTTGCCCCCCACGAGCGGTTCTCCAGCACGGCCACAGCCCCAGAAGCACAGGATTTAATGCAGAACCCAGCAGCTTGGAGCAGAAAAGTGAAAGGACTATGCGTTAATCCAGGCCATCAAGTCTGCCGGAGGAGAAAGGGTGTTGCCCCATTCGCCCTCTCCTCTCTGGAAAGAAAGATGGCGGCCGCATGGGAGCCTTGTGGACAGCAGGTATGGGCCGGGGGTGTGGAGGTGACTAGAACCTCATGGGAAGGGGGCGTTCCGGACCGTCCTTCACGCCCTACCGAGGTCACCAGTTGCCCCCCACGAGCGGCTCTCCAGCACGGCCACAGCCCCAGAAGCACAAGGACTTAATGCAGAACCCAGCAGCTTGGAGCAGAAAAGTGAAAGGACTATGCGTTAATCCAGGCAATCATGTCTGCCCAGAGGGGAAAGGGTATTGCTCCCTTCCGCCCTCCTCCCTCTGGAAAGAAAGATGGCGGCCACATGGGAGCCTTGTGGACAGCAGGTATGAGCCGGGGGTGTGGGGGCGACTAAAACCTCATGAGTCGGGGGGCGTTCCGGTCCGTCCTTCACGCCCTACCGAGGTCACCAGTTGCCCCCCACGAGCGGCTCTCCAGCACAGCCACGGCCCCAGAAGCACAAGGACTTAATGCAGAACCCAGCAGCTTGGAGCAGAAAAGTGAACGGCGTTAATCCAGGCCATCAAGTCTGCTGGAGGGGAAAGGATGTTGCCCCATTCGCCCTCTCCTCTCTGGAAAGAAAGATGGCGGCCACATGGGAGCCTTGTATTGTTAACTAGAATTCATCTGCCTCACAGGGACGGGGAGGGGTGGGGGGTGGGGTTTTATTGGGGTTCTTCATGGTAAAAAATAAGTATTGGTAAGGGGAAATGTGTTTGATATTTGCATGACTGAGACCTAAACCTGAAAGCTTTGTAACCTTTCCCACAGTGATTCAATAAATAAAAAAATAAATAAAAAAATATATATATTATTGAAATGGGGATCCTGAGTAGGATTTTTAGCTCCTGTTAAGTTTTTTTACTTTGCCGTACAGTCCATTATTGGTGGAATTTTAATATTATTTTGAGATCATCATTGCCTACCTCAAGTGCAATACAATTGAAGGTCCTTACAAAGCATGCTCCTGAGTAACCCAGAAAGGCTGGAAGTCTGAGCAAAGACCCCACTCATAGAACACCCTCTTTGGTTGATTTGTAAGTAATCTTGACAGTAAGCATTTTCCTTCTATCGTTATCACCCAGTTCTAAGAATCAGTTCTGGGGAGGGTAGGAACAGCTGGAAGTAGGGTGGAGATGGGAATTTATCCTCACACTTCAAAGAAAACTAGAATCATTGTTTTTAAAAAGTATGAATGAGAATTAAGAGAGTTTGGAATGAAAAAGAGATGACAATTTTTTGAGAAATGACAAGAATCAGACTCAGGATCTTATACAAGTCATGTAACTACAATAATGTTCTATGACATTCTGTTTTTCTTCTGGGGACCCACACGTAGCCACATGTTCACAACTGACTCCTGACTCTGTTCTCAGGAGTCACTCCTGCAGTGCTGGGGTTGGGGTGGAGGGAATTACTGAGGTACAAGGGATTGAACCAGGATCAACCACATGAAAGGAGGGTGACTTTAACCGTATAATATCTCTCCAGCTTCCTATGAACACTTTATTCCCAAGAAAATCACTAGGAAGTTTTCTGGAGAACTTTTAAATAAATATGCAAAGATACATAAAAATCTAATGACATACCTTTGCAATATTTGATTCTTTCTTATTAATTGAACTCTGAGCCACATACTCATAGTATTCAAACAGATAATATAAAATGTTTCGGTGTGTCTCTCAGAAAAGGAAAATAAAACGGAATACTTGCAACTTGTTTCAGTGGTTGCAAATAAATGTATGTAAAACACAATGAGTGCTCTGGTTAAAAGAATTTAAGAACCTGGGGAAATATTCTCTGGTAACCCCTTTGGCAATATTTTAATTATAATGTAGTCTCCCTCCCCAGGCAATGAGTCAAATCTATTGTAATATGAGCAACAATCTATTTAGTACTACACATTAAGAAATCCAAATATCTGGAACAGGTCATATCTCATTTACTATTGCTGATTAAAACAAATAATGGAGTAAAATGGCTTTCCCTCTCTCTCTTTTTAATCACCAATGCACTTTGTGTCCAAGATGTTTTGGATATAAGGTTAATACTTTAAAAACTTGAATACATATAATTTTCTAAAGTATGTTAATCACATGAAACTGAGTTTGAGAAATATTCACTTCAGTGTTTTTTCTAAAGACTATTGAGGGACTCGTTTATCAGTTTTCTGTTAAATGTATCAAGCAGTTTCTATACAGATCATAGAAGAATACCCAAATAGGACTTCTTAAGTTAGGGAAAGTTAAATTCTCTCTATTTACCATCTATTTCATTCTGTAACCATTTGTGTGAATTATATTTAGTTTCCATTCTTTCTCTATGAATTATAACAACAACAAGAAAGGGTACTTAAATGATGGCCTAGAGCATGCCACTAGATGCTTAGATGCTTAGCTAAGTGATAGACAACGGGGTATAGCTGAGCACATGCTAAACTTGTCCCTCCATGCCCCATTTAGAAGCCTTCATTTTCCCTACTCTCACACCACAGTTGTCAGCTGTTTTATGTGTGTGTGTTTAAGAATGCTCAGACTCCTGTTGCTATATCATTAGTTCCACTTTTCATACAAAACCAAATCTTGAAAAGGCAGATTATATATGTATATAGGAAATATGTTTCTCCCAAAGGGCCGTTTTTCCTTGATGCACTGTATTTTTTAATGTTTCAAGTTAGTGGGGCTGGCCATTCAATGAAGTTCAGAATGCACTTTTGTTCAGCTCGTGATCTATCATTGTGAATTCAAACCTGCTACTTCTCTCAGATGGTAATCTATCTTCTAACCAAAGGAGGATGACTTTAAGCCACAGGAACAAAGAGCAGTCATAGACTATATTTATAAGATTTATATAATGAACTCCGCATCCTCCTCAAAAGAATACTTTCAACTCCATATTTCCTTGTTCAAGTTATATAGAAAGCTCCACCCTTACTTGATTAGATTAGATAACTACTATCAGTCCGTTATTAAAGAGAAAATTGAGAATGGATCTAAACTGTATATCTATTCTCTCAATATTTATTCCTAGGATACAATGAAAAATAATCTAGATGTGCTTCACTGGGAAATAAATCATGATATTCTTCCCATAAATAAAAAAGCAGAGGATGTCCTACTGAAGGACTCTCTCTCCTAAATGTCCTTATTCTTCCTTCATTATGCTATCTATGTTCCCAGGATAGCAACATTAATTTGACATGGCTGAATTATGCTACCTACTGTTTCCTGTACAGCACTTTCAATGCCTCAGGCAGGGTTTCCTGCTTTGGGGATAAGGGACAGAAAGACATTTCTAACTCTACTCTAGTATGAGAAGCAATTAAGCCACAAGTTGTTTAGCTGTGAGCAGTTAACCTCACAAACCTAATAAATTGTTTGATTATAGGAAATGCTTAGAACTTTGATCCCTTTTGGTAAATATGCATGAAATTGCAAAACTTGCAATATGCTTTTTTTTTGCCATTGCCACTTAATTATTTTAACATTGTCCTTCTAATTCCATTTGGGATGCACAAACAACAAAAAAGATAGATGCTTTTCTTCTCCATCACCACATCATTTGATTCAGTTGCTTTTGCACTGACTGCCACCAGTTTCCCTTGAAGATAGTATCACTTTTCCACATCCCAGAGAAAACAGTGTTTGTCCCCTCTTCTCAATTAAAAACAAACAAACAGGCATAAAATCCTTCATGAACACTAATGAACCCAAAATAGTCTGTAATTAATTTCGAATTCACTACTAGTTTCAAAAATTAGCTAACACTGCAAATTGCACTGACCATGATGGGCCCTTAATAACAAGCCTATTGTGTGAAATGTGCAAGTCAGCAGAAACACAAATGAAAACCTTTCAGCTTCAAATACTTCTACCAGCGTGAAAAGCAAACAAAGCAAGATGAAATCTGAATTTCAGAAAAAGCTTCAAGCAACTCTCTCTCACACCAGCCTACTCAATTGTCACTTCAGAGTACAACTTTTTTGTGCAATTTTTTTAAATCAATCTTATGAGATGTAGAAGAGCAAAATTCCCCATCTTGCCCCAAATTTCAATCATAATAATACACCAAAAAATCTTAGTACATCCTCTAAAATGCTCATGATACATAAGTTTATGTGTAACCAGATTTTCATTATTAAAATTCAAAAATATTTAAAAAATTGAATGTTCACACTCTAACAAAAAAGAGATAAAAATAATGGAATGCTATGTTACCTGAGCACTTCTTTAAACTTGTTTTCATCTAAATATTCCTGGAATTCCCTTACTTATAAGGCATTATACTGACAACTAAAGCATTATTTACATTGTAGTTTTGAAGTAATAATGTTCTCTTTCTTTATTGCTGCTGTTCTAGTTTGATTTTAAGCAATTGAACTTAAATCTATGAATTTTTTTCTGTATAGTCCAATGGTACAAAGGGCATTATGGATCACAATACAGTCTCAAACTTTTAAATGTATTGATTTAAATCCCCATTTCATTTTGTAAACTAGGGGAAGTTGCTAAATCTATTATCACTTGTGTTTATTAGCTATATAATTGGAACCATTACCTATTTTGTAGGGGCAAAACTTGCAGGAGCAATACATACGATTGACTAAAAAAATCCTAGAAATGGTATCTTTTCTTCTATAATGTCTTCTGTTGATAACCCCTTTCCATTGGCATTTTTGTCCTCACTGCCTTTTAGATAGCTCTACAACTCAAAGCCTTACTTAATATTCTTCCTCTGCCGTTTCTCATTATTTGCTGCTACTAGCCCTCTCGTTCATGAGAACAGAACTTTCCTTAACTGAAATATTCTTTCTTGGCTACCTTTTCCATGAAAAATGTAAGCACTGATTTCTCCTGCCCTGTGAAACATCACATTCTGAATTGTTAATGACAATCCCAACAAAAAAAAAAAAAACAGATGCTTTTCCCAAAGCTCCAGATGTTGTAAGACTTCCACAAATAGTTAATCTTACAGAAACTAAAGATTCGTTTTTCTCTCTTCCTTAGTTTTTTTTTTCTATGCACATTGTTCTGCTTATGAGTGTTATACATACAGTCAATTATCCAAGCTAATGGAGACGAGCTGTGGGAGAGATAATTAAGAACAGTAGATAATCTACCCTGCTATTAGTGCAGGTGTCAGCAAGAGTCTGGCCTGAGACATCCTTGTAGGGGGTGTGTGATGGGGAGCATGAAGGCTTAAGGTCCCAAGATAGTTAGAGCATGGCAGGGAAGAGACACTACAGAGGACTGGGGCAATCGAGCCTAGTAAGGGATAAATGTTGAATGATGATCACTCGTTAATATAAATTTTAAGAATATCTTGGAATTTACTGTTATGTTTAAATGCCTGCTTATGCTTATGATGTTATTGATCTAAAGTCATATGTTTGATTTATACCCTTACCTCATTGGTTATATTTTAAGGTGAAAGTCTCTCCTGTCAAGCCTAGAATCAGTATCACAAATGCCCCCTTCTAATCATAAAAAGACTAGAAAAACCCAACACCAATAGTGGTAAATCATTTTATTACACGTTCTATTGATTATGGGTCATCACCATTAATTGTGCACATGTAAGTCAAGAAATATACTCTATAGATATGAATAATTGATTTTAATCAATTAGTTTTCAGTATTGCTCCAACAAAACATTCAGACTTAAAGACAGGAATATGTGAGTATCTCTTTACTAATTTAGTAATTATTAAAGGCCTGTTATTCCTTGGCCCCCTGAAGAGCCTATGTAATGACGTAGATTCAAGAAGGCAATTGACTCTTTCCAAGTTGTAAAAGCAGTAACAATTCAATGCCCTTCAGATCAAAAGAAAGTAAAATCATCAATAAAAACTAAAAATAGGTTGAATTATATAAGGGAAAATAACAAGAGCAGTGCAATAGATTTAAAAACTGAAAACAATAGGAATTCTCTGAAAATTTAAAGAATCTCATTTTTGCCATGAGTGGATTCAAAGGAGAAAAGAAATAGCTAGACACAGAATTCCTGATTTATAACCACCTTTGCTGGGGTGCCCTTTGGGCAGCTATACTCTGGGGTCTCAACTAGTGTGTTTACTATCTGTCTCTGATGGATAGGAAGTGATAAAATGACAAGATATAATTTTTCATAATTCTTCAGAGTCCCATCTAGCCTTAAACTTGCTTTTCTTGCAGTCCTTCATGTGGTGGAAGCTAAGCTTTAGTGGATTCGATAGTCTCAGGGTGGAATTGCTTCACATATTTTTCAGTAGATTAGCCTCTTGAGTATTTCTTTCTTACTTTCAAGGTCTAGTAAAACAGTAGAGACTACGAGCATTCTCACGAAGGAGACATAAATATCAAACAAAATATTAAAATAACCTTGCTTTCCAATATTTCAAACAATATATTGTCTGTTGATAAACATACATTCTTTTCCCTCAACTATATAAAGAAATCAGGAGTATGTAAATGACATACTAAGTACACAAATTCTTGGTTAATTTTTATACCTAATAATTATAAAAGTAATGATATTTTTAAAAAGTCCACAAAATATACAAGTAAATTAAACTGTAACTTGCCATAAAATAATTTCCTCCTTCATAAGAAGGGTGTAAATATTATTTGGTTTATTAAAAATTAATAACAAATTAAGTGACCTTAATTTAGAGGTTAATAGGTATTAACTTTCTTTTTTATGAAATATTCCTTGTTAATGACTACAAGATCTATTGTTTCAAGAATTTTCCTGAGGCACATGAAGCTGAGGTTAAAAGCAGTTAAGGGTGCTTGAATTCCTTTACAAGCCTATTATAAGCCAATATTCAATCAAAACGATTATTGCTAGCCATTAAAAATCTACTAAGTATCAAGGGTAATAACTCTTGCATGTTATTACTGGGAATTTCCACAAAGGAAAAGCCTTTTGTACTGCTTCTTGCAAAGACTGCTTAATTTATTTGACATTCTTGGGGAAAAAAAATCTGCTATTCTACCGGAAAGAAAAAAGAGAGAGAGAGAGAGAGTAGTTTTGTCCCCATTATCTCTGAACAAGAAGTGTCAGGAAGCTTCAGGCTAGAATTAACATGAGATAGGCTATTACAGTTGTAAGAGCATTTAGCAGCCTTCCCTACTGACTTCAGGGTGATAATATATGTAATCTGTCTCTCTGCTGTTCTTTCTTTGCCTCTCTCTCCCTTTCCTTCTTTACTTATATACATACCTTATTGTAAACCATGATAAGTAAAGCATGTTTTTTCCTACTATACTGACACCATTAGTGTAGTTCTACTTTCAGCAAATTCATATAAAGAATCATTGCTTATATACAAGAACTTTTTAAAAGCCAAATAAAAAAATCTGGGATAGAAATGTTCTATGAGTCCTGATCTATCTTTTATCCTTGCCCTAGAGAAATGTTCACTTATTCTTAATTTTCACAAACAGGGAATGCAGGCAGAGTGAAATTGAAGCTTAAGAAAATAGTTGTTGGGGGTGGAGTGATAGCACAGCGGGTAGGGAGTTTGCCTTGCAAGTGGCTGACCCGGGTTCGATTCCCAGCATCCCATATGGTCCCCTGAGCACCGCCAGGAGTAATTCCTGAGTGCAGAGCCAGGAGTAATCCCTGTGCATTGCCGGATTTGACCCAAAAAGCAAAAATAAATAAATAAATAAATAAATAACCAAAAAAAAAAAAACAGTTGTTTAAGACATGGCAACAGTCAATGAAATCAAAGTGCAATAATGTTAATAAGAAGTAAAGAATATGTCTTAATGATTCACTAAAGCCATTACTATTAATTTAATATCCATCTGAAATTGAGTGTGATCAAAGCACATTTAAACTAAAGCAGGTCATTTCTTGAAACTCACAAGACAGACCATACCAGAAGGGGCATTTGAACATTTTTAGGTGCTGAATTTCTCTAAGTATTTGTAGTTTAATTTTTTATTGATATTAACCTGCTAGAAATTAAAAATAAAAAACAACAACAACAAAAATGATGCAGCTGTTAAAAACCTAGGAATCCCAAATCAAAATCATAATAGGATATAAGTGAATGTAAGCTCAGTTTGTTTTCTTAAGTAAAATGCCTTTGAAATCAGATATTTTCAACCTTAACATTAATGACACTAAAAGAAAAATGTACTGTTGTTGAGGTAACAGGGTTGCTACTGTGGTAATGTAAAATTTTTTTGTCATAAAACTTGACTGCACCTCTACCATCACCAAAGTACCAAAGACCTTCCACCACTATCTTAAATCTCTTCTTGTCCACTACTTCTTCCTTTACTCTCTGCGTCTTCTTGGAAACCTCAGTTTCACTGTCAAAGTGCAAGGTTTTATTGCTAGTGGGCACTGTCAATTATCTTACTTTGTTTCTTTACATATTACCTGTGTCTTTCTCCCCCTAACATAGTTTGCTTAGTTCTTTCTAGTTCCATCCAATACTTTCTATCTCCATCCAAGTTGCAACAAAAGGCAAGACAGACTTTCCTTTCTTTTTTTTCAATTGTTTTTTTCACTGAATCACCATGAGGTACAGTTACAAAGCTTTTATGATTGAGGTTCAGTCATACAATGATCGAAACCAGATACCCATCCCTTCACCAACGTACCTTTCCCATCACCAATGTCCCCAGTATCCCTCCCGCCACTCCCACCCCATTCAACCCCTTGCTTCTATGGCAGACACTTTCTTTCGTACTCTCTCTCTACTTCTGGAAAAGCAGCCTTTTCTTAAAGCTGAGTAGTATTCCATTGTATGTATATGTATATTTGTCACGATGTCTTTTCTCACTCCACAGTCATTGGCATTTGGGATGTTTTCAGTTCTTGGTTATTGCTAATAGTGCTTTAATGAACACAGGTGTGCAAACATCCTTTTGAACTGACATTTAGAACTGTACTGTTCTTTATTGCAGGGTATTGTTTCACATATTGTAGGATATTTCTAGCATCACTAGTTTCTGTCCATTAAATTTAATTAGTACCCTCCACCCCACTCCATCTGCACAGGCTGAATTACAACAACTGATGTAGTGAGTGATGAGCAAAATCACCTTCATTGAGAGCCACAGTTCCAAGTGACAGTCCTAACAAAATTTGACAATGTTTAATTGCATTAATATTGAAGAGAATTATAACAAAGTTCAGATTTTACTTTTTTTTAAGGGAAGGATTAGCTGTAACAAGATCGAGCCAAGTTCTTACATTGGAAAATGGAACCATTATTTCAGTACATAAGAAGTGATTCACTTACTATGAAAATCTCTAAATACCTCTAATTTTGTTTCTTTGGGCTGTTAGAATAAAACAAAAAAGATAGGTTGGGTGGGTTAAACAGCAAGAGAGTATCTCTCATAGTACTCAGGATTGTAAATCTGTAGACGAGTACTTTTATGATCAGATTCTGCCCAGGGATGGTCTGGTTTGCAGACACCCACACTGCCCTCTGTGTGGGTGTCTTGATGTTTCTTTTTCTCTTACCAGTTGAAAGAAAGCAAACTCACTGGTTTCTCTACTTACAAAGTGTCAGTGCCATTATTAGAACTCTCTCCTTAGGCTTCATCTAAATCTTACCACTTCACAAAAGCCCTGTCTCCAAATAACTTCCTACTTGCACTGAGATCTTCAACATACAAACTTTATGGGAAACAAAGCATTGTATAACAATCATTACATTTCTAGCCTAGAAACTGTGTGTTTGTCAGTTGAGATAGGAAGCAGAACTACCTGTTTTTCTGTTCCTGGAAGCTAAATAATTGTCAGTTGCATTTTAATATATCATATATAAATATATGTATGCTCATTATGTGTTTAAGTTAGATAAGTATTAACTTTGCTTGATTCTTCTATTGCTATAATTAGATGTAAATTATTCTTAATCTCATCTTGAAACTGTCATCAGTTTGTGTTTTATAAAAAAATTCATAAAATAAAGATAAATAATAAGGTGTAAATTCATTTATCAAAAAAAGTATCCAGTATCAATGAAACTGTGTACAATAGTTTCTTACTACTTACTACACAACTTACTAAGGGTTTATACCTTTAGATTTAGTTAGTTTTTGACAAAAGAGTATATCAACTCTGAGAGTTCATGAGAATAATTCAAGGAGGTACCTAAGAGAGAAAGGTGATAGCAATTCTGGGCAGTCATTTCCTGAGCAAAGCTGAATATATTTTATGATCATTGTGTTGCACACTTTGTGTTTGATAATTTTCTATATATAAATTTATACTATAACAGAAATGCTTGAAGAAGTGTTTCAAGTTACTTAGAATCAACTGAGTCATTTATTGTTTTTGTGGACTGAAAGATTAATTAGACATATTTCACCTTCAAACTAGTTAAAGTCTAAAGACAGATTCAGAAAGATTGCACAACACACTGTGATGTTCTAAATGACACATATGAGTAGAGTTCTTTGAGAACAGGGACAGAAAAAAACTGTAAATGCAGTCAGAAAATATTTGTGATAAGTAGCATTATGAATCCAGTAAGGAAACATGGGAAGAGCCCATATATTACCTATCAGATACTACACTAAATTAACTTCAAAGCAAAATGCAAAAATGCAGGTTAGTAACTGTATTAGATTTAAGGTTTCAATTATTTTCTGTATTCCAAAGCCATGAACCAGATGAATCTCACTAAGAAATCTTTTACACTTTAATCCAGACTATTAAGTAGTAAATTAATTGGTTTAGATATTTATGACTCATCTCTGTGCTATTCAATCACCGATAAGCTGCTTCTTTTTTTATCTTTTATTCTGGGGAACTTGGGATGACCACACCTGGAAATTCTCAGGTTATTCTTATTTTTAAATTTAGTGGCGACCCCTGGAAGTGGTTGGGGGACCATCAGTGTTGCAGGGAGTCAAACAGTCATCACCTGCAAGTCAAATTTCTTACCTCCTATAGTTCTTGGACCCAGTGGAAAAAACTTTCTCTTTAACCAAGTTACAAAGAGACAAGGTAACTACCAAAGAGATGGAACAAAATTTCACATAAATTCTTCTGGAGTATATAGTGCAAGATGAAGCCATGAAAATACTTAATGATAGTTGTAGTAATTAAAAAAGGGAACTATGAGTAAGTTTTATCAAAAATGATTGCCAAAAGTCAGTAACTATTATTAATTGAAAAACTAACCCTTGAGAAGGAGCAATGGTTCTTTTCTTAGAGATTCAATGTTTTTAGAAATTGAGAGGTAACAGCAACCATGTTTACCAAAAACTGGAGTCAAAGAAGAATTGCTCACAATTCTGCATAGTACTTGTTTCAGAAAATGGTGAGACTAAGGAACAACTTGCATAAGACCACAATTTAGGCATAGGAATTTCTGTATTTTGATGGAATTGTGTTTTTGAGAATCACTCTTCTTTGTTAAAACCACCCTCAAATGATAATGTCGGGAGAGTTGCTTACTCAAAAAAAGTAGTAAAATTTCAAATTCCTTAACACATTTATTTACTAATCCAGACATGATTTTGCTTTAAGGATTTCACATTCCTCCTTCTCTATCAACTTTATTTCAATATATAACGTTTGAACTAGTCAAATCTTGTTATAGCTCCTAAAATCTTAAGCTATAAAATTTCCGTATTCTTCACAACCACCTACTATGTCATGTTATTCACTGCATTTCTCCTTTGACCCCAAATAGAAAATAAATTATTAACCCCAAATTTCTTAACATTTCTGTACTGATATTAACATAATGGGATTTTCACAATTCTTCTGAATCCTCTTCCTTTCTCAACTTTCAAGCTAATCACTATCCATGGATCAATATATCATCATGTTCAACTTCATTATAATAATAAAGATGCTTTAGGCAAAAATCTTCTTTTGGAATTTCCACTAAGTTATTGTTTCTAACTTAAAATTTCAATTTAAAACTTCTAATTTAAATCTCTAGTTTATTTTTATTATTTTTACTATAGTTTAGGGACTTATAATAAAGTTAACGCTTATGGTATTGATTTGCAAAAGTTCTACATCACTCTACCACTGTCCCTGTGTGTCTTCCAGTCTGTTAATCTCTCTTCTCTCTTGCTCTCCCCATGTTTAGCAATTGATTTTTGTATTCCAGTGGCCAGCAGCTGTCGTTGTTTAGTACTATTTAATCTCCTGTTTTGTCTCTCTATATTCTACAGATGAATGAGATCATTCAGTATATTTTCTCTTCCTCCTGATTTGTTTCTCTTAACCTGATACCCTCCAATTTAATCCATGTTGCAGCAAACTGCATGCCTTTATTTTATTTTATAATGAGCTGCATAATATTCCATTATGCATATTTATAACAACTTCTTGGTCCATTCATTCATAGTAGAACATATGGGTTGTTTTCATATCCTGGAGCTTAATTTTAACACTTCAATGAAATTGGATATGCATATATCCTATCAATGAATGCTTTTGTTTCCTGTGGCTGGATACCACAAGTGGCATCACTGGATCATATGGGAATTTTATTATTATTTTTTGAGAAGTCTCTGTATTTCATTCCATAGAGTTTGAAGTAGATGACACTCCCATTGATAATGAATGAGGTAAACATCTAATTAAAACCAATATATTTCTTACTATTGAAATTCTCTTCCAACTTCTTGAGATGTTTGTTCTAAAATGTATACTTTCCCCAATCATCTTCCATTCCTAGTCTCTTGCCATGAGTGTTTAAAAAGGTACAAACCAGTCAAACTTTCCATATATTCTATGTTATGACCATTTGTCTTTAATATACTGCTATACTCTTTTCTTTTCTTTTTCTTCTAACTCTGAGATTAGATTTCTCTTACGTTCAGAGAGAAATATTTCATCTATGAATTTGACATTTTACTCTGATCTCATTTCACTACATAGCCTCTTTTTCTTCTGCATTATTGAATTTGCTTTTCTTACCTAATCAAAATAGTTTTTCTCTACCCAAGAAAAACTATTTTAATTCACGAATCACGACCATCCTGTTATTCATCGATTGCCTCGAGCAGGCCCAAGTAACGTCTCCTTCGTCCTAGCCCTGAGATTTTAAAAAGTGCCATATTCAAGGATGTTTCAGGCTTAGGAGAATGAGACCCATCATTGTTACTGTTATTTGGCATATTGGGTACGCCACGGGGAGTTTGCCAGACTCTGCCGTGTGGGCAGGCTACATTTGGTAGCATGTCAGTTTGTCCAAAGTAGGAATGAGATAATAAGATGTCATAATAAGACATCTAATTTAATTAGGTAAGAAAAATTTAATTTAATTAGGTAAGAAAAACAGAGAGATAGTAAAGGGTTAAGATTCACCCTGTGCATGACCAACCCTGGTTCTACCCCTATCACTACATATGGTCTCCTGAGCAGCTGCAGGACTGCTTCATGGAATAATCCAGGTGTTATTGTCGTCAAGCAACCCTGGGAGTATTCCAGTGCTTCCTGGAGTAATTCTGTAGTAAACGTTGATTGTCCCCAGCTATGACTCCTACCAAATTAAATAGATTTTTTTTTATTTCTAAAGCTAAAAACAACTGTCACCCAACCTCCTATCTCATGTTCTCCATGCTCCACGACCCAGTCACTCACATATACAATCAAATTTGTGCCAAAATGACTACCTCTTTAAATTCTTATCTCCCTTCCTCCACTTCTGATCAGGCTTTTGTAATTATGTGATACCAGTTTCCAGTTATTCCTTGTCAATGCTATGTAGAAGAGCAAAAATCTGACTACCACTGCATTATATTTAGTATTGTATACACTGTATAGTATAGCGTGAATATGTAGACTATATTTTAGTGTGCATTTATAGCTATGAAATTTTTGTAGTTGTAGGCAAAATTGGTGACAGTATAGGGTGACACAATGTTACATGATACTAGGAACAATTCCTGACACTGTGTTAGTTGTTCATTAAGTTTTTTCTATCAGTCTTATTCTTTCATATTTTTGTTATTATTATTATTGCTTTTTAAACCCACTATGAAGTCACTTTTGCTCATAATTTCTCCCATAATTATTCTGTCAAAATGCCCTAAGTAGAGTCACCAATGATAACGTAATTGTTAAATCCAATAAATTATTTTACAATTTTTATTCTATTTGTATTTGACAGTTATTGAAGCTATATGCTTTTACCACTTGAAACATTTTCCTTAATTGATATTTACAATGCTTATTTCCAGTAATTCTCCTTGTTGTTATAATATCATGGTGTCTTTAAATACCTCCTTATTTTTAGTAAACTCTTAAAAGCTGAATCTCATCAAGACTCTGTACTTGATTCTTTTTTCCATGTTCCTTCAGAGCATTCATTTCAACAAAGCTAATGACTGTAGCTCCACATCTTCCCTGAGCTCCAAACTGTATTTCCATTTGAGTACTGGAGGGCTTCACACAGATGTCTCATATACATACAAACATAGCATGTCTACACAGGAAGTCATTTATATTCCCCTCAAATAATCCTTCTATTTAAAACTTTATTCTAATTGTCTCTACTAATCTCCAATTCTAATTTTGGCTCTATCACATCTCAATGAAAATATTCAGTTTATCCTTTGTCTTGCAATCAATTTATCTTCCATAATATTATCCTCCAAATCTTTGCAGTTGTCTTCTGAAAACTCAAATATTTGTACTGAAACATGAAATGCACTTAAAACTTCTGAACGGTGCATGTTAAAATGGTTAGAAGGCTATATGCATCATATATATTTTACCACAATAAGTTTAAAAGAAACTCCCATTCACTGCTGGTGGGAATGTATCTGGAAAACAAACTTTTCCTGATTTACAGACCAAAAAAAAATTCAAATTTTTGCTATTGAAAACAGTATGGGGAGTTCTCAATAAACTTAAAATTGAGTTATCTTATGACCCAACAATTCCACTTGTGTGAATCTACTCCCAGGACGGAAAAACAATCACTCAGAATGACAAATGCATATCACAATTCAATTCACTGTAGCAGTGAGAACAATAGCTAAGATTTGGAACCAATCCAGAAACAAATCAGTGGATGGTGAAGATATGGAATATATAACAATGGCATACTATGCAGTTATAAGGAATAATAAAATCATGCAATTTGCTGCAACATGATAGAGCTGGAAGATATCATATTAAATGGAGTTAGCCAGAAAATTGGGACAAACAAGGGATGATCTTACTTGTATGCAGTATTTAGAGTAACTAGATGAAGAAATGCTATGATTTAAAGGGGAATGCCTGGATCATCGTTGGTGCCAGAATATAGAGAGGAAAAGGAAAGAAATAGAGTGAAGGGGAAGAGGAGAAAAATAAATGAGAAGCATCAGGGACAAGGATAAAGGGGATTCAGGTACATTGGTGGTGTTAAGAAATGATAGAGGGGGCTGGAACGATAGCACAGCAGGTAGGGCATTTGCCTTGCATGCAGCCGACCGGGTTCGATTCCCAGCATCCCGTATGGTCCCCAGAGCATTGCCAGGAGTAATTCTTGAATACAGAGCCAGGAGTTAACCCCTGTGCATCGCCAGATGTGACTAAAAAAATAATAGAGCTAACTATCCAAACAATAGAGTCAACAACACTGAAATCGCAAGACCCAAATTTTAACGACCAAATTTAAAAGGTTCTTGTCACGAGGACAGGCTGGAGTTGTGGTGGGGGTGGGGATGTAGGAGAGGGAACCTGGGAACACTGGCAGAGGGAGTCGATACTGGTAACGGGATTGGTGCTGGAACATAGTACGTCAAAAACTCAACGATGAATAACTTTGTAATTAATGGTGCTTTAATAAAATAAAATTTTGAAAAAAATCAAATGCTAGCAAAACATCTCCAGTGATTCCTTTTACTATAACCTCCTCCTCCTTGCAAATAAGACATTTTAAAATCTGGTCCCAACTCACCCTCTAAATTTCTCATCTACAGGAGCCAGAGAGCTAGTACAGTGGGTAAAGCACTTGACTTGCATGCAACTATCCTGGGTTCAATCCCTACTACCCTATATGGTCCCCTAAACTGTGCCCGGAGTGATCCCTGAGCAAAGAGCAAGAAGCAAGCCCAGTAAACTACCTGGTATGATCCAAAAACAAAAATAAACTAAATCTCTCAGCTGCAATTCTAGTGTCTTTTATTATTAATGGGACTTTGCATATTTTGAGTGGGGGATACTCTGCAATGATGCTCAGGAATTACACCTGGCTCAACATTCAATAATTATTCCTGATGATGTTTGGGAAAATCCTGGGATGCTAAGGATCAAACCCTGGTCTGGTGGAAGGCAAATACCCTACCACTCTGTACTATCACTCCAACCCTGCCTCTGAATGTTTTGTTTCTTCTGCTCAAATAATGTTATTTCCGTTAATTGATGAACTTGTATTCATGATTTAGCCTGAACTCTTGTCTATTTTTCTCAAGGTATCATGAGCAAACTTGGTGAATTTCTCCTGATACTGTAATAATATAATTTTTATACCTGTATTATTATTCTTATCACCTAATATAACTATTTGTTTCTATTTTCATTCTAACTAGTCTGTAAATGCTTTAATTATAAGCCTATGCTTAATAGTCTTCCATCCCTAATATTTTAGTGTAATTGTTAGAACAAGCTGAAATTTACTACAGGTTGCAAAAATGAATGAATGAATGAAAATGCACAGGAAAAAAAACTGACAGATAACATAGCAAAGTACCTGTTACAAAATTTTATTTAATAACAGATGTTAACAACTCTCAGAAGGGTACACATTATTTTATTTATTTTATATTTTTAAGAGTAAAATATTTAAATTTTAATAAAGATATGTCAAAAACCCAAGTATGAATAACTTTGCAATTTATAGTGCTTTAACAAAAAAATGGAAGAAAATGAATTAAAATAAAAAATAAATAAAGCTGGGAATGTTTCTGAGCGTTAAAAAAATCTGTCAATTAAACTGTGACATAATGCTGTCTGAAAATTTTCATTTTTAAGAATGTTGGAGACAGCAGGTTTTGGCAAGAAATCCCTCTGGATTTAATTGTTAAAATTTAGGAATTTCAAAATCGCGCGGCCACTCACTACTGCAGCCACGCAACATCATATGTTATTCATAAACAGCAATAGAAGACAAATTGTCTACTGTTAGCCTTTGCGGCAGAACTAAGGGTTTGGGTAAAATCCCAAATAATAATGGTGGGTGTGGTGTCAAAATGTTGAATGTAATCAAAATATAGACAGAGTAATTTGTAAATCATCTGCCCCGAAGGTAGGGGGAGGGTGTGGCATGGGGGGTTTACTGGGGATTTTGGTGGTGGATAATGGGCACTGGTGAAGTACGAGTGTTTCATTGTATGACCGAGACTTAAACCCGAAACTTTGTAACTGCTCTCACGGTGATTCAATAAATAAAATTATAAAAAATGGGGAAAAAAAAACTAAGGTGGAGTTTATGCCCAATTCAATCTCAGCCTAATCAGTGGTTGAATAAATAGCAGTACTCCTACTTGATCACTTGATCACTTGACTTCCCGTTAATCGTTGATTTGCTCCAGCGGGTGCCAGTAACGTCTCCATTTGTCCCTGCCGCGTGCTAGTGTAGCCCAATGGCGTCTGTTCGCTCTGGGAACATGAAGAGCTTCAAACTGATCGTTCACGATCTTGATGAAGAAGTCTGACCATCTGGTAGGTGGGCGGCCAAGCGATCTTTTGATATCCCGTGGAATCCAGTCGGTAACAGCTCTAGTTCAGCGGTCGTCTCTAAATCTCATTAAGTGGCCAGCCCATCTGATTTTTGACACCTTGGCAAACGAGACAGCGTCCCTGATTCTTGACTGTTGACCGATGTCGGAACTCCGGATTCTTTCTCTCATTTAAGTGAAGCGTGATATTCCAAGCATAGCTCTTTCAATTCCTCTTTGGGAGACCCTAATAGCATTCTCATCCTGTTTGCGTAGGGCCCAGGTCTCTGAGGCATATGTTAATGCAGGAAGAACAGTGGAATCAAAGAGATTTTTTTTTTATGTACTCCTACATTAAAAAAAAAAGAGAATATTGGAGATAACTCAAAGGGCTACATGATGGCACAAAGGCCCAGATTCCACCCCTGCCACTGCCTCCATGGACCCCTGCCACTGACCCCAGCAACTCTCCACATACTGAGTTAAAAATAGTCTCCAAGCACCACAGGGTGAGGTCCAAGCATCCCCAAGACTCCCCCTCGAATAAATACTGACAGCTTTAAAACTGTATATTTCTTGGGGCTGGAGAAATAGCACAGCGGGTAGGGCATTTGCCTTGAATGCAGCAAACCTGGGTTTGATTCCCAGCATTCCATATGATCCCCAGAGCACTGCCAGGAGTAATTCCTGAGTACAGAGCCAGGAGTAACCCCTGTGCATCACTGGGTGTGATCCAAAAAGGAAAAAAAAAGTGCATATTTCTTGAAAAGCTTTAGATTTATTTATAAATGTAGACGTGTCCAAATATAACTTTATACACATATATAAAGAACAGTATGAGAAAAATATATCACTTCTGGCAGATTACTTAACTTTTTTGTGTCTCAATTCCTAAGATAAATTTTCTTTCAGTGTCCATTCCTTTTAGTCTTTTTTGGAATATTTATCATGATGATGTTTTTATGTCAACATCCTGGTACTAAATATATTATTAACGCAAAGTAACTTTTTATATTTCTTCATAATATAGTAAATATCTATTTTTTAACATTTTTATTTAGATAGTAGACTCCTATTTGGCAGTTTTTGCTGTCATATCATCAGTCTTACCAGTAGATGCCAATAGTCAACAAGTTTCCTAACCCTTTCTCAAATGGTGAGTAAGTGGTTTGTTACTGAAAATCATGACATTGCAGTTATCTGCTCATACTTGCAGCAAGAACAACTAAGTTAAGATTTTGGTAAATTTAACTTTTTAAAAGTCTAAGCAGGTCTTCACTAAAAAAAATTAAAATATTTACTCTCACTAAGGAAGAATCTCAGGGAGCCAGAGAGATAGGAAAACAAGTTGATGGCATGCTTTGCCTAAAAGAGAATGAGGTTTGATTTGTGGGAACTCATGGTTTCCAAGATGTCATAATAAGATGGCCGCTGATGGGATTACACGGCGCCAGGGGGCCAGTTGGTGGGTGTGACCCCCGCCTACTGGAATTTGGAGGATCTGGGTGGAGGATGCTCAGCCCAAATCCGAGTAGGTTTGGAAATCTCAGCCCCGGAACCCGCGTGACTTTGTCCCTCTTACTATGGCATCTTATTATCTCATTCCTACTTTGGACAAACTGGCAGGCTATCGAATGTAGCCTGCCCACAGGGCAGAGTCTGGCAAACTCCCCGTGGCGTACCAAATATGCCAAATACCAGTAACAATTATGGGTCTCATTCTCCTAAAGAGCCTTGAATATAATCTCAGGGCTAGGATGAAGGAGATGTTACTGGGGCCTGCTCAAGGCAATCGACGATTAACAGGATGATTTGTTTTTGTGATTGGTGATGGTTTCCAAGTATCACAAGGATTGAGGTATACTCACGGAACTCTGTGTCCCTGAGCACCACACATGTGGCACAAGTAAGCAAAAATTAAAAAGAAACAGAGCAGCAGCTTTCTAGATATCTCATGGAAAAAAAAACACATACCAACTCCTGTCAATTTATTGCAGGATTTTGACCTGGCCAGAATGTAAAAACTAAACAAAACAAATGCTCACTCAAGAGACTTTAGAAACAGGATTTATTTCATTCATGACCCATATACAGGATGGGATGCTCACCATGAAAAGCGTACAGTTAAAAATGAGAGACAAATAGTTTGGGGAGGGACAGTCAGGAGATTAGGAACTCCACCAAAAACTGAAGAGAGGGACTCTAGCAAGCTGATGGAAATAAACTCTGTAAGGAGTGTTCCAAAAAGTAAGAGGTCCTAGGTGGAATGCCTCAGCAGAATGTTTGAGCCCTACCACACATAAACTGAGTTCAGTCTCCATCCACGTATATATACTTATGTATGTATGTGTAAGTGTGCACAAGTGCTACATGCCAAACAGAAAGCAAAACTTTCTATAGGGTTCACTTCCTGTTTTCAGTCTCATGGTGTTCAGAGGTGACCAGAGTCACCTCTGACAGTGATTCACTGCTGTGGATGAACCCAGAGCCTAACTATGATTATTACTCAAAATACTAATTTGAGTCAGGCCTATGACTCAAAATGGAAAAGCACAAACACAGTCACTGTGGCACAGGTTCAGGATTTACCATTTTATTGGATTTAATAAAACTCTTTATTCTGTTTATTTTTAAAACCAAATCACATTTACTCGGAAGTTAAGTGCTATTATTCAATTAGCTGGAATTTTCGGACAAGTGGATGTCAAACACTTTGAAGAGAATCCTGTGCTACAACTGAGTTAGCCACACCAACTTCTCATTGCTTGAAAGTTCATTCTCGGGGCTGGAGCAATAGCATAGCTGGCAGGGCTTTTGCCATGCAAGCTGCTGCATACTCGGGTTCGATTCCCAGCGTCCCATATGGTCCCCTGAGCACCTCCAGGGGTTATTCCTGAGTGCAGAGCCAGGAGTAACCCCTGTGCATCGCTGGGTGTGACCCCCCAAAAAAGAAAAAAAATGTTCATTCTTCTATTCCAAGGTATGTGGCAATTTCCCTTCTTGATTTCAGTTGCATTGCTTGCTATATGATAGCCGATCTTTTGGCAAATGTCTTGGGAATGAATATATAAAAATTTTATATAGCTAGATCTCATTAAAGCTTTTGGCTGACTTTGGAAAGAAATTATAAAATTGTGCTCATTCCTCCTCTGATGAATATTTGCTTTATTAATATCAAATGCATGCCCCACTGCTCTGTCTCCATGCCTTTCTGAGTCAAAAATAATATTGTTTCAGTACTGAATCAAAGTAATCTTTCTGATGACATTTTCAGTGATGCACATAACTCAATTTAAGTGACAATAGGAATAGCCATAAATGGGTTCCTGTGTGTGTTGTGTATTGCAATTACATCAAGACTTAGATAGCGATGATTGTAAGTTACCCTCAGGTATTTAAAATGCTAGGAAAACTTGTATTTTAGAAACAACAAGATATTGTTGATTCTTAGGAAATTCAGCATAGTGGCTATTCTAAAACTTCTCTATTTTTTCTCTATTTAAATTTTTACCCATTAACTTCTTTCTGAATAGATGACTTCACATTCTCAATTACTTAGAGAATTGAGGTGTAATAAGTAAGCGATTTATATTTTAACACACTTGTTTACATTTTCATAAAGCTAATCCAAGCCTTTTTCTTTCACTAAAATTTAAGAGACAGATCTACTGTTCTTTCTAAATATGAACTCTATATTTTTCTCTTTCCCTACCAATCTGTGACATAAATTATTATCCCAAATGATTATGACGTAGCTAGACTTCCATTAAGTCTAACAAATAATAATGGTACCATCTTTCATCTCTACATTGACACTAAAAATCTCATGTTATTATAAATATGCTCACTGGGAATATGTTCCCTGTCCCTTTTGATCACTTCCTACTATAAAGTAGTCAAAATGAATAGAATTTTTTTGTCTTTTCTATTTACAACCCAACAATTCCAAATTATCTGAACTATTTCAAACTGAAGACTGAGTAAACCCCCAAAATAGTATTAGTTGCCTTAACCACAAGATAAGCTATAATCTTTGAAGGTTTGAGGGTGCAAATTAAAAAACAAAACTATACATTATTTTTTTAAAAAAAACTACTGATTTTTTTAAAACTACTGTTTTTTTTTAAACTACTAATGGTTTGAATCACCCATCCAAAATTAATTAGGGTAAGGATTACAGGAAGTCCTTGTACAGTGCATGCAAATATTTTATCTTTTTTTTTTTGATGTATGTTGCCAACTTTCTTTCCAATTTGCCTGACTTTACATTCTTTTTTTTTTTTTTGCTTGGGTTTAGATTATACAATGATCAAATACCCATCCCTCCACCAGTGCCCATTTTCCACAACCATGGATAATATCCCTCCCACCCCCATCCCTCCCATCCCACCCTGCCTCTGTGGCAGGGTGATCCCTTGTGTTCTCTCTCTCCTTTTGGGTGTTGTGGTCTGCAAAAGAGGCTTTGAGTGGCAAACATGTTCAGTCCATAGTCTACTTTCAACATGCATCTTCCCTCCTGGGAGGATCCTCCAAACATCCTTTATTTGGTGCTCCCTTCTCTATCTGAGCTGCCCTTTCCCCTAGAATGCCTGGCTGGCCTCTAAGCTATGGAGTAATCCTCCTGGTGCTGATCTCAGCTATTCCTGGGTATTAGTCTCCCTTTTTTTACTTTATATCCCCCAGATGAATGCAATCTTTCTATGTCTATCCCTCTCTTTCTGACTCATTTCGCTTAGCATGATACTTTCCATGTTGTACCACTTGTACATAAATTATCCATAAGCATCTTAGAATATACTAACTCAAAGAAGCTTTCTGGATCTACTACTACTACTACTACTACTACTACTACTACTACTACTACTACTACACTCACACACACACACACACCATTATAAGTTGTGCTGTTGTAGTTCAAGTCTCTTGAAAACAATCTATGCATTTGTTAATTGTTTTGGGGGGCCTGCTTAGTGATACTTAGTGAGTTTGACTCTGAGCTCAGGGATTACTCTTGGCAAGACCCAAGGGACCCTAGGGTGTATCAGGCGTCAATCCCTGGTCAGCCACATGCAAGGCAAGTACCCATACTATACTGTCTCTCCAGCTCCAATCTACACCTTTTTTAATTTACAAAAATTTAAAATATATTCTGTTCCTGTTGGGTTTAGCACAGCAGTAGGGCATTTGCCTTGCGCACAGCCAGCCTGGCCGAGTCAGGTTCGATTCCTCCACCCTTCTTGGAGAGCCTGGCAAGCTACTGAGAGTATTCAATATGCCAAACACAGTAACAAGAAGTCTCACAATGGAGAGGTTACTGGGCCCGCTCGAGCAAATCGATGAACAACGGGAGGACAACGACGACAACAATCTGTTGGGTTGGAGCGATAGCACAGCAGTAGTGTGTTTGCCTCACGTGCAGCCTCCCAGCCAAGCCAGGTTCAATTCCTCCGCCCCTCTCAGAGAGCCAGGCAAGCTACCGAGAGTATCTGGCCCGCAGAGCAAAGCCTGGCAATCTACCCATGAGGTATTCAATATGCCAAACACGGTAACAACAAGTCTCATAACGGAGACATTACTGGGCCCGCTCAAGAAAATCGATGAACAGCAGAAGGACCGTGACCATGATTCTGTACTTGTTAATTCCATTTCTCACCATCACTTGATTCTTAAAGTATTTTGGCTTCTGCCTCTACATTAATGAAACTGTACTTCAGAATGCCACTTAATAGAGTCAGAAAATAAAATAACCCTGTACTTGTATTCTTCCTTTTCATCCACTCTGCACAATTTTAACAATTTTGACTAGCCATTCGTGAAATCTCTTCACTTGACTTTCTGAACTTAACTAGACTATGCAATTTTTGTGTGTGTATATTTCCTTAGCAAGAAACTACAGGAATATGGTATTTTAAAAACAGTGGCTAAGAAAATGAGAGCAAAATCCTTCCAGAAAGTCATACAATAAAATGAGTTCAAAAACAACCTCCAAAAAGAATGCTTTTACAATCATTGTTTCTTTCATGGTAAATAAAAGAATTCAGAGAAAAGGGTGTTTGTGCACTAATACAGTAGCAAATGTTCTCTCAAGCTTGAAGCAACAACAACAAAGTGACTGAACTGTCTTTCTCTCACTAAAAATAAAAAGAAAACATTTAATAGCATACTTTATTATGGTAGCACAAGGGATCATACCTACCCTTAGAAAGGATCATACAAAAGAATCTCCAAACTGAGAAGCTCTCTGCAGAGATGCCTCTGGACTTTAAGCCAGGTCAACTTCATGGGGATGCCTCAGATAGGGGCAGGCATCGTCCCTCCAAATGCCCCTAAAATCCCTGGCAGCCGCCAACTTCCAGAACCCAATGAGAAGTGCAGGTACGTGGGTTCAGTGAGACAAACTCCAGGCCTCAAGGGATAGCAGATGGGCCAGTCCCTCTCATCCCCCCATTCCCATGGGACCCTGGAGGTCAAGCCCACAAACTGTCTCCAGCTGCTACTTGAGCTCCTTAACAGCCATGATGCAGAGACACACAAAAGAATCTCCAAACAGAGCAGCTCACTGCAGGGATTTCTCCAGACCCTAATTATTTAAAATTTTAGAAATCCATAGAATTATGAATTATGCTATTCATAACACACAATACAAAAGAGAGTATAGGGGAGATTGTCTCTCACAGAGTCAGGGAGAGGGGTGGGATGGAGGCGGATACTGGGGTCCTTGGTGGTAGAAGATGTGCACTAGTAGAGGGTTGGATGGTCAATCATCATATGACTGAAACCCAAACAGGAAAGTTTTGTAACTGTATCTCATGGTGTAGCACTGTCCTCCCGTTGTTCATCAATTTGTTCAGTGGGCCCAGTAACATCTCCATTGTGAGACTTATTGTTACTGGGTTTGGTATATCGAATATGGCACAGGTAGCTTACCAGGCTTTGCCGTGAGGGTGAGATACTCTCAGTAGCTTGTCAGGCTCTCAGAGAGGGGTGGAGGAATTGAACTCGGGGCAGCCGGGTTGGCTGCGTGCAAGGCAAATGCCCTACCCACTGTGCTATCTCATGGTGATTAAAAATAATAATAATAATAATAATAATAATAATAATAAAATTAACATTCTGAATTTAAAAAAGGTAATGTGGAGTTCATGCTCAATTCAATTAGCTTAATCAATGGCTGAATAAATAGCAGTACTCCTACATTAAAAAAAGGATCATACATATGAATTAATATATGCAAGATATATGCACTGAACCGTTTCATTAGCCCTGCTAATACATTGTTAAAAGTCACTACCTTGGGTGATTTGGGGGGTTAATGATGACATTTTCTGTATCTTGAAATAGTTTTCTAGTAAGTAAAACTAGGTGCTTGCTCTATTACAAAGTTCATCAAATTTGCTTTGTAGCAGCAGTAATAATTAAAACAGCATGGTACTGGAACAAAGGCAGAACTGCAGACCAATGGAACAGGGTTGAATACACTGACATCTCCCCTCAATCATATGCTCATCTAATCTTTGATAAAGGTGCAAGTAATGTGAAGTGGAGTAAGGAAAGCCTCTTTAATAAATTGTGTTGGCATCACTGGACAGCTACATGCAAAAAAATAGGCTCAGAACTCTGCCTAACACCATGTACAAAAGTAAGATCAAAATGGATTAAAGACCTCAACATCAGACCAGAAACCATAAGGTACATTGAAGATAAAGTTGGCAAAACCCTCCATGACATTGAAGCTAATGGTATCTTCAAAGATGCCACGCCACTGGCCGAGCAAGTGAAAACAGAGATAGATAAATGGGACTATCTTAAACTAAGAAGCTTCTGCACCTCCAAAGAAACAGTGACCAAAATACAAAGACAGTCTACAGAATGGGAAAGGATATTCACCGAATACACATCTGACAAGGGGTTGATATCCAGGATATACAAAATACTGGTTAAACTCCACAAGAAGAAAACATCCAACTCCATCCAAAAATGGGGCAATGAAATGAACAGAAACTTTCTCAAAGAAGAAATCCGAATGGCAAAAAAGCACATGAGAAAATGCTCTACATCATTAATCATCAGGAAGATGCAGATCAAAACCACAATGAGATACCATCTCACACCTCAGAGACTGGCCCACATTCAAAAGAACAAAAGCAACCGATGCTGGCGCAGATGTGGCGAGAAAGGGACACTCCTTCACTGTTGGTGGGAATGTCCACTGGTTCAGCCCTTCTGGAAAACAGTATGGACGATTCTCAAAAAATTAGAAATTGAGCTCCCATTTGACCCAGCAATACCACTCCTGGGAATATATCCCAGAGAGGCAAAACTGTATAGTCGAAGTGACATCTGCACTTGTTTGTTCATTGCAGCACTCTTTACAATAGCCAGAAACTGGAAGAAACCTGAATGCCCAATAACAGATGACTGGCTAAAGAAACTTTGGCACATCTACACAATGGAGTACTATGTAGCTGTTAGAAAAGATGAAGTCATGAAATTTACATACAAGTGGTACAATATGGAAAGTATCATGCTAAGCGAAATGAGTCAGAAAGAGAGGGATAGACATAAAAAGATTGCATTCATCTGGGGGATAATAAGTAACAAAGTATGAGATTAATACCCAAGAGTAGCTGAGATCAGCACCAGGAGGATTGCTCCATAACTTCGAGGCCAGCCGGGTATCCTAGAGGAAAGGGCAGTTCAGATAGAGAAGGGAGCACCAAATAAAGGATGTTTGGAGGATCCTCCCAGGAGGGGAGATGCATGTTGAAAGTAGACTATGGACTGAACATGTTTGCCACTCAATGCCTCTTTTGCAGACCACAACACCCAAAAGGAGAGAGAGAACACAGGGGATTGCCCTGCCACAGAGACAGGGGGGGTGGGGGGATGGGGTTGGGAGGGATATTATCCATGGTGGTGGAAAATGGGCACTGGTGGAGGGATGGGTATCTGATCATTGTATAATTGAAACCAAAGCACAAAAAATTGTAAATTTACAACTGTAAAAAAAAATAAAATAAAATAAAGGGAAAAAAAATAAACAAAAAAAAATTTGCTTTGTAGCATCTCAAGTAAAATCAGTAGCGATATTAATTGGAGTGACAAGGGTGATTTACACCTTAAAAGTGCATAGTCTGAGAATTTGAATGCAGTGAAAAGAAAAATTAAAATTTTAATTTAATGGGAAAATATAGCATATTAAAACATAGTAATAGTTATTAGTTGTGCTCAGAGATATTATCTTGCTTTGATGTTTCAGCTTGATTACAAACACAATTTTACTTCATTCCTATGTCATCTTAGAGTTTTTTTTCTAAATTTGTAATTTACTGTCTCTGTAAAGTTTTCTTAGAGATGCTGTACTAGATCTCTCTGGATTAGAAAAATAACAGCGACTTGGAGGTTTATAACCACATCTGGAAGGTCCTGTATTTGGCCAGAAGTGGCTAGGTGGAGTGATTAACTCTTGCATATTTCCTAAAGAGCTTTGTCCTTTTCTAGATGCTCTCCTGCCACAGACTGTTTGTACTAGTTAATTTAGAAATTCACCTTGTCCTCCACTATGGTCACCATTTTCAGGGATAGAAAGATCAGGGAGTAACTGCTAATCCAGCAGAACATGAAATTCCTTTATTCCTGTGGAAGTGAAACCCTTTTTGACCAGAAAAGCCATTTTCCTTTAAATCCAACAAGTGCTAAGAATTTCTCACTCCTCTTTGCCACATTATGTTTGTTCCTCTAACAAGCTCAGAACAGGCATTCCAGGAAACTTGCCTTCCCTTACAGAAAAGAATTTCAAGAGGAGATGAAAGAGTGAAAAAAGAAAAGATAAACACCAGTGTGATTGAAAGAAATTTACTTAGAGAAATGTTAGGGCAGAGAGAGAGAGAGAGAGGAGAGAGAGAGAGAGAGAGAGAGAGAGAGAGAGAGAGAGAGAGAGAGAGAGAAATGCTCCACAGAGAGCAAAGTCTTCTCCAGAGTGGAAAAGAGCCTGTTTTGTATTTCTTAACCACATTTGTTTTCTTTATCTGGGCTCTGAGAATGCTTAGATGTTCAGAGTAACTTTTTATTATCTATACTTTACAACACACCTGTGAGTTATTCAAATATGATTATTCATACTGTGCAGATGGTGGGACTAAGGTATAATGCCATCTAACAGCTAAACAGCAGAATCAGAACCAGAATTTATGATTCCCCAAACCTCATGCATTTCCTGTGATATCCCTGCCCTCTCTTTAATGTTCAAGAACAAAAGGCAGCATATAATTGCAGTCTCTAATCAAAATGCCAACTACCTGATTCGAACGGAGCAAGATCTTTCAATTTAATGGGAAAATATAGCATATTAAAACATAGTAATAGTTATTAGTTGTGCTCGGAGATATTATCTTGCTTTGATGCTTCAGCTTGATTATAAGCATAATTTTACTTCATCCCTATGTCATCTTAGTGTTTTTTTTTCTAAATTTGTAATTTACTGTCTCTAAAATGTGTATCAGAAATGTAATTTTTTTTTATTTTGGAAAGCATTATTTTCTGTCTAATGTACAAATTTAATTCCTTTCTCGTTTGATTTCATGTTTGTTAAAAATAAGTAGTAACTTTTGGTGCGAAAAATATAATTTTGAAAATATCATGAGCTAAGCAAGCATTTAAATCTGTGTGTCAAGTTTAGAGCCTTGTCAGGTTTGTCACCTAGGATATACCACATTTTGTGTTAAAAAACTATGAACGTTTAGATAAATGTAAAAACTGTGGGTAAAGAAATGGGAGAAAAATAATTTGAATTCACACATTTTCTCTTATTTCTAAAGTTTATATACACAAATATTAATAAATATGTTCTCTTTAAAAATTAAGTACTAGAAAAAGATATATTGGCTAAACTAGCATGTTTTTTCCTCGTTTCCTTCTAAGGTCAAATTTTTAGTTATACAATTGCACTTATAAGAAACTGTCACATACAAGAAATTGATTTTTGATGATGCAGAAATAAAAAATTTACCATACTCATTAATTGCCTTATACCCAAATTTATATTTCTTAGAGGTTTCCAAAGGGTCCTCGTTCATCCATGTCATTCACTTTTTGCCCTCTCAGTTAATGAAGTGCAGGGGCTAACCTAACTCATGACTCCCATCTGTCATTGCAGAAGTTGTGGTGAAGCCCCAAATGCAATTCTATTCTTCATTTAATTCTTCTGCAACTTGACATAAGTCAGGTAATAGAGCACAACTGGGGTCTTGTGTTTTCAGATGAATAAACTAAGGTCAAGCGACTTGCCCTAAGTCACACAGCAAGACATCAGAACAGAAAGAAGAAGCAGTAGCCTTGGACTTTCTCAGACATTGCAAGACCACTGATAGGAACCATTGTACCTTCTCAGGTAATTTCCTTCTTTATATCACATGGCTCACATTTTGTTACTTCTTTTTCTCTTTTCAAAATGAATCCTGTGAGGGACCCCTCCTTTTTCCTCTTTCTTCTTTCAAACAGGCATTTAGAAATACTCTGCTTAGTGTTTCTAGTAATTATCTTCAAGGAACCAGAATACAAATTTAAAGTACTCATTAACATGCAGATTAGAAATTTCTCTCAAAGACTCAAAAGACTGGAAGGGACCCCCAGAGATCATCTGATCCAGCCCCTGACTTCAGGCGTGTTTCACCTAAACAGTTTCCAGCAGATGGAAAACTATATTTATGACCCCCAAGGAGAGAGTCCCTGAACTCCCTTGATAATGCAACTCAGGGCTTAGATTCACTCTGACATATAATGGGTAATGTAGAAAATGTAAAAAAAGAAACTCCCCTCTCTAGTAATATCAGATAATTCATAAAATTACTTAATATTAATAATAATTTATATTTGTAATCATATAACTTATCTGACCAACGTTTCTGATTCTATTTTTGGAAAGATTTTCCTTGTCATTGGGCATTATTTTGATAAGAATCTTTTGTTATTTATTTTTTATTTTCAGCCATATCCTATATTCAGAAGTTAGTATAGGAGTGAAGACACTTCATTTCCATGTAGTCGACTTGGGTTCAATCTCTGATAATTAAATACATTAATAGTCAAAATTATGAACACAGTTTAAGTCGAAACTTTAGATAAAATGATGGAATTTGGAACAAAGTATGAAACCAAATAATTAAAAATTTGTTTTTAATTTTTGGCACAGATTTATAATAGCATTCATGATAGCGTTTTATGCATACACTATTTCAACACCATCAATGTCCATCATAGTATCCCTCAAAAAAAAATCTCCCTGGCACTCTGACACTCTCACCATAGTATGATCAGTTCTATGGACCAGTTTTCATGTTCTGTTGCCTTTGGACATAGTTTTTTCCATTATTATGTTTCTTTGCCCACACAGCAAAGCCTGGCAAGCTACCCGTGACGTATTTCATATGCCAAACACAGTAACAAGTTTCACAATGTTACTGGGCCCGCTCAAGCAATTCAATGAACAATGGGAGGACAGTGCTACAGTACTACAGTGCATTATGTTTCTTTACATATCACATATGAGAGAGGTCGACCATTCTGTATCTGTCCCTCTTGTTCTCACTTCACTCAGCACGATAGCCTCCATATCCATCCAAAAACTGCATGATTTTGTCACTTCTTATAGCAGCACAGTATTCTGTTGTGTATAAATAATAAGGTAGCATTTGTTCAAACGTCTTTTACTCCCTTTATTGGTAATATGTTGGGGTTGATGTGAGAATACTCTGTCAAATTGACAGGTAGGGAAGGTCCTTACCCAAGTGAATGGGAGTAAATTTCCTGGGGAGTAATAGCCCTGAAGTTGTGAAAGCCAACCTTGCAGAAAACAGGAACAAAGGCCCGATAATACCTTCACCTATTGCCAGCAACAGACCAAGAGAAGTTCCAGCAGGAACAAAAGGGCAGAAAAGGAATTTCAAGGAAGACCATCACCATTCCCAACTCTACCCCCCTTGGTAACCTCTTTAGCAATGGACTTTTACTTATGTAAAAGCCTCACATAGGGGCAGATTGGAAAAAAACTATACAAGCCACCTTGAACAAAGGAAGGATGCGAATACACTGCCTGAGTCCATGAGCTGCTTGACCTTATGCACACATGGCTGAGTACATGTGGCACCTGAGCACATGTGGCACCCACATCTCCACTCTTGAGATGTGTCCTTTCATGCTTTCATGTCTAACGCTGGGATATACATAGGGCTCTCTCAGCCCTTGGAGAAGCCTGGGTTCTCTCTTAAGTGTGTTACTCTCTACTCTCTCCCACTTCCTCTCCCTCCTTCCCTTCAAAACCTCCAAATAAAATCTATTTTACTTCACTGCTTGTCTAATCCTGAAATTCTTTTCTATGAGTTGAGATGAGAACCCAGTAACCCTGTGTCCTGGGTGGCTGAGGCGGATCAGGAGCAAGTGAACATCATTCCTTCCCTGCTTCGCTTAAGTCACTGGTGGGGCCCACTAACATCAAACTGATTGCTGGAGAGGTTAAAATTTTGAAAACATATAATCATGATGTAGCAAAGAATGACATATTAATGTCAGTAAGGTCAAGGCAATTTTAATGACCGTATGGGAGATACTAAGTCTGATTAAGAAAGCAATATGCTATAGATTCCTAACAAGGCTAATGATTTTTAAAATTTTACATAAAAATGTAATCTCATCTATAGTAGAATTCTATCCCTCATATATGCTCAATTTTTAAAAAAAATTTTAATTTCTTTTTTTTTTCATAAAATATACAAGGTCAGTCATATGGCTATTTATTCGGTACTTTTCATGTGCAGTATTTACACACACACACACACACACACACACACAAATTTGCATCAGAGGCAGGAAAACAAAAGAAACTGAACATTTTTATCACGGAGCCAGAATTCTAATCCAAGGACACTAACACCAAATCCTAAAGGTCAACCATTAACACTACCCATATTCCTCAAATACACCATCTTTCAAACTCTAGATTCATAGAATAAGAAACCCCCGAAAGGCCAGGTATTTGTGTGAAGATGTACCACTCAGCTAACTCAACTGAACCATCTGATGAAACTGTCTGAAGGAGACTGGCAGTATTACTATTTAGTCATATTGCTAATTACCCTTCAATTATTATGTAGCACATGAGAAATAACATTGCTCACAAGAACATTAGAAAGCAGGTCAATGAAATGTGCACTATGCTCAAATTTTAATGTCTAGAATGTGTGACTATTTTATGCTCCATAAAGCGTAAAAATTAACGTTACAGATAGAGTTATTTGCTAATCAGCTGACTTTTGTAAAAGGAGACTACTCTTAAATATCTTGGTGAGTTAAATGTACTAACAAGGGACCCTAACAATGGAATGGCAGAAAAGTTAGAGTCCAAGAGATTTGATAATGCTAAAACACTGATTTCAGGAGTGAAGGAAGGGGCAAGAAGTCAAAGAATTTGAGCAATTTCTGTAAGTTGGAAAAGGAATAGCAGATACAGGCCAGATATAACCTTGATTTCAGGCCACTGCTACTCATTTTGGACTTCTAGCTACACAACTGTAACATAAATATAAATATCTCAGTGGTTTTAAGTCTTAACTTTGTGATAATTTATCAAGCAGCTTTAGGAACTTCTGCAGTGAAAGCAAAAGAAGAAATCTAAGAGAAGGACCAGAAAAAACAACTCCTTTGAATCAACATCCTATTCCAACTAATCTCCTGAAGGTAATAGCTGTTTTGTAATAAAAGAAAAAATCTTTAATGTTATTAAGTTTGTTTTGACATAATGAACCAACTTGATATGATTGATAAATTTAACCCAGAGTTACTAGAATAAGGGATTAGTTTCATTAACCAGGATATTTCTTAATTTAACAGACACCCTACTTTCATGTGTTTCTTTAAATTCGTTAAGCCATATATAACATAAGCATCACTAAATATGGTTGGGGATAGGTGCTTGGGCCACATCTAGCTGTGCTCAGGGTTAACTCTTGACTTTGTGCTCAGGGATCACTCCATGTGTTGCTTGAGGGACCGTATATGGTACCCCAGAATGAATTCAGATTGGGCACTAGCAAAGCAGGCACCTTTCTCATTCTACTGACATTTCAGCACTAAATATGATTATTGACTATGTTCTAATAAGGATGCTATAAAAGCTATTATATGGTTGAGAATAATCTCACAACAGGGTCAAAGTACATGTTTAACAACAAGATTCCAGAACACTGAAAACCCAGGTTCTAGGTTATAGTTATTTCAAAATGTTATAGTATAAAACTAATATTGAAATTTAAAAATTTTATTGTTTTGAAAATGTATTTTATAGCTTAAATAATATTTTCTACAAAAAATCAGATCTAGAGGGAGTGAAATAAGTGTCCTCTTAAGCTATTAAATATAATATTCATCCAGAGTCTGAAGCCAGATGTTACTGATCATTACTATTCTTTCAGTTAGAAGACTCAAGCTTAGGCACTAAGATTATGTCACATACATTTATTTGCCTCAAAAAAATATTTTTGGAATCAAGATGATATGGAACAGTAGATAAGGCTCTTGTGAAAGAGAAAGTCTCAGTTTACCCTTGCCAGGTGATACAAGCAGTCCTGGTTTTTTGTTTGTTTATTTGTTTGTTTGTTTTGTTTTGATTTGTTTTACTTCCTGCAAATTCCTGGGCTTTTTCCTGATAAACAGGGAGTTAATAATTGTCCATCATAAAATTTTTCCTCAGAGTTTAGGCTACAGGGAGGGTAAGATAATGGAAAATGCTTAAGGTAAATGGCCAGGCAATGTTCTATTAGATGCTTGCATTCTCTGTAACATTTGCTGAGAGCCCACTTTTCATTTTAAAAGGATAACAGGAAAACCCTTATCTTTAACTTCCCTGCATTCCCTATAACACAAAGACCAGATTTTTCTACCCCACAAAAAAAAATATCACAAGAAGAGCCATAGTTAACTTGTCCTATACTAAGTTCCTCTCCACTTGGGGAGCAACTTTTCTTTCCTCTTCTACTTTGCAATATTTTTTTTTTACTTTCCAAATGAGTCTGAGTGTCTTTATTATTCAATATTATCATTATTAAAAATATTGAAGAACCCAGAAAATGTAAAAGAACATAGAGACCTGCCATGTCTGCTTCTGCCTCACCTGCATCCCTTGCCCTGCACATAGCTAACTTAAATTGGATCCCTGACATCCCATTTGGTCACTAAACCAGGCAGGAATAAATTCTGAGTGCAGAGCCAGAAGTAAGCCCTGAGCACTGCTGGGTGTGGCCCAGAACTTCAAAAGAGTTAGTTTTAAAGTTGTTCTTCCATCTGCTCTTAGGAATCTTTGAACCTTGTATAAATTCCTTATATCGCTTCCTTGTATATAAGAGAAATAAGTTTAAGAAGTGATGTTTTGAAATGATGATGCATTGCTATGTACATTAATTATAGCCCAACTCTAAAGATTCCCGGACCTCAAATCTGTAGTTAGAATTTCAGTTAATCCTGCAATGTATTTTGCTGCAATATACTGTGCCTTGTTATTTAATTCTTTATGTACCTCTAATACTATTTCCAGATTTTTACCATCAATATAACAAAAGCCATGTGAGTTAATGTTTAGATTTCCACCATAGATACTAGCAATACCATATTTCACATCTGAGGCATTCTATAAGTATCTTTTACATGATTGGAGAAAGCAGTGAAGAGAAGGTCACTTAGAGGTAACTTGAAAGGGGTATCATTATTATTAAAAAAAAAACACCTTATTTGTATGGAAAATGCAATGGATTTGCTTTAGTCAATTATTCATTCTTACTAATTTACCAAGATCTAACATTTAGAGCCTCTCTTAATTTCCACTCATTCAAAATAGAAAGTGAAATAGCTATTAAGGTTTTATTTTATTGACGAACCAAATCCATTACCCCTATGTTGAAGTTCATTTCTATTTTGTATGGTAGTAGTTCTGCATTCAAGTCCTTATTGGATTGAAGAGCAAATATATACATATGCTCTGTTGTGCCGGGGGGCACAAATTCTGTCTTGATTTACTCATGTGCAACTCCTATTAACACTGTGTGGAATTCAGGGCAAAGTTTAGTTTATTTTTTCCAAGAAGGATCATGTTGTTATATATTCCAAATAACACACAAACTCTTTCAGACTATAAAACCAATGATGTGCAGCCACACACATTTAGGATACTATTTAGCTTTTTCATTGACTAGATGTCTGACTAATCTCATTCATTCTTTATGGCACTTATTTTTAAAAGCAAGATTCACCAAAGAAAGAAATGAGGTGGATTTCTGCAACTATTCAAGTATGGATACAGAATTAAAGGGGAAATTCCATATTTTAAAGTTAAAATATGAATATTTTAAATACGGCAAAAAATTTAGCATATAGCCTTTGACTTGAAATGTGCAAAACAATGCTTGAGATCATCTTATTTAAGCATTATCTTTTAGTTTGGTAAAATGTAAGGTGCCACTTTGAATCTGGAGAAGCTGCCAGAGGTGGATTCATATGCAAATGTTGAGCTCTGAAAAAGAAAAGGAGTTAGGAAGGGCAGATACAAATAAAAATCCTCTTCTAATTTCCTCTTCCCTGATATCAATGATCCTCTGAGTAAATCTTGGACAGTCTTATACTCTTAACACTTTGCTGCAATACTCTGGCCCTCTGCATGATCAACCTGTCAAGTCATAGTCACAGATAGTAGAAAAAGAGAGTTCATGTGATTCTGTGTGTAAACTTTGAACACACTAAAGATACTCTGACATGTCAGCATATCCTGACTCAACACCTTCCCAACTAGATAATTTGGAGAAGCCATTTCATTTATTTTGATTTTCTCTTATCAGAAGAGGTTTTCAGGGGTTGGGGAATGGCCAAAGTGGCAAAATGCCAGCCACGAAAGCACTAGACCCTGAGTCTTATCCCCCAGGTACCCTCATGCACTTATGGTCCTGTGGTCTGGTCCTGGGGACTAAGCAACAATGTTCTAACCCCAACTAACATGTGAGGATCTGAGATTCCAACTTCTGAGTGTGTTTGCTTATAAGAAGATGCGCTAAGCCTGTAAATGCAACTCAATCTGTTGCACTATAACTGAGCACCACCCTGATGTCAAAACAACAATAAAAACAATGTAATGTGTGCATGGGGGTGGGGGAGGGGGTTATGGAGATACTTTTATTTATTTTTATTTTTTAAAGATGTTTAGATTAATTTTAATTTTTTAAGTTAAAAAAATTTTAGTTGTTCATGATGATTCATTACATTAAATAGTCTAACACCAATCCTACCACCATTAAACCTTCCCACCACCATTATTTCCAATTTTCTCAACCACCACCCAAGCCTGCCCCAATAGCAGACCCTAAATACTTTATTTTGTATTGTTTGTTATGAATAATTCCTTAAAAATGATAAAAAAAATTTCCTTAGAAGAACGTGTATGACGATTGTTGTCTCTCACCCTGGAGCAATTAAGCCCTTGTATGAGAGTCTCCTCCCCCCTGCGCCTGGCTGTCCTCATTGGGGCCCCTTGGAGGGAGGCAGGTTGAGTTTCCCTCCTCCCCTTCCCCCCAGCAGAGCCCCAGCAGCCAAAGACCTCCAGAACCAGCCACAGCCATGCTGAAACCACTCTCCACACGTCCGGACAAGCCTCATGCATGAAGGAACTGGCAGAGGAACCCAGGGTCCTGGGGCTGAGATCTCCAAGCCTACTGGGATTGGGACTGGGCCTTCTCCACCCAGATCCCCCATCTTCCAGTAGGTAAGCGTCACACCCACTAGCTGCCGCCAGCGCCAGATTGGTCCCATCAATGGCTAAAACGCAGAGGTTATAAAACCCAGCTCCCAGAAGCGACGTCTTATTATCTCATTCTTACTTTGGACAACCTGGCAGGCTACCGAATGTCACCTGCCCACACGACAGAGTCTGGCAAACTCCCCATGGTGTACCCAATATGCCAAATACCAGTAACAATGATGGGTCTCATTCTCCTAATCCTGAAAGAGCATTGAATATGGCTCTTTTAAAATATCAGGGCTAGGAAAGAGACATTACTGGTACCTGCTCGAAGCAATCGACGAACAACAGGATGATCATGATCGTGATGAGAGATTAATAACATATTGTTATAGATTAAGTCTTGGTGTTAAAATATTCTTAATAGACAATGGTTGCCTTGTATCAATGTGGTGTGCTACTCCTAGGATATTAGTGGTATAGAATGTGGAATGTTGCACAGCCAGGCACTCCAGAAATTCTAAAATTCTGAATGGGGTAATGCAAATAGAGTTCAATTTTTAACTGAATGGTGACTTTGGGGTCTGGAAGCATCTCTGCGGCTTGTTGATTTCTTTTGAGATTTATTTGAGTCTCTGGATCATGTCTGGTTAATGAGCTTATATGGCACCAGAGGCAGTTCATGGGTGTGACTACCAGGCTCCACTGCAGAGATGCCTCCAGACCCTTTGCCAGGCTGAGTCTCATCCAGACCCCCTGGAGTGGGACATGAGTCCTGCCACCCAGAGCTCTGGCAGCTGGAAAACCTCCAGAACCCGATTACTGTCATGCTCAGAGCCGACCTTGGATGAGCATCATCCATGAGTAGCACTGTAGCACTGTAGCACTGTCCTCCCGTTGTTCATCAATTTGCTTGAGCAGGCCCAGTAACGTCTCCATCGTGAGACTTGTTGTTACTGTGTTTGGCATATTGAATACCTCACGGGTAGCTTTCCAGGCTTTGCCATGCAGGCCAGACACTCTCGGTAGCTTCCCAGGCTTTGCCGTGTGGGCCAGATACTCTCAGCTTACTGGGCTCTCTGAGAGGGGCAGAGGAATCGAACCTGGCTCTGTGCAAGGCAAACGCCCTACCACTGTGTTATCACTCCAGCTCAGTGAGGATCAAAAACTCAGGTATGTGGGTTTTGTGACCAAAATCTAACAGGTTTTCATGGAGTCGGGAATGGGCAACCTCTCCCCATCCTCCTATTCTTCCTGGAGCCTGGCAGTCACACCCATGAGCTGCCTCTAGCGCCATATAAATTCATTAACTAGCCATGATCCAAAGACTCATAAATAAATCTGGAAACTGTGCCAGTGAATCGGGTTTTCTGTTCTGAACCTCTCTGTCTCTAAAACACTAGGTTCTTTTGTTTGTTTATTTTAGAGTCACATCTGGCAGTGCTAAGGGGTGACTTCTGATGCACTGCCCAGGGGTCACTTTCTGCAGGTACTTGAGGACCGTGTAATGGCAGGGATCCAATCTAGGCCTTCTGCATGAAAAGGAGATCCACTGATCCTTCGAGCTCTCTTTCTGACCCCTCTACAAAATGTTTTAAGGCTATGTAAGTTGATGTGCTATTGATAATTTTATGAAGTTAAATTTATAATGGGGCGGAGAGATAGGGCAACGGGTAGGGTGTTTGCCTTGCATGAGACCAACCTGGGTTCGATTCCTTCGTCCCTCTTGGAGAGCCCAGCAAGCTACCAAGAGTATCCTGCCCTCACAGCAGAGCCTGCCAAGCTCCCCAAGTCACATTCAATATGCCAAAACAGTAACAACAAGTCTCACAGTGGAGACATTACTGGTGCCTGCTCCAGCACTTGATGAACAAAGGGAAGACAGTTCCTACAGTGCAATGCTATATTTATAATGTAGCATTATTAAGTACAAAACGCAATATAGCAGAAGGTCACTAGTGACAGAGTAGCAGGTTGTAATATTACCCTATTTGAACCTGAGTGAAGAAAGAAACAAGAAGGGCTGTGTGCAGCAAATGCTGATCTAATGCTACGGTAGAATTATTTCTCAATAGCAAACCATTCTCTGACCTGTGTTGTTTATGGAGACAGACAGTGTGTTAGCTGCCTTGTGGATAAACAATTGAAACTGAATGTATCAGTACAAACGTATTAAATATGTCAGCACTAAGTTATATTCGGCTGCGTACAAGGCAAACGCCCTACCCGCTGTGCTATTATTTTTGAAAATCATAAAGGTTTTAGGGCATGTTAAGTCTTAAATATTTTTACCAAATGAACTGGTGTTAATAATTTTTTAAATTTATAAAAAATATATGTATATCTATATCTATCTTTAGACCAAATTGGACAATTCCCTGAGCAAGCAAAAAACAAAGCAATTAGCTTCATTTTTAGCTTCGTTTTAGCTTTGGGCCACACCTGGCAGGTGGTATTCAGAGGTTACTCCCAGCTCTGTGCTCAGGCATTGTCCAGGTGGTGCTGGGGGACCATATGTGGTGCTGATATGGCAGGAGGCTGCAGGGACTTAGACTGATTGCAGAGACTTCTGCCAACCAACCCAGGGTTGCTTCTAGTTTCCTCAATTTCCTGATCTGAGAAATGCTCGGTTTGCCACCCTTTGTGAGAAACTGCAGCAGACTATGACCACAAAGGCCCCCAGCAGAAGTGAGTCGGTTCCTTGGCTTTGAAGTATTAGAATTAAAGGTAACTATAACTTGGCTTTTGCCTCTGCTTCTGTCAGTCTGCATGCTTAGGGTACGAGAGAGAAATGAATTGTCATCTGGGGTTCAAGTGTGAATCCTGCCAAGGTCTCTGCCAGTACACCTATTAAAGCAGTTTTTCCTGAAGTCTGTGGTGTCCTGAAACTATTCAAGATTCCTGCCACACCAGAACCCACTGGGCCTCCTGTACACACAGCATGCATTCAGCCTGTTGTGCTATCTCTGCAGTCAGAGAGGTTTCTGCTTTTGTGTCTTTGACAAGACTAACTTGACTTGCATCAGCTATTTGCTTTTGTCTCTGAAAATCGCAAATAAAACTCCAACTGTTTTAACAAATGGATGAAGTAATTTCTAACTATCTTTTAAGAAAGCTCTAGTTTGATATCTAGTCATTTTGAAGAATATAATCCCTGTATTGACTCTATGTTAGTGTCTTAATAACAATATACATGGATATAGCCATGCTCCTGTTTTAGTTTGTAAGCTCCTCATTTGCATACTTTTTGTGTGTACACAACAAACTTTTACTAATTACTACTTTGGTGATTCACTGTTTCTGCATCTGTTACCTCAAAAATTTCGACAAGGGAATGACATATTTCATCACAATTCAAGGAGTTTTAGGATAGGAAGGAGGACATAAATGCAACCAAAGTGGTGATAAGTCCTCCCAATATTTCAAGTACAAATGTTATACACATTCTTATAATAAATCAATTATTGTTAAAAGGATAAACCCAAGGATCAGAGAGATGATACAGGGGTTAATGTATTTCTCTTGCACGTGGTCCCCTTAGTACATCCAGGAGTAATGATCTCTGAATTCAGAGCCAGGAGTCAGCCCTGATCACCAATGAGTGTGCCCCTAAACCAAAATAAATAAGTACCAATTGGACATATATCCTATAAAAATATAACTCCTATAAAAGGAATAAACTCAAAGACTAGAAACATATATATATATATAACTTAAGGAGACAGAAAAAGGATAAATAATGTGCAGGTGGTATAGCAGTATCCAGTCAAGAGTTGGGGAATCAGGATTAAAGAAAGACAAACTACAAATTGCAAGTAAATTACAGATAAGTCAATTTCAAAGTAAAATATAAAATGGCAATAGAACTAGTCACAATAATGTAGGCATCTAAAACCCTAGAGTTGTAGTGCTTATGTCAGAAACTGCTGTAGATGTTTTAGAAACAGCAGGCCATTTACTTCCTGCAACATTCATAGGAAGGAAATGACTATTTTTCCTATTTTGAATGTGACAAAAGGTATGTGGTCTGGTGTAACTTGCTCTATCTAAGATAGCTACCACCTGTCAAACTGTACGAACATCAATGTTCAGAATCAACATCCGGGAATATTGTATGCCTTCAGGGCTCAAAGAGTAAAATAAATGTCATATCAATTCCAAATGTAACTTCAGATAGCAAAAAACTAAAAAAAAGACCCAAAAATCTCAAAATATTTTAAAATTATGCTTCATTAGTAGCTGTAAAAGAGTTGATCATATGAAATACATCTGTTTCCTCATGAGTAAATTATGCCAAGCTCATACGTTTGTCTTATCTTTATGGGTGCTACAGTTAATAAATACTTACTATAGCATAGTTGCAATGCATTACAAAGTTTTTTAAAATTGTGATAATATGAAAGTTAAATAATGTTTCAAAGTTGTAAGTGAACCAATGTTAAGATGATTTAATGTTTCTCTGATATACAAAAGGATGGGGAGAACTGCAAAGAAATTTATTATTAAAAAGGGTTAAAAATTTTACTTGAGAAAAAGTTGGATGCAATTAAACAGTATGGGAGTTAAAAACTAAAATTATTAAGAAGAGATGCTATCATAAATGGTGCTCAGAATGAGAGAGGTTAAGAGTTAGCAAAATATCTCACATCTATACAATTCTACTACATCTGGGCAACAAAGAGAATTGAGGATGTATGAATAACAATAATTTGAACATTTGATGATTAGACAATAATTTATTTAGGTTTTACTTGCAGGGGCCACACCTGGCAGTATTGAGGGCTTATTCCTGATTCTGTGCTCAGGGATCCCTTTCAGCAGGTTCAATGAACCACATGAGTTTCTGGGAATTAGGTTTGTTTGGCAGTATGCTAGGAAAATGTCCTACTCATTGCCCTATCACTCCATCCCCTTATAATAAAATTTAATCTGTATGAAAGATATAGAGTATGCATAATATAAACATTCAATAATATTAGCTTATTTTTTAGAATTGAAAAACTTACTTGATTTGCTTATATCCAAGCACTGCTGTATGGAGAACCAGGGAAAAGTCCTGGGGACACTCAGTTAATCAGGCCTGTGTTCACTAGTAGGTCCTGACCATGTGGATCTATTCAGGTCCTGTGTTCCTGGGGACCATCAGCATCAACCAGATGATATTTGATGGATTCATTGGCCATTCCTTGCAGTTTTGGGAATTCTCCAAGGCCAAACATGGTGATACTCAGAGGTCCAGGTACCGCACACAGGTGAGGAGCATGCTATGGATCTCTGCATCACCTACTGACTTGATTTACATTTTAAGAAGAGTAATCTGACTGCTCTGTTGAGAAAAGTGAAGTGAGTTAATGAGGAACTTAGGGAGGAAAGATAGATGAAAATGCTCAAGAAGACAGATGATGGTTTCTTGAATTAGAATGATTCAAATTGCTGACATAATGTATTCTTCTGCTTTACCACATTTTGAAAGTGTAGCCATTTGATACTAATATTTAGACAATTAAATACCACACAGCATGGTATTAGTTCCAAATAAAAACCAGAACTTTAAGAAATCTTAGCAAACTTCTACTAAACATTTGATTCTTCCAAGAAATGATCTCTCATTTGCGGGATATGATGGGGAATATCAAATGTTCAAAGACAATAGAAAGAAGTGAAGGAGAACTGGTCTTTAATAGAAAGCTTGTCACGGATGTTGGGGTGGAGGTGAAAAAACACATTAGGGAAGGAAATACTATGGAGGGGTATTGTACCTGCTACAGAGGCAGGCTGGGGGTCAGGAGGGAAATTGGGGACATTAATGGAGGGTGGTGGACAGTTATAGGATTGGTGTTAGAACATTGTATGCCTGAAACTCAATCACACATATCTTTATAACTTTATAATTCATGGTGATTCAATACAAAATTAATTTTTAAAGATTTTTAAAAAGAACTGTTTCCTAAAGCTTCCTGTTCGACTACTTCCATGGTAAAAATATTACTCTTATACAGCATATAGCCTATTTTAAAATACCTGTGTTCTTTTATTTGTTTTGGGGACCATACCTGGAAGTGCTCAGGGACAAGTCCTGTCTCTATGCTCAGGGATCACTCCTGGTGGACCCGAGACTATATCCGATGCCAAGGATCAAACCCTTGTCAGCCTTATGCAAGGCAAGAGCTGCTGTACTATCTTTTCACAACCACCGGCATTAATTTTTTTAAATAGCAAGCCAAAGCCTGCCTGTCACAGACATGTGATAATTGTGATTTATAAGACGAATATATATATATATATATATATATATATGATCTTTATCTCTGTTTGCTGCATAGAGTTTCTTAAACCTTTGGAATGTCCTAAGTGATAAGAGTTATAAAGGTTACTTCATGGTGAGTCAATTAAAAGAAAAAGAGCTATAAAGGTGTCCAGTTATTCATGGCAAAATCTTTTCAATTACACCAGAGTTTACGTCATTAAGAACACTCTTGGAAAGCACCTAGAGATGGGGGAACAACAATATAATTGGAATTTTAAATTCCTTATTCCCAATTCACCGAAAAAGTTAACATGATGAAATCATGCAACTTGCGGCAACCTGGCTGGAACTGGAAGATACCATGCTGAGAGAAGTAAAACAGAAGAAAGACAAACACAAGATAATCTCACTTATCTGTGGAATATAGAATATTGAATGAGGACATATACTGTAGTAAAGAGGGGATGCCTAGATCACCCTTCACCCAGTGTTTAGAAAGGAGGACAGAGAAGAAATCCTCCAGGGGTAAAGAAGAGAATGGGAAGTAATGGAGACCATACATCAGTGTTCAATTATACAGGTGACATAGGTGAGTGGTATAGCCATCTTTCCAAAACACAAACTCAACACTGAAACCATGAGATCATAAGATGCAACCACTGGAACTTTATAATGTGACTGTCAAGTTGACAGGTGGGGATTGTCAGTGGGGAGGGAATGTGGGAACACTGGTGGAGAGAATTGAGACTTGAGGTGGGATTAGTGTGGAAATAGTCTATGCCTAAAACTCAACTATCAAAAACTTTGTAAATCACATTTGTTTAATTATATTAAAAAATACAATTAAAAAAAGTTTCCAGGGTCATAGGATGCAAAAAAGCACAGTGATGCAAGCCTAAGACACTGGGTGCTGAGGTCTACGAAGCTGTCCATAGGTATCAGTTTGGGTCCCAGAGGCTCTGTCTGGGGACCTTTAGCAACACAAAATTTGCACTCCAAATTGAGAGCAAATGTGTGTGAGCACTATGCCTGAGTGCAACTCCCAGCAAGGCCAACTTCTGTAAGCTTGGCAACAAAAGTGTGAGACCTTGGCAAGCAATGCAGTCAAGTGTATGTGTACCACAACCAAGCAGATGAGTCTGCAGTGATTTTAACAGCAGCAAAGGAAAGAGAAAATTGACCAAAATTAAAAAAAGAGAAAGAAAGAAAGAAAAAAGATTTTGTGGTCACCAGAGACAGAGAATGGAAGGAAGGGAACTAAAGAAAAATGTTCAAAAGATCCTATTACTCTCAAAATTCAGGGAGCTGCTAAAAGCATTACTTGAGATCAAAGATTACAATGTGGGGGTACATAAAGTCACATATAAACCTCAAACCACCCAAGGAAAGACGAAAGTCTGGGGTTTAATGGAAAAAGAAAAGGAGGCAATTAAACAAAAGAGTTTATTAGTGTTAATAAGCTTAACTCATTCTTGGCTATGCGCAATTGGTTACTGATTTTATCCTCCAGCAAATCATCAGTCCTCATGATCAGATGACTTCTCAAGCAATTGTTTGATGTTCTATAAAATGATGACTTTTTTGGCTCCAGCAAGAGATCTGGAACCCAATTCAACCCACTTCACTGCACTTTTTTTTTTTCCTTGCTGTGGCATCTCTGACCCCATTTAAAAAGGACTCCTCCTAGGTCAGCTGTTCACTATACAAACTTACAGTTAAAAGTGAAATATGCACTAGTATGTATTGTTCGACGAGATGATTATAGCTAACACAGCTATCTGACATAGAAAAGTTCATGTACTAAATTCTAAGCATTTTTATTCAAATTTTTCTTTTTATTGTATCTATATAAGGAGAGATATTAGCAGGCCTTGTTATATAGCAATCATTTTACAATATATGTAAATGTTATATGCCTTAAGCATACACAGTAATGTATGCCAATTCTTGCTAAATAAGAAGAGTGGGGATAGGTTTCATTTTGGTAAAACAGAAAGCATTCATGTACCACCAGACTTGGGCCTTAAAATTCAAAGCGACTGCTTTTGTGACCTTGCTCTATACCTCCTGTCATCTGGTTGAGTGGTATTATTCAGCATTCTTTCTTAATAAATGGCTAATCTAAGGAATAAAATGACTCATCAAACTTGAGGAGAGGGTGGTGAGAACCTCAGATTTTCCTTGTCGGACAAAAATCCAGATAACAACCTGGACCTGATAAGCATCTGAAGCGTCAATCTCCTGGAACTAAATTTTAATCTATGGAAGCCAATGTGATTGCAGGTAGATATGATCATAATTGAAATGACATTCAGTTTATATCACAGAATTTCTTAGTGTGAGAGGGAGAAAAAGACATCCATTGGAATTTATGTGAGAATAGCACCAGGTGCATGGGAAAAGATGGAAAAACCTGGTAGGAAGGGTGTAGGAGAAAAGGAGGGAGGAACTATATTTCCTTCTTCCTGCCTGTTGTCCAGCACGGCATATGTCATTAGCATGTATTCATTTTTACTGTTTGCGCTATTAGGAATGAATTTAATGGATATGATGTGATAACAGGATATGAGTTTATTATTTCTTAATGAGATTTAAAAATTACAATTAAAAATACATTCTAGTACCTACTAAAACTACTCTTGTGTGCTGATACAGTTTTATAGGATGATAGTTTTTACAAAATATATCATTGAATTACCTAGTTTGTAAATGCTCTGTGGTCCTATATTTAAGTACACATTGTAAGTTAACAGTATAGACTTCTGCTATCCACATACCTTCTACTCCCATGGCATTTTGCCTTGTCCATTTGCTAACACAAAGGAGTGCTTTTATGCATTGTATGTTTCACATGAGCCTAAGAGTCAGTCACAGACAATGGGAGGGCAGCATCCCAGATCCTCTGGAGAGAGCTCTTTGGCGGCTATCAGGACAGATCTGAGGCAAAAACTGTTACTTCAAAGCTTTTACCAGAAGCCAGCCACCACCATCAATCTACTGACACCAGCTGGATAGCCGCAAGACTGGAACTCTCTTCATAATCCATTAGCCTACTACCTTCTCTCACATCTAAGTCCTGGTCCCCAGTCTGAAAGTAAGGCAGTTTGTGGGGGAACAATTAGTTCACAATCTCAGGTTCTCAGCACCAGAATAAACCTGTTTTGTTCACATTAACCCTCAAATCTTCATATTTGACCTTTAAGCAACAAAGGGACCCTGGATTTGCTAACATTCTTGCTTTCCAATACAGACTGATAAGCAAAATCCATATAGGTATAGTTTGGCCACCAGAATGGATGTCATCCGGCATCCAATCAGAATGGAGACCGTTCAGCCAGTGCCTTTCAGCTGGTTATTAGCCTGATTCAAACTACAGGAGAATTAAGCTATTAGATTGCTGGATTTAAACACTACATATTTCTATTTTGTCTTTATTGTAATGAACAAGCCGTCTTTAGCTCCTGCTGTGCACTTTTGGAGGGTCTTCCATATGGTTACTGCTAAGTATTTTGGCATTTTCCCAACTGTTACAATTGGGTCAGTAGGGGGGATTGGGAGGAGTAATAAAACAAGGGTGACTGCAGCAGGGAGGAGTACCATTACTACACGCATAACAGCTTATTGCCTCTCATGCATTCAAGCACAGCTCAATGCTATTCATTACAACAGGCAGTCAGGGCAAACACTTTTTCCTTATAGTTTGCTCCAGGAAGGGCTAAGCTTTGCAATTGCAAGCTAAATCTCTGCATTTAAAAAACTTCCTTATCTCACCTTTTCATGACATCTAGCATAACTTTAGGAGGATCAAGACAATTAGATACTGCATACTGCGTGTCATTTATAAGGAAAGTTTTCACAACTGGACAGGTAACTAAACTTAAGCAGCAATAACAGAATCATCAGAAGTCCTGAAGGTCTTGACAGCTTATAAAAAAAAATAAAGAAGAGAAGTCTGAGTTAAAAATCCTTGAAACATGATTCATAAAGTCAAAGGTGACTCACAGGATTGACACTATTATTGGGTGTGTCTTCCCTATCAGAAATCACATGTCTGGGGGGAGGGGACATACTATTTGATCTTACAGAAGACAATGTTTCTTTTCAAGTACTAATAGATTGGTAAGGAAAAAATGACAGTGACATTAAGATTTGAAATAGCAAAATCATATATATATATACATATACACACCTATAAACACATACAAAATGGAGTAAAACAATGAACAGATTGTTTCTCATATTTATGCTTATACACACAGACTCTAAATAATTCACTATGCTTTTTCTTTAATATGATATAGAGCTTTTTCTCACAATAGTATGGAGTTTTTTTGTACTATACAGCTATATAGTCTAATAGGTTCACAGTATAGTCATGAATTCTTGACCGATCAAGATTAAAAAAAAAGTTGCATACATTTAAACCATATACCAATAAATAGAATTTAATGGGTACGGCGTGGGGGGGGGGGCAAATCTGTTTCAGTCAAGAACATCAAGCAAAAAAAAAAAAAGAGCATTTCATTAAGAAAGTGATTGCCCATTCTATTGCCCCCTTGCCCCTCCCCCGCCATCCCCACGCCTAGAAACCAGATTCCCAGATGCCCCCTCCGGGGGGGGGGGCGGGGAGCGGCTGCACGCCTTGACTCCCTCCGGGAGGCTGCATGTGGGTGGGCACCATGGAGATCGCAGAGCTCGTCAGGAAGAGGGCATGAGCCCCACAGTCAGCCAATCATCGGGAAACGACCTCGGCTTACTACTGCTCCCCCCAAACTCAGGACTGAATCCACACGGGCAGCAACGGGAGGACCGTTCCAGGAAGCACCCACACCTGCCCTAAGACCTTGGGTGGGTACGGGGGAAACCTGCTTCCAGCTTCATTTCCCGCCCCTCCAGCCCCCATCTCCCCTCCTCTCGCCCGGGGCACAGAGGCAAGCAATCAGCAGGGCTCCAGCTCGGCCGCCGACGCCCTGCATCCCCAGGCACTCGGCGCCAGCACCCCTAGCCCGGCCCCGGAGCTCGGCCCGTCGGCGCGAGCCGCGGGAGCCGGCGGCCGAGGGGCGGTGAGGGCAGCGACGCGGCTTCAGGCGCCGCAGTGCGCAGGCGCCACCGCCGCAGTGCGCAGGCGCCGCCCCGAAGTGACTTCTCCAAAAAAGTGTCTTAGTTGGCGGTCACCTGAGCGACCGGAGTGGCTGCCGGCAGAACCGGGCCCCTTCCTTCCGCGGCTCCCTCCCGGACCCCGCGCGCTCTCTGCTCCCGCGCCGCCCCCCCGCCCCCCGGGCCGCCCTCCCGAGACGTCCTGCGCGTCTGCCCTCTTCGTGTGTCCTTTCCGAGTCTCGGGCCGAACCGGGCCGCCCGGGCGCCGTCGCTGACCATGGCGTCCCTCTTCAAGAAGAAGACCGTGGATGGTAAGTTCCGGCCCGGGCCCAGGGGCCCCAGCATGACCATTTTCTGGGCTGTTTTATTATTTTTTTTGGAGGGGCGGGGGGAAGGTTATGGGTTTGGGGGTGAGATGGCTCTGTAGGAGGAGGGAGCTTCCTCCCGAGATTTCTCGCTGGGGGAGGGGGGCGGGGCTGGACCAACTGGCCCCACAGGTGACCGCCCTGGCGCGTCACCTCTTGGCTGGTCCGCGTTCGCCTGCTGACACGCCTCACCTGTCCCTGGCCGGTTGCAGGCTGGCCGCTTCCGTCTCGTAACATTCCCCACCTGCACTTCATCCTTACCCGCCCCCCGCCCGCCAGCCAGCGTCCGCGTGTGTCTTTCGTGGGACCGTGAGCATCCTCGGCGTGGGGAGGCTGCTGGTCCTCGCCGGGGCTCGGAGGCTGTGGCACTTGATGTTTTTCAAGGGTCGGTTTCTTGCTCCCCGCAGTTGGGAACTGCCCTGGTGGGCGTTCCTACCGGAAACCTGTGGGTTGGTGGAGCTGTTGCTCTGCTGCAGTTTGGTGGCTATGGAATAGGGGAAAGGGAGGGTATTGCGGGGTGGGGATGCCTAGAGGACGGTGGGTCACGGGCTCCCCGTACCAAGTGAATTTCGGGCTTCCGCAATATCAGTGCGGATGGAAATAGATGCTCGGGGAAAACAAGACCCAACGGGAGCGCGCGGGAATGCGTGCGTTGAGGTCGTGGGCCGCGGTGCCTCTCTTTGAAAGTTTGCCTGCAGCCCTGATTGATCAGTCCGGATTCCCCCGCCGGAGAACAACACGGGGCAATCAGAATCTTTGGGGATGGTAGAGAACAGCGTCCCCCCTCCCCCCCCCCACACACACCTCCCATGACGTGTCTACCCTAGGTGGTTGCTGTTCTTTGTGAGGGTCCAGTTGCCACAAAAGGAGCAGGGGTAGCTAGACAGTGATTAGTACAAACTGGGGAAGCTGTCCAGATCCAGGATAACACCTTTCCCCGCTTTGTATACATTATTACAGTGCCAGCAAGAAGGGGGTGGGGGGTGGAAGATGGAGATGGAGGGGGGATAACAAAGACCTTATCTTTGCCTTGCTATTCTATCTTTAACGTCAACATTTACTGTTATTTTACGCTAATTTATCATATAATTTAACTTATTTTTCTTCACTCTGAGAGGATGCTAGTAACATGGTGTTCTTGCTTGCTTAAAATCTTTTTCAATGACAAAAGTATCAGTTCTGTTTTCTCATTGCATGGTTCTTAGAGCTTTTGACAATCTAGTGGCTATGCACTTGAAATACACAGCAGAATATTTGGGGGGGGGGTGACAGTAAGGATATGCAGAGAAGTTGTTTATTTATACTCATTTGCAGTTGAATTAATTCATCTCAAGAAATAATGTTTTTGCTAAACTGACTTGTTTGTGGAAAAAAAGTCTTTTAAGACTTTATTCAGGAACTTTGCTACTGAATCAGCCTGTGTGTGAAATTTATTAATGTAAATCTTACCAGTATATTATTTACTCTAATGTCTGCACAATTGATTTTTTTCAATTATCATGCCAATTCAGATCACTTAATAACATCTTAATTTTAGATACTTGTACTTTCAGTATTTTGATATAGAGCTTTGCTGATGCCTTGATCGCTGCTTTTATTAAAAAGGAGGTGTTTTATTTTGAAGGTGACAGTATTCTAGCAGTAATGAGGCTATATATTATGAAGTATAATGTATTTATATGCAGTTCTCCAAGATTCCCAGACTCCTTGATTATTGATCATAAGATCTTTACTGTGCTGTCTTTTTATCTGGTTCAGCAGTAATAAAATTCTGATATATAAGGGAAATGTGTTACTGCTTATAGATTTGCAGAATAATTGAATCTTGTTTCTTAGAATTGGCTGGAAGAGTTGCAGACTATATCATTAAAGACTACTGCACATATAAATTAAAAAGGGAGACAACATTACAGCACTTATTACTATTCAGAATAATGTTTAATTCATTTTTGACACAAAGAGGAACAAGTCTCTGCAGTGTACACTTTTGTTACAGAAATTATTGAGAAATGTACCTTAATGCCTTAGAAGAGAAAGATTCTTTTGAATTTGAAATTACAATTGAGTACTTAATTTTCTTTCTGTCGATCTGTATACATCTACTTCTGTGTAAAATTATGTGCTTATGTACAATGTTTTTTTTTCTAAGTGAACTAAAATAGTCATCTCATTTTTGAAGCTAATTAGAGCCTATTAATCAGGATGTCATGAGGACTTGTCATGTCTGCACTACTTACTGTATGTGACTCTTACAAACTGAAGTTATTTAAGCACTATGTATATTTTGTTATTCTCTATAAAGACAAGTTTTGAGGTTCACTATAAGGTAACTATAAGTCTTAGCATTCTGTGTGCAGTATCTTACTTAATTTTCACAAACTCTAAAAGTTCTATTATTCCCACTATTGTGAAAATTGAGAGGTTTAGGACTAACTAGCTGGAGAACTGTACCAGTGTTATTTTTTTCTTATTAGTGATCCTATAGTAGATTTTAATTTTGATGGTCTTGTTAAATCATCCAATTCTCAACCCTTGGTAGATACTTTGTAATGTTTACCTTTTTTTCAGTGAGGTAGACTCTCCTAGAATTAGTAAAAGAGTCTTTATTTCTAACAGGGTAGAACTGGAAACAACCCCCTCCCTGACTTTCCCTCAATGCATCTGGTTTTTGTGTTTTTGAAACTTTTTGAAGGACCATATGTATCTCTTGTAAATCCATTTTTTTTCAAAATTTCTTAGGAAACCCCTCCAACCCATTTTACAGCACTTTATTTTACATCTCATAATGATAACTTTTGACATCAGTGACTTATATGTTCATAAATCCAGTGGACTTTTTTTTAATTACTGTGATATTTTGGGAAAATGTTTTGTTTTTAGATCCTCATAATTATTTCTTCCTTGAAATTTTTCTCTATGCCATGACTTTCTTAATTTTATGAGTCTTAAAATCTCTCACTGTTCTTTTCTTTCTTCCTTTCAATATTTCCTTTTTTTTCACTGCTTCCTCCCTATCTCTAGGCTTCTCTTTCTCTCTTAACTCTTCCTTTCCTTCCTTCCCTCCCTTCTGCACTCGTCTTCCATCATGGATTCTTTCAGGATCATATGGAACTCTTCAGTAAGACATAATATAATCTTTCTTGATCTCACCTTTGTCAGTTTGACCATGTCTTTGACATTTTATTGTCAGTAATATAGTTCTGTGTCCATCAGTATATACCATGCTCTTTCTTACTTTGACATGTATTGCTTATGGTGCTCCTACATATAGACTTCTTTTTTCTAGGTAACTTGATTATCAAATGCTTTCTTTGTCAAGTAATTCTGTGATGTAACCACAAACTGTGTTAAGTATATCACTCTTGGTGTTTATATTTTAAGTGTCTTCTTTCTGAAATGCATTGATCTGAACCAAAGTAATTTGTATGTAACTTTCAAAGTTGGATTATGCACACTCTGAATTTTTCTGTATTCCATATTTGTAAGATTACTGTCTTCAGCCTACATGGGAACATAGCTATAGTAGTTTATATTTTATAGACAAACCCCAGATATAAAAGTTTTTACCAGTCAAAAGGTAGTGTGTCTAATATCCAGAGCTTGCTATAGATTACCTTCCTATTATCATCATTCCACCTTGAATTTTTAGTGCATTTAGAGGTAAAATGTTGTGCAAAGAGCTTTGAAACAAAATTTCTTTTTTTTTTCTTGCCTCATTGGGATGGTAGCCATTAATGCTACTTGTATAGAGTTCATAATCTCTGATATAGATTGGATATATTACCTGTCATTAGTACTGATGTGATGCCTTATTGTTTATGGAGAAATGAAGTCACCATATATACAAACTGAATCTCACCAAAAAACATTAATTGTGCTTTCTGCCAAACAAAATACAACATTTTAATGGCACTATAGTACCCAGATATTTCCTAGGTTGTTGTGCTCTACTGAGCTCCACCAGTAGAAGTTGCTCAGGCCTACTTTTTCTGAACACAGATCAGTTATCTTCTATTCATAATAATGATCAGTATTTATCTAAACTCTTTAGTGCACTGTACTGCAGTGCTTCTCATTTTCTCATTTATCTTAGCAGAGAATTGCCCTTTGCCAACTTTTTAATGGAAGCTGTGATGGTGCCAATATCTCTGTCTTTGAAAACCTAAAGGGACTTACCTAAATTATGACCTGCCTCAAAACTTTTTGAAAACACCATTATTTTAATAATGTAAACATTTCTTTAGTGAATTGGGTGAGAAAGATTTTATTGGAGAAGAGAGGGAAAGTATCCAATTTTACTTGGTTTTATGCTATTAACTTGCTAATAAAAAAAAACCTGAAATGAGACACAACTAAGTACTTATTGGGGGTTTGAGAATTGCAGTTCATTATATACAGTTTTTAGGTAAAAACGTTTAGGACTGAAAATTGGTGAATTTTTTTTTTAAGGAAGAAAAGAGAAAGATGAAACAAGTTGTTTAAGAAAAATACTTTAATAGTAGTAATATATATATATTTTTTACCTATGCTTAATTGATTACTGGTTACATTCTCTGCCATTATATACAGTTTTTAGGTAAAAACGTTTAGGACTGAAAATTGGTGAATTTTTTTTTTAAGGAAGAAAAGAGAAAGATGAAACAAGTTGTTTAAGAAAAATACTTTAATAGTAGTAATATATATATATATTTTTTACCTATGCTTAATTGATTACTGGTTACATTCTCTGCCAAAATCTACAGTCCTCAGTATTTGTGATCAGGATTTCTTTTCTCTTGCTGGTTTCTCTAGCTAAAATTACTAAAACAGTTGTCTAAGGTCTTTAGGCCCAGCACAAATACTGTCATTGTTTCACCATATAGTACACACCCTCTTTTAAAGTGATTCTACATGTTTCTGTTTTACACATTACCACGGGGCTAGTAGACTCTCTATACTTTCTTTATAGTATTACAGGTCTTCTTTCTAAGCAAGTTCTGCTGAGTTTTTGGCCTTTACATAGTTTTCAAGTTGGTTCTGGAGTAAAGCTGTTAGCATGCACCTCCACTGCTCTTTCTGTTTTGTAGAATTATTTTTTGTTATTATTTCTTTATCCTATGTCAAACCCACTTAATTAAACTAAAACTGTTACCCTTGATTTCCTGGAATACCCTTTCTGAAGCCTGAGAAATAAATTTGTTTTGCACATTAAATACTGATTTCTCCTCACCTGTTCACATTGTCATTTTTCTTTTTCCACTGAATCTAGTTACTTCCTAAATCCATTGAATTTTTTTATTTTTTACTTAGTGCTTGATTTTTGAGCTGCTCCATTTGTTTTTTCTCTTCATCTACCTAAGAAAGTACTTCTGCACATAGCCAGGGCCTCTTTCCTTATTGTTCATTGGTGAGCTCCACCAGTGGAATTTGTTCAGACCTACTTTTCCTGAACATGTATCAGTTATCTTCTATCCATAGTAATGATCAGTATTTATCTAAACCCATTAGTGCACTATCCTGCAGTATCGTAATATCTACCATTTCTTCCTGTATCAGCTGATACAGAGCTTGCTGGTGAAATCCAGTGTAAACATTCTTTCTCAGTATCATGCTAAGCGAAATGAGTCAGAAAGAGAGGGATAGACATAGAAAGATTGCATTCATCTGGGGGATATAAAGTAACAAAGTATGAGATTAATACCCAAGAATAGCTGAGATCAGCACCAGGAGGATTACTCCATAACTTAGAGGCCAGCCAGGTATCCTAGAGGAAAGGGCAGCTCAGATAGAGAAGGGAGCACCAAATAAAGGATGTTTGGAGGATCCTCCCAGGAGGGGAGATGCCTGTCGAAAGTAGACTATGGACTGAACATGTTTGCCACTCAATGCCTCTTTTGCAGACCACAACACCCAAAAGGAGAGAGAGAACACAGGGGATTGCCCTGCCACAGAGACAGGGGGGATGGGGGGATGGGGGTGGGAGGGATATTATCCATGGTGGTGGAAAATGGGCACTGGTGGAGGGATGGGTATTTGATCATTGTATAATTGAAACCAAAGCACAAAAAATTGTAAATCTACAACTGTAAAAAAAAATAAAATAAAATAAAATAAAGGGAAAAAAAAAGTCAAAAAAAAAAACATTCTTTCTCTTGTGATACTTATCTCCAGAAGTAGTTGATGAAGTTGTGAAACATAGATCATAGTGTGCCCCTATCTCAATTTATATGAGTTGTACCAGCTGTGAAGCATTAAAATCTTGTAGATCAGTATTTACAGTCTTTTTATTGATTGAGGCCCCTCTTTGACCTTGTCTCCTTTCAGTACAGTGGCCCACCTAACCCCTTTTCGGTCTGTTACCTGTCTGCCCAACAGGTTGGCCCCATAGTCTTAAACTGTTGCTCCTGTTAATCCAGTTTTCCCTGGTGGGCCGTTCCCTTGAAATATCCTGGAGATATGGGCATGGGATATCCATATGACACCCCCCCCCAGCTGAGAAATACTCCATACAGCGATATTTTCCTCCTAGAGAGAGTTAAAAACATAAAATAGAATTTATTAGACAGAAAAGTGCAGAAAGTACAAAGCTTAGTGTATGACAGAGTGGATATTGTCTGGTATGATCTTTATGCTATACTTCAACAATTCAGGGACTTCTCTAATAACAGAATCACTTTAAATAGCAACTGAATGTTCATATATTTAGTTGATAATTACTTTTTGTTTTAATCCTCAAAAGTGTAAATTGAATGTAAATGAGCAGTATCTGGAATAAATGCTGTAATTCAAGTTGGGACTTGGGCTCAGATCCCAGTAGAAAATTGTAGTGAAAGAGGCTGGATCACATGGAAGGTCCTTTTGGTTTCACTTTTGTCCAGACCATATCATAGCCAAGAATCATTGCTGTTTATACAATTTGACAATTTTCTGATACCACCTATTTCAAAGTATTTCACATTACCCAACAAAGCCCTGGCACATAAAAATTTAGAATATACACTTAAAAAAAATTTCTATAGATTTTTTTTTTATTGTAGTTGTTCTAGCAGACAGAGCAGAGAAACTACAGAGAAAGTTCTAGGACCCACAAACTCCATCTTTTGTAGATATCAGTAGAATGATATAGTCATGTATGTACTTACCATTGTTTTGGTTCAAAATGAAAAAGAGGGAGAGTAAAAACTATAAGGGAAATATTTGATTATTTTAACACTTCATATTTTTTATTTCTGGTAGAAGGATCACCATCAGATTTTGCTGCTAAATTATCAGTCACCTTTCTTGAGAAACAATGCATTTCACTGTATATTTTATTATACACTTAACTATGCCTGTAAGGCAAATCCCTTTACATTTCATTGTATATGTTTGTACTTACTCAAATCACTGCTAAATATAATGGCATGGTAGTTGGTATTAAGAATAGTGAGAATACAAATAGGTACATACAGTACTTTAAAAAGACTTATAATCTTGGAAAGAGATCAGACATACTAAAAAATAAATTTACTGGTCTTCAAAATAATACAAGTGTCTCAGAATTATTCTCCTATTATTTACTCTGAATTATGTAGAAGACCAAATTGTTAAATATGGGTTTACTTAAACCCATATTTATTATTTAAATAGAACTTATTTTAAAAAATTAAAAAAATAATTTATAGGAATTCATCTCATGGAAAAATAGTTTACTGTTCTTTTCTACTTAACATACATCTTAAAGTATTATAGCTATGTTTTAATATGTAACATTATATGCTTTTGGTTTATGGCTTAAGAACTGTTTAAATATTAATAGATCTATTAACAACTGTGAGTTTGTAGAATCGCAGTACCAGACTTAATTTTTTTCTTTTCTAATATGCAGTGTTATGTTACACATAGTTACATAAAATTAAAATGAAACTCTAGCAATTAAATATATATGCTTTATTAAAATGTCCTGCCTTAATATTTATTTATCAATGAGAGCTACATCTGTCTTTTATTTTCTGATTCTCTGGCACAGACTAGCTGTTTCAAAAGCTTAATTAAAGTCTAGTATTATCTGCAGTTAGTAGGACCCCCATAGTTTAAGAGATCAGTCCCATAAGACTGTCCTTACTTCAATAGCCTGCTGCAAAAATACCATGTACTTCTGTCTCACCAGCTGTTACATTTGGGAGTACCCACAATTTCTTCCTCTAGATTCCTAATTTGCTAGATCAGAATAACTCTTAGAACTCAGAAAAGTGCTTTACTTATTACCTATTTTTATGAAGGATCCAACTCAAGAACTTTCATTGAAAGCAGGGTATTAGGGGTGGGAGTCAGTTAATTTCCATTTCCTTACCCAGCTTCTTCCATTTCCTTTAGTCAACTTCTCCAGTCTCTACCCCTTAGCTGTATCTCCTGGCTTACTGTTTAAGTAACTAGCATCACTCTTAAGTTATATCCAGCTCAGTGTGTGAATCAATAGAAACTCCTGTTTGGGAATTCAGAGCTTTTAGAAGCTTTGCCAAAGACCAGATATTTTTTGTTATGCAACCCTAGGAATGGAAAAATAGTTATTAATAAAAGTCTTGATCTTAGTTATCAAGTGTTTCAGTAGTGGTTTTGCAGTGTGTGCAAGACATGGGATGATGTATCATTGAGCCACACCCCTCAGCTGTGTCAATTACCTGTACACAAGCTAAATTATCAACAGTGGCTTCTCTTTAGCTCAGTTCTCATCATCACTCTCACTTAATTGTGTGCTAACTGAACTTTGGCCACAAAGCAATTATACACCAAAAATTTATTTGTGATTTTAGTCTTAATTTAGAATATATATTTTTAATTGAAATAGTAAGGGCATTGTTTTCCTGTTGATCTATTAACTTTAGGAAACAAGGAAAATTGCAAGTGTTGAGGATGAAAAGTTGAAAATTGCTTTAAAAGAGAAGAATTGGAGCTTTCCTTGCTGTTGTATGACATTTGGAGAAAGGATGTTTAAAGACACTTGACCTTAACTGGTTGAAAGAGTGGATTACTAATCTAGAAGAACTCCTGACTTTTAAAAAGAGGAAAATGTACTAGGGACAATTACATACAGAGAAAAGATCATTTTAAGAACATAGCAAAAATTGAGCCAAAGGGAGACTTCAGAAGATACTAGATCCTTTATCTTTTGGCAGAAGACCAAGGAATAAACTGACAAAATGGTTGTTTAAGAGAACCAGTCTGGAAATTTGTTATGTTAGGAAACTAAGAGATTATATTTTAGACTAAGGTTGATCCTTGAGAGATTATATTTTAGACTAAAGCATCCTTGATTTAATGAATTTTGAAAACAACCTGTAATATATTCTATATTATGGATGGCAATATATACTCAAATAGTAAACATTCTTAGAAACCTTGGAGCAAAGACATCTATTTAATTTTTTTTCTCAATTTTAACATTTCCTGTTTTTTTCTCTAAAAGATTTCTTCCCTCTTTTTTAATGAAAAGTCTGTTACCAATCCAAAAGAAAATTAGGTGAGTGGAGAAACTCTCATCCCCTTCTTTCATAATCTTTCTTAATTAGTATGGCTTTATATTGCTATAATAAAGGAACCTTTAGAATTTGTCCCTAGTAAAACATGAGTGTGACAGGCGAAAGATATAACTTAGTTGAGAAACAGAATAAAAAGTTTGGAAAATAGTGTTTTGTATATTTCTGTATACAAAAATAGGAGCGTTGGCATCATATTTTAACTTTTAGAAAGACATTATAGTTGATTAGTCATATTTTATGTACTGAGAAGATTTTATTCTGTTCTAAGTACTGTATATTTTTATTGATATGTGTCAGCATTTTGTAAGGATTATATCTTTGATAACTTTTCTGGCTTGAAAAGTTTCACGGTATAATATAGTAGTTAAAATGAAAGACTTTTGGGGCTGGAGTGATAGCACAGCAGGTAGGGCGTTTGCCTTGCACATGGCTGACCCGGGTTCGATTCCCATCATTCCGTATGGTCCCCCGAGCACCGCTGGGAGTAATTCCTGAGTACATAAGCCAGGAGTAACCCTGTGCATCGTCGGGTGTGACTCCCCCCCAAAAAAGAAAGATAAAAGGAAAGACTTTGTAAACTGACCACCTATGTATGAACCTTAGCAATAATTCTTCCTTGGGCAGATTATCTCAACAGATAAGAATTCCCTCCTATGAAAAATTAAGGTAATAGTGTTTACTTTTTTGCTTTTCCCAGATTGGGAGGTGAATGTGAAGTAGTATCTTTTTCCTGTTACCTGATAATAATTAACATCTTTTTCATGTGTTTATTTTCTTTGGAGTAATGTCTTTTAAATTCCTCCATTGTTTTGTGTTTTTTTTCTTTTGTTCTTAAGTTATGACATTTCCATGTACTGTACTACCATAGATATAAATACACATGTATCTGATGTTTAGTCATATTTAAACAATATACAGAATATGATTTGCATATATTTTCCTCCAGTCTTTAGGTTGTCATTTAATTTAATAATCTTCCATCAACCACAGTGTTTAATTTTTAGGAAGTCTAGTTATCCCCTTTTTTCTTTTGTTGCTTGTGCTTTCAGTGGCCCATCAGAGAATTCATTCTGCTAAATTCCAGATCATGCAGATTTACTTCTGTATGTTCTTCTAAGATTCTTGAAATTCAGCTCTTATATTTGCGTCATAAATATTTTTTAAAATTTTTACAGATGATAGAATGTAGATTCTAATTTCATTTTTTGAAATACAGATATCTGGTTTCCCAATAACATTTGATAAAGAAACTATTCCTTCCTTCTCTCTGGATCTGCCTCTTTAGTAAAAAGGCTATAGTAGAATTGATTATGATTTGATTCTTAAAACAAAACACTTGGACCCAAAAAGTGTTACTGTTACTTTATATGTGACTTTGAGAAAGTTATTTTTGACTTCTCAATACTGTTTTCTGTTTTGTAAGCTAATAGAAAGATAATTCCATTAAATTATTAGGAATATTATAATATATGTAATCCAGTGTGCATTTAAAACACTTTTCAATTTTTACCAATGAGAGATAACATCTTGGTAATACTTATCATCATGATCTGTAATCCTTTGAAGAAATAAGTGGTGAGAGTTTACCCAAATTATAGTATATGAGGCCTAGACTGATATTTAAATTCTTCAGATGATAGAACTAATGATCTAAATTAAGAATGAGTAGATACCTAAAGTATACCTTCTTCAGGTGGTAGGAATAATGATTGGAATTAAGAATGAGTAGATACTAAAGTATATCAGGGGCATCATTGTATATATTTTATTATGCCTTAATAAGAATTGCTCTTTTATACATAAGAATCTGAGTTTATGTAGTGTTGTATATTCCAAAATATCACATAATGATTAACTGGCAGAACTAATATTCAATTCTAGATCTGTTGCTTTTCTCTATTATGATAATTTAGTATATTTTTTTCTTTTTTTATGTAGGAGTACTGCTATTTATTTAGCTAATGATTAGCTGATTGATTTGGGCATGAACTCCACCTTACTTTTTTTTTTCATTGTTTTATTTATTTACTTTTCTTCTTATATTTATTTATTGAATCACTGTGGGAAAAGTTACTAAGCTTTCAGGTTTAAGTCTCCATCATACAATGATCAAACACCCTCCCTTCACCAGTACTCATTTTTCACCACCAAGAACCCCAATATACCCCACTCCCACCCCTCCCAATGCCTGTGAGGCAGATAATTTCCACTGAACTCTTCTCTACATTGATTACATTCATCATTTTGACAAAAGATGCACCATTATTGTTTAGAATTTCACCCCCAACAATCAGAATTGCTGAAAAGGCATTGTGAAATACTTTGTTTTCTATAGCTGGTTATGAGAATCATATGATGTCGCGTAGGATTTTGGATTTCTGCAAAGAGCCAGATAATTACGAGATTGGTTTCTGTACATCTGGTGTTATGGCTGTGCCAGAGAGCTGCTCGTGGGGGGCAACTCGAGACCTTGGTAGGCCGTGAAGGATGAGCTGGTACCACCCCCCGCCCCCCCCCCCCCCCCCATGAGACTGCAGTTGCCCCATCACCACTCGCTCATACCTGGCTTTCCAATAAACTCTGAGGCGGTGGCCACCTTACTGCCCCGGGGGGGGGGGGGGGCGGGGGGGAGGCTGAAGGGAGCACCCTTTCTCTCCTGGGGATGCATGGTGATGTAGTTTAAAGCATGGTCCATTCACTTTTCTGCCACAAGCTGCCAGGCTCTGGATTAAGTCCTTTTGCCTCTGTAGCCATGACCATGCCGGAGAGCTGCTTGTGCGGGGCAACTCGTGACCTGGGTAGGGCATGAAGGACTAGCCAATACCACCCCCTTTCCCATGAGACTGCAGTTGCCCTATCATTGCCAGCTCATACCTGGCTTTCCAATAAGTTCTGAAGCGGCAGCCACCTTGTATGCAGTCCAGATGCATTCTGCCAAAAGCCACTGGGTTTCAAGATTTGCTTCTGAGTCTCTGGGATCATGGCCGTTAATCAGCTTGATCAGGAGACAGAGAGGCCATTTGTAAGCGGCAACTCCAGGTCTTGTTGGGATGGGGAGGAAAGGGCCGGTTCCACCCCCATCTGGTGAGGCCCCGCTTGTCTTGTCACTGCAGGCCCAAACCTGACTGTCCAGTGGCCTCTGGAGGATGGCGGTCACCGGGACTACAAGGGGAACAGGCCAAGGCACGAAACCTATTCCCACCTGGAGTGGCCCAGCCCCAGTAACCTAATGCAGGAACAGGACGCATTTCTGCCAAAAGCCTTTGTGTTCTGAGATTCGTTTCTGAGTCTCTGGGATCATGGCCATTAAGAAGTTCGATTAGGAACCAGAGAGGCCATGCCTCCAATTATATAGCTGAGCCAAAGGTGGTTTGTGGGTGTGTCTCCCACATACCTAACTTTTATCTGTTTACTTTCTTGGTAAACTTTGCCCCAATATTTGGGGGTCTGGACAAAGGCACAGCAGCAGTTTTGGGGTATCTGAAAGTCTGACGGTGCCATCAGGCTGCTGATGCACTCCCCTCATAGGTACAGACTGACCTGCTGGTGGCACCATACCCCCTACTTTAGTATATTTTTTAAAGGATTTTAAAAAACACTTTCCCTGCCTTTTTTTTTCTGGATTTCATGCAATATTGCAATAGAGATGAAAATGGTATGTGGATTTCTGTGTATGACAAATATTGTTGCCATATAAAATGCTGTATGCTAATCAGTTATCTAAGGGACTATTTTATTGTGATTTATTTATACTTTTAGTTAAATCTCAAGCTGTAGTATATATACACTCTACAGAAGTACTTGTGAAGTCACTGCTTATAAGTCAAGCTTTATTTATTTATTTATTTATTTTTTATTTCTTTATTGAATCACCGTGGGAAAGGTTACAAAGCTTTCAGGTTTAGGTCTCAGTCATGCAAATATCAAACACATTTCCCTTTACCAAAACTTATTTTTTACCATGAAGAACCCCAATAAAACCCCACCCCCCACCCCTCCCAGTCCCTGTGGGGCAGATGAATTCTAGTTAACACTCTGTCTGCTTTGATTGGATTCATTGTTTCAATAAAAGATTCACCACTATTATTTAGAGTTTACCCCCCCCCCCCAAATCAGACATGCTGAAAAAGCATTGTGAAGTGATTTGCTTTCTACAGCTGGGTTCAAGAATTAAATGTTGGTTTTGGATTTCTGCTATTTTACTTATTGAACCTGGAAGTATTTCTACTGAAAGTCAGATAGTTAAGAAATTGGTTTCTGTGCACTGGAGACGTGGCCGTGCTGGAGAGCCGCTAGTGGGGGGCAACTGGTGGCCTCGGTAGGGCGTGAAGGGCGGACCGAAACGCCCCCCTTCCCATGAGGTTTTAGTCGCCCCCACTACCCCGGCTCATACCTGCTGTCCACAAGGCTCCCATGCGGCCGCCATCTTTCTTTCCAGAGAGGAGAAGGCGACTGGGGCAACACCCTTTCCCCTCTGGACAGACCTGATGGCCTGGATTAACGCATAGTCCATTCACTTTTCTGCTCCAAGCTGCCGGGTTCTGCATTAAGTCCTTGTGCTTCTGGGGCCGTGGCCGTGCTGGAGAGCCGCTCGCGGGGGGCAACTGGTGACCTCAGTAGGGCGTGAAGGACGGACCGGAACGCCCCCCTTCCCATGAGATTTTAGTCGCCCCCACATCCCTGGCTCATACCTGCTGTCCACAAGGCTCCCATGTGGCTGCCATCTTTCTTTCCAGAGGGAGGAGGGCGGAAGGGACCAACACCCTTTCCCCTCTGGGCAGACATGATGGCCTGGATTAACGCATAGTCCTTTCACTTTTCTGCTCCAAGCTGCCGGGTTCTGCATTAAGTCCTTGTGCTTCTGGGGCTGTGGCCGTGCTGGAGAGCCGCTCATAGGGGCGCAACTGGTGACCTCGGTAGGGCGTGAAGGGCGGACCGAAACGCCCCCCTTCCCATGAGGTTTTAGTCGCCCCCGCACCCCCGGCTCATACCTGCTGTCCACAAGGCTCCCATGCGGCCGCCATCTTTCTTTCCAGAGAGGAGAAGGCGACTGGGGCAACACCCTTTCCCCTCCGGACAGACCTGATGGCCTGGATCAACGCATAGTCCGTTCACTTTTCTGCTCCAAGCTGCCGGGTTCTGCATTAAGTCCTTGTGCTTATGGGGCTGTGGCCATGCTGGAGAGCTGCTCACGGGGAGCAACTGGTGACCTCAGTAGGACGTGAAGGACGGACCAGAACGTCCCCCTTCCCATGAGGTTTTAGTCGCCCCCACTCCCCCGGCTCATGCCTGCTGTCCACAAGGCTCCCATGTGGCCGCCATCTTTCTTTCCAGAGAGGAGAGGGCGAATGGGGCAACACCCTTTCCCCTCCGGACAGACCTGATGGCCTGGATCAACGCATAGTCTGTTCACTTTTCTGCTCCAAGCTGTTGGGTTCTGCATTAAGTCCTTGTGTTTCTGGGGCCGTGGCCGTGCTGGAGTGCCGCTCGCGGGGGGCAACTGGTGACCTCAGTAGGACGTGAAGGACGGACCGGAACGTCCCCCTTCCCATGAGGTTTTAGTCGCCCCCACTCCCCCGGCTCATACCTGCTGTCCACAAGGCTCCCATGCAGCCGCCATCTTTCTTTCCAGAGAAGAGAGGGCGAATGGGGCAACACCCTTTCCCCTCCGACAGTATAAGTCAAGCTTTAATACTTGACTTTTTAATTTTTGAGCTGAAGAAAATCTAATATTTAATAAGTTTGTTTCTTTCAAGTTCTCTTCATTTAACATTTTAAATGATATTGAATAAAATATTATAATCTCTTTATTTAAGATTTTCTGTGTCTGTTATGATTCTCTTAGATGTAATAAAGGAACAAAATCGAGAGTTACGAGGTACACAGAGGGCTATTATTAGAGATCGAGCAGCTTTGGAGAAAGAAGAAAAACAACTGGTAAGTAGAATATTTAATTTCAGTTTTACTTTTCAAACTAATTGGGAAATTAGTGTTAGAATAATTAACTAGCTAGGAAAAATTATACAGGTCAGATGTAAGTGATAAGTAATACATTAAGAAGTAATGTTCAATGATTTCCTGCATTTCTGTTTCTTTGTTATATCATTTTGCTGACCTTTATTAGGATTCTTTATATTTTGATTATAAAATTAAATTATTCTTAATTTTGTAAAAGTCATAAGTGACTATGAAGTATAATGCTTAAAACAGTGTCACTTTCATAGTTATCAACAAAACTAAAATAGTTCTGGGAAACAAGAGATAACTACTAAAAATAATATTGTTACCTCATTGTTAGGTGTCTTGATATTTTAAGGACCATGGTGTCAATAACAATTAATGTATTTTTGATATAGACTTTCTTGCTCATCTTTAAATACGGTTTCTGTTTGAAATGTGTGCTGCTTAAAAATCTTTCTGAAGTTTCCAGAGAGAGAGATACGTTCTGCATGTAGCCAACCTGGGTTTGATCCCCAGTACCCGTTTTAGTCTACCAATCCCTGCCAGCACTAGTCCCTGAACACAGCCTGGTATGACCCTAAATCTTCCCAGGAAAAATATTTTTGAAAACAGCATGGTGCAGGGCAATTAACATGCATGAACTCTACATCTTTAATGTACATAATTTGATAGATCTGACATTATAAACTCCTTAACCCATTACTACCATCAAAATATGAAGACCATATCCCTTATCTTCCCACGAATTTCTTAATCACTTTGTAGTTACTCCTAGAAATCATTTCCTATCTTTTCCCCAGCTGACTCTGATTTGTCACTGCAGATTTATTTATATTTGCTAGAGATTCATCTAAATGCAGTTATGTAATAAGAGTTTAAAATATGGTTTCTTCTCATAACTTAAGGTTGATACAATTTTGGTTATCTACATTGCTTGTATCATATTGGGTATCATTTTGTTGTATCCACATTTTGTTGTATTTTGTGTTTGGGTTATTTTCAAGGTTTGGCTATTTTATATAACGTTGCTTCCAGTGACTCACTGAAGTCTTGTGTGAATATTTTTTTATTTCTTTTAAATGTATTTTTAAGGAAGTATGCTAGTTTTAATGGTAAATATACTAGTAATTGTGTACTGAAGGAATAGTAGAGGGGTTAAAGTGCTTGCATTGAACAAGGCCAATCCATGCGCCATCTCCCATACTACGTATGTTCCCCAAGCACACCAGAAGTGATCTTGAGATACAAAACCTGGAGTAAGTGGTGAGCACAGCCAGGTGTGGTCAGCCACAAAGAAACAAAACAAACTAAAAATGGCTGTAATTTTTTTTATTCCCCTCAGCTATGTTATTGGATACCTTTACCTGTACGTTGTTCCACATCCTGACCAATAATTTTACCAACAATTATTTTTACTCTAGCTCATTCTTGTGGGTATGTCATAGGTTGATATTTTAAAGATCTAGCTACTCTCAGCTGATGATCCCTTCTTTTCAGTTTTATATTTGCCATTTAAATGAGCCTTTGTTATAGTATCTATTAGATTGTTAGTCATTTTTCCCATCAAATTATATTCCTGTTAGACATAAGTATTATTTCTAGATATAGCTATAGTTTTTACAGTTTTTCTTCAGTTCTTGGCCTTCAGTTTCAAACAAACAAACAAACAAACAAACACTGTCCTCCCGTTGTTCATCGATTTGCTCGAGCGGGCCCAGTAACATCTCCATTGTGAGACTTCTTGTTATTGTGTTTGGCATATTGAATACTCTCGGTGGCTTGCCAGGCTCTTCGAGAGGAGCAGAGAAATCGAACCCGGCTTGACCGGGCTGGCTGCACGCAAGGCAAACACCCTACCGCTGTGCTATCACTCCAGCCCTCACTTTAATTTTCCTAATAATGTCCTTTGCCCAATGAATGTTAGGAAAATATGATAAATTTCTGCAAAGTTGTCATATTGAATATGTAAACCAATCTGCAAAATATTTGCTCCTTAATGTACTGTCTTGGGGCCGGAGCGATAGCACAGCAGGTAGGACATTTGCCTTGCACGTGGCCAACCCAGGTTTGATCCCTGGCACCCCATATGGTCCCCTGAGCACTGCTAGGAGTGGTTCCTGAGTGCAGAGCCAGGAGTGACCCCTGAGCATCTCTGGGTGTGACCCAGAAGGCAAAAAAAAAAAAAGATACTGTCTCATGGTCCATGAATATCTGTATCTCTATACTTATTGAGAGCTGTAATTTTTCAGCATTTGTACTTGTAAATTTATTGCTCTTTTATATAAACTTCCTCCATAAACTTTATCCCTCACTAGTTGGTATCTTTATGCTAATTCATATCTTCATAGCAAATTTGATTTCTGGCTTTTTATTGCTGTTGATAGAAATACATGAAGTGTTTGTGTGTTCTTAAACTCTGTAACTTTTCTGCAGTCACCTAGTGGCCATTGTTGAAATTCAGTTTGGTTTTTGCAGTCATATTATCTATGAGTAAAATTTTTCACCTTATTTTTAATTAAGTGTTTTTAATTTAATTTTACTTACGTATATTTTACTTTTCTCTTTTCTTTATTACACTGGTTCATACTTCAGTGCACTTTCAACTGTAAGTGGCAGTACCTCACATCCTGGTGTTTTTACTGCTCTTCTAGGGGATCTTTTACCATTAATTGTAATTATCTATAGGCATCTTGTAGCTGTTCTCTCTCCTCTTGAGGGGAATGAATTTAATTTTTTTGGTTTTTGGTTAGGGCCCTAAATTAATGATATTAAGCATTTTGGTCAGATTTTAATGTAGCTAGTTTTGGAATTAAAAATCGGCTTCTTGAGACAGCATATTGTGGCGCTTATCTAATCTAACAGTTTGCCCTTTGGGAGGGAAAGGCATCCTTCCCAAATAGTGCTTAAATAGTGGCCACTCCTGGGGCTTATAGGCTGCTAGCCTGAGGATGCAGTGCTGTTTGAGTCTTGCAGTGTCAGTGGCCACTAGGGCCATACTAGCTTTGTGGGGGCTAGGGAGTATGCAATGTTTGGGCATGTACCCTAGTCCCTATACTATGTTTTCTGGACTTGACAAGCTGTAGTTTTACTGAAATGTCAGATGGACCTTTTCATTTAACATCACGTGTGTCTGTGGTAGTCTGTATTATTACATTCTTCCACTTCCCCTTTTCCCTACTTTTAAATTAAAGGTAAAGGTAAAGGTAAAGGCCCTCCCGTTGATCGTCGATTTGCTCGAGCGGGCCCAGTAACGTCTCCATTGGAGACTTTGTTGTTACTGTGTTTGGCATATCAAATACTCTCGGTAGCTTGCTGGGCTCTCCAAGAGGGGCGGAGGAATCGAACTCGGGTCGGCCATGTTGGCCGCTTGTAAGGCGAACGCCCTACCGCTAAATTTTAATAAATATTGAAAATTGGTGGAAGGTGGTGGGCATGGTGAAGGGATTGTTGTTGGAACTATATACGCCTGAAACTCAATCATCAATATCTTTGTAATTTTGTAACTCACGGGGATTGAATTAAAAAAAAATTTGAAGACTGGTCCACAGTACAGTTGTTAGGGTGCTTGCCTTGCATGTGGCTGACCCAGATTTGATCCCCAGCATCCCATATTGTCCCCCAGCCCCACCATGAGTGATTCCTGAGCACCGCTGGATGTGAATCTCCCCCAACACCCTCCCCCGACCCCAAATATGAAAATAAAACAGATAATTTTCTCTTGGGCACTGTGATTACTGTTTTTAAACTTGCTTAGTATATGTGGATGAAAGTACTAGTTCTCTTTTTCTAGTGAACATGTGGAATAAATTCTCCTTAAATTACTGTCCCGCTTGTATTTTATGGCAACCTCTTCTGTTCATGATTAGGGAGAAATAACATGTTGTATATATTTGGTCTATTCTTTTGAAATATATCATTGAAGACTACCCTTCCAAGTGGTTTTTCATTCCCAATTTTATTTCTTCTATTAGGAATTAGAAATTAAGAAAATGGCTAAGATTGGTAATAAAGAAGCTTGCAGAGTTTTAGCCAAGCAGCTTGTACATCTACGAAAACAGAAGACTAGAACGTTTGCCGTAAGTTCAAAAGTCACGTCTATGTCCACACAAACAAAAGTGATGAATTCCCAGATGAAGATGGCTGGAGCAATGTCTACCACAGCAAAAGTAAGTGGGAAACTTTTCATTGTAGTTCCATCGTTTCATCTGAGATTTGTGAAAGTCAATATGGAAATTGGATTAAAAAAATGCTTCCTGGTAATATATGCATTACTAATTCTGTAATTAGTAAAATTAGTCGTAATACTAAATAATTCAGATAATTGCTTTTAGATCTGTTCCTGATTTCTTCTAATATAAAATTTCTTATTTTGAAACATTTTTTTAATTAATGAAAAAATTTTAGTGAATTATTGTGAGTTGCCAAGTTATGAAGGTATTTATGATTGAGTTCCAGGCATACAGTGTTCCAACACCAGTCCCTTTACCAGTGTCTATTTTCTTTCTCAGTGATCCAGTTTCCCTGCTGCCCCCCAGTCTGCTTATATGACAGGCACATTTTTCTTTTTCTCTTTTCCTCCCCCGCTCCCACTTTTAGGTACTGTGGTTTAAAATACTGTTACTGAAAGGGTATTATGTATGTCACTTTATCTGCCTTCTTTTAGCACCTAATATTGGTCCAGAGTGACCACTTTCCTCTATTATTGTCACTGTGCCCTCTTCACTCTTCCCCTCCTCCACCTCAACCAAACACACACAGTAAGTAGTAAACTTCTTAGTAAGGACAAGTTCTTCTATTCTTCATTTTTATCGCCTTTGGGCTTTATTTGTTCTCTTACTATGTGTCTTCATAGTCCCCATATGAGTGAGATCATTTTTTGTCTGTCCCTCTCCCTCTGGCTCATTTTATTCAGCGTGATATTCTCTAGATCGATCCATGTGTCAGCACATTGCATGATTTTATTTTTTCTCACACGGCCACATAATATTCCATTGTGTATATGTTACCATGCCTTCTTTATCCAGTCATCTGTTCTTAGGTGCTTGGGTTGTTTCCAGGTGTTAGCTTTTGTAAATAGTGCTGCAGTGAACATAGGAGGGCAGATGTCTTTTGACATTGTGTTTTTGGGCTCTAAAGTTCTATTTTCAGGAGTGCAATTGCTGATTTTGTGGAAGCTCAAGTCCCAGTTTTTTGAGGTATCTCTAATAGAGAGATATAATCTCTGATATAAGGTATAATCTTATTAGGTATCTCTAATGTAAGATATAATCTTCCTAAAACACTGGATCAGTTGACATTCCCACCAGCAATGAGGGGGGTATCTTTACCCCTGCATCCAAACCACCACTGGTTGTTGTTGTTCTTTTGGTAAGTGATAGTCTCTTTGGTGTGAGGTTTTGTTGTTTTGATTTGCATTTCCATAGATGATTAGTGATATAGATCATTTTTTCATATGCATTCTGGCCATTTGTATTTCTTCTTTTAGGATGTTTCTGTTCATCTCTTCTCCCCAATTTGATGTGATTGGATTTTTTTTTCCTGTAAAGTTTTGCCACTGCTTTCTATGTATTCAATATTAGACCATTATGAGAAGAGTGGTGGCCAAATCATTTCTCTCAGTCTGTGAGCCATCTTTATATTTTGGCCATTGTGTGCTTTGAATTGCAGAAACACTAATTCAATTCTTAAAAGTGCCTCTATCTTCAGTGTCTTGACGAGTTATGCCTATCTTTTTCTCTGTGTACCTTATGTCTTCAGGTCTAAATTGAAGTCTTTAATCCATTTTGATTTGACATTTGTGCATGGCATTAGAAAGAGGTCTGAGTTCATTTTTATGCATGTGGCCTACCAGTTGATCCAATACCACTTATTGAAAGGCTTTACTTGCTCAACTTCATATTTTATTTTTTAATTGACTTGAAACAAGATTTTTAGTCTTTTAATCCGTAAATTTTGATTCCTGCATAGCTTTGATTAATTTTTATAAATGAGTCAGAAGGACACATAAGTATCAGAAGGATTTGTCAGTTTTATCAGGAACTTATTTTTAATTTTTGCTTTTGATATTGGAAACAAAGTTTTTTACTATATAGGTTTTAAAGGACTCTGAGTCTTTCAGTTATTTAAAAAATAATGAGCTCCTTAATGTTAAGAACTTGAGCTATCAGATGTTTAAGACAGAGCCTCCATTGTCACGAATACTAGGGTCTTTTTTAGGGATAGAAGAGGTTAAAATATAGTAGAGCAACCAGGAGAAAACTCAATGGACTGGAGTTTATGTGTTGCTTGAGGAAACCTAGGTTTTGCTCCCTAGCACTGAATGATCCCTTTGACTACTCCACTGGGAGTAGCCAGGGAAAAAATACATATATGAAAAGGCAACTGTCCACTATATATGAATCGATTCAATAAACTGCACAGACCTTAAAAAAAAGTGATCTAATAAATTTTGCAGAATGTTTTAAGACCTAGCTCTTAAAAATACCACTTGGTGTTAGAGATAGGGAGGGCTGAATATGAGTAATGAACAAATGAAAATAAAACTGACAGAACAGTAAAAGTCAATTATTTATATTAAGAAAGTTAGGAAAATATTATAAGAAAACCCATCTTGTTATTCATGGTATTCAGATTCTTCAAAATCAATACAGAATTATCACATATGTACCCATTGCTACTAGAGAAATTACAGGGTTAGATTCCTGTGAGCATTGTGTTTTTGTAACCAGTTCATACTTAATCTTGTTTCATATTTCTTTCTTTTAAAATACACCTAGTTTTAATATAAATTGATTAAAATTGATTAGCATTCTTTTTTTCTTCAAGAAGACACTTTATAAACTTTTTTACCTTGGGGTTACTTCATATGGTCCTGCAATTTTCACTTTAGTTTCTAAGAAATATTTTGATTCAGCAAATGCTCCTTTGTATAGAAACTTAAGTTTGTGACTCTAACATGTGATATGGATGAAATGGAAACCAAAATTAAACAAGGGCTTAACCTGTATTACAGGTTAATAATTTATATCAACTACTATAAACTATAACTGCTTTTATATAGACTGTAATATAAACTATAATATAAGATAGTTTATATTACAGTTTATATAAAAATAAATAAATTTTATATAAATATAAAAAATAGTTTATATAAAAGCAGTTCATTGAGGCAATTTGTCAGGTATATTGGATTCAAATGTTACTTCCATTAGTAGTTGTGGGATTTTGCAATTTTTTTCACAGTTTTTTGTATTTATTTTCCATTTGTTTAAAAAGAATTAAATGATACTACTTCTACACAAAGATCTGTTTGCCTTAACTGGCATAATTGCAAGTAGTATTATATGCAAAGTTTTTAGAACACTACCTGACACATTGTAAGATTTTATAGGCATTAGCAAGTCTCTGATCATCGCGATAGCACAGCGGTAGAGTATTCGCCTTACAAGCGGCCAACATGGCCGACCCGAGTTCGATTCCTCCGCCCCTCTCGGAGAGCCCGGCAAGCTACCGAGAGTATCTCGCCCGCACGACAGAGCCTGGCAAGCTCCCCGTGACATATTCGATATGCCAAACACAGTAACAACAAAGTCTCCAATGGAGACGTTACTGGGCCCGCTCGAGCAAATCGACGATCAATGGGAGGGCCTCATCATTATATTCACTATTATTTAAAGTAATACTTTAAGTCTGAAGTAAAGTAATATAATTTCCACCGATAAATAAAAAACTTTCATCTATACTGAGTAGGATTTAAGAGGGCACCTGTTGAAATCTAGATTAACAGGGAGTATTCTCTGAGAAAACAGTATATAAACTGAAATCTGAAGTGTTGCTAATAGGGAAAGCAAATGGTCAAGAACATTCCAAGCTAGAGAGAGCACATGCAGACAAATGGTAGGTCATGTTTGAGGAAATGAAAGATCATTGTGACTAGAGGACATTAATGCAAATGAGATTGGCTTTTTAATTTGAGGCGGGCCTCCAAAGTGGTACCCAGGGACCTGACCCAGCCACTCCTGCAGAGGCCTTGGGATGAAGAGATGCGCCAGCCCTGTGGTGCCAGGCCTAACCCGGGCCACATCTGGGGGATTTGGCTTATAAGAATTTGTGATGATGGGGATAGAACTGGGACATCTGCATGCTCTTTAACCCCTGTACCATTACTCTGGCCCAAGAATGACTTTTTTAGCAGAGTTCAATTAATGTTTAGCCTTATAATTTAGTTGTGGAGTTGGCTTTTAAGATGAATAGTAAAAAGTCACTGGAGAATTAGGTATACTGAACTAGTGAGGAGGCACAGAACTATGTCAGACAGACTATGATTACTATCACTTAGCACACTGATTGTTTTGAGAATTGATGGTTTGCATCTTATCTTTAAGCTAATATTTTATATCATATTTATTTTTAATACTGAGCTTTTACACAAAAATTTGGAGCTATATTAGCATTTACACATTTACACATTAAAGTAATTGTAAATATACTAGACTTCAATCTTCCAAATGTTGCGTTCACTTCTGGAAACATGGTTTAAAATATATTAATAGGGGGCTGGAGTGATGGCACAGCAGGTAGGGTGTTTGCCTTGCACGCGGCCAACCCGGTTTCCATTCCCAGCATCCCATATGGTCCCCCGAGCACCGCCAGGAGTAATACCTGAGTGCATGAACCAGGAGTAACCCCTGTGCATCGCCGGGTATGACCCAAAAAGCAATATATTTATATATATATATATGCTAACATTTTTTAATTTAAATATAATAAAAATTATAAATCAAATTTTAAAATTTAGATTTAATTATTACCTACTTACCACAGATTAGGCAGGTGTAATTTTGCCATTTTAATAGCAGCAAATTTTATGTTGGAAGTGCTTTTTTGTTACATAATTTTTGTCTGCTATTTAGTTTTTTGCATTGGTCTTTATTATGTAGATGTTGTGCATATGGCTTTCAAATAAGCATTTCTCTTTTTTAAATCTAGAATATTCAACACTCACACTTGATTGTGGCAGGAAGTATATCTTTAAATAGCCTATTTCTTATATGGTGTCCCTTTGAATTGAACTCCCTAGTAAACTTTTATAATTATACTGCTAACATAGGTATTTTCATATATTTTAAGACAATGCAGGCAGTTAACAAGAAGATGGATCCTCAAAAGACATTACAAACAATGCAGAATTTTCAGAAGGAGAACATGAAAATGGAAATGACTGAGGAAATGAGTGAGTTCAATTACTTGTAATAAAATTTACTGTTTTTACATCTTTGGATTGTCACTTATAGTAGACTCATATTCTCATTCATGCAAGCATTTTTTTTTTCATAAAAGGACACAGCACTTATTTTTTTCTAGGTAGATGTCTATATTGTGACTCCAGTTTATTTTTAAATTAGCAATGTGAAAATCTTAATGTTTATCTAAACGGATATGTTGTGCTATATTTCTATGCCGTATTGTATCAGCATCTTCACTTTATTGACAAATAGGAAAGAGAGTCTTCCTGCGCTCTTTCCCTTTGTTTCTGTTCTTTCAATTAAAATCTTTTTTGAGTTCAAAACATGAAACAAAAAAGCTTAATAATCTAACACAGTACACCTGACCCCAAACCTTCCCTGAAGACTTTTATTTAAAATGCCGTTAATATTGCATACCTTTAATATGAACTAATGTATTGAACCTCTTTGATAAAATTGTTTTGTTTTCAATGTATTTGATAATATTTGGTAAATGTTCCTGTATTAGTTTAAATTTTCCCACCTCTGTTTTGGTTTGTCTGTTTACATTTTTTAAATACTCTCAGTACAAACTTTAAAAGTCTTTGGTCTGTCTGTACTATCAGATTCTTCCCAGATAGATAGTTCATGAATGTGTGAGCCTTCATTGTATCTTGGTCAGATTGAATCATAGCTTACATGCTGTGTTAAAACTGATACTATGGTTTGTGAAGATATTTTTCCCTAAGCTATGCCTATTCTGGCACATTAATATAATAGCAATAGTATATACAGTTGCATCTAATTTAATTATATGAATTACTAGACTCACCACTGTCTAATATGTTATATAATATCTATTTTTTTTATTTAGGGCTTAAATGATACTGCCTGTATGTCTTCAGTAGTTAGGAAGTAAAGCAAGACTTGCCTTGCATGTGACTGAGTGTTTCATCGATCCCTGGCTCATATGGTACCTCAAGGACTCAGGAGTGATCCCTGAGTGCAGAGTCAGGAGTAAGCCTTAACTCTAAAACCCTCCAAAAGAAAATTTTTAAAATAAATTCTAAAAACATTGGTTTTTACTTTTAATCTGTTGTTTAAAAATTATAATCTGTAAGGATATTGAGTTTTAATGACAGAAACACTTAAAGGAATTGTCATTTATATAATAGTCACAGCATCTGTTATGCTATTGCCAGTGATGTGGCACAGGTGTGAGCAAATTTTTAACAGAGGAATTAACTTTTCCATTAAACTATAATCAAGAAGAGTCAGTAAGTTTATACTTAAACACATCTCTCATAATTGTTTTCATTTTTTATTTCAGTGCTTTGCAAAACACGTGATTCTGTTTTGTTTTTTTGTTTGGGGGCCACACCCAAAGGTGTTTGGGGCTCACCCATGGCTGTGCACTGGGGAATCATTCTTGGTGGACCCAGGAGAGAGACCATCTGGGGGGTCGGCGCTTGGCCGCGCTCTATGCAAGGCAAGCACCCTAGCACTCTGGCCCTGCAGATGCTCTGAAACGCATGAGACATTGATAGGTACTTTCTGTTTTACCACCTTAGTTGTGCACATTAACATTAGCTACTATTTTTATCCAAAGATAAATTCAAGGCTTTGATAAATGTCTTTATTGTACACTCTTTTTAAGTTTATTCATATTCAAACTTTGGAAATAAGATCTTTGAGAAATCTTTTTATTTTTTATTAACGTTATGGCTTTTTTTCCTGAATGTAGTCATATTTCTTAATCCCTGATTACATTATTCTGCCCTCTCTTTTCCATAACTTTCTTTTCATTCCTGCACCTACTCTGTGTTCAGACCTTTATAAATAAATTCTGACTGGCCTCTCCTTCTCCCCACTATCATCTGATTATCATAACTGCTAAGTTTCTTTTTCATACTTTTCTCTCTGAGTCTGACATTATATTCTTTCTGCGACTTCTTGGTGACTACAAAATAAAATCAGTTCACAAATCAAAAGCATATTTGAGCCAAGGTTGTTCATTTTTTCGGTGAGAGTACTGAAGCCCAGAGTGATATAGTGACTGATTCTCGAAGTTACCTAGCAATAAGTGGGAAAATTGAGATACTAATTCATCTAAATGTTCACTTTATTCAGTAGTGATACTTCTTTGTTGTAGACGTATGCTCTTTAGCCCTTTTCAGAGCATTTCAAATCATTTAGCCCTTTTCAAATTATACTGTTGGGCTAACAGAAATATATCCAGTTGTCAAACATGCTTGTACAAACCAGGTACCTGAACCAATATCAGTCTTTATTAATAATGTCAAGGATACAAATAATTAAGATTTATATGCCAAATAGGGAAACTAATGGACATCTAAAATGACTTTCAGATCTTTTTTGTCACAAAGTAATAATGATGTGTTTAATGAGATATGTTTATCTCATGTTAAAAGCATGTTTTAGTTGTAAAATACTTGCATCAGTCAGCCACCTTTTATAGGAGTTCATGATTCTTAAACAGTAGTATTGTATTGTTACTGAAGTAGTCCTAAAGTCCCGGGATGTCCCTGCTAAGAACATTATAAAATTAGAGGACTCTTGCTGAGTAGTTACTACTTTTTATAGGGAGTTCACTTCATATAAAGAAAATATACCATATTATCTGCTTTTCTTCTTCTGTAGCACATATGCTGCTTATTAAGAGAGAATGATAATAGGCCAAATGGTTCCATTCTTTTCTCCTAACCATTTCCCATCTATATACCTTAAATAATAAACCGAACAGAAAAATCTTAATTTGCCTTGTTTGTGATACTATCCTTCCATCATTTCTCTGCTTATGCTGTTCTTTCTTACATCTGATCAATCTCTCTCTGAAGGTTTATAATCCTTTATCTTTACATTTGTTTATTGTTTTCCACTTAAGTATAAATACTTGCTTCTTTCCCCTTTGTTTTTTTTCCCTTTGTCCTTGCTCTTTCTGCCTCCTCAATTATATTTACACTGTGTGCCAACCTTAGACTTTCAGAAATTTCTTCCTCACAGTGCCTGATATGAAGACTCCACAGATATTATAGAAAGGGAGAGTTAAAGGGGGGGAGTGCTGTAGTGTTAATAATCCCTGAAGGTTAAATACACATGCTTTGTATGAGTTTAATGAAATAGTGAATCTTAGACATTGTTAGAATATTTTGCCAACATCATTAATATTATTTTATATTTACTAAAATATTTTGGGTTGAAATTCCATCATTTCATATTTAGGGCTTGAAAAATGTATGTATCAGTGAGCTAAGTTCTTTGAAGGTGAATTTTATAGTTATAAGTTTTCTGTTCCATAGTATTAAATATGCCAGTGATATGCGTTCTACTCAAAATGTAAACATAAACTGATGTCTGATTGAAAGTGACAGCTTTTTTTTCCTTCCACAACTAAGTCAATGACACACTTGATGACATCTTTGATGGCTCTGATGATGAAGAAGAAAGTCAAGATATTGTGAACCAAGTTCTTGATGAAATTGGAATTGAAATCTCTGGAAGGGTAGGAGCATTTTCTTCTCAACTCAAAATAAGTTCTACCATTTTAATCGCTAAGTTATTTCAGATGACAGTACTTTTTGGTACATGGTTTTTGTATCTAGAATAAACTGCTCTATAGCATGTCCTTTATGTTCAGCCTGAATGTGAGATAATGCACTTCTTAATTATTTTTTTCTCTCTTCTATATAGATGGCCAAAGCTCCATCAGCTGCCCGAAGCTTACCATCAGCCTCAACTTCAAAGACTACAATCTCTGATGAAGAGATTGAACGGCAGCTCAAAGCCTTAGGAGTGGATTAGTTTTTTTAAAAAAGTATTTTTATTATTTGCAATTATTTAGGATAAAGCAAACATAGTACAGATTCTTTTTACAAAACATTTTGCAGAAATGGTGAATGAGACCATAAGTAAGCAGTTGTTTCCTAACCCATGGCTATTTTGAATCTCCTGCCAAAGAATATCAATGATGCAAAATTGGGAACAATTTGGATTTTAATCAAAACTATTTAAGAGTTATGATTTATAAAAAGTTAATTTCTGCATGGCATAAAGAAATTACATTCATTACCTAGGGTATTTATGTTATAAATTTTTTTATGCTCAAGACAAAATCTTGTGAAATGCCAATAGGCACCAGCTTAGATGTGTAAAAATATTAAAAAGTACATAATTAATTCTGTATCAGTTGCTTTTCCTTTGTAAGCATTTATGTGTTATGTTCATAGGCGTTCAGCTGCCAGATCATTTTTAAATGATCTAAAAGAAGAGTGCTATTTAAACATCTGTTTTAAACAAAAGAAAAACTGTTGTGAGCTTTTTTTTTCCTTTGGGAGAACATTCTAGTTGGTAATTTTATTACCTTTTGAAATGTGCTTGGCACCTGCCTTAAAAAGCACAAACATATTGTGCACATCTTTAGCGTATTTTAACAGAAAGAAAAGGACTGCATTTCAGACAAAAATTGAGACCTCTTAAAAAAATGATCCAGGCTGCCTTTGGAAGAGGCTGTAAAATTGAATATAATTAAAAAAAATAACAAAAATTTATAGTAATAAAGTGATATATTTTAATCTTCTAAGATTGACAAAATTTTCCTATGAATTATGATTAAATATATTTTCAACCATATTAAGTATGTATTTAACACTCTTAAATTTAAACTATCATTCTCAAGTAACACTTCTGTGACAATACTCAGCTTAGATTTTAAAACAAAAGAAAGCACTTTTTTCTTGGTATGTAAGCTACAACTTTGTCAGCAGTTATTGCCTATGTGTATTAATGTATTAGCAGTACTCTTAAAAGTTGCTGTTGCTGTTACTGTGTTATTTAATGTACATATGGAGAGTGAGAGATACTGAAAATAGCATATTAGAGATAGAATTTAGAGTTAGGTTTGTTTTGAAAAATGACATTGTGATATCTGGGTTCCAGCACATTCTACCATGAACGCTCTGAAGATCAGATAAGATATAACCATGTCAGCTTAGTATGGTGGACATTTTATATCAATATTGACAAGCGAAATTTATTTTAGATCTAGTGCCATATGAATTGGTGAGAAGAATGAAAAGTTAAATTTACATTTTAATCCATAAACTATTTTATGTTTACTGATTAAATTTCATTATAGTAGTATTAAAATACAATCTTCCTGAATGTTGGTGGGTCAAAACATTGTACTCGACTGTGGAATGTTAACCCAGATCATGCTTTTATCTTTGGATGTACATAATATTGCCAACTAACTTTATTTACTTTATTGTTTACATGAGGGGACTTTTGTTTTTAAAAAAGTATTTTGTTAAAAATATCCCAATAAAGATTTATTGCTATTACGCCTTTTTCCTCTTTTTAGATTTTTGACTTACATAAAATTAAAATCTTATGCATTATGATATTGACTTTCTAAAATTAAAATCTTATGCATGTTTGGTAGGTTTTCCAAAGAAAAAAGTTTTTATTATTTTCCTACATGGAATATTTACATAACTCTGCTACTTCCACTTTAACAAAACTTACATATTTTTAGAATGGGGAGCTGATACAGGAACTGCTGTTTGTAAATGGATTACCTACAGAGTGGTAGTTTTACATTGACTTGTTCTGATAATTCCTCTCCTAGAACTTTAAGGACATACAACATTTTTTTTTTTATTAGTGAAGCACCATGAGGTACAGTTGTAGATTTACAAATCTTTGTGCTTGAGTTTCGGTCATACAATGATCAAATACCCATCCCTCCACCAGTGCCCATTTCCCCCCACCCCCCCTCCCACCCTGCCTCTGTGGCAGGGCATTCCCCTTTGTTCTCGCTCTCCTTTTGGGTGTTGTGGTCTGCAAAAGAGGCATTGAGTGGCAATCATAGTCCATAGTTCAGTCCATAGTCCACTTTCAACACATACAACATTTTTTTCTTTCTTTTTTAAATCTTATTTCAAGTAAGATTCATCTCCTAGAACTTTCAGAGCATACAAGTTTTTCTTTTTTTTATCTTATTTTTAAAATAAAGTGTTTAGTGTTATTTTTCATTTCAATCAAATGTAAATGTGTAGAAGACTTGATAACACAGAAAGGAAAGTAGCCATTTTAATTTGGCTAGATTTATAAAACAGTCTGATGTCAGTTCTCACAGTGACTATAAATTTTCAGTACTATACTGTTTTGCTAAAATAAAAAAGTTTCTTCTGAATCCTTAAGAGTAAGAAGCAGAGGCTAGAGAGATAGTACAAGGTGTAAGGCACTTACTTGCATGAGGCTGAATCCAGTTTTTCACAGGCACCGCCTAATGTTCCCTGTCCTCTCTCTGACCCCCCCCCAGCATCACCAGGAGTGACTCCTGAATGCAGAGCTAAGTGTAAGCCCCTACACAGCCCAGTGTGTCCCAAATATCCACCCCCAACGCCAAAAAGAATAAAAAAAAATTGTATGCAAAGTGTTTAATTAGAATACTGTTTAACAAAAGGGAATGCCCTGCCACAGTGGCAGGGGGGGATGAGGGGGGAGGGATATTATCCATGGTGGTGGAAAATGGGCACTGGTGGAGGGATGGGTATTTGATCATGGTATGACCGAAACCCAAGCTCAAAAATTTGTAAATCTATAACTGTACCTCATGGTGTTTCACTAATAAAAAAAAAGAATACTGTTTAAAACACACACACACACACACACACACACACACACACACACACACACACACACATTTGCTTTCCCTACCTATTTTCACTTTGGTAAAGAGGTTTGACAATTGTATCCGAATGAGAGGTTGCCAATAGAACAGAAGCATAGAGCAATATCTCTGACACAAAAAATAATGTAACTTAACCCAAAATATTCTCCCACATACAAATGTGATGGGTGGATATTTTTGAATATCGGACAGTAAAAGGTGTCACCTACGTGTCAATACCAATTGATAAGATAGGTGACAGTCAGGTGATTGTGTTGTAGTGACTGTACTTTAACCTTTGAGGGAATACTTAATTTTAGAAGGAACTGGTAGAGACTCGAGCTTGTAATCTTATACAACAGAGGGCAAAACTCTAGAAACTTATGCACTTTATATAACCTGCATTTTATTTATATCTAAATGTTTGTTGAAAGAAGCTATACTCTGGCCACGTGTAATCCAGTAATCACATACTTTCGATCGCTCCTTGTGGGCTGGAAATTACCACAAGTGTGTGTGGGGTGAGGGTAGTTCGATAGAGGGTTCATTATGACAGTACTAGTTGGCAATAATCACTGGACAAGAACTGAGTGTTGAAAGCAGATAAAGGGATATACATGATAACCTTTCAACATCTGTATTGCCAACCATAGTGTCCAAAATGAGAGCGAGAGAAAGAGCGCATGCGAGAGAGAGGGCAGAGAGAGAGAGGTTCCTACCATTGATGCAGATTGGGGTGCGGGGTTGGGTGGGAAGAAAACTGGAAACATTGGTGCAGAAGTTTCACTGGTGGAGGGATGGGTGTTGGAACATTCTATGACTGAAACACAATCATGAACGACTATGTAATGCTCTATCTCACAGTGATTAAATTAAAAAAAATAAAAATTCACTGCTCTAGACTCTCAGGTGTTAAAGCAGGGTATGTGCCCTAGTCTGGAAAGAGAACTGTGATGATTTTCTCTGACATGATACTGCTTGAATAGGCTTTCATAATTATAGAAAAACATCAAGCTTCCCTTTTTTTCTCTGATGAAGTGAGTTCCATAAAATAACTTAAGACCATTCTTCTTAACCTCAGTTATCTTAGGGGTCAATTGGGTTCAATTTGCCTTAGAGGGAGATTGAGGATTGTGGAGTCTCAGATCACACTCATTCCCCATTAATTACTCTCTTTGCTCCATTTCTCTCAGGATCTTGGGGGAAAAAAATTCTACACAAATATAAGCATAGACAAGCCTCTTTTGTCCCCCAAACACTGAAAATGTATCTTTAGACAATGTATTTCTATCAATAATGATAAAAATGTCAAGGTAAATTGTACAAATAGATAAAATTGTTGACTATTTCTACCAGGTTAACTTGAATAGAATATACTTAGTAAGCTGAAGTGACTTTATATTTTAATGAAGTTGACTATATTTCTAAAGATTTATCATTAACCCTCTCATAGAACTTAATATGAAAGAGTTTTTAGTGTTTATTCTAAAAAGTATGAGCGTCTGTATTGCACTGCAAATTGCATGTCATTTATTTGCAATTTTAGACCATTTTCTACTTTTTGAGGAACAAAAAATTTCTAGATATAAAATATTGTTTCAAGCTTATAGATATGAGTTAGCAGTAAATACTAGTTTACTCACTAGTTTACTAGTGAAAAGCTAAATAACTAAAGAATTTTATTTCTGAGTCAAGTGTGGATTATTCAGGATTCTGTAAGGGGAGAAAATTGGTTTCTAGTGCTTGTATCATATAAAAAGCATGTATAATATGGGAAAATTATAATATCTAAACATACTTGTGATTATGTTCTAAGTATGTTATTCTGTTATGTAGTCATTAAAATTATATAGTCATTAAAGTCCTTAAAATTAAAATTAAATATAAACATTTAAAATGTAAAAACTCACTTTTAGATTTATATTGATGATATTTTATAAGTTTCAAATATGTGCATACAAACTTTTTTGTGGAGATAGGTGTGCATCCAATGCCTTTTTTTATATAAGAATTCACAGTTATGTATGGTTTATGTTTAGGTAAACTGAATAATTTGAAATTAATGTTTTTTTGTTTAATGTTTTGGTTTTTTTTTTGCTTTTTTGGGTCACACCCGGCAATGCACAGGGGTTATTCCTGGCTCTGCACTCAGGAATTACTCCTGGCGGTGCTCAGGGGACCATACGGGATGCTGGGAATCGAACTCAGGTCGGCCGCGTGCAAGGCAGATGCCCTACCTGCTGTGCTATTGCTCCAGCCCCTGAAATTAATGCATTCTTTTAGAAGCCTCTACTATATTGCATCGGGCACCTTCTAGTTACCACGTGAGGTTAGTATGAATCAGGAGGCTGAAAACTACTATCTTTTTTCATTAATGTATCAGTTTCTGACCAATCAATGAATGGTTATGTGTGCACATATGATCTACATAGATTATAATGTTTATTATGCTTGATCTTTATTAATGTAAGAAGCAAGGATCTAGACAGTGTAATTTAGTAAACATTCTAAATACTAAAGTTATTCACAAAATAAAACTTTGCCAGCAGGTTTACATTCAAAACACACAAAATCAACATTAAAAAAACTGATATTACATCACAGTTTACTTACAAGTTCCAAAGAAGTGCATTATTATAAATTAATGTCTTGAGGTTTAAAAATACCCTGAATAAAAAGCTCAGTACATCAAATTTTTAATAATAATTCTACCCACTTAAACTAAAAAGTGCATTCTTTCTAGTCTCAACAAGAGTGTCTAGATTGTGAGATTTAGAGTAGGTTGCATTATTAAACGTGGTACCTTCAAGTTCTAACTGTTAACAGCACACTCCCTTCCTTTAAAAAAAATTGTATAAAACTCTTTTTCCTAGATTAAAGAATTAAACAGAAGCCAGACAGCTGCATTGCTACAATTTATATAAGAGCAGATTTGGGTTAAAGAATTCCTAGAGCATTTTTCTTTTTCTTTATTTTTTTTACATAGCTACACATCAAAGATGCTAATGTCTGGGGAAAATAAAAAGATCATAAATTAATATTTCTACAGTTCTCTAAAAACACTTCTTCGGGTTCTGTGACCTAAATATGTGCTTTATGTGTACCATTTATGAAATTCGTTCCTGAATGTAATAATAAAATCTTAAGGCACTCAAGGCTCTTAAATTCAGTACTTGGTTCAAAGAAAATATTAGAGTTGATGGTGAGCTGTCATTAACCAATGGTAACAATTCTCTAATTGGATCCTCGCTGTAGATGTTTGAACTCTGTGGCATTATTGACTGAAATATTTAAGAAGCCAGTAAAACTCTTTGGAAAAGTAACTTTAAACAATCCCTCTGTATAATCCTGTGCCTTGTGTTTATATAGCTAAAAAAAGAGGGAACTGGGGCGGGGGGGATCGGAGGAAAAGAGAAAAACTTAACAGAACGATTGTCTTTACCTATGGGTTTCATTAGCTTAAGATGTGTAAGTGGCTTCTGATATTGATTATTTGAAAATAATTACCAGTACAATTTAAAGCTCGTATTTTTAAATGCTTCTCAAAGCAATTATAAAATAATTTTTAGAGTCAACCAAACAATTCTTTTTTGTTGAATACAAAGAAAAGTGGGAAAACTGGCTAGTTCACAAATTTTATCTGCATTCAAGATGCTCCTTTGAAATAGTGAATAAACTCTGATTCAGACTAGTTTTCACCCGTTTCTCCCTCTGCCGTCGATTGCAAAACCAAACCCTTACTACTTCTTTCTCAAGATTGAGTTCTTCAGCCATTCGCATGATCTCCTGAGAGGAAGGTTTATTCTGCTCTCCAAAGTGTCTCTCCAAGGCATCTTTGGCTGCAATGCTGGATGGGAGGGGCCATAGAGTGAGATTGTGTTGTCCATGTTTGGAGGGGAGATTCAGTTAGGTTGAATTCTCTATGTATTAATGTGAAAGATAACTTAATGACTTAAAAAACTTTCAAATCTTTAGAAAGTTTGGATGTGCTATTTGTTGAATATTTAGTAGTTGGTCTTAGACACGGTAATTGAAGAAATCACAGAAAATAAGGGAACACATTTCTATGTTTACCCCACTTCTGCCACAAGAGGGCACCAACTTCTTGAAAAAGAACAGGTCTAAATGTCCTTCAGAAATCACTAAGATTATTTAAATGAAAAGTTTAGTGGGCACCTAACCAAAGTGAAATCCTATATTTTAACATTTCCTCTGTAAGCTTTATGGAAATTACAAAAAGCTCACAGAGGAACTTTCTGGTTTGAAACACCAGGATGCCTTAGAAGTTTCTAAGAAATAGAAAGACATTCTTTTTGATTTCTAATAATAAATACCACATTGTCTGATGAAGACATGTGTAAAAGGAAACTTCTATAAAACCTCAATTTGTTTTTATCCAAAATATGTGAAACAGGTGTTTGATGAGAAAAATACACACTTTTATCAAATGGTAAAATGTCAGTTTTTCACATGTATTACAGTTATCTATTTAACATTAACAAATTGCTATGTTACACTTAGATTCAAATACAGATTACATATTTAGATTTTTTTCTCCCTCTGTTAACTTTAAACATTTCAAAAGAATACCTTATAGTTGTTCTCCGTTTCCTTTTCCTTTCATTTGTTCCCACTTTTTCACTGTATAAAGCTGTAATGGGAAATAGAAAGATAAGTACAAAACACTAAGTATAAAAAAAAAGATTAGATTTAGATTTCACACTTCTGAAATGACAATTCAAGCAAAAAACACTATAATTCTGTTTTAAAAGTTTGCAATAGTGTATATTCTAAGCCCTCATTTAAAAATAAGGAAAGAAATTAAAGTTAATACTGATATTGCATAGACAACTATCTCTTGATAATGTCCACTTTGGAGCAACCTTGCTCTACCCTGCCTTGGCATTAATACGAGTAGGAAACTCCATCACCTAAAATTGCTTATCTTGCTGTGTTTTAGGTTATTCACCTAGAAGACTAGTGTACGCAAAAAGAAAAATTGCATCGATACCTCATCTAGAAAGCTTTATCCACACAGTTTATATTCTTACTGTTTGACTTCTCAGTAAATTTATTTCGACATGTGCCATGTGCTTTTGCTTTTTTTTTTTTAAGTGTAATAACAAATCATTTTCTTTTAATCTCAGGGGGGAAAAATGCGGAGCAAGACTTCAAAGCTCTCTGTAGCATTAATCCTACCGATCAGAACCCATAGGTTTTAGATTAAGCATCACAAAGCCTTTAGAAATACATCTTTAGTACCTCCAACTTGCTCAGCTTCCTCCAACCATTTGGATAATATCGCTTTTAGTTTGCACGCATTTTTAAAGCTGAGTTGTAGATTCTCAAATCTGCAGATAGTTGTCTGACTGAATTCAGAGCCATGTACAGCCGCTAGGGCTTCCCCAACATTTGTTTGGGTGTATCCTGTGAATGGATAATAAAAAAAGCCAGTGCCAGCATTCCAGCATTCCTTGTTGGCATGTCATCCTACAAACTGATGTATGTTTGTCAACATCAAATACTAGATTTAAGCATAGAGATGTTAGAAATTTAGGGTTGATAGTTAAAGTTCAGTGTAGAATTGTCCAATACTTCCAAAATGTCTCTTTTGGTTAATAGATTATTTTTCTAGATGTCAAAAGAAGTTAAATACAAACAAATTGGATTGGGTCAAATTGGATGTTACATCACAACATTTTATGAGATTATTTAAATGTTTTTTCTCAATTTTTTAGATATCATGATATATGCTTAATAATATAAAATGGATATAAATACTTTAAATGAAATTAAGTGAAAAATGCAATGAAAAGTTCCAAGTAAAACTCAAAATTATGTTTATTTCTCGTCAAATACTTTTATTATAAGACTGACTGATCACACAACATTACATGCATACCTTGAGCACATTTATTACATCATTTTGTTGATGCTTCTATCTGCAGGCAAATGATTCTCATTGATTGTTCCAATCATTTTAAAGTACAAGTTGATGTAAACCATCAACATATAATTTGAACCATTACAATGCTGATGTTTATATTGCTCATTATATTTGAGCAATATAAAAAGAAAACCAAAAATAAATGTAAGAAAGAAGATGCCTGCTGCTATGTGTATTACACAATTGGTTAACTACAAATTCAGAGCCGAAGGCTATATGCCTGTGTGCATAAAATAGTTATATACTATGCTCATCAATCGATATCATTATAAAATTACCTGTGATTCATTTCATAAGTGCAGCAGTTAAACCACAATTTCTATCAATTCAGTTCCCCCCCTCATATTCTTTCATGAATTAAAATTGTTAATTGTTATAGTTATTTCATGTTATAAACACTTAGGTTGACAGCAAAGTCAATGAACAAAGTTCACTGAAAGGGAATTTGATTGTACTTGAAATGACTTTTTCATTCATTTTTGTTATAATTTAAAAAAATTTTAAACCAAACTACCATGAAGTTTGACTTCTCCAAGGTGTAAATACCCAAAAGAATTACCCTATATTTTCCCTACTATTTTCTAGAGACTGGAGCCATAGCACAGTGGGTAGGGTGTTTGCCATGCACGTGGCCAAAACGACCAACCCAGGTTTTATTCCTCCACTCCACTCAGAGAGCTCGGCAAGCTACAGAGAGTATCTCACCCACATGCAAAGCCTGGCAAGCTACCCGTGATGTATTTGATATGCCAAAGGAGACGTTACTGGGCCCACTTGAGCAAATCGATGGACAATGGGAGGACAGTGACAGTGACTATTCTCTAAATGTACCAGTTGTAGTTCAAACGCTGATGATAAACCATTAAAATGAATGGTCACACAAAGCATAGCCTGTCACCACAGAGCTCAGACTGTAAAGGGTGAGTGATAATAAAATAGCTGCTACTGGTAAGGGTGAAATATAAAACAACCTCTGTAGATACTGCTTTAACATGCATTAAAATTACAAATGCTAATGTTCTTTGATAAAGAAATTCTGCTTTTAGCACTTTCCTACACATAAGTGTTTAGGAATTAATGTGTAGGATAAATATAATATTTAGGAAGTGAGTTTCATGACATTTTTATAGTCATTTTTAATAGTGAGATGAGAAACAATTCTGTCAAGAGTGGGCCAATTAACTATAGTATGTTTGTAAAGCTAAATTTGGCAGTTCCACTAAAAATGCCCTCTAAAACTTAATACTGAAAAGTTTTCAACATAAATAGTTAAATAAAAATAAAACCACATGGATATAAAAAAAAATGTATGCATTTGCTTTGTATTGGCATAAAATGTCTCTGTAGGTATACAGAATATTGGAAGACATAGGATAGATATGACATAGGAAGGACAAGCACATATTTAACTTGTACTTTTTATGCCTTTGATACAAGAATGTATCATAAATAATTGGATTATTATGCACAAACATACAATTCAAATAAAATATGTAAGCAAGCACTTGTAAACTAATCCTCAGAAATAATTGTCATTAATTTAAAAAATATGTAATTAGTGAATTAAGAATTAGCAAGGAAATAAAGGTTTTGGTAGGATTTTGATATCTGTACAAACTTTCTAGCGAAACATACTGAAAATTGTTTTGACCTTTTAAGCAGAGTCTAAGAGACTAACAGACTGAACTGAACAAAGATTTGAAGTTATTTGCTCCTTGCTCTTAATGAGTGCATACCTAACTTAATTCTCCTCACTTTAAATTCATTGGCAAATTTTTCAAGTTCTCGGATTTCAGGAGAATCCATGTCGATTGGTTCTTCAACCAATTTACTTTTACGCCTGAGTTCCTGCTTGAAATCAGCAGCTGTGGGGTCCTCTGCCAGCAGGGGCTGGTGCATGGGAGGAAAGCCATGGCTCAAGGTATGATCAGGAAACTTATAAAGACATGGAGTCAGGCTACCTGTGAATAAAGACAGCAGAAATAAAGGGAAAGGCCTTTAAAAAACATACAGCATTTCTACACAAACAGAACCCATAAAGTGCCCAAATATCTGCACCAGCCAATCTCAGCGCTTAAAGGTTACTTGACTCTGGACTTCTGAATTTAAAATCAGCGTAATTTTGTAGGATTGTGATCATTTGTATTCCATCTTTTATATTCCAAAAGCAATGTAAAAAAGCTGAAAAACTGAAAACAATTAATATAGGCAGGACAAGACTTAGAAACGCAGATTTTCAGTAATTTTTCCAACTCTGACATGTTTTCCTAGGTATTGAAAGTGCAGCTCTAACAAGAATGTATTCTTTGATAACTATTTTTCTTCATTTGTTAGATAAATACAGTGTGATGTCTGTTACAACCAAAACACAGGATTAGTTGCTGTACTGAGCAGTTTTCTTATGGCCAAAGAATTGATTTTAAGTCTCTTATTGTTTTATCAGTAAACTAATTTCAATATAATAATAATGTCATAATATTTAACAGAGACAGTAAAATGATTTATGAGAAATAAAATACATTAATATGTTTAATAACTTCGTAGACTGAATGAACAAAAAAGAAACTTTAAAGATTCTATTAAGGGGCCCTATTGTATTAAAAAGTCATATACACATGATTTTTTTTTAAAATTGACTTTTCAAAGTTCATTTCTTTTTTTCCAGGAAATGAAGAAAGAGTCTACCTGAGTTTAGGAGAATATATGAGAGCATAGCATATAAACTATAGAAAATAATTTCCTATATGTTTTTTTCTTTTTTTTCTTTTTAATAAGTTTCTATTTTTGGTAGAAATTTCACTTCAATTTATATTAAGTGAAATATATGAGCATGCGTCTTCAATTTATCATTTTCTTATGAGTATAAATATTTAAAGTAAAAATAAATTACTAGAAAGTATATGCCATATTCATTCTTGGAAAGTTACAAAAATGACATCAAGAATTTATGTTGCCTTTAATTTCTCCTTAAGTATATTCACAAATCAAAAACATGAGTAATAATACATTTTGCTAGGATACATAAATCTTATATTAATATATCAATACATAATGAGAAATGAAGGGCGTAAGTCAGCAAACTGTTAGCATTATATTATTAAAATGGGAGTATGTAATTATAAAGTGCACTTCTCTCTGATAGACAGTAGTACTTTTCCAAAGCAAAATCAACTTCCAAGGGAAAGTTAAAATGAATAAAATAAGTTTGGCTTCTTTATAAATTAGTAAATATTTAAAAGAAACTATTACTGTCCAGAAAACTTCACGCTATTCTTACAATCCAAATTATCCCATTTTGCTTTATTTTCAAAAGTCAGCTTTCAACGCATTTTTTATTTCTACAAGTCAAAGTAAAAGAGAAGATATGTATATTAAAAAAAAACAAGTACTTTAATTTGGCATCAACTTTATATGTATCTAAAGATTTTTCTTCCATGTAGGCTTTCAGAGCTGTTTTTCATATGTACTTGAATAAATCTTTAATTCTTTCATCATTCAAAAAATATTGAGCATTGAGGGCCAGAGAGATAGTACAGGGAGAAGGAACTAGGCTGGCAGGTACTAGTTCAAATCCCTGGCACTGCATATGGTTGCCAGAACACTGCTGGAGTCACTCAGAAAACAGAGCCAGTAACAGCCTCCAGCACCATTGGGGGTGCATGTCCCCCAAATAAAATCAAACATTATTTAATGCGCTTAATGACAAATGACCCCCAAGAAAATGTAAAAGCTTAGAAAAATAATAGGCTTCTGTTTCTTTCTGAACATTTAGCACATTTTCTAAGACACTTTAAAGAACTTGCTTAACCTTTGATAAATTTTTATTTTTGATTTTAGGTTAGAAAATTGCAGTATATGTTTGATGTAGACTTGCCCTAAGCTTTGAATTTGTTCACAGTATTTACTATTATTTTCAATATTCTTGTAAATCAGTGTCTTTGGTGTCACTAATCTCTGATATTTTCTGAGCTTTGTCTCACATTTGTCATGTTCTTGTCTATCTATAAATATATGAGGTAGAAATAATTTCTATTTTTATATACAATTTTAAAATTTAGGAAATTTGAAATGATCATAACTTTCTCAGTCTCTACGAAAATAAAATTGAAATCCAAAGAACATTTCATTACCGCATCAAAAAAAATTAAAATAACAAATCCTTTTAGACAAAGACAAAGAATGTTAGAATTATTTATTAAAATATTAAGAATGTGTTATTCCTTTTTTGAAAAAAAATAAAATTATATGGTCTTAAGGGCTTGACGTGAAAAACAAAAGTGAAAACATGGATTGTGTAATTTTTTCATTTTTTGTTGTCTAAGTACCCCCAATTACCTGCAGAAACATAGCTTACCTGGAACTAAACTTCAACAGAAACTGGTAATAATGATCACAAACAAAACAAAACAAAATCCAAACAAACTGTTTTTTATCATTTGACTCTGCAGTTGAGGAAGATCAGGGAGGGAGTAACTGGTATATCTATATAATAAGAAACTTGAAACTTTTTGAATTCTGGAATTACTGAAAATGAACAAAAATAAAATATGTGGTGAGTCATTTGCAGCAGAAATCTCCTAAACTATTTTCAAAATGTGCTAATACAAATTTGTCTTCAGGTCGACATAAATAAATAGCTTGGATACACTTTCACATTTTATACAAGCCAAAGTATTATTTCACCGTACAGATGAACACATCAGAGCTTTCTGAATTGCTGTGTATTTCTGTGTGGCAGAGGTGGGTAAAGAACAGAGATAAATCTTAAAAGGCAGAGGTCTGGCTTGCTTTGCAGGGTGCTGACTCAATGTACCATGGCATGGGGCAAATTGCTCCTTTGCAGCATGTGGTTCTGCCAGATGCTAACTGACATCTCTGACGTTATGGTCTGGATGTCTTCAAAGAACTTGGGGGAAGCAGAGGCAATAGTGAAAAACACCGCCTTACTGAAGATAACACAGGAATTGACATCTAACAGCTCTATTTATTTAAATGATTTTTTGATGCATAACCTTGAGAAGAAAATCAGAAATTTGAATTCTATTCTTTTTTCTTTTGTGTATTGGTAAATCCTGTCCCTGCGCAGCTTAGATGTTCTGCCTGGTTTTGTAAATTTAGTCCATTTGGAATCTGGCCATATACATTTGTTTCCATATTGCCTCTGCCCCTCTCAGAGAGCCCGGCAAGCTAACCGAGAGTATCTTGCCCTCATGGCAAAGCCTGGCAAGCTACCCGTGAAGTATTCGATATGCCCAAAACAGTAACAACAAGTCTCACAATGGAGACTTTACTGGGTCTGCTTGAGCAAATTGATGAACAACGGGAGGGCAATGACAGTGACATATTGCCTATGGCTACTTTCTTGCTGTAGTGTCTGGATTGCATATTTGAGACAGACTAAGAAAAGTATTTCTAAAAACTTAGAAAAGGCCTGTTACTTCTTTACTGCTTTGGAAGGGAAAGGACTTCTAAGTTGATACAACTGGAGAAAATTAGGAGAAAATAAAATGTTAATTCCCAAGAAAAAAGAAAAAAAGAAGTGCAAGTGTCTGAAGTAGACCATTTTTCTCTACGTTAACTGTCAAACTGAAGTTGGTCACCCTTTCAGACACAGTGATCTTTTATCTATTTCCAACTAAAGAAAAAGAGAATTAATCTTTATCGTTAATTAATAAATATTACCTAGTTTTCTTTCCCTTTTTTTTCGAGTTAGCAAGTTATTTGACACAAAATTGTGGGGTTTTTCACCCCTGAAAGTAAGAAATTATGTGTTCTTCAAGAAATAAAGGATCTTCACATGATAAAGTTTTCTAACTAGCTATAGTTGAGTGGTATTATCTGATGCTAAAGACTGTTATTTGGTTTGCTTCAATTTGAAGTGCTCCCTTTATCTTCCAGTAGGATGGAGATTTTTGAAATTTCTTCCAGGTGTATCCAGTAGAAGTCAGGGGTGCAGGGACACTTGCAGCAAGTGGACCTGGTGGAAGGTTCACTTTGAGGGGCTCAGTGATGTTTAAAGGCCACACCTGACATTGTTTGCAGCGGTCTAAACAAACCTAGGGATGAAACCTCGAACTTTGCACATGTGTTTTGTCATGTGAACTTTCTCCCCGAACGCCTAAAAACTAATTTTTTAAACCAAAAATTCATGGCACAAACCTGCAGAATATATCATCCTTTACTCTGAGTGCAGAGTGGACAGTTCAAAGAGCTAATTTCCATACCTCCATGTATATCTATGAACTGGAAAGCAGAAATGATCTCAGATACCAAGAATCAATTCTGGGAGCATTTGCTGTCATTTTATGTGTGGATATGTGTGGATGTGTGTGCACACACATTTATTTAGAAGAGATTTTTAATATGATTTATAGTTCCATTTCTGTTACCTATACTGTATACTATTGAAGGAATGACAATAAGGAAGAAATTTATCTACAGGTTTATCTGAAAACATCAAAGAAGAAAATAAGTTTGAGTTGGTACAAATTTGCTGGAACTAAACTCTTTATAGGGCATGAAGACTGAAACAAATATTAAGTGACTTGAAAAAATTCCACAACTTGTTAGTGGTATTGCTAATTTATTGTTCCCAATTAGCTATTCTTCAAGTAAACCCAAAACTGGACTAAGAGGTACAATGATTCATGAAATTATTAAACTTCTCCCTACTGACACAAAATATCAAAACTAGTTCTTCTTTTTAGATGAGCCATTAATTTAATAAAATGAAATAGTGAAACTGACTATTAAATGATCAAGTTAAAACAAAAAATTTCATATTCTTTCAAAGACAGTTCTTTCTGTAATTTCACTTTCACATGAAGTGTATGACCATAAAAAACCTGTCTTTCTTTCTGGTGATAAAATGTTTCCATGGACTGTGTGAATATGGCTGATGTGATGAATGTCTTGAGATGTCTTCAAACATTCAAATAACATATATATATTTTTCTTGTGTACTTTATACATTTCTCTATTATTTCTAGGTTCCTGTGTTTTATAACTCCATTTGTATTGCCTCTCTGGGGCTGGAGACAGAAGAGTTCAGATGCCCTGATATTTAATCTGCCATTATAAAAATGTTACTATCACAGACTTTATCTCAAAATTGTAACATTCTAAAATATCACAGCACATGTCACAATAATATCCTGCTCAAAAATATATTCAAGTGTAATCTCTACGCTTACCCTGGTGAGTTTTTCTTCAAGTGACAAAACATAATTTTGTTTTAAGACTATTTTTGTGCTACCTTCAAATCCTAGATAACCATTTTGCTCTTAATATCACTAGCCCAGCGTTGAAATAATTTTAATGGCTTCTCCAGGAAATTCTTTTTAACCACGATGAAGAGAGTACGCTGAATGTATGCTCACGGAGGTGGTACTAGCACAACCTGAACTGACTGTGAAATTTCAATGTGAACTGAGACCTCTTTGTTCCAATCCTGAATACTGGGTGGATGTTAAAATTCCCGAGCCATCTGTAAAGTGATTTTATAGAAAAGGAAGTGATAACAAAATATATTTTAGAGTATTCTGTCTGTGACTGCTTTGATCTTTGTGCTAACTAACCTTAATTCATAGCTGCTTCTTGCTGAGTTAAGAAGGTACTCACAGGCAGGCACACAGGCACCCTAGGTTTGTGGGAATCTCTGAAAATGACCAAGACTTCTCCAAGAGAAAACAGCACAAGGACCATGCTCATGTTCTTTCCTGGGCTCTTAATCAAGAGTGGGAGAGGCCACAGAAAGCATTCTGCTTGCAACTCTGGTAGGGAAACACACATGATTTTACTTTTTTATAATGAAAGTAGTTCATCATGAACTAGGGCAGTTCTCATTAACCATGAATAAGCATATGAATCATAAATGGTCAGTTTCAAAGGGAAATAAAATTGTGCTTTTTAATTATTTCTTAATTATTAAAGAGAGCCATGAAGTAGCTCAGGTGACCACTAAAAATATCAGTCCCCAGCTTACCACAAACGTGTGGAGACTAGTTCATTCAGAATAGTGCCAAATAAAATGTAAGAGAAGCTAATTTGTCCTAGAACAATTCATATTTAAAAAAATATTTTTCATATTTTTAAAATATGAATTGTGCTATCTAGAAATCATTTTTTATCATATCATATTTTTAAAATATGAAATGTGCTATTTAGACCCTAAAATAAATAATGATTTACTCAAGCAGAAATATTGAGAATATATAAATTGACAAATTCTTCTTCTCTGGATTGTTTGGGGCTATACTCTGATTCAGGGGTAATTTTTGGCTCTGCACTCAGAAATTACTTCTGGCTGTGCTCAGGAGAGCATCTGGAATGCGGGGATTCAAGTTGAGTCAGGCAAATGCAAATCCTGTGCCCTACCCACTGTCCTATCTCTCCAGCCTCGGAAACTGATAAATTCTTTGTTCAACTATACTTTAAATTTATAAGCTTAAATCCATGTTACTGTAGTTCTTTGCCTTAACCTGGATAATAACAGAACATACATGACAGCTACATGTTGGGAAAAGAGTTGTCAAATATGTGATGCTTTATAGTTTCCCTCTCAATATCAGTCCCATTCTCATTTTGTTCCTATTTTTTTCTTCTGGAGGGGGAGGTGCATCAGGGGGTATTGTCAGACCTAGCAGTGCTCAGTGTTTAGTTCTAACTCTTTGCCCAGGGATCATTCCTGTCAGAACTCAGGACCATTTGTTATGCCAGATTGAAACTGTCTCTGTTTCTCTCTCACATACTCACATTGCTATCGTTATCAGTATTTATCTCTTCCTGTTGTAATTATAAATATAAAATAGTATTTTTAAGAAATACATTTCAGTAAAACTATATACTTCAGTGAAGCACTATAATCTGACTAAATCTTAAAAGAAAAAAAAACCTGACTCATTACTTTTGTGAGAGGATACCTTTGTGGGATCGTGGATGGGACTACCAGGCTGTGCTCAAGAGCATGGGACTGTCTACTCCTGGTTATTCTTGGTCAACAGGAGTGGAATTCCAGGGTGCCAGGACATGGAGTAGCTCATGGTCTGTGGTACAAGGGACCACATATCCTAAACCCTGTCCAGTCTACCTCCCACTCCATAAGGGAATTTTTTAAGTTGAGTTTCTTCTTCATTTAGAAATGTGCTATCTAGATCCTTACAGATATCTCATACTGTTCATAACAAAGCAATACAAAATAAATTATCCAGCATCTGCCTGTGGGGTAGACTTCTGTGGTGGTGGGAAAATTCACAGTGATTTTGGTGATGGGAAGGTGTAATGGTGGTGGGATTGGTGTTGAAATGTTGAATGTAGTCAACTACTGTGAACAACTTTATGAAAATTACACTGTAGCACTGTCCTCCTGTTGTTCATTGATTTGCTTGAGTGGGCACCAATAACGTCTCCATTGTGAGACTTGTTGTTACTGTGTTTGGCATATTGAATAAGTCATGGATAGCTTGCCAGGCTCTGCCATGAGGGTGGGATACCCTCAGTAGCTTGCTGGGCTCTCCGAGAGGGACAGAGGATTTGAATCTGGGTGCAAGGCAAACGCCCTACCCACTGTGCTGTCGCTCCAGCCCATTATTTTTATTATGAAAATAAATTAAAAAATTAAATATTTTCTCATAAAAAAAGTAGATAAAGTGCTTTCTTTGCATGTGCCTATCTTTAGTTCAGTTCTCCAGCACCACATACGGTTCCCAGAGTCCTGCCATGGGGATTCTCTGAGTGATCTCTGAGTACAAGGCCAGGAACAAGCCCTGAACAGTGATGTGTGTGACCTCAAAACCAAAAGAAAAAAATTAAAAAGTGCTTCCAAATGCCTCCATATGAGAAGTAACAAATAAATAGTTGGTCTTAATCTACCGATGTATTACTTACCCAAAGACAAATATGAGTATTTGCAATTAAATTTCACTGAAGACTGAGAGGCCACCCAGGGAGGAATTTCTCCTAAATAACTATTACCAAAGATCCGCAAATCACTGTCTTTCTATGAAGCAAAATCGTTTCTATTGCTTGATATTAACGTTGAAAGAGGTGAGGGGAGAGAAAGGGGAATACCTGCTCAAGAAAGAACAAGAAATTCTCCAGAGTTTAAAAAAAGAGAGAGATTTGCTCAAGGAAGAACTGGGGCTAAAAAGGGAGATTCAAAAACACTCTTAACCTTCAGTATCTCTTGAACCAAACGTCTTCAAGAAACACTATAATGAAAGCGTTTATAACTCTATGCTATCTATAGCTGATAGTCATAGTGAAGCACTATAATCTGACTAAGTCTTAAAAAAGCTGACTCATAAGTTTTGCGAGAGGATACCTTTGGGGGGTTTTGGATGGGACTACCAGACTGTGCCTTTTTTGAGCACTTGAAATGTGACTAATGCTCCTGAAAGATTGACCTTATTTTAGTTCACATACGATAGCAGAGTGGTAGGGCATTTGCCTTGAGCGCAGCCAGCCCGGCCAAGCCGTGTTCTATTTCTCCACCCCTCTCGGAGAGCCCGGCAAGCTACCGAGAGTATCTCGCCCACACGGCAGAGCCTGGCAAGGTACCCGTGACATATTCAATATGCCAGACACAGTAACAACAAGTCTCACAATGGAGATGTTACTGGGCCCGCTCCAGCAAATCGATGAACAACGGGAGGACATTTAAATGTTAATAACCGTATGAGGACCGGTGGCTACCAAATATTATGAATAGCATAAGCAAGTGATAATGGACAGTTTAACAGTAATGAATCAACTAAGAAGTCACAAAAATTGAACCCCAGTATTAAGAAGTATAGTGTTTAGACTGTGTAGAATAAGAAGAATAAATTATAAGCAATGCGATTTCTGAAGGCATCAAAGATTAGGGAACATCTGAAGAAATGATTGTTTTATTAGTAGTTTTCAAGGTTGAGATTCCCCCCGGCCCAAGATATTTATATAAGTCCCCAAACTCAGTATGATATACAGACAATTTTTCTTACCTGCCATCACTCCATAGGTTGATGGCTGGTTTCCATAATGACAGGAAGGAACAGAATAGTGAAGTCCCGTTGCTGTGTTTCCAAACGTTGTCACGGAGAAATACGTGTGCAAATATTTAGGAGTTTGGATCAAAGACAAAACAGACGGGACTGGTAAGAAAATGTATGAGGATTCAAGACACATTCATTTCATTTCAAAAACACACATTTAAATGATTCTTAAATTCTATGTCAATAATTTGATCTCATTTGGGGAAAGGTCTCTGGCAAGTAAGTTAAAACTAGGTTTCAAAATCTGCCTCAAGTAAGAGATTAAAGATTATAAAAATGAAAGATAGACTTCATTATTATCCTGCACTCTCTGAAGGGTGACTGACTATAGGTTCAATCCAATATAGACATCACAACAAACTAGAGGATCAGCCTCATAAAATTGAGAGTCTGGTACATAAAGTAGTATTTTTCTGCATGAAAAGATATAGATATTGACTCTCGAATAGTCCTTATTTTTGCTTATTCTAGCAAATTTAGAATTATAGATATAGATGTTGAAACTTTGAGGTTCAAGATTTTCTTAATCCATATAACTTATTCAATAATACTGATGATAAATTTTGTCAAAAAGAAATTAATTGATTTTGACTTGCTATTTATAAAGTTAGAGTCTCACATAGGAGCAGAATATTGTATGTGGCTATATGCTTTGAGGAAAAAGGGTGAATCTGGTGAGTCTGTGGTGTTGAATTTTTACCTAGGATTAAATTTAAGTTGTCATATCAACTAAAAATTGTAGGCTATTGGCAACAAAACTGTTAACCAATGTTTCCTCATTAATTTTATTTTCTCATCTTTCTTTAATTTAGATACAGTGGTGAATATTTTTATAAACATGGTATATTCATATCTTCTTAAAATATATATCGGGCTAGATATATAAAATTTAAGGTGCAGTCCTGTTAAAAGATTGATATAATCTAGTAATTAAAAACAACATTCCTTAAGAAAGTGAAATAATCATCAAAGTGCAGGTCAGTATTCATATCGTAAAGTGTATTCATAATTTAAATTTCATATTGATATGTAGGAAGAAATAAATTATTTTATAATTACATATAAAAACCTTATTATTCACTGCAAAAATAAACAAACATGAGTATTTAGTTACCATACAATCTTTAGATTATTACCAGTATTTTTATTCCTTACATTTTAAGTATGTATGAATATAATTCTATAAAAAATTATGTAACCAATATCACCCTAATTCAATATGTGTACACTGGTGAAGAATGGGTGTAGAAACATTCATATAACGAGAACCTAATTGCGAACAGCCTTGTAATTCTGTATCTTACTGTGATTCAATAAAAAATATTTTTTTATGATTTTTTATTAGTGAAACACCAACAATAAAAAATATTTTTTAAAAAATATGTATTTAGGTATTTTGACTGATTATGCAATTTTTACTTTCAAAGTTTAAAAACTTTTATTTATCTAATTTGGGAACTTGGATTAAGAGCTAATTTACTGTTATGTATTTATTTTTAATATCATTTCCAATTATATGCTTATTCCTATTTATAATTATTGATTTTGTTAAATAAATAGGGCTTGGGACCTAAGATTGCTATTGCTTCTATTATAAATTTTATTTATATTCTGGTTAAATACTGTTAATACAGATTGTAGATTAACCAAACAATGTATTATTCTTTTTAATCCCCAAAGTATACGTCTTTAAAATAAAATATATTTAGCGACATAGTAACTGTTTAAGTTTATTTGTTTTATTCCTTTTCAATTAAAATACCTTACCATATTTCTTAAATATGTGGTTTGAGTAACTTCCATTATTCTCATTGTAATGAAACTATGAGAATAACTGCTGTATTTTAAAAAATTAGTTTATTGGTTTTACCAAATCCAGAAACATAGTATATAGATTCTTTGAAATTAGTAGAAAAATACTGCCAACTTTTTATTAGGTTGGGAGCTATTGAGTTAGAATATAAATAAAGTCCAGAATCTTTAAGTCAGAATATAAATGCAGCAACTCAAATTTGCTTATAAATTCATAAAATTTAACTCATAATTGCTTTGTTTTAAAAACTGTATTGTTACTTACTGAAAGAAATTTACTCAATTCTAAGATGACCCGTTTAGAATTCAATTTTTAACACACTGCATCAAGAATTGGTACTTTAACAAAACATCTTTATTTAATTGTGTTTGATAGACTGTGTCAGAAAGTTAAATCTTAATTTTCACTGAAGAATGTTACATGGGAAAATATGCAAATTTTTAATTTAAAATTCAGCAAGAGTTTGAATGTCTTTAGGACTCAATCTTGTGAACATATAACTCAGTTCATTTTCCTAAATGAAATATTGCTCTAGTTGTGATTTCTGAGATTTAAACTAGGCTAAAATGTTAAGTTTATTAAAATATTTATTTTATTTTATTGAACTTTGTTTGTGGTCTTAGAAATTATTCAATGTAATGTGGCAATTTATGGATATGGTAGTCAATGAAAACCAACATCCAAATAAATTTTTAAGTTAAAGAATTAGCAGTAGCACCATTTTTAATTTTATTTTAATAATTGCAGAACCATGGTTTGAGATCAGAACTGCACAAATTCAAGGCATGAACACTACCACTGAGCCTCATAATTGTCCCTAGGAAATAACACTACCCAAATAGTAAATTCTTTTAAACTGTTCCATAAGTTTTTCTTTCTATAAAATTTCCACTTAACTGGTTTTGCATTAAAAATAAGCACTCTGTTTACATTCATAGAAAATTGATGTTTATAAAATCATCAATGGTTAAAATTACTGAACTTTCCAATACTTTTATGCATGTTGTCCTCTTTAACAATATTAATACTTAAATTAAAACATATTAAGCTGAAGGAGAAAAACAAAGAAGTGAAGAAATTCTAAACTAAAAGTCAAGCCTTTCTCCTGAAATGGTTAGGCCCAGCAGCAGGTAGACCGTTAATCGCATCAGTACCTGTAGACATCACATTATTGGCATGGTTGGAGACTGGTAGGCATTCAGCAGCGCTGTGATGCATTATCAGAGGCAGAGTTGCAGGAGACTCAGAATTCAGAGGTATAAAGGTATCAGCTGAAGTAAAAGGTTGGCAACTCATTCCCACAAGACAGTAGAAAAAGAAGAACTGCCCTCCTCAAATCAGAGTTTTATTATATTACCCCCTTAATGGGCTGTTTCAATCTCACTACCTGCATATATACATCAAGAAAGCTCTGAGGCACCAGGAGGGAGCGTGCTGGTATTTATACTGCTGGGAAAGCCCTTTATACATGTTAATCATCTTTTCCCAGGGGTATTGCTTTATCAATCTGACTATCTTCCTTCTGACCCAAACGTAATCTAGGCCCAAGAGAAAAGCTGTTTCTGGGGTGTAGATTGAGGGGAAGGAAGAAAACTGAAACTTTGAACGACTTCAGTACTTTGAAACTTCAGTAGTTCAGACATTTTAGAAAGGATTCCCTAACTTCTAAAAAGGACTTGTCTGAGAAATAATACTGCAATAAGTTGAATAAGGTATCTTTTTGCTAGTAACACTATAGAAAATTATTTATGTGAGATTTATATATATATAACTTCTCTTTAACTCAGCAAAATAATTAGAAACATATTACAAATTTGCAAAAAAAATACATGTGTAAGTGTAAATAGAAAGTTTAGTATATGCTAAATATGAGAATGAAAATATTGCCACCTACTGATGTATCCTCAACAACACAATTCTGAAAATCTATTTTAAAAATTATGTTATTAACACTATACTAAAATGAGAAATTGAAAATAAAAAAATTATACCAATCTGTAGAAATTATAAACCTGATAAAATTCAAGCATTTTCTCTGGAGTTCAATTCACTCATAAAGAATAAACTTAGTAAAATTTTTCTAGGCTTGAAGCACTATTAATAATTATGTCATGCAAATTTCAGAACATCTGTGTGTTATTTACAAAGTTATCCTTGCCAAAATTGATGGTACCAGGGTCTCTGTTCTTATCTGTTATCTGTTCTTATTTGTTAAGTCTGGCTGCAAACCCTCCGTGCAGCATATATTAAGTGATGATGAAAACAGCAATATGAAAATCTGACTGGAAAAATCTAAAACTTATAGTCATTATTTCCTCATGTAAATGAATGAATGCAGCACAATTCCTGGAACATAATAGGTAAATTTAATAAAAAGGAATGAAAGGAATGATTTGACAGGCATAGAGGCTAAGAAAAAGAAATGCCTCATTAGAAACTTTGAAATTTTGTGGAGGTGATATTTCAGATAACTTTAAACTAGTTTCTTTGTGTTAAATTTATCATTAATATTTATGAGAATACATTTTCCAAGACTGTAAACTTGAATAGTTTATTAGTAACAGGGTTATATTTTGTAGCAAAAGATGTTATAATATTGCCAAGTCATCAGATGTGACTTAAAAATATCTGTTATAAATATGACTTATTTTCTCATTGGAAATTCCTTTTGAAGCCAATTAACCTTTTTTGAGATAGATTACAAGTTATCAAAAGTATTTCATTTTTATAAAAATATCTGTATTTTCCTAGCGTTAATAAGAGTGGAGCGATAGCACAGCGGGTAGGGCGTTTGCCTTACAAGCGGCCAACATGGCCGACCCGAGTTCGATTCCTCCGCCCCTCTCGGAGAGCCCGGCAAGCTACCGAGAGTACTCGATATGCCAGACACAGTAACAACAAAGTCTCCAATGGAGACGTTACTGGGCCCGCTCGAGCAAATCGACGATCAACGGGAGGGCCTTTACCTTTAACTTTATCTGTATTTTCAGACATCACATATACAAAAAGTGATTTTCAATGTGTTGATAGAGAATTTGCTAAGATAATTAAATAAAACGAATTTAATGAGTACTGAATATTTATTTTGTTTGGAAGCCACATCCAGTTATGCTCAGGGCTTATTCCTGGCTTGGGGGACCACATGCGGTGCTGGGGATTGAACCCAGGTAAGATGTGTGCAAAGAAATGCCTTACCCGCTGTACTAGCACTATGACCTCATAGATACCTTAAACATTAAGCTAAATGATAGAGTATTACACTTGAAAATTGCCCTAAATTTTTTCCTATTGTTAAAGTCACTGGCATATATTGTAAACTAAACCAAATGATAGGTAATGGAGAGGTACAAAAAACCTGTCAGACAAAAAAAAAAATTTCCGATCAGTGTGCCATTCTATCTAAGTCATTACAATTTCAATCTTAAATTTATACTTTTCTTAATAATGGTTTAAAATATTGAAGTATTCGTGATGTGAAATCACAATAGGATGTTAATACAAGAAAGTTTTATGAATTTTATTTTGCTTTTTATAAACAGTTATGTACCACTTAAACATTGTCGATATTTTCATTGCTTCTGCCTCTTAACTTTTTAAAAATACAGTTAACAATGTCATTAATAGCCCATAGGATTATTTTGAGTATCTTAGGACAGATATTAGAAGTGGTGTTACTGAATTTGTCTTATGAAATGGTTTAAATGCTTGTAAATATTCCCAAATGGCTTTTTTTAAAAAACGCCATTGTTTAGAACATGTTAGGTCCACAGCAGAACTGAGAGGAATGTCCCCACATAGTCCTGCCCGGGGCCATGCAGTCCCCCTCACTGACAATATCCTGTGTCAGAAAGGTCCTACACTCATGTATTGTTGCAATAGAAATATGAGAACTGAAGAAAGTGTTCATTTGAGAATTGGGATCATGCCCTGGGTCCACAACCAAACGGTAATCCCTCTGTCCTATCCCTATCAGGGGTAGGATAGATGAACTGTTTTAAAGATTGAGCAAGAGATTGGCCTAAAATTAAGCATTTATCTGAAAATTTAGGATTAGTTGACAAGTCTTCAAACAGAAAGTTGTAATGTTAACTGCTTTTGTTACAATCAGAAAAGAGTACTTTCCTGCTTTTTCCTTAACTCTTGATAGGGATAAATTGAGTATTGGTTGTTTTTCATCATCAACGATATAAATTAGTGAGTAGATATTCTTTTATAGTCCCCTCTACTGAGCTGAGTCAGACTGCCTGCTTTTACTTTGAAGTCTCATTATGACAGTTACAGTCTGACTCAAAATAGGTTCTGTGACATCATTATTATCCCAAGCCCACATTTTCTATTAGAAATACTCTTATATAATTCTATTGTTTTTGACTTATATATGACTTAGTATCATACAAAGAAGTTTCACTGTTTTGAAATCCTTTGTGTATTACCCACTAGAATTTTCCTTCTTCTCAGCCCTGGTGTTACAGATCATACTTGGCCCGACAGTTTTGCTCCTCCTGTAGTTGGAATCACGGTCACGGTTCTCCTGTAGTTCATCGATTTGCTCGAGCGGGCCCAGTAACGTCTCCATCATGAGACTTGTTGTTACTGTATTTAGCATATTGAATACATCACGGGGAACTTGTCAGGCTCTGCCGTGTGGATGAGATACTCTCAGTAGCTTGCCAGGTTCTCCGAGGGGGCGGAGGAATCGAACTCGAGTCAGCCATGTTGGCTGCGTGCAAGGCAAACGCCCTACCAGCTGTGCTATCGCTCCAGCCCATAGTTGGAATAACACTATGTAATTTTTCAGGTTATCTCTTCCCTTTATTAACGTTTTGTTTGCGGCTTTTGATGGCTTGATAGCGCATATCTTTTTAGTTTTGAATGATCAGTTTTCTGGATGTACCCAAGTTTATTTATCTATTCAACTGCTGAAGGGCATTTTGCTATGTCCAAGTATTGGCGATTATAAACAAACTTACTCGAAACATCTTTGTGCAAGTCTGTGTGCAGCTACCTTTACAGTATTGTTGTTGTTATTATAGTTGTTTTGGGTTCTCCTGTCTGGGCTAAGATTACTTCTGGTTCTATGGTCAGGGATCACTCCTGGGGGGTTTGGAGGAGCATATGAGTTGCCAGGGATTGAACCTGAGTGCTGCATGAACAGATATTTTTTTAAACTCCTTTCATGAAATACTAAGGAAAATGATTGTTGGATCTTATGGCAAGAGTATGTTTAATTCTGTGAGAAATCAAAAGGTTTCTCATAAATTTTGAAAGATAGCCAGAATATCAAAGTGGCTGGATTATTTTGAATGCTCATTTGCTTGAAGAAGACTTTTTGTTACTCCATTTTCTTACCACTGCTTAGAGCTGTTAGTACATTAGATTTTAGCCATATTAGTAGGAGTTCAGTGGCATTTTATTTTCATTTGTTCTTCCGTGATGTCATATGATGTCAGGTATCTTTTTAAACACTTATTTGCTATCTTTATAATGTTCTCTCTTTTAGTGGCATGCCTGTTCAAAGAGTTTTCTCATTTTAAACTCATTAATTTTCTTCTGAGTAAAGTGTTAAGAGTTTATTTTGAGTAACAATGATCAGTTTTGCCTTTAAAAAATGTTTTTCAGAGTCTCTGACTTGTTTCCCACATAACTTTTGCAAGTATTTCTTTCTTTTATGCTTTAGTTTTAAACATAAGGAAAAGGACAGGAGAGAGAGTATGGACTAAGATGTTCCCACCTTTCATGGAACTGACCCTGATCCATAGCGTGTCCATAGCAACCTTCAGATCTCCAAACGTTGCTGAAGCAACCCTGAGCACAGAGCCACCGTGGCACTGCCAGGTGTCAACCCTTTTCCCTGTTGAAAAAACTATTAACAGGAACAAGCTGACAGAAGTAACTTTTTTATTAAGAAACATCGAAATTTCTTGGAAACATAGAATTAAAAAGTTTCACTGTTGAAAGAGACAAAAGAAAATGCCAAGTGTTGTCATTTCTTTCTGAGACTCCTATCTCCTCTTTCTCACTCTCCATAAATAAAATTTTAAAAATACCTTCCTTGTTCTTCATCTCTGGTCACCACACAGCTAATACTAATACTTCTAGGAGATAAAAACATGACTTAGCACCCAATGTTAGTTGTATAAAAATATACTCTGTGTATTTGTATGAAATAAACTTTTCGATTGGCTATGATTTTTGGTATTACAGAAAAAATAAAGTTGCTGGTGCCCACAGTTGTGAAAGGATCCTTTAGCAGTGGAAGCACAAAGGCATTTGCAGACAAGGAAGAATAGATATAGATTATTATCTGAGGAGACATCCTTAAAATGTCACTGCTGCTGTTCTTTGTAAAATAGCACTAGAGTAGAACCTATATCCATTCATCTTCCATTCTCAATGTCTTTGATCAAATCTAAATGATTTGGTTTTTATAGTCTTTTAAAACTGCAGCATTCATTTTAGTTGTGTTTGTACTTTGGCTATACTATTTTAAATATTTATATAAAATATTTAGATCTATTGTTTACTATTTAATAGGTACTATATTTTCTTTCATTTAAAATCCTGGTTTTATTAACAGTTTGTTTGCATATTTAAAATATATATGAAAATTAATATGAATTATTTTGAATTATTTTTTATCACTTATAGTTAAAATTTTTCTAATTTCTTACCAGGAAATTATACTTTTATATTTCAATTATAAATACGCGACATCTTATTATGATATCTTATTATCTCATTCCTACTTTGGACAAACTGGCAGGCTACCGAATGTAACCTGCCCACACGGCAGAGTCTGGCAAACTCCCCGTGGTGTACCCAATATGCCAAATACCAGTAACAATGATGGGTCTCATTCTCCTAAAGAGCCTTGAATATAGCACTTTCTTAAAAATCTCATGGTTAGGGTGAAGGAGATGTTACTGGGGCCTGCTCGAGGTAATCGACGAATAACAGAATGGTCGTCATTCGTGATTTCAATATATACATTTATCACTTAATCACTTAATCATTTATCACTTAATTTATTAATCACTTAATAAATTATGCATGTGTTAATTATATTTATTTCATTTATTTTCTAATGACTATGTTTTAAGTGTAATTCTTCTTATTCAGAGGCTTTGCTTTTGTGTCTGTTACTCTGGAGTCTTGAAAATTCCTTTTAATAGCTAAGTGACCATATCATTGATTATTATTTTCATTGGTAATTTATTATTGCTTAAAATTATAGAACAGTTTAAAATCATAAGTAGGAAGGAAACTCCACTTCAAATTAAAATAATGAAAGAAAATAAAGTAGAAACTTTATTATATTTATATATAATATAATATATATTAATAAATATAAAGTATATTTGTTAGTCTCATTAAAATTAAAGGAAGGACTCTTTATTGTAAGTCCACTTCTTGGATTTTAACAGAGTATGAATTTGATAAAATATATTCCCAGGAAAATGTTATTAAAAGTAATATTAATAACAAGAACCTTATCTCAGTAGCAGTGTGCATAAGTCACATGTATGAAGCAGAAAAAAGTAGAAGTAATGAGAGAGAAAGAAAGAAAAATGTGTTTTCAAACTGAAAAACTAAAAGTTTTTTCTTTAGCATGTCTATTTTTTAATCTTTCTGTGTTTTAGCATAAACTGAGAAGTATACTATAACAGTTCAGCACTGTAGATTGATTCTAAAGCTAAATGTTTGGCTTGAAACAGTTTAATATCTATGTAATTTATACTTTAATATCTATGTAATTATTAGCAAATAATTCACTTTTCAGTGTATTAGTTTACCTTCTATGTAGATTTCATGCTAATACTCATTTAGTTTGGATCAATGATTTGCATGTATTAGATTCACAATAAGTGATAAATTATTTATAAGTGATTTATTAAATAATAAATGTTCTAAGTCTATGTGCTTTATTTAGTATGGTGTTTTATTTTGGGCTGGAGCGATAGCACAGCGGGTAGGGCGTTCGCCTTACAAGCGGCCAACATGGCCGACCCGAGTTCGATTCCTCCGCCCCTCTCGGAGAGCCCGGCAAGCTACCGAGAGTATTCGATATGCCAGACACAGTAACAACAAAGTCTCCAATGGAGACGTTACTGGGCCCGCTCGAGCAAATCGACGATCAACGGGAGGGCCTTTACCTTTTATTTTAATTTATTTAGTGAGGTGAAGAGTACCACTTTTCATATTGGTAAATGTGGGAGAAAGGTTAAAGACTTAACAAAAAACACAGAAATCAGCAAATGTGGTATAGGAATCTAACCCATTTAAGACTTGAACATGATACACAAAATTTCCCACTGCTACATAAGGAAAATTAATTTTGACATTATGAGCTGTCAACTTTAGTTCTGTAAAGCTCTACATAGGTAGATTTTTGTTTGCCAGGTGACTTCAGGGAGAAAACACAAATGGAAAAAGCAAACCTTCTAAAAGATGTCTTCTCATCATGTGACAATCTGGATCTCTATATCACCTTTATTTGTATTTAGATATATTGCATTAATACCATATACATTGCTTTCTGTGTGACAATGAACTGGCATTATTGAATAACTTATCCGTATTCAATTATATTAGTAATCATTCACCACCAAGTTGCAGTTCAAGTCACTTTCTACTGCTTAGAACTATGGGATTGTATATGTTAATATAGATAATCATGTTACTATATACATATATGCATATGATTAAGAAGAATGGGGATTCCACGGGGATAAGAATGTAAATCTAAATTAACTTATTCAGTCTAGGTAGCAATAAAATGTGGTACTCCCGGAACTCATAATTATGAAAAGATGATAAGTTTTATTCAAAGTAGTTTTTTCAAGAAAAGATTATACAGCCATATGGTTTGAAGAGGATCTCTGTCATAAGTAGGAGCAGGCATTTTTTAAAAGCTCACATCAGTGATGCAAGTCATATTTGACTTCTGATTAATCATGAAAGTAGCAATTAATGGTCACATTATTCAGTTCATTTGTGCTTAAATTCTTTTACATTCAGAAATCAAGATTATTTATTGCTCAAGGAAGAGGATGAATGTATTCTTAATGCTGTCTAAAGGGTAAACTGGAAACTTAGAAGAAATAAATGTCAATGTGAGACATTGACTGAGGAATGATGCTTACCCATAAGGACCATCTCCTTGTTGTACTGCAGTTCCTGGAAGATTTATCATTTACTCACTCATTTTAATAGGGCAAGTCTTGTCTAAAAACTGAACCTCTTCAGTTAATTTAGTTGCAAATGAACATTTCAATTAATTTAGATGAAAAAACTCTTCGCTCCAAATTTTATTAGAATATATGAGTGCCTGAGTATATTTTGGAGAACATAACTCCTTCACAAGAGATGTCCAATGTTTAAATCTGAATTAAAGTTATATTTTATTATTTTCATGAAGGAAAAGAGTAGTTTCTTTGTCATCTTATTGGATGACATAAGGATATCATGTGGTGTACCAAGAAAGTAATACAGAACATGGTACATTAATTGATATCACGCTGAGTGAGCCTGACTTCTTTTTTTCTTTTAGGTATCTCTAAAGATGAAAGAAGCACAATACTTTCCTTAGTTACTGCAATGAGATTATTTAATTATAATCATCTGTCTGTAGCTTAGTCCTGACACAAGATAATCTAACATAGGGGTTGAAGAAGGGAGACGAGGTAAACCAGAGTGCAGAGTGGGAGAAAGGAAGGTGTTTAATTTCCTTTGATAGAGATCAAAGGTTATGTTTGATTGTCAAGGCTGCCTGTTCTTTATGAAGGGAGTCAGAATGCATCAGTTAAAAATATGTTATGTGTGTATAATTTCCGATATTTGGTTAAACAACTTATAAAAGTAAGAATTTTGTTACAGATCACAAGACTTTCAAAATACAGACACATTGTGGGCTACTTGAAGAATACCTACCTCCAAATATTTTCTATGCCAATCATTTCCTCTCCCTTGGTTTTTGCTACCATATTTGAAAATATAATTCATAGTACATTCATATTTCCTGCTTACTATGCGGGAATGTTCTGAACAGATTATGTGCTTAAAAATATCTGTGCAATTATTTGTAGAAAGGAAAATCATCAAAACCTTTCAAATATCTATATATTCTAAATGATACGTGATTAAATTTTTCCAAGTAATGATTCAAGTGGGAAAAAAACTGAGTGATTTGATGAATATGGGAGAACTAAATTAAGCCTAACTAAATAATACTAGTGACTAATGAATATTAATTTAAGAATTTTACTGGTTTATCTTGGCATGCATGCTTACTGTCCAATTATTAGAAAAGAACGTTTAAAAAATAGTTAGACGTTTCTAATTCAAATTATGATTCAATTATCATTTATTAAGAGTCTAATGTATGAATCATTTTTGACAAAGTACTCTGAAATGTTATGTAGTTTTTTAGTAAATATAGTTTTAATGTTCTTCAAAATACTTTATGTATTCTCTGTTCTACTTTATGTATTCTCTGTTCAAAATATTCTTTTCTATAATTTTGCAACATTTTTAGATATATAGAATGTTCAATATAATTTTTATTTACATCTCTTTGTTAAAATACCTTTTTACATTATTGAGATGCTAGCAAAGAAATATATAAAAAATTATTATACTTTGCAAATCTCTCTCTACATGTATTTTTATTAAGAACTAGAATTCTTTGACTGTAGCAATTAAACAAATATGAGAAATAAATCCGAGCTTAATTATGTGTCTTTATTAAATAACTTGAATGCAGATGTTTTCCAGGGAAAGGTGAGAACAAAGTAATATAATTTATAGGAGAAAATTTCTAATGCCCCGAACAATTAGCAATATATGTGTGTATTTATGTACATATATAATTAGTCGTCTACATTTCAGTTTTCTGAACAAAAGCGTATGTAATTTTATTACTCTTGGCAGGATCCTGGAGATTTAGTTAAGAAAAATTGAAGGATTCAATAAAGGATAAATAAAATTAGAATTTCTTTCACTGAGACACCTGCCTTGCACCAGATTCATCTGCAAATGAAAACCACTCTATTGTTCATTAAAGAAAAAAGACTATCTCTGAGGATAAAGTGATCCTTCCCACGGTTCTCGAAGAACACATAAGGTGTAAACAAAGTGTTTTGGACAGGATTCTTTGAAAACAGCATAAATTCTGAATATTGACATATGATAATAAGTTTAAGTAAAATAGCAAAAGAACTTAGAAATGTTTATGACTTTAAAACTAAACACATAAACTAATCTTTAAAAAAGTGTTTTACTTATTGTTACTTTTTAGATCTGTGAGTAAATGAAAATTGAAAGTGAGTTTTAATGAAATCATCTACTAATGTGGAATTAGACCAGAATTACTGAATTACTCCATTAAATGAAATAAGTTCACAAAACTAACATATAATAACCTTAATATATATTTCTCATAAAAATTGAGTTAGTGATTCAGAACTCATGACAAGTTACAGACTCAAATATTGACAATATTTGAAAACTATAAAAAATGCAAGAAAAAATTTTCCAAACACATATTCCTTTAAGAAATACATGAATTGATTAGTTGGCATGCATTGAGATTAACATGCTTCTTACTCTTTTCCTTCAATTCTATGTATTTCCAAGAGATTAAATTGATTGGAGAGGTAGAGAAACAGACAAAGAAGTAAAAAGAAGTGGGGGTTAGTGTATGGGACAAGGAAAAACCAGAGAAGATATATCATGTGTTTAAAAACTCTTTGAGAATCTGGCATACTAGTATGTAAAGCAAACCATAGGATAGAAAAAGCAGAAAATGCTGGTCCTATTTCACATGTGACAGATATATAACAAAAATATATCACATTATACATCTGAATTGACTTAATAGTAAGCATACATACAATATTTATTATAAATAATTTTATATTCTTTTTTTCTAAGCATTCATTTACTTGAACTTGTATCCATAATCTGGATGGAAAATTAATGGATATGTGAAGTTGAAAATAGTAGAACCACTTCCTAGAATTAGGCAATTTCATAGCTTTGTAAACTAACTACAGAATTTCAGTGTAAAAATGATTAGTAATGAGAACAAAAGTTCTTCAGAGTTCATGGGCTTAGTAATATTTTAATTGCTTCTTTTATATTGAAGAACAAAGTACAAATCATAACAATATTGAGAAATGATGACCTAATAGAGATTAACGTGAGAGCACCAGAAAATCCATTTCATTTTTATTCATACCTGAACTTTGGACACATAGTTCTGTTTAATGAATATTGGTGCAATGGGCAGAAAAACATCATCTGTTCAAACACAGTTGGTAGTTTAAGGTTTCAGTTTTCTATCAAACCTCTTGCAAGCCAAGTGATTTCATCAGCATATTACAATCAATGCCGGGCATTTTAAAAGGTCATTTTGAAACACAAAATAGAGAAAATGAAGATTAAACCAAACATATTATAATAGTTTTATTTTAACAAAATAATTTTTAAGTTTTCATATTTAAAACGTTTTTTCAAATCATACTCACATAATTTATAGAAGTACAAATAGCAGAAATTCACTTTTGGTAAAACTGTAGTAATAGAAGGAAAAGAAAGTGTTACCTAATTAACAGTCTTGTGACTCTTGATTTACCCTTATTTTTTAGATTATTTATCATTTGTTTACAATATTACAAGTTCATGGGTATACTTTAATCTTGCTGTATGTTTAATTGCTATGATAAATCACAATAATTTATGATTTATCACACAGTCGACCAAATTTTCACTGTCATCTCTAAATTGTTGGGAAAAGAGCTTTGATTCTTAGCATATCACAAATAAATAAGTAAAGTAAAGTAAAGGCCCTCCCGTTGATCATCGATTTGCTCGAGCAGGCCCAGTAACGTCTCCATTGGAGACTTTGTTGTTACTGTGTCTGGCATATCGAATACTCTCGGTAGCTTGCCGGGCTCTCCGAGTCACAAATAAATATAGATTATAAAGATTTCTGTTATTAAAATTTCATTTTATTTACTTACTTTTTAATTTATTTATTTATTTATTTATTTATTTTTGTTTGTGGGCCATACCTAGTGGTACCCAGGGATAAATCCTGGCTTGTGCTCAGGGATCACTCCTGGCAGAGCACTGAGTGCCGTACACAGTGCTGAGTATCCAACCTGGTTTGGCTGTGAGCAAGACAAGCACCTTACCTCCTGTACTATCACTCCTGCCCAAAAAATTATTGTAAAAGTAGAATTTAGAGGTTATTATCTATCTCCTGATAGAAATTTATTTAAAAAAATAGCTACATATATTATTTATAAAGAAATGTGTGCTTATCCATAAAGAAAGATGTAAAATTTACATAGAACTGCACTGTAGCACTGTTCTCCTGTTGTTGATCGATTTGCTCGAGCGGGCACCTGTAACATCTCCATTGTGAGACTTGTTGTTACTGTTTTTGGCATATTGAACACTCCATGGGTAGCTTGCCAGGCTCTGATGTGGGGGCAGGATACTATCGGGAACTTGCTGGGCTCTTTAAGAGGGACAGAAGAATCAAACCCAGGTTGGCCACTCTGTAAACTCCCCGGAGGTGGCCAGAGAGAGGCCCAACAGCTCGCTCGCTGCCCGCATTCGAGGTGGGGCTGGGACCGCTCACCCTGCCAGGGCGGCCCAGGACATAGGGCAGATGGTGGGGGAAGTGAGAACTAAGCAGTTGATTGATCAGTTACTGTTTATTCCATTCTCCCTATGCGCCTGCCCCACTCTCTGAGCCCCCATTGTAGTCTCACACTGTCCTCATTCTGGTCTCCTCCTGTCTGTCCTGCTCATCTCTCCACACTCCATCTCGCAGTCTGGACTCTCTCTACATGCCTGCTCCTGTATTCTTCTATATTCTTCTCCCTCTGACCTCCTTGTTAGTCTCTCCACACTCCATCATGCTTCCCTGCTTCTCCCTCATCTCTCTCCAGTTCTCCTGTCCTCCAACCCTTGCCCTCTGGGCCCATGCTACACACCCAGTCTGGTAGCAAAATCAACATAAGAAAGCCCTTCCTGAGGGCCCACTAGGTTCAAAGGAAACACCACCTGGGGTATTCTAAAGCCCTTCCTGACTGCCCAAGGGCAAAATACCTCCTAAGGTGTTTTTCTCCTTTCCTCAGTCCAATAACTCTATCAACATCTTAATACTAGTTATTTTTTGTATGGACACAGTAAGAGATACATTGAGTCTTGTAGGGCAGCTCTCCTGGGAACATCTTGCCACAGACTCAGACTACAGAGCTCAGGCTAGATTAATCTTCCCTAACCCTAGCAGGGTTCAAATCTAGTTATTACTGTTTGGATCATGAGAGCATTTGTCCATGACCAAGCTCTTAACTTGTAGCTAAGCTTTATGGCACTTTGTCCAGGCCCATCTCGATGCCAGGGTAGCATATAGTTTACCACTTTCCCCGGTTCCATCCAGTCCTTTGTTGGGACTCTGCTTCTGGGGGTGCTAGGAAGTAAGGGCAGCTGAAGCTTAGGTCAAGAGAACATTACAAAAGCATAGCATATACTGTCTTCTTGTGTCCATACAAAAAGGACATTGCTCTGAATAAACTATGCAACGGACTTAGGGAGAAGAGAAAAACAATATTTACAAGTCAACAGAACACAAAGAAAGAAATTACAAATAAACACATAGAAATGGGAGCACTGTGATGGGACCAATCCAATAAACCTAAATTATCTAAGGCTATGCAGGAAGGACAAAACAATGTTATTCTACATCTCCCCCTCTTCTTTTTACAAAAACTCAAAATTTGAAACAGAGGAACAATTCCAAACACGAAACAGTCTGTTTAGTACAGTCTCTTGTACTAAGATTTCAGTCCAATCCTGGAATATTTACATAGGAAAGGAAATAAACACTTATCCCTGCAATACATACTAAAAGGTCTTTATATTAACATCATTATAATAATAATAACTTTAATAATTTTAGTACTGGAAAAATTACACATTAACTTTCTGTTACATAAATTGAAGGTAAAAGGTAAAGGTAAAGGCCCTCCCGTTGTTCGTCGATTTGCTCGAGCGGACCCAGTAATGTCTCCAATGGAGACTTTGTTGTTACTGTGTTTGGCATATCGAATACGTCACGGGGAGCTTGCCAGGCTCTGCTGTGCGGGTGAGATACTCTCGGTAGCTTGCTGGGATCTCCAAGAGGGGCGGAGGAATCGAACTCGGGTCGTCCATGTTGGCTGCGTGCAAGGCAAACGCCCTACCGCTGTGCTATGTAAAATATATGACTTTAAAAAATAATATAAAAGGAAGACAAAGTAAGAAAGAACAGAAGAGGAAAAAAGAGAGACAGAGAAGAAGCGAGAAAGAATGTGAGGAAGAAAAGAAGATAGAAAGACAGGAGGTAAAGGTGTTATTCCCAGGTAATACTAAAAAATGGCACATATGTTGGTGAATATGTATCAAATCTGGCTTTACTGGAATGAACAGTGAGTGTTCGGTTTTGAAATTATCAGAATTTTGTGTTCAGTGATCATGCATTTCATTTTTATGTGTACATGCAAATATGCATTTTTATGTGTACCTGCAAGAATGTGTGTATGTACAAGTGTTTTTGAGAGAAGTCGTACTACCCAAAGAAATATATTGAATAAAAAACAAAAAAAGATAAAGACATTGGAAAGGAAAAATTGAGAGTTATCAAAGATAAAGTCAAGTGATACAAGTGTAAATGTTAAAGGAAGATCAGAAACTGTAGAATGAAAAGTGTTTTTTTTTTTAATTTAAGAATTTTGGTGTAGGGGCTAGAGCAATAGTACAGAGAGTGGGGCATTTTCCTTGCACCTGCTGACTCATGTTCAATTCCCAGCATCCCATATGGTCCCTTGAGAACTGCCAGGAGTGATTCCTGAATGCAGATCCAGGAGTCAGCTCTGAGCATCACCGGGGTGTGACCCAAAAAGTAAAAAAAAAAAAAAAAAAAAAAAATTGGTGTAAAATAAGAAAATTGAATGGAAATTGGTGTGGATGGGCTGGAGCGATAGCACAGCAGTAGGGCATTTGCCTTACATGCAGCCAACATGGCCGACCCGAGTTCGATTCCTCCGCCCCTCTAGGAGAGCCCAGCAAGCTACCGAGAGTATCTCGCCTGCACAGCAGAGCCTGGAGAGCTCCCCGTGATGTATTCGATATGCCAAACACAGTAACAACAAAGTCTCCAATGGAGACGTTACTGGGCCCACTCGAGCAAATCGATGAACAACGGGAGGGCCTTTACCTTTACCTTTAGGGATATTCAAGTAAAGCAAATCTCAGCAAGACAGTCCTGTTAGGCTATACCATATTTCACTTATCTCTCTTGTCTTTCTTTTAGAAATCATGGTCTGTGAGACACTTTCTGGCTACACTCAAGAAGGTATATAAGATATTAGGAACTGAACATGCACATGAAAAAAATAGGTTCTCTCACAAACAATAGCCAGAAAATTATGCTTCTGAGTGTTTATTCTAAAAGACCTACCTCTCTCACCTCTTTAAAGTAGAGTTGGTAAGAAAAAAAAATTAGAGGCTGGTGCAATAGTACAGAGGGTAGGGCATTTGCCTTGCACGCGGCCAACCGAGGTTCAATTCCCGGCATCCCATATTGTTCCCTGAGCACTGCCAGGAATAATTCCTGAATGCAAAGCCAGGAGGTAATCCCTGTGCATTGCTGGGTGTGACCCAAACCCCCCCCAAAAAAACAAAAAAAGGTGAGTCAAATCTTGATACATTCTTTGTACAATAGCATGAAGCTAACAAAGACTTCTTCTCAACAGCTCTGCATTATGAAACACAATTGTATACTCACAAATTCAGTAGTTCAAGCAATATTAAAAGGTAAAGGTAAAGGCCCTCCCGTTGATCGTCGATTTGCTCGAGCGGGCCCAGTAACGTCTCCATTGGAGACTTTGTTGTTACTGTGTCTGGCATATCGAATACTCTCGGTAGCTTGCCGGGCTCTCCGAGAGGGGCGGAGGAATCAAACTCGGGTCGGCCATGTTGGCCGCTTGTAAGGCGAATGCCCTACCGTTGTGCTATCGCTCCAGCCCTTAATTTTATACTTGTTTTTTTGGTTTTGCTTTTGCTATGCTTTTTTGGTCACATCCAGCAATGCACAGGGGTTACTCCTGCTCATGCACTCAGGAATTACTCCTAGTGGTGCTCGGGGGACCATATGGGATGCTGGGAATCAAACCCAGGTTGGCTGCATACAATGGAAACGTCCTACCTGCTGTGCCATAGCTCCAGCCCCTATACTTGCTTTTAAAACTCAAAGACTTAATCTCATAAGGCTGTTAAGAAATAAAAACAAATAATGGAACAAAATCCAGGAAAATCACATGAAAATATGTTATTGAAAATTCTCAACTCAGTTACTTTAAAATATTTTTACTATCATTTAAGTAACTTGGTAACAGAAGTGCTATTGTTTATGTTTTGATATTCAAAGTTAATACAGCTTCACTGCCACCGAAACATCCAAGACCCTCCACATGTCCTGTCCTTGTGTGACTTTAAATCACTACTTTTTTCTAATTCCCATTTACTTTTGCCTCATGGGGAAATGTCATTTTTTCAAAATATAAAGAAAAAAAAAAAAGGTTCAACACAAAATAGAAACTTGAAATGTAGAATAGGACAAATTCAAGAGGAAAAAAAAGGTAATAGAAAGGAAGAAACCAGATGTTGCCTAAGGTGAGATGGTCTCTTGTCACCTCCCCTCTGGGGAGTGACCCAAAAAATATAAAGTGATAGTATATAGCTTTCCACATATATACAGCCAGGCTGGTTCTATAAGAAAAGGTAAAGATGGGAAACTAGAAACTTAATGACCAAAGCCGGTCTATCTGTTGCCCTTTTCTGACATCCTCTTTTCAACCATGGGAAGGAATCAATCAATCAGGTCAAATGGGAGGGAACAATTCTCCATTGAACAGTGGAAGAGACCCCAGGCAGCAGTAGAAATAGCACAGAATGGAGCTTGGAGAGTGTTAATGGAGATAATACTGTCAATTGGAATTTGGACTTGGTAGATTCTGAAACACCCCCTCCTCTAGAACCTCCGTGAAAGGACATCCCTAGTTCTGCCCTTAGGGACACACTCAAGGTGGCTGACTTTGCTTTTCATTTTGGCTACCACTAGGACTTGGAATGGTGACCATGTAGGTTTCTACTCTGATTCCAGTAGGATCTGGTTGAGACCCAGTTCTTGGAGAATTGAAAACAGAAAGGAAATATTAATTGGACAGATTGGAGGAGGCACCAGAAGGAAATAAAGGATTTCCCAGAGTGGAAAGAGAGAACACATTCAACAAACGAGTATTTATTGAGCTCGTGTTATGTGACAGGCACTGTTAGAACTCCTCCTAAAAGAAATAGGGAGAAAACAAACAGGATGGAGGCAGGAAAAATAAAATCTGAGGGAAAGAATCAGGGTAGTTGAGAAAAAACTGAGAAAACTGAGAAGCCTGGGGACCTTGGGCTCTGCACTTAAGTCTCCTCTTCTGCCTCCTCACGGAAATTCTCCTGCTCTTCGGTGGGCACATCCTGGTATTGATGGTACTCTGAGACCAGGTCGTTCATACTGCTTTCAGTCTGGGTAAACTCCATCTCTTCCATGCCCTCACCTGTGTAGCAGTGGAGAAAGGCCTTCCAGCAGAACATGGAGAAGAGAGGTCTGAGCGCAGCAGCAGCAAGGTTCTGAGAGCTAAATTACTATTTTTAAACTGCACCCTTTATTATAGCTTTATTTTTAATTATAGTTTAGGTAATATAATTACAATTGTGTTAACCTTCATGGTTTTGATGAACAAAGTAACTGCACCTTCACCACTAGCAAAATGGCCCCAGACCTTTCGCCTATGTCCTTACATCATCTCTAAACACTCGTCAGCCACTTTCTCTCCTCCTCCCTCCCCCGACACTACTTGGTCATCTATTTTACCATCATAGGTTGAAGTTTCTGTTGAGTATTCTCTTGCTTTGTTTCTCTGTATATCACAGATGAGGGAGATCATCTAGTGTTTATTTTTCTCTCTTGACTATTTCACTTAACATGATGCTCTCTAGACACATTTAAGTTGAAGCAAATGCATTGTTTTCTTGTAGTTGTGTAACACTCCATTGTAGATATGTGTCACAGTTTCTTTATAAAATCATCTGCTACTGGAAATTTTGATTGTTTCCTTAACCCAGCTATTTTACTAAGTGCTTTAATGAACATTGTCTTTACACAACCCTTCAAATTACTGTTGCTATGTTTTTGTCAATCTAATGTGTGTGTGTGTATGTGTGTGTGTGTGTGCGTGGGCATGCGTGCACATTCGCTGAGGGATCGGGTGGGGAGTGGTTGGATTACACCCAAGGGTCTCCTAACTCTCACTTCCAGCAGAATTCTCAGAGGACCAACTATAGTGCTGGAAATTGAACAAGGCTCTGTCACATGAAGGCAGATTCCTTAATCACTGTGTTATATCTCTGGCCTCATAACCCATTTATTTTCAGGGACTTTATTCCTTGGAGTGCACTACATCTTCACCACAAATCTTCATTATTATATTTTTGCATGCTTCAGACACAGATGTTTTGGATGCAAAGCAATGTGTGTGGATGGGACTTCCTGAAACACCAGTAAATATCCTCTCTGGTATTCTTCACTTAGTCCATGGTGTTGTTTGCAGGTCTTCACCTTTTCAACCAACAAGCCCACTGTGTCTCACAGTTGGAAGTGTTTGATAGCTCACCTTGTCGTTTTCTGAGATCCTTAGCCCAGTGGATGCATAATCCAGAAAACCTTACTACAAAAATCAAAAAAGGATTGAAGGAAATGTAAAAATAAAAAGAAGATAGAAAATACAAGGAACAAACATATAAGAACATCTCCAGAAGTATACTACCCTAAATTATGAGGTCCGAATACAAACGTGAAAAATAACTGGTAACTGAATGAGATAAAGGACCTTTTAGAGTAGCACAAGTATGAAATTAAAGTAGGAGAGCTACAAAGAAGATTGGAGAAGGTGCAGAAAACAACTGGTCTTCAAAAACAGGGAAATATTTTACAGAATTTTAAAAATAAAAGACTCTTTAAAAGAAAATCCATTACCTTACTTTATACAAATAAAAAATCACAGGAAAAAAAATATCTATGCTATTGAAGGAGTTGAAGTCTTTTTTTTTTTTTTTTTGCTTTTTGGGTCACACCCGGTGATGCACAGGGGTTATGCCTGGCTTTCCACTCAGGAATTACTCCTGGTGGTACTCAGGGGACCATATGGGATGCTGGGAATTGAATCCAGGTCGGTCGGCCCAGTGCAAGGCAAACACCCTACCCGCTATACTACAGTTTCAGCCCCAAGGGGAGTTGTAATCTTTTCTAAAAAAATCACTATCATATAAAAGTCTTCAAATATCATTTTTTCTAGGCAGATGATTTTTCTAACTAAACATTTGAGATGGGTAACAGTCTTGTCTTTGTTCATCTCTCCCCTTGCCTCATATACTACTTTTGGAGAAGTTAGATCTTATCGTAAAAATTACAGTTGCTTTATTATTCTAATTACTGAAAGCATAACTTGGAGAAATAAAATTTACACCTCTTCAATTAATATTTATCACGAAAATCTGAAAGATTATATCTTAAAATGAAATGAATAATTTCATGGGCAGCTAAAAAAAATTAACCTTAACCCCAATGGCTGGAAGGAAATCACATTTCTAATGAAGACACAGAGTACTTTATAATGTCTGTGAAAGTACAACTAAATGGAACACATTAATTTAAAAACTGAAGGAATAAAAATGAATATGACAAAGAAAAACTTTTAAAATAATGTTGAATATTGTCTTTCACAACGACCTTACTATATACAATTTATTAAATTACACAATCCAGTTTTAGTAATTTCTGTGGAAGATATGAATCATACACCAAGAAATCAGTGCACAGTCTCCTGCCCCTGCGCCTGGCTGTCCTGGCCAGGGCCCCTTGGAGAGGGGCAGGTTGAGTTTCCCTCTCTTCCCCGACCAGGGCTCCAGCAGCCAAAGACCTCCAGAACCAGCCACCACCATGCTGAGACCACTCTCCGCACACATGAAGGTACCAGCAGAGGAACAAAGGCATGCAGATCCCGGGGCTGAGATCTCCAAGCCTACTCAGATAGGGACTGAGCATCCTCCACCCAGATCCTCCAAATTCCAGTAGGCGGGGGTCACACCCACCAACTGGCCCCCTGGCGCCGTGTAATCCGATCAACGGCCAAGACTCAGAGATTATAAAACTCAGCTATTATCTCATTCCTACTTTGGACAATCTGGCAGGCTACTGAATGTAACCTACCCACACAGCAGAGTCTGGCAAACTCCCCGTGGTATACCCAATATGCCAAATACCAGTAACAATGATGGGTCTCATTCTCCTAACTCTGAAAGAGCCTCGAATATGGCACTTTTTAAAAAATCTCAGAGCTAGAATGAAGGAGACATTACTGGGGCCTGCTCGAGGCAATCGACGAATAACAGGATGGTCGTGACCAAGAAATCAAGGGTTCAATCCCCAGCACCCCATGTTGTTTCCTGAGTTCCAGAAGGAGTGATCCCTGTGTGCAAAACTAGATGAAAGTCCTGAAACCAGCCAGTCCCCCCAAAACAAGACAAAACAAACAAAAAAGTTTACTATTCTTGATGTTCCTATGTATTCAGACGAACTGGAAGTTGTTGTTGTGGTGGTGTGTGTGTGTATGTATGTGTGTGTGTTAATCAAATCTACTTCTTTGAACTGGCAAATACCTATCATACATCTTTACTAAATCAATAATTACCTTTACTTAGTTGCATTTAACTATTTTTTTTTTTGGTAAATGCTGCTGCCTTTTAAAGTTAGCCAGTGAGCCCACTACAGTGTAGTGTAGTCACTGAGATTTGACACATGCTGTCAAGTATTGATTATGCCATATCTAATTTAAAATTTTAAGTGAATGGTATAGAGTGAATTCGTTTATGCAAGCTAGAACTATCATTTTAAAAGTTCCATACAAACAAAAGGTGCTGTTAGAAAACTGCCATGATGTTAAGTCACTGAAGGATGTTAAAGTTTTCTTCATGACATCTGCACTTGTTTGTTCATTGCAGCACTGTTTACAATAGTCAGAATTTGGAAAAAACCCGAGTACCCCAGAACAGATGACAGGTTAAAGAAACTTTGGTACATCTACACAATGGAGTACTATGTAGCTGTTAAAAAGATGAAGCCATGAAATTTACATACAAGTGTTTCTACATGGAAAGTATCATGCTAATTAAAATGAGTCAGAAAGAGAGGGATAGACATAGAAAGATTGCATTCATTTGGGAAACATAAAGTAATAAAATAGAAGACTAACACCTAAGCTAAGTACCAGGAGGTTCACTGAGCTAAGTACCAGGAGGTTCACTCCATGGTTTGGAGGCCAGCCACACATGCTAGGGGAAAAGGCAGCTCAGCTAGAGAAGGGACCACCAAATAACTGCCAGGGGTAATTCCTGAATGCAGAGACAGGAGTAACCCCTGTGCGCCAGGTGTGACCTCCCGCCAAAAAGCAAAATAAATAAATAAAGGGTGTTGGGAGGATCCTCCCAGGATGAGAGAACCATGCTGAAAGTAGACTATAGACCAAACATGATTGCCACTCAATGCCTCTTTTGCAAACCACAACACCCAAAAAGAGAGAGAGAACAAAAGGGTATTCCCTGCCACAGAGGCAGGGTGGGATAGGGGATGGGGGGTGGGAGGGATACTGGGATCCGTGGTGGCGGGATATGGGCACTGGTGGAGGGATGGGTATTTGATCATTGTATAATTGAAACCCAAGCACAAAAATTTGTAAGTCTACAAATGTACCTCATGGTGTTTCACTAATAAAAATTAAAAAAAAATTTTCTTCAGTCATACACCAGGACAAATCCTCAACAAAATATAATTATAAAAAAGTAGTCACTTTTTCTATCCTCATTCAAACAGACTCATGGCTAAGTATTTCCTGATAAAGCAACAAACAACACACTTTTTTTTAATTAAATGGGGACATTAGCAAAAACCCCTAGAAGTTTTTGAAATAGTTTGTTTTTTTGCTTAGTCAACAAAGACTTTAATGCTTACAGAAACTAAGGTTGGTGTTCAGGACCTTCATTGTTAAATCCAAATAATTGAAAATGGCTTGAAAGTGTTGATCTCAAACAAAAACTAGTAAGTTTTTCCACTGGAGCCATAGCACAGTGGTAGGGCGTTTGCCTTGCACGCAGCCAACATGGCCGACCCGAGTTCAATTCCTCCGCCCCTCTCGGAGAGCCCGGCAAGCTACCGAGAGTATCTCGTCCGCACAGCAGAGCCTGGCAAGCTCCCCGTGATGTATTCGATATGCCAAACACAGTAACAACAAAGTGTCCAATGGAGACATTACTGGGCCCGCTCAAGCAAATCGATGAACAACGGGAGGACCATGACCGTGAACTTTATCCACAAAATAGTGAGTTTATTAAGAACTCCCCCCACATAATTAAAAACTATAATCTGACAAACATATGAACACTTCCTTAGCACTAAGAACGAGTGCCTTTATTTCTTCTTGGAGGACTTGGCTGTTCTTCTGGAGCTCAGAAGCAGCACCCCGCAGAGATATCAAATGTGGCTCTGGGGGTTGCTGACTGCTCATGCGCAGTCTCTCTCTTCAAACCCATCATGTTTGACAAGATCGCTAAGTACTCATTTCCACATGGACATGCTATCGATGAGTACACACCATATTAATTCTCCTCTGAACATTCTATTTGAGAAACCTGGGATGTACAAAGAAATAAAGGAGGGGATGGAGCCATTGCATAGCGGGTAGGGTGTTTGCCTTGCACTCTACCGACCCAGTTCAATATTCCATCCCATATTGTTCCCCAAGCACTGGCAGAAGTAATTCCCGAGTGCAGAGCCAGGAGCAATTCCTGAGTGCAGAGCCAGGGGTAACCCCTGTGCATCTCCAGGTATGACTCAAAAAGAAAAAAAAAAAGGAAAAGAAAAGAAATAAAGGAAAAGTTTCAACAAACAAACAAAAAAATTAAGGTAAGTAAAACTGGGCATGAAGAACTGCAGATGCCCCAGAAAACGCTACTTTAGCAACAAAAAACAATCGCCAACATTTTAAATGAATTAAAAATTCAAAACAGATGCAACAACTTTATGCACTTCAAATTTTAACAGTGAACTGTGTAACTACTCGAAAAAAAACCTGGCCTTCAACCCACAAATTGCTTTCTTTCATTATATGGATGCTTGCTTTAAGTATGCCAGCAGATGGCACTACCATACACCTAGTGGAAAGAAAAAAAAATCCTAATAATCTATCTGGGACTATAAATTATTGTTGGGAAGATAAATGTTTTATAAACATTCAAGTCTTATAGTAAATTTAAATGATGAAAAATAAAAATCTTAATGTCTCAGTACTTTTATAATTATGTAGAAATGAATAAAGATAAAGGACACTTTTGTATTTACATTTACATTTATTTTTTCTTTGATCTCACAGGGGTTGCACATATGAGAAGCACCAGAACTGCTCATAAAATGTGTTTCTATGGCAAACAATGAAAGGAGACAGTTGTGCAAAGTTTGCCGGGTGACTGGACTAACCCTTAGGAGAGACTTAATTCGGCAATCCTCAAAAGCATTTATTTACTGGAAAAACTTACAGTCCTTGATGGAACAGCTTTGGGTTTAGAACTGTAGCTGAAAATGCTGGAGCTTCTGTTTTGCGTGCTAGAGTTAGGAGTGAGCCCAGCACTATCTCCTGAGCACTGAGACTGGAGGGACTGCGCACCACCAGGTAGTACTGCACTGTAGCACTGTCCTCCTGTTGTTCATCAATTTGCTTGAGTGGGCCCAGTAATGTCTCCATTGTGAGACTTGTTGTTACTGTGTTTGGCATATTGAATACGTCACGGGTAGCTTGCCAGGCTTTGCCGTGCAGGCAAGATACTCTCAGTAGCTTGCCGGGCTATCCAAGAGGGGCAGAGGAATTGAACCCGGGTCGGCCGAGTTGGCCACGTGCAAGGCAAATGCCCTACTGCTGTGCTATCACTCCAGCCCAGTTACATGGCAAACTATAAAATTAACACACAGAAATCCCTGTCATATCTATAAACAATGAAGCATAAGAGGAAAAAAAATCCCATTCACAAGTGTGCCCCTGTAACAAGTACCCGAAATCAGCTCAGTGAAGGAGGTTAAAAAGATAGGTAAATGATAAAAACCATAAGTCACTATTAATAGAAGACACAAAGAAATGAAAAGACATGCCCTTTTCACGAATTGGAAGATTAACATTAAAATGAATAATCCAAGACTGTAAATATTCAATGAAGATTTCATCCAAATACCCATGGAAATTTTAAGGAACAAAGACCAAAATGCTGCTAAAATTTATATGCAATAATAAAACTCCTAAAGAAATTCTGGGGGAAAATAATCAGAAGGGTAGGTGGAGTTCATGCCCAAATTCAATCAGCTAATCAGTGGCTGAATAAATGGCAGTACTCCTACATAAAATATATATATATATTACATATATATATATTTAAAAGGGAGGCTTTTCAACTTCAAATTATATTATAAAACTACAGTAGTGAAGACTACGTGATATTAAAATAAAGATAGACTCTCAGACAAACAGAATAGAGTTGAGAACCCACACAAAGCTCCTCTGGTATATGTATAGTTGGTTTTTGACAAAATATCTAGCAATATGAAGTAGAGCGAAGAAAGACTCTTCAACAAATGATGCGGGGAAAACTGGCTACCCCCCATGCAAAAAAGTGAACTTATATCCTTATCTCATACCATAAACAAGTTAGTTCAAAATGAGAGTTAGACAAAAATCCATAAATTATACTAAGGAAAAGATACAACTTTTCATGATACTGACTCTTTAGAGGCATTTTCAATGACAATACCATCAGCTAAGCAAACAGAAGCAAACTAAACAAATGAGATTACATCATGTTTAGAAATTTTTATACTTCAAAAGAAATAATGAGTGAAAATAAAGATACTCTATGGACTGGGATGACTGGGATGTGGAAAACAAAGAAAACCATCTGACTGTTAGATGGTTCAGTCTTTCTAATATAAAAGAAACTCTATGAAGGTTTCTTTAAAAATGAAGAATCAAGCTTTTATATGACTCAGCAATTCCACTTCCTGAAGTCTACCCCGCAGGCCTTCAAACACTATTTAAAATGCATTCCTATGCTCACTTTAGTGCAATTCACAACATCCAAGATATGGAAAGAACCCAAGTACCCAAGAACAAATGAGTGGATAGAATAACTGTGATTACATATACACAATAAACCACTATCAGCTTTAAGAAAAGATGGAATTGCCACTGGACCCCACGCCAGGCTGTTTCACTTGGGATGCCTCTCAGCCCCGGCAGCCAGAAGCCTCCAGAACTCAGCAGCTACCATGCTCATGGCCACTGTCCACATGCTCAGGCCAAGCCTCATCCATGAGTGAATCCCCAGAAAATCTAGGTATGCGGGACTTTGTGACTGAGAACTCTGGATTCAATGGGGCTGGAAACGGAGATCCTCCATCTGTATCCTCCAGTCTCAGGCAACTCAGCAGTCACGCCCATAAGCAACTTCTGGCTGGCGCCACATAATCATGTCATCAGCCACCACTCAGAGGCCAGTATCCAGAGTCACATGTCCTTCTCTCCCAGAAGGGAACATAGCATGCCACTTGCCATAACCATGCTGCCAGACCCTACGCAAGGCTGTTTCACCTGGGGCACCCTGGATTGGGGTGGGTGAGACCCCTCTCAGCCCCAAGGGACCCAGACCTGGCAGCCAGAAACCTCCAGAACTCAACCGCCTCCATGCTCACCGCCACTTTCCACATGCTCAGGCCAAACCTCACCCAAGAGTGAACCTATTCCTGGATTGCGCAGTCGGATTTGTGGTCACGCAACACTTCATACCACACACACACACACATACACACACACACATACACACACACCTGACCCACACTCCAAGACTATTGTACTATGTTTAATGGGGTTCAAAGTAGGAGGCAATCGATCTTAGAGGGAAATATTTTTTTAACAGATAAAATGTATACGTAAGTTATTTCTGTAAGCTTTCTCTTTCATATGTACTATAGTTTCTTGTGCTTTGAGGATTTTTGCACTATGTATCAGTAGTGAGAAATAATTTATCTGTTGGCCATGAGCTATTGAAATGATACCGGGAATAATGAAATGCTGTGCTAGTAAAGAACATTGCAAGGCTTGATTGATGATTGCAAAACTTTAGGCACTAATGTTTTGACACTCTTCTCAGGATTCCTTCTTTGTTGGAACCCAAAGCTCATTCCTTTTCCCCTCAGTCTCAGCATTTACAGTACTATTATAATAAGGTTTCAGGTATACAATGTTGCAACTCCAGGGGTCCATCACAGAGTAACAGTTTTGCTCATTGATGGAAGGAATATCTCAAGTTCCATTTCCATCCTCTTAGTAAATTCAGTTTTAAACTCAGCTGATTCTCAAGGTCTGCTCTTTAGCGTTTTATTATTCCTTCATTGTGTTTTCCATATTCTGCCTGTAGTAGATCATTCTGTCTTTATTCCTCTCCTTCTGACTTTACTCAGCTTAGTATCCTGTAGTTCCATCCATATAGCAGCAAATTGCAAGATTCCATCTTTTCTTTTTTTAAAACATTTTTTTAATTTTATAAAGTAGCTCACAATATATGATTACATTTAATATTCAAATGCCAATCCCACCACCATTATACCTTCCCACCACCTTATTTTGGATGTTTCCATCCTGAGCCCCAACCCGTACTCCAAAGGAGAACCGAAATAATATATTTTGTATTGTTTGTTTTGAAAAACCACTGAAAATGTTCAAATAAGTTTCCTTAGAGGAAAGAGTGAAAATTGTTGTATTTCACACAGGGGCCATTAAGCCCTTCTGTTAAGAGATTGCTAACATGTTGTTAAAGGTTGAAACTTTTGTGCTTATACCACCAGGTATGCTTCCCAAATAAAAGCAAAAATAATATAAATTATAGTCTGACAGCACATTGGATAAGGTGACTGCTGTACAGGAAACTGACCCTGGCACCACAAGCATAGCAGTTTTTGAAAGTTCTAGAGTAATAATCAGTAACAATTTTGTTTCATCTTTTGGAATAGTCATATTTCCACAATCCCCACCTTATTTTTCTCTTTTCTCATTTTTCAATTATTGCTTGAGATTTGAAATACATTTATTTAGCTCTAGATTTTTATTTGCATTAATGTTCAGAGTCAATCATTTTCATTTTTAAGAATATGTATAGTAGTTTCTGATATTTATTCATTTCTCACTGTAGCAGTTCCTTTCGCAAAGAGTAAAATAAGGTTCTCATCTCTAACTGCTATACCTACTCCTTTTTTTTTTAACTTGAAAATTTTATAGATATTGATCCTTCTATTATTTGATGTTACACAGATTTTCTTCTAGTGTTCAAATTCACTCTAGCACTATCCTCTTGCTGTTTATTGATTTGCTCTAGCAGGTACCAGTAACGTCTCCATTGTGAGACTTGTTACTGTTTTTGCCATATCGAGTACCTCACGGGGAGCTTGATAGGCTCTGCCTAGCTTGCTCTCTTGGTAACTTGATGGGCTCTCCAAGAGGGATAGAGAAATCAAACCCAGGTTAGTGGTGTGCAAGGCAAAATGCCCTACTCACTGTGCTATCGCTCGAGGCAATAATTTGAACAAGCTGCAAGCAAGTAAGAAGCTTGTTCACATTAGTGGATCAAATTATTTAAGTTGGTGGTAGGTCTTTTTACATATTTTAAAACCATATTCCACATGCATTTATTAAATTATGAACGAGTGATTCAATATTTTTATAGTACACATATGTAGGGTAACATTGGTTTGTCCTTTCTTCCTTGTCACAGGGAATTTAGGTCTACTTGGTTACTCCCATCACAGTGCTCCCATTCCTCTGTGTTTATTTTAACTTCTTTCTTTGTGCTCTGTTGACTTGTAAATATTGTTTTTTCTCTTCTCAAGTCCTTTGCAGAGTTAATTCAGAGCAAATTCCTTTCTGTATGGGCACAGGAAGACAATAAATGCTATGCTTTTGGTGGGAGTCAATTGCCTCTAAATGATATTTTCCTCCTGGGCATCTGTTCTCTTAACCTAAACCTCAGATGTCCTTACTTCCTAGCACCCCCAAAAGCAGGGTCGCAATGAGGGACCAGATGGACCCAGGGCATTTGGTGAGCTATGTGCTCCCTGGCATCAAGATGGGCCTGATTGAAGTGCCTAATGCTTAACTATAAGTTAAGAACTTGGTCATGTTTCATGATCCAAAAAGTAATAACTAGATTCAGATCCTGCTAGGGTTAGGAATGATTAATCTGGCCTGAGCACTGTAGTCTGAGTCTGTGGCAAGATGTTCCCAGGAGAGCTGCCCTGTAAGCCTCAATGTATCTCTTATTGTGTCCATACAAAAGTAACTAATATTAAGATATTAATTAAGATGTTAGGAGAAGAGAAATCCTCCCAGGTGGTGTTTCCGCCCTTAAGCCTGATGGGCAGTCAGAAAGGGCTTTCTTATATTGATTTTGTTACCAGACTGGGTGTAGTAAGGGTCCAGAGGGCAAGGCAGAGAGACTAGTTAGGGTGGAGAGATGAGTGGGGGAGAGGGAGAATTCAGAGAGCTGGGATGGAGGAATGAGGGGCTAGAAAGGGAGAGTGTGTGAAAGAGGAAAGAGAGCCCAGGCTGTAAAATGGAGAGCAGAGACAGGAGTGAGAGAGACAGGTGGAGACGGGAATGAGGGGCAGAGTGAGACTAGAATGGGAGGCTCAGAGAGACTGGAACATGTGTGTGGAGAGAATGGAATAAACGGCAACTGATCAACCAACCAGCTTGGCCCTCATTTCCTCCTCCGTCTGCCCCATGACCTGGCCGCCCTGGCTTGGGGAGAGGCCCGGGCCCACCTGAACCTGGGCAGAGAGGGGCAGATCCACTTCCCTGGCAACCCTGGGAGTTTATACACACATATACTGATTTTTAATATCAGTTATTTTATTTTTTAATTCATTTTTGTGTGATTTATATCGGGCTGGAGCAATAGCACAGCAGTAGGGCATTTGCCTTGCACGCAGCCAACATGGCTGACCTGAGTTCGATTCCTCCGCCCCTCTCGGAGAGCTCGGCAAGCTACCGAGAGTATCTCGCCTGCACGCAGAGCCTGGCAAGCTACCCGTGATGTATTCTATATGCCAAACACAGTAACAACAAAGTCTCCAATGGAGATGTTACTTGCTCGAGCAAATCGATGAACAATGGGAGGACAGTGACAGTGACAGTGATGATTTATATCATTTATTTATTTATTTATTTATTTTTTATTTATTGCATCACCGTGAGAACGGTTACAAAGCTTTCAGGTTTAAGTCTCTGTCATACAATGATCAAACACCCTCCCTTCACCATTGCATATTTTCTACCACCAAGAACCCCAATATACCCCCCCCGTCCCACCCCTCCCCATGCCTGTGAGGCAGATGATTTTCACTTAACTCTCTCTCTCTACTTTGATAACATTCATTATTTCAACTAAAGGTGCACCATTATTATTTGTAATTTTACCCCAACAATCAAACCTGCTGAAAGGGCATCATGAAATAAATTGTTTTCTATTGCTGATTATGAAGACCATATGATTTTGGATTTCTATTATTTTATTAATTAAGTCTGGAGAGATTTCTGCCAAAAGCCGCATAGTTCTGAGATTGGTTTGTGTGCCTCTGGGGCCACGGCCATGCTGGAGAGCCACTCATGGGGGACAACTCATGGTCTTGGCGGGATGGGAAGGACCTGCTGGTTCTGCCCCCCATCCCATGAGGCCCCAGTTGCCCCCTCATCGCCGGCTCATACCTGGCTGTCCAATAAGTTCTAGGTGGCAGCCACTGTGCAGCTGGGGGGGTGGGGAGGCAAATGAGACAGACACCCTTTCCCTCCTGGGGAGGCACGATGCCATAGCTTAATGCGTAGTCCATTCACATTTCTGCCAAAAGCTGCGGGGTTCTGAATTAGGTCCAAGTGCCTCTGGGGCCATGGCCATGCCGGAGAGCCGCTTATAGGGGGCAACTCATGGTCTCAGCAGGGCGGGAAGCAATATCAGTTATTTTAATTTAAAACATTTTACTCAATGAAATATTACAGGACAGTTTTTCCTTCATGAATTTCTACAGTAAAATATTTATCCTTGTTTAGAAATATGGACTGATTAAGATGTCACTAAGATATTTTTAATGAGTAACATGAAATATGTGATTAGAATACTTTAATATTTATACTTCTGCTATTATATCCATTGTTTATTTGCACTATGATTCTTTCTTTATCAAAATAAAAACATTTATTGTAAATAAAATAAACTATAATATGTCATTTCATGTATTACCCTAAACTTCTTTAAGAAGCTGTTTATTCAAGTGCTTTACACTATTACTATTTACTATTTTGTTGGTTTTCTCTAAGGCATATATTACTAGATTACTTCAGTTATATTTGAAGTAAAATTAATAAAATGCAATTTTGAAGTTATAGATATAAGTATGTCTAGATGGCTAATTCAAAGTGAAATGCAGAGTTTTGGTTCTGGCATGCCAAGATAGCTAACTATAACATTATGCAACATTTAACTTTCTCCAAAATTTCCCTCTTTCCAAGAAGTAAATAATAATCAAAAAAATTTATGCTGTTTGTTACACAAACATTGCCTTGTCCATAGATTAAAAGTATGTACAGATTACAAGCATTTAGGTGGGTATGACCCTCACAATGGGCCACACTGTGTCTTTAGAGTTGTCTCTGGGAATTTATTCTGGAGAGTGGATGTTTCCTTTTCATCAACTCCTCAAAGTATGAGATTTATATTTTGACTCTAGATTAGTTCAGATACCACTTGCACACTTCTGTAGTACTTTTATGATGTTTTGTGCACTAAGACAACATATGACAATCCCTAATTTGCAATTGCTGCCATCTGTTTTCCTGGAATTCCTGGGACATTCACCTGAACATAAAATTTGCATCTTAATGCTCTGTATGACAATCTTGCTAGGATTTTTTGAGGTCTCAATAGCACACCATTTGTCGTATCTGCTTAGCCATCAACTTCAGTTCATGTAGTTCTTCAGAATGCAACACAATGACAGATTTTTTTTTAAAAATTTGCTTTATCTCAAGGCAACACTAGATAGATGTTTGATGTTTTAGTGGAACAGCATTACCACACTATGTTCACTATGGAAGTACTTATGTCACTCTGCCACTGTCCACTGGGCTCTTTCAGCTAGCTAGATACAAAATTAGAGTACAAAAGAGTTTTATAGGAAGCCAATAAATTTGGAAAAACTTACTATTGCACTCTAGTTATTGGCTGAAAACATAAGCCAGGACTCAATTTTCTTTATTTATAGCCAATAAGAAGAAAACCAAAAATATTTAAATTAATCTTCAAATAATACTATCTTGGAGATCAACTAAACTTAAATGAATTAATTATATTCTACACCAAAAACAAGTATAGTAACCTCTATATCTTAAATCTTCTATAGAATAAATACTTTTTGCTTACTTTTATTTATGCAGGAGATAATGGATTACTATAAGTAGTATGATGAATGTTTAATTAATAATTCTAATATCTACTTTTCTAGAGAACAAAAGAATTCTAGTTTTTGGTACTAGCCAGTTCCTGCGCTGGAAGTATTCTGATCATGGCTTATTTTAAGTATCATCCTGTTTGAAAGACATAATCAACTTTCCATAACCAACTTTCAAGAACTGGAACATCCCTGGGTGTCCTGGAATCAGTATGAAGTTGCTCTATTCACGAATTATGTGACTGGGATCAAGAAACTGAATACTGGTTTTCAGATACACTGAAATTAACCCTTTCCATATAGATGGTTTTAAGAAAAAGAGTTGCTATTTGCCAAGCAATGTGCATAATAGCAAATATATAACATTCACTATGTTGTAGTCAATTTATCTTTGACAATATTCTCCAGTGCCATAAAAAAAATAGTACATACTAGTTTATATCGACATTTATTTTCTTGCAGTTCTGAAGGTTAAAAGACTATATAAAGAGTCATTGAGATTCATTTCTGGTCAGGATTCTTTTCCTAATTTGGAGATTATTTTAACTCCTGTATCTTTGTATTATTCTCCCTCTGTGCATGAAGAAAAGAAAGAAAAAACATTGGTGTGTCTTTTTCTTCTATTTTAAAGGACACCAGTATTATTGAATTAGAGTTTCATCCTAATTAATACCTCTCTCCCTTAACTTTATCTACTTAAATGTCCTACCACCAAATACGATCACATTTTGGTTTGACATTTTTTATAAGGATGGATCTGGGTTATCCCCAACTGTGCTCAGGGCTTACTCCTGCCTCTGTACTCAAGGACCACTCCTGGTGGTGCTGCGGAGTGGAGGGTGGTTTTAACAGTGCAAAGCAAACAACTTGCCTCTGGCTCTTTCTTTCCAGCACCAAGGAGGGGTTAATCTTTAACATATTAACATTGAGGGAACATAGATCTCCACAATCACCTATATGTAGTTGCCATTTCCTAATCAAGTCCATAAATTTATTTGTTTTTCCCCCATTTCTCTCATTCCATGTCCCATTCATAGAAACATATTGTGAAATCCCACTTGATCAAAGCCCATCTTACTTAGCCACTTCATTCCAACAAAATTCTCTTTCCCATCTTAAGCATTCAATCCATTTGGATTGTATCTTTCCTATGACTCTCTGACAAATGGTTATATTAAATGAATTCTAAGATACATAGCTTCCTCCTCTTTAAAATCGTTGGCATTTTATGTGTTATAAGAGCTATTTCAACAATTGAAATTACTTTAGTAAGTACATATTTTTCACATCACTGGCAGTGTTAATAACATGATAAAACATTCCTTCAAATGCTCACTTTGTCAATGCTTTTTTACAGTGTACATTATAAATATTAAAACATTAAAAGTGAAATTGCATACTATTCAAAATTCTTCTCATATGAAGCATTCAGTTTTGCTTATCATATTCTATAAAATATGTTAACTGGTACATGTTTCAGTTTATTTAACAACTTGCAAATTTGATCTCTGATGATATGAAAAAATTCAAAATTATGATACATGGTCCTCCTATGCATTTGTAATTTTGAATTGAAAATTAGAGAAAACATAATTTAATCATCTAAAATATATTTATAGTATTACAGTACAATGTTCAAAATGGTAAAGCTATAACTCAGATAAATATGAAACAAACATATATTAAAGGAGGTAGCACTGCACGTAGCACTGTGTTCTTGTTGTTCACCGATTTGCTCGAGCGGGCATCAATAACATCTCACAACATATTATGAGACTTGCTGTTACCATTTTTGGCATAACGAATATGTCACAGGTAGCTTGCCAGTCTTTGCCGTGTGGGCGAGATACTCTCGGGAGCTTGCTGGGCTCTCCAAGTGGGGCGGAGAAATGGAACACGGGTTGGCTGCGTACAAGGCAAACACCCTACTCGCTGTGCTATTCCTCCAGCCCATTAAAGGTGGTAAAATGAGTTAAGTGTAAAACATTTAAAATGTTGTAAAGCATTTTGTATATTATCACACGTGATTTGTACCATACAGAACAATACATCTTAAGGTGTTTTAAATCCTTGAAAATACCTTTCTTCTACCATCCTTTTCTTTCTTCTGCAATTGCATTGGAAAAAATTTATGAGTTAATATCTTTCTCCTATAAAGTAGCAAAAAATTAAATAAATAGATACTATATCAGAAGTTCACTGAATAAACTTCCAGTCTCTTATGCCTACTGTTAAGTTTTTCTGGTACCTATGTGGATTCAAAAAGAATATGAGTTGGTCATCACTGATTCAGTGCCACCCTCGAGAACGTCATGCGATGACTAGAATGGGAAGAAATGGGAGTGAAGATAGATGGTCGGTAACTACATCACTTCCACTTCGCTGATGACATTGTTCTAATAACATCAAACATTAGCCAAGCGGCACAAATGCTAGCCGACTACGACCATGAGTGTGGAAAGGTCAGACTGCAGCTGAATCTCACCAAGACTTTGTTCATGAAAAATGAACTAGTTCCTGACGTTCCATTTGCTATCAACGGAATGAACATCTTCCAATGCAGCAGCTATGTGTACCTGGATCGAGAACTTAACATGAGGAATGACTTGGTGCCAGAACTGTGCAGGAGGAAGAGAGTGGCATGGTACGCCTTCAAAAGCATCGAAGAAGTTGTTAAGAGGATGAAGAACCTATGGCTTAAGGCACATCTCTTCAACTCCACAGTTCATCCTGTACTAACATAAGCCTCAGAGACCTGGGCCCTACGAAAACAGGACAAGAACGATACTCGGGTCTCCCAAAGAGGAATAGAAAGAGCTATGCTTGAAGTTGTCCTCGCCGGGGGCCCTTGGAGGGGGGCGGGTTGAGTTTCCCTCCCCGCCCCGAGCAGAGCCCCGGCAGCTGAAGACCTCCAGAACCAGCCACAGCCATGCTTAGACCACTCTACACATGCATGAAGGTACCGGCAGAGGAACAAAGGCATGAAGGTCCTGGGGCTGAGATCTCCAAGCCTGCTCGGATCGGGCCTGAGCATCCTCCACTCAGATCCTCCATCTTCCAGTAGGCAGGGGTCACACCCAGCAACTGCCCTCTGGCGCCAGGTAATCCCATCAACGGCTAAAACCCACACTATAAAATCCAGCTCCTTATTATCTCTTTCTTGCTTTGGACAACCTGGTAGGCTACCTAATGTAAACTGTACGGCAGAGTCTGGCAAACTCCCTGTAGCATACCCAATATGCCAAATACCAGTAACAACGATGAGTCTCATTCTCCTAACCCCGAAAGAGCCTTGAATATGGCACTTTTTAAAATCTCAGGGCTAGGATGAAGGAGACGTTACTGGTGCCTGCTCCAGGCAATTGACGAACAACAGGATGATCGTGATAGTGATTGTGATGCTTGAAGTATCACATTTCACTCAAGTGAGAGAAGGAATCTGGAGTTCAGACCTCCTTCAACGATCAAGAATCAGGTACACTGTCTTGTTTGCCAAGGCATCAAAAATCAGATGGGCCAGATACGTAATGCGATTTAGAGATGACCACTGAACTAGAGTTGTTACCGACTGGATTCCACAGAACATCAAAAGGATGAGTGGCCGCCCACCTACAAGATGGTCAGATTTCTTCATCTAAACCCTGAACAAATGGTTTGAGGCTCTTTCTGTTCCTGGAGCGAGCAGATGCCATTGGGCTATACTAGCACACAACAGCATTTACCTTGCACATGGCTGACCCAGGTTCAATTCCTCTGTCCCTCTAGGAGAGCTTGGTAAGCTATCAAGAGGATCCCACCCGCATGGCAAAGCCTGGAAAGCTGTCTATGATGTATTCTATATGCCAAAAACAGTAACAACAAGTCTCACAATGGAGACACTACTGATGCCGCTCGAGCAAATGGATGAATGGGAGGAGAGTGCTACAGTGCTTTTATTTATATGGTGTATTGTGTTAACTGACTTGTGATTGTTAAATCATCCTTGCTTTCTTGGGATGAATATTTTATGGTCATGGTGTATGATCTTTTTGATGAGTGGTTGGATTCTATTTGCTAATATTTTGTTGAGGATATTTGCATCTGTGTTCATCAAGGATATAGGTCTATAATTTATTGATTTTTTGTGGTGTCTCTGTCTGCTTTTGGGTATCAAGGTGATATTTGCCTTGTAGAAATTGTTTGCAGTATTTCTGTTTCTTCAATTTTCTGGAAAAGCTTGAAAAGGATTGGCAGTAGGTCCTCTTTAAATATTTGCAAGAATTCGCTAATGAATCCATCTGGGCCAGGGCTTTTGTTTTTGGGAGAGACTTTTGATTACTGTTTCAATTTCCTCAATGGTCAGTTCAGGCATTCCAAATCTTCTTGATTGTGCCTGGGGAGGTTAGAGGAATCCAGGAATTTATCCATTTCTTCAAGCCTTTCTTATTTCAGGAGTAAAGATTCTCAAAGTAATCTTTGATAATTTTATGAATTTCTATAGACTCTGTTGTGATATCTCCCTTATCATTTCTGGTTCAGTTTATTAGGGTTCTCTCTCTCTGTTTTTTGTGAGTCTTGTTAGTGGTTTATGGATATAATTTATTTCCTAAAAAAAAAAAACCAGTTCTTCATTTCCTCGATGTTTTGGATTGTTTTCTTTTTTTTTCTTTTTGGGAGGGGGAATTCTAGCTCATTGATTTCTACTCTTATTATTTTCTTCCTCCTGACTAATATGGGCTCCTATTATTGTCATTTACAGTACCTTAAGCTCTAAGGTTAAACTATTTATGTGGGCCCTTTATTCCTTCCTGGTAAATATGTGCAGAGCTGTAAATTTTCCTCTCAACATTGCTTTTGCTGTGTCCCACAAATTCTGGTTCTAGTGTCCTCATTATCATTTGTTTCCAGCAATCTTTCAATTTCCTCTTTGATTTCCTCTCTAACCCACTGGTTGTTCGGTAGTGAGCTGTTTAATTTCCAAGTGTTTGATTTGATTCTTCACTTCTATTTTAAGTGCATCATGGTCTGAAATGATAGTTCATACAAGTTTCGTCCTCTTAATTTTATGGAGATATGTTTTGTGGCCCGGCATTTGGTCTATCTTGGAGAATGTCCCATGATTACTGGAGAAGAATGTGTATCCAGCTTTTGGGGGATGAAGTCATATATAAATATATATGTATATATATGTATGCATGTCTGTATACATACATATATAGATATAGATATCTTCTATCCATCTCCCATTTTTTCCCCCTCAAGTAAAGTATTTCCCTGCTGAGCTTTAGTCTGATTGATCTATTGAAAAGTGACAAATCAGTGTTGAAATCTCCAACTGCTATTGTGTTGCAATCATTGTCTTTCTTCACGTCTATTGGCAGTTGTTTTAAATATTTTGCTCGTCCCTCATTATGTGCATATACATTTAGGAGTGTGCATTCTTCCTGATGTGCAGATCTTTTGATCATTAAGAAATAGCCTTCACTGTCCATTTAAATTTCTTCAGCTTAAGTCTATGTGGCCCAGTACTAGTATGGCCACCCCAACTTTCTTGAGAGTGTTGTTTGCTTGTAGAACTGTTTTCCAGCCTTTCACTTTGAGTCTGTGTTTTCTCTGACTGTTTAAATATGCTTCCTGCAGATAACAGAGTAATTGGGTTCAATTTTCTAATCCATCCTGCAACTCTGTGTCTTTATTGGTGCATTTAGCCTATTGACATTGAAAGAGATTATTGTTATGGGGTTTTGTCCCATTTTTCTGCAGAAGTTTGTTGTGTTTTGTATTCTCTTAAAGTAGCCTGTTTAGTCCTGCTTGTAATGGTTTTGAGTCTATGAAGTTCCTGATTTGTTATCTGTGAAGCTGTGTATTGTTTCTTCAAAATATGAATGAGAGTCTAGCTGGGTAAAATGTTCTTGGCGAGGGGTTCATTTCATTGTTTTTTGACTGTATCCCACTATTGTCTTAGGGTTGGTAGGGTTTTGTCTGATAAGTTTACTGTAAATCTTAAGGATGTTCCTTTGTAAGTTATTCCCTTCTTTGATCTTGCTGCTTTCATTATTCTATCTTTGTCTATGGTTTTTGTCATTGTGATTAGGATGTGTCTTGGGTTATTTTTATTTGGATTTCTTTTAGCTAGTATCCTCTCGGCCTTCTGGATTTGGGTGCGTGCACACTTCAGCTCTGGGAACTTCTCAGCAATGATGACTTTGATGATTGCTTCTTCATCAGGGTTTTCTTCCTGCCCGTCTGGTACCCCAATGACTCTTATGTTGTTCCTCTTAAATTCATCCAAATGTTCCCTTGTCATCTGTTGGTTTACTTTGAATCACTTTTTCATCAAAGGAAGATAGATTTGAGTGGAAGAAGAATATGTAAAAACAATAGACTTGAGAGCTGTTCCAGAAATCTATAGATGATATATATAAAGAAGAGCACTGTTCTTACCTTCCATTCAATTGACTCAAAGCATAACTATAATTCCAACTGGCAAAAATTAGGAAAAAAATAAATGTTTCAATGTAAAGGAAAAATATTTAACTTGGATATGTGGTAAAGTTAAGAACAAAGCATATGTGATATCTACGCTTTCGTTTTTGAGGAAATAATCATTTACTTCCAATTTAAAACCTTGCCAGAATGTATTAAAAAAAAACTGTATAGAACACATGTCAAAAATATAATTAATTAAATTCCAAATCTAAGTGTCATTCTGAACTCACTGCTGGTGAGGGCTATGATTAGCTAAACTAATCATCAAAATGACATTTTTATTTAAGTTCTAAGAATCCCCCAGCATATTTTGAAAGGATCCTTTTTTATAAGGCCCATGAAAATTATTCAGTTTATTAACATTTTAATATTATATCAATACAGTGAGATGTAGTTTGTTTTCTTTTTCTTTGGATATCTTTGTATTTCCCCTTTTCAAGCAATAAGTTGAGAAAGTATGCTTTGTTTCTTTGTAATATTTGTAAGACAAGTATTTTTTGCTTCTTTTTTTTTCTTCCTGATTTCACATTTTGTGAAAAACATATTGTAGAAACACCCACACACAATTGTAATTAGGCCAGAGACAGATGAACATATTTCACTGAGCTGAATTTACATTTGGGATTTCATGGATGAATATATATGTGAATTTTTCTCTTTGCTTTTCATTTTAAAGGTAAGATTTTGATTATCCACTTATTTGTCACTGTCACTGTCACTGTCCTCCCATTGCTCATCAATTTGCTCGAGTGGGCCCAGTAACATTGTTAGACTTGTTCTAACTGTTTTTGGCATATTGAATATGCCACAGGTAGCTTGCCAGGCTTTGCTGTGCAGGCGAGATACTCTTGGTCGCTTGCTGGGCTCTCCGAGAAGGACGGAGGAATCAAACTCCAGTTGACTGAGTCGGCCACATGCAAGGCAAACTGTGCTATCCACTGTGCTATCACTTAAACCATTTATTTGTAGGTTCTAATATTTTTTAATTAGTGCTGGGACCACTCTCCACACACTTGGATGAGCCTCACGCATAAAAGAACTGGCAAAAGAACCCAGGTGTGTGGGACCCGGGGCTGAGATCTCCAAGCCTGCATGGTTTGGGACTGGACCTGCCAGTAGCTAGACAGTTACACCCACCAACTGCCGTGTAACCCCAACAACGTCCAGGATCCAGAGATTATCACACTCAGCTCCCGGGAGAGAACAAGGCACAGTCTCCTACCCTGTGCCTGACTGTCTTCACCAGGGCCCAACAGCTGAAGACCTCGGGGCCCCAGCAAAGGCCATGCTGGGACCACTCTCCACACTCAGCTCCCGGAAGCGCGTGGCTGTGAATTCTTATCGTCTCATTCCTACTTTGGACAAACTGGCAGGCTACTGAATGTAACCTGCCCACACGGCAGAGTCTGGCAAACTCCCCGTAGTATACCCAATATGCCAAATACCAGTAACAATGATGGGTCTCATTCTCCTAACCTTGAAAGATCCTTGAATATGGCACTTTTAAAAAAAAATCTCAGGGCTAGGACGAAGGAGACGTTACTGGGGCCTGCTCGAGGCAATCGACGAACAACAGGATGGTCATGATCGTCGTGAATATTTTTTAAAAGCTGATATCAGAGACATAAAGTTCTCAGAAGACAGCAATATAGAAAGACATGCGACAGAAATGCTTCCAGACCCTGTGCCAGACTGTCTCATTGGGGAAAACCCGGAGGCAGGGGCGTGTGAATTCCCCTCTCCACCCCAACAAAGCTCCGACAACCGAAAACGTTCAGAACTCGATCACCGCCATGCCCACAGCCACTCTCCACAGACTCAGATGAGTCTGGCCCATGAACGAATTAGCTGTATAACCATATTTTAAATTTTAGAGTTCCTGGAGTTCTAACATCTCATACTTTACACCACTGATGTAGCAAAGGTAGCACACCACATTTGATGGGGTTCAAAGTAGAAGGCACCCAATCTCAGATTGGTCATATGTGTGTGTGTATACATACATATACATATGTGTATATATATTTATGTGTATATGTGTGTGTAAGCACACAAGACTCAACCTTTAACATGTTAGTAATCTCTTATAGAAGGGATTAATGGCTCCAGGGAAAAATACAACAAATTTCACATACTTTCCTCTAAGAAAACTTTTTTTGGACCACTTTTAGTAGATTATTCATAACAAGAAATGTGAAATAAATTATTTTGGTTCTGCGTTGGGGGCAGGGCTTGGGGTTCAGGGTGGAAATATTCAAAATAAGGTGGTTGGAAGGTGTAATGGTGGTGGGATTGGTGTTCAAATATTAAATGTAGTAATTATTGTGAACAACTTTACAAAAATAAAATAAAATTTTAAAAGCTGATATCAACTAAATATCATCTTAGTATCCTCTATTCCAGAAAGTCTTCCTTGCCCACACCCCTGATTCAAGACCTCTCTTCTATAATCCTCTGTCATTACACTGATAGTATTGTATTGGAAAGATGTCTACTGGACTCCATCCACTCCGAGGAAAGAATGTCTTGAAGTAGGCAAAACATTCATATCAAGTTCTGTATCACCAAATGCAAAACCTGTTAATTGCTTTTTAACCACTTGCAATTACAAGTCTGCAGATAAAGCTGTCAGCCACTAGATGTCACTCTTAATCACCTTGGTGCTCTAAGCTAAATGTACAAATTCTAAGTGCAATTATGAATTTTAAAAGTTCAGAAAACCAAGATTTATCTTCACATGTTCTGAAAGGGAAAAGCCTAAATTACCTGAATTTAATTATGGGGAAAACTCTACTTGATATTGTAATTAAATATTTCTAGTTTTTTTTCCTTCACAACATAAATATAAATGGTAATTAATATTTAATAACTCCTTAGTGGTAGTTATTAAAATTTGAAATATAAATTATATTGTATTTATGAAATGTAAAGGGTTACTATTTCTTAAAAACATCTGGGCAAAAGTAGTTTTAAAATTCTAAATTTTTTTTGCAGATTGAGGAATTGACAATTATAATGGATATACAGCATGATAATTCAGAGGCCAGAGAAATAGTGCAGTAGGCACTTTCCTTTCATGTTACCTATTTGATTCCTGGCACTACAGAGCCTTCCCAGAGATCGCCCTAGTCCTGAGTACAAGCCAGGAGCAAGACCTGAGTACAGCTAGGTGTGACCCAACAAAATAATTAAAGAAAAACATAATTTGATGCAAATATGTGAAATTATTACAAAATTCGCGGTGGCTGGGTAGTGGAGGTAGTGTTAAGTAAGTGATTATGTGACCTCTAATGTCATTCGTAGCTAACTCTCTGGTGTGTGTGTGTGTGTGTGTGTGTTGGGTGTGTTGGGGGCTGGGGGGTGAAAGAACCCTGAAAATATACTATCAATAATTTTGATAGTAGATCTAACAGTGAGTCATTATTGTATTAATCAACCTGGACATTAGGTCCTTTAATGATCATATCACTGGAGCGATAGCACAGCGGTAGGGCGTTTGCCTTGCACGCAGCCAACATGGCCGACCCGAGTTCGATTCCTCCGCCCCTCTCGGAGAGCCTGGCAAGCTACCGAGAGTATTCGATATGCCAGACACAGTAACAACAAAGTCTCCAATGGAGACGTTACTGGGCCCGCTCGAGCAAATCGACGATCAACGGGAGGGCCTTTTAATGATCATATAACTGAATGTTTGTGCCTTTGACCTCTCTCTTTCCTCTTCCTCTTAGCCCTTGGAAACACTTATTCTATTTACTCTTTCTAAGAAATTAACTTTGTGTTTTAATTTACATATAAAGTCTCGCTTTTTTCTGCCTTGGCCTAGGAGGTTTTGATAAATTATTTTTCTCCTTTACCAGTACTCCCTTTATTTTTCAGGGTGTATGATAATGATAATAAAATCACTTAAAATCACTTAACTTCCCGTTAGTCGTCGATTTGCTCGAGCGGGCGCCAGTAACGTCTCCATTTGTCCCTGTCGCGTGCTAGTGTAGCCCAATGGCATCTCTTCGCTCCGGGAACATGGAGGGCCTCAAACCGATCGTTCATGACCTTCACAAAGAAGTCTGACCATCTGGTAGGTGGGCGGCCACGCGGTCTCTTGACATCCCGTGGAATCCAATCAGTAACAGCTCTAGTCCAACGGTCGTCTTTAAATCTCATTACGTGACCAGCCCATCTGATTTTCGACAACTTGGCAAATGAGACAGCGTCCCTGATCCTTGATCGTCGACGGATGTCAGAACTCCGGATTCGTTCTCTCATTTGAGTGAAACGTGATATTCCAAGCATAGCTCTTTCTATTCTTCTTTGGGAGACCTGAATGGCGTTCTCATCTTGTTTGCGTAGGGCCCAGGTCTCTGAGGCATATGTTAATGCAGGAAGAACAGTGGAATCAAAGAGATGTGCCCGGAGCCGGAGGTTCTTCGTCCTCTTAGCTATTTCTTCGACGTTCTTGAAGGCGTTCCAAGCCGCTCTCTTCCTCCTGCGCAGCTCGGGTGCCAGGTCATTTGTCATGTTGACCTCTCGACCTAGGTACACATAGCTGTTGCATTCGGAGATGGTCGTTCCATTGAGAGCGAATGGGGCGTCAGGAACAAGGCTGTTTCTCATAAACATTGTCTTTGTAAGATTCAGCTGTAGTCCTACCTTTCCACACTCATGGTCAAAGTCGGCCAGCATTTGTGCCGCTTGGCTGATGTTTGGTGTTATTAAAACAATGTCATCAGCAAAGCGGAGGTGGTGTAGTTGCCGACCATCTATCTTCACTCCCATTCCTTCCCATTCCAGTCGTCGCATGATGTTCTCGAGGGTGGCACTGAAGAGTTTTGGTGAAATGGTATCACCCTGCCGCACCCCTCTCTTGACATCAACGATCACTTCTTTGTAGAATGGTGAGATCCTGGTAGTGAATCCGCAATACAGCTCACGGAGGATCCTGATAATAATGATAATAAAACCATTCTTAAATTACATTCAGTACATCTATGATACTTTGAATTCCTTCCATCTTTACTGAGGCCTCTGCATCTCATTCTGATATTATAGACCTTATTTTTCGAATATTTACACTTCCACTTATATATGTCAGTTTATCAATTAACTTAGAGAATGTATGTACCTTTCACCAAAACTACAAAAATGTAGTTGGTGTACGAAGATACTTCTTCAACTTTTCTGTTTAAATCTGGGTGTCCTAGACAGATGAACAGATAAAGTTGTGGTTTCTATACATGATGGAATAAGGGAAGTCATAAGAAAATATGAGTTCATGCAATTTGCTACAACACAGATGGAACTGGAGGGTATATATTCATTGAAATAAGTCAGAGGGAGAAAAAGGAGACTGAAGGATCTCACTGACCTGTGGAATATAGAGAAACAAAACAAGGGAATAGATATTATCAAATGATATCAAGCCCCGTCCCCTGGATAACAAAGCTGAGAATACAGAACAAGAGGGTTTGAATGGGGGAGAATAAAGTCACAGATTGGAAGCAACAATAGTACAGTGTTGGAGGAGCCTGGGTACTTTGGGGGTGGTGAGGTGAAATGCACATCAAAAACATAAAGGTTAACACCATTGTAAACATGTGACCTAAGTTTCGACAATTAAGCTTTAAAAATTCTGACAATTGTGACTATTCTAGTATTAATAATATTTCTATTAGAAGTTTTCTATTGTTCATCTCCTTTAGGAGATAGTTCAATCTTATGTAAACGACATACTAATATTCTGGACATATTTTTATTTCTGTAGAATTGTCATTGTTAACTCTTATCAGTTACCTTGTATAAAACATAGAATAAAAATGAAAACAGAAATAGAAAAAACTCAAAAGTTTACCCTATCACTTTTCTCTCTTTTTCTCCAAATTGCATACTTATTTTGAAATTATATCTAAAAACTATTAGTCTTGAAGTCACTGTTAGAAATATTTTCCAGACAAGATGTCACCCGATGTGAACCTCCTTACTTCTCGGCACCTGGTATTGCTTTTCACATATAATTTTTTATTGCTCTAACACCTACTGCCTTATTACTTGGTTTACTATGAAAAAAACAGCAAGAAACCAGGGAAGTCCACATGAGGTAATAAGAAGTATACATATATATTTCAAAAAGACCTTGGTCTGACGCCCAGATTACTTGCAATATGGATACCTTCTTTAACTTCTCTGATTCTTGTAAGTGGAGTCCCTAAATTATGGTGTTTCTGCCTGTCATATTTCTCTCAAGTCCATATAATCATACACTCACAATAACTAGAAAAGAAATAGTCGGCTTGGCTTCTAGCCAAACTGATTCTTTGGCTAACTTGCTGAAAGAATTAGTGGCATGAATGCCTGCTGTGAAGTCCATATATGTCTACCAGATGGACAGACATTTCTTAGTAAAAATTCTGAACATTTTCTTGCATGCTGCAGCTTGGAACATTCTTATTCTCATCTCATGCCCCTGACAAGTTATGTGTTCTGCCTTCCTAAGAACACTGCATGTTTTGCTTCCTAGTCATCGAGAAAAAAAATATTTAAGTGTATTCTGGAAATCGAAGCCAAAAGACAATTGAGAGGAAGAATATTATGATTAAGAGTACACATTCTGGAGCCAGAGGGGTCAAATTAAGTTCTATTTCTATATTTTTAAAATATTAAGCAAATCATTTAACTCTGCAGTTCCTGATATACAAAATAGGCATAATAACAATATGCTTCTTATAAATGATTCAATATATTTAACGTGCTTTCGACTATGCCTGGCCCATAAAAGCACTATGAATACATTAACTCTGATTTTATTTTAATTTGAGGTATAGTGTAATGATTGTGAACGTGAGCTCTGAAACTGAACAGTTTGTTCTGAAATACTGGTTACATCACTTACTAGCTGTACCTCTTTCAGTAGTTCATCTAAGCTTTTTCTGCTGCAATGTTCTCATATATGAAAGTGAGCTAATGATAGTGTATATCTCACATGTGAGTTACAGTGATTAAATAATTCATATTTATAATGACCATAATGTGGTATACAGTGCACAACATAAATTTAATAAATCTTAGCAAATTTCTAATGGATTAGAAGGGTCTCCTGGAATCATGGTTAGAGCTAGTAGTTTTGTATCAACATGATTTCATGTGGTGAATTAGGTAGGATTAGACTGAGGAAGAGGAGATTTAAATTGCTACAAGTTACATATCATATGTCAGTGAGACATCTGAGCAGATTTAAATAAGAAATTAAATATAAATACAGAAAATGTTAAGGTAAAATTTAAGTAACTATGATATATTTATAGAGATAATTCATTTTACCAGTAAAAACCATAAATACATCCAGTGAGAGAATAAAGTCAGGGAAATAAAAGTTACTTTTTATAAACCAGTAGAAAAACTGGTAAATCAGTAGTAAACCAGCAGGTACTCCCTGAACTTTGAGGTAAAATGGAGAAACCAGAAAATGAGACAGAGATATTGGAAAGACCAAGCAAACAAATGAACACATAAACCAGAAACCAGAAGAGTGTGAAATCTTTGAATGTGAGAGAGAGCAGAGCTTTCAGGAAGCACCTGGCTATTTGTCAAAAGCTGCTGTTCATGCAGTTGAAATGAGGATGGGAATGTGTTCACTGGGTTTCATCATTTAAGGGTTGATCTGACTTGACACCAGATTCAGGTAGAGTGATAAGAATGGAAGTTAGTTTGAAATAGATTGGAAGGTGAGGAAGCGAAGAGAGTCAGTTTAGACAAGTCTTCAGTTAGATTTACTAAAAAAAAAAAAAGCAGAGAATTGAGACAGTCACTCGATAGAATTTAAAACAATGAGGAGCTTTTCTGGACAGTTCTGTTAAAGATTGATTGTATTTTGAACTATGAGCATAATAGAAAAAAATTCAGGCTGAAGAAATAAGCAAGAAAAGAAATGAAAAGAAAAACAGGATGTAGGGGCATGTGGAGGATTTGTAATAGAAGAAAAGATAATAGCTTTATTGCCAGAGGAGGGAAGAAAAGATGAATTTAGTCTCAACTAGGCTGTAGATCTGATGAGAACAATAAAACAGAGCGCAAATCCAGCATCTTGTATTTTAAAAAGTATTGAATTAGGATTTGAAATAGGACTGAAAAGGCCCTTTAAAGACTTAAAAGAGAGAATGCATTGCAGATAATTAGTCACTCAGTTAATAAAGGAGCTAACTCATATAAGATTCAAGTACTTTCTATTAAGCATAGTTTCCTTTTCTGGACTTTTAGATAGACATAGTCAACAGGTCAACTGCAATGTAATCCAAAATATTACACATGATCAAGTATCTAGACAGCATAATCACCTACCTTTTGGAATCATTTAGGCATGTTCTAATTTGCTATGGGAATTTGCAACTATCTTAGTGGGGAGCAAGAAGATATATAGCTGCTCCCAGAAATTCCCACATATAAAGAGAGATGGGCAGATGGATAGCCCTAGCTTCTTTTTGTTATGTTCTCTTACCAGAGTCCACACCCAAACTAAGCTGAAAGACAGCTGAGAAAGAGCTCTGGGAAGCTCAGGGCTCAGACATTATTTCTTTTCCATAGAGAAGTCTGAGTGGAAATAAGAAAGAGGATGTAGTTGGCACCCATGGGTATAAATTGATCCCATTGGTATGAACTGAGAAGAAATGAGTTAGAGCGGGAAGTTTCAGGAGCAAGGAAAAGATACAATATAGTCATCACAAAACAACGAAGTGAGGTTAATAGAGAAGCAAACAGGCTAAATTTTTCTTTACATCACGTGAAATCAATGTATTTGTAGCTCCAAAATATCAAATGTTGAAAATATCATGGTTAAGACTAAGAACAGCTTTCTCAATTTTAATAAGAAAAAGAAAAGAAAAGTGCTGTATATATTGAAATAATACTTTTCCTGGGTTTGTTTATTTGTTTGTCGGGGGGACACACCCTCTGTTACTCAGGAGTTACCCCTGGCAGTTAACAGAGGACCATATGGAATGCTGGGGATCAAATCTGGACCAGCCACATGCAAAGAAAGTGCCCTACTCACTATACTATTGCTCCAGATCAAGGTATTTTTTTTATTGCAGTGTGATAGAATATAGTAGTTATGGTTTAGTTTTTCTAACTTATTAGGCCTCAAAGACAAACGCCTTACCCACTGTACTATTGCTCCAATGATAGGGCGTTTGCATGTGGTTGACCGGACCTACCTGGGTTCAATTCCTCCGCCCCTCTTGGATAGCCCGGCAAGCGACTGAGAGTATCTCGCCCACGCGGAAAGCCTAGCAAGCTATCCGTGTCATATTCGCTATGCCAAACACAGTAACAAAAAGTCTCACATGGAGATGTTACTGGGTCCGCTCATGCAAATTGATGAATGATGGGAGGACAGTGACAGTGACAGTGACAGTGATTAGGCCTCAAAGAAGAATGTAATTGTTGTACTAAACTGACCAATGGTAAGATATGGCAGGAACAGAACTTACATCAACATGGCTAGGAAACTATTGGCTATTAATAGTTTATTTCACCTAACATTGGTTTAGAATTTATGTCTACTCATGTCTTCTCTTAATCAAGGTGTAATGGGGATTACAGCTTTGCCCATATTGCAGCCATCACTGGGTTTCTCACACCCATTTTAAGATGTTTTCCTGCTCTTTCTCTAAGAAGCATGGGAGTCTGCTTTACTGATAAAATATCTGATTACTCATAATAAGCTAAGAATTTAAAAGAAATAGCTTGACCCAAAGGCCACTACCAAGGCTGGTATGGAAATGAATGACCAGTGCATCATTTTTAGTCCTATTATATTTTACCCTATGTTTTACTTTGTGGTCTCCTTTCTTTTGGGGGGTTTGTGAGGGAAGCTGTCTGAGTCATACCAGACTGTACTCAGGGCCTTCTCTGGGTTTCATGCTCAGAGAGAATTTCTGGTGGTGCTTGGGGAACCTGTTGTTTAGGTATGTGCAAAGTGAGTGCTTATATTTTGATAATTTATAAAATTATATTTCCCTGTAATGCATTTCCAGTCCCAATATTGACTAATTTGTGCAGCATCATTGTAAGCATAAATAAATAATATTAATATTATTATAAAGCATAACAGCTCAATAAAATTGATTAAAATGAGTAAAAAATGAACAAAAATTTATCCACATCTGTGATGTGTGTGTAAGAGAGAGAGGGAGAGAGAGACAGACAGACAGACAAACAGACAGACAGGGAGACAGAGAGAAGAAAGAAATAATGTATATGAAATTAAGAAAGTATAAGGAGCAATGATATTTGAATTTTTATACACAGAATGTTATATATATAATATGAAATGGTTTAATTACTGTAATTTATATAACAAACATAAAAAACGCTGCATTGAACTAAAGTCTATTTTCAGACCATTTTGATTCATTTCAAGAAATAAAGAATTTGATCCAGTGAAATATTTGACAAACTTGTGTAGTGGAGCAGAATATAGTTAAAATTGCTAAGACATGTACGACTGCTAGAAGTAAGGCGACGTATAGTTTATCCTGGTATAATAGCCAAGAAAATTCATGTGCTGCTATTCTATAATAGGAAAGAACTATTTTTAGTTCTATCATCTCTTCAGCTCATCACCTTGCAATCCATTTCATTCCTTAGCAAATTTAAGTGGCAATAAGATACAATATGGCTTTTCAATGAATGAACATCAAAAGATCTCCTTGATCAAGTCTTTTATTTCTATGCTATTGAACATAGCAATTTCATGAGAAGAGTCTATTGAAGTTAGAATTGAAAAAAGATCCAATCATAATTTTTGAACCAGAATGCTAGAGTAAAGCTTTCCGAGCAAGGTTTGTAGCTTTTCTATTCTGGAAAAGTATTATCCTTTAAACCAAGAAACTAATGATTTGGTACAATGATACTGATTTTTCCAATTTCTACCAATAATTAAAATTAAAATGAGCAGAGAGAATTGCATAACAAAATTTTATTAGAAATTATCTAAACTAAAATATTACAAAAAGAAATATAGCTCTGAAAGAAAGGGTTGGTGGTATGTGCTTTACATATGTGGGACCTGGATTCAGTCTCCAGGGTTGTTTCCTACCCCAAGCACTGGCATCTCCAAAACCAAACCAAACAAAGTGAAAGAGAATGAATAAAAAAATTGTTTTACTATGAAAATTTCACATATCTCTAGGATAATGGTAGCACGGGTAGCACTGTCCTCCCATTGTTCATCGATTTGCTTGAGTGGGTAACAGTAACGTCTCACAGTAAATTGTGAGACTTGGTGTTTCTGTTTTGGGCATATTGAATACATCACGGGGATCTTGCCAGGCTTTGCCATGTGGGCAAGATACTCTCGGTAGCTTGCCGGGCTCTCTGAGAGGGACAGAAGAATCAAACCCAAGTCGACCATGTCGACCACATACTTACTCAAGGATAATAAACTTTTAAAAATGTTTTTAATTGAATCACTGTGAAATACATAGTTTCAGAGTTGTTTGATTGGGTTTCAGTCATATAACATTCCAGCATCTGTCACCAGTGTACAATTAATTCCCACCACCAATGTCCCCACTTTCCCTCCCACCACCCACCCCCAAACCTGCCTCTATGGCAGGCATGTCTCACTTTTTTTCCTCTCTCTCTCTCTCTCTCTCTCTCTTTCCCTCTCCCTCCCTCCCCCCCCCCTCTCTCTTGTTCTCTCTCATTATGGTTTGCAATTCAGGTACTGAAATGTTTGTCCCTTTACCTACTTTCAATGTTCAGTTCTTCTCCAGAATTATCATTTCCAGCTATCATGGTCACAGTGGTCTCTTCTCTATCCTAACTGCCATTGCCCCACACCACTACCACTCGAGGCAAGCTTCCAACCATGGACCAGTCCTTCTGGTGCTTGTTTCTGCTTCAATAATGATTTTTTTTCAAAGGAGCCCAAGTTATAGTACAGTCGGTAGGGCATTTGTCTTGCAAGTTCATACAAAATTATTCACATAGAACTATATGCAGCATCCCATATAGTTCCCTGGCACCACCAGGAGTAATTTTTGAGTCCAGAGCCGAGGAGTAACTCCTGAGTACCACTGAGTGTAGAAAATATATATATGTATATATACTTTTTAATTTAGAAAACATGCAAGAGCATACTTTATTATAAATTGCTACATTACATGGGACATATACAATAATTAACAACCAAGAAAATAGCCTTTGTAACTAATACCTTTGGGTTTATATTGCACCCCAAATTTTATATTTACCAAATTTCTTGTAAATATTATGTGAACATTGAAAATAAACATGATAATGGTGAATTATTTAAAACTTATTCTAATAACACTTGACTGATATTAGTTTATATAAGAAGTTTGCCAGTGCAAGTATCTAACAACAGATAAAGAAGTTGTGGCATATAGACAATGAAATACTATGCCCCACTAAGAAAAGATGAAATCATGCACGTTGCTGAAATGTAACTCAAATTGGAGATCATGATATTAAACAAAACAATTGAGAAGAAAGGCAAATATTGGATTATTTCACTTATCTGTGATATATAAAGAGAAAAAACAAGGGAGAAGACAGTATTGTATGATGATAAAAGCTTGGCCTAGTGTTACAAAATTAAGATTACCAAGCAGTGGGGAAAGAATGGGTGGGAATGAAGAAGTAGACTTGGATTGACATAGGAACAGTGGTGAAGGGTCTTAGGCATTTTGGTGGAGCTGGGTGCAAAAATATTTTATAAAAATATTTCAGCACCATTAGTATAAATATTTATACTATTATAAACATGTTACCTCAACTATAATAAAAATAAATGATCGTTTTTAAAAATTTAAAATAAAACAACTATGTTCCATATGATTCTTAATAAAAAGTTACCTAAGCATTTGATATTATCAGTAAAAGTTTTGATTATCATATTAATGGAAGTATGAACCAGGATCTATTCTTGCATGCAACCATTTAAGAAATATTTGTAGTGATTATGTGTGAAAGATTGGTAGACATTAAAACAAATAATTTATCTTAGATCTCAGGCTATAATCTAGTGAGGATATCTCATTGTCATAAATGAAACCCATAATAGAAATCACAGTATGATGAAAAAGATCCATACTGAATTCTGCCACTTTCAATACAGTCAGTCTGCCTCAGAACCCTTTCATAATGAGCACAAAAACACTAATCAGAAAATAAATTGGAGAATTTCCTAGAATCTCTCTGCTCTGGGATTTTCTAATTTCTAACTACAAGTATGGACGTTCTATATTTTGTTATGACTCCATATTTTGACACACAAATCCTTCCTCTATGGCCTAATGACTTTAGCTACCCATCCACTTTTCCTTGCTTGCTTTGTATCTGTGAACTTGCTTTTCCTAAAAACTCATCAGAAAAATTATTTCTATTATTACCCTGAATACTTAAGCATGATCTAGGATAGGGGAAGGTGTTTGAGAGGTCATAGGAAATTAAAGGAGGAGAATTTTGAAATAAGAGATCACAAAAACGAAAGTTTCTTTTCCCATTAAACTAACATATTTTTAAGTTTGCTCAAAGTACAAATCACCAAGCTCATCTTCATATTGTGAATATTTTTAAGAGCATAAAACCATAGTTTAGAAATTTGATGACAGTGTGTTAAAGTTTGTTTTATTAATATACAAAAGTTGTTGCATATCACCACCATTACCAAAGTGCCCATGACTCTCCAGGACTATCCTTAAGTGCCTCTGGTCCAATTTTCACTCTTCCTTTCCTCTCATGCACTATGTTTGCTAGCAAGCATTACAATCCAAGGCCAAAGTTTGTAATTATCCAATGCAGCCTATGTCCTTATTTTGTTGATCTGTATTTTATAGATGAGTGAGATCATCTAGTACTCATTTTTTTCCAACTCACGTCTTTTGCTTTACATTATACTATCTAGTTCCATCCATGTTTCAGTTAACTGCATGATTACACCTTTCCTTACAGTTGCGTAATATTCCATTTTTTTATATTACCACAACTTTTCTGTATTGGACATTTGGGCTATTTTCATGGCATCACTATTATACAAAGTGCTGCAATAAAAATGGTGTGTATATATATTTTAAAAAATAATGTTTTCTGGTTTGGGGAGAAGATACTAAAAAGTAGGATTGACGTTGGTGGACCCCATGGGTAATTTATGTGAAGCAGAAAGGAGAAAGACAGGCACTTTCTCCCCATTCGCCTCTGCCACTCGGGACCCAGGGTTACGGGGTTCTTGTCTCTGCTCACAGAAAGGAATTTCAGGAGTAGACGAGCAGTGAAATTACACAGTTTTTATTTGGAAGTTTTGAAGGGAAGGAGAGATAGAAAGTGGGAGAAAGTGGAAGGTAACCTGCTCAAAAGAGAGCCCAGGCTTCTCCAAGGGTGGAGAGAGCCCCTACATACATCCCAGCATTAGACATGAAAACATGAGAGTACACATCTCAGGAGAGGAGATGCGGGCGACACATGTGCTCAGACAGCATATCCATGCACTTCTTTTGTTCAAGGTGGCCATTATGGGGTTTCTTCCAATCTACCCCATGTAGGGCTTCTACCTAGGTAAAAGTCCATTGGTAGGGAGGTTACCAAGGGGGTCGGGAGTGGTGATGGTCTTCTTTGAAATTCTTTTCCTGACTTTTGTTTCTACAGGAGCTTCTGTTGGAGGGGGTTGGTCAGGTATCAAAGGAACAGCTTTGGAGTTTCTAGCTAATCTCTCTCTCGTCTTTAATTGGTCTCTATTTCTTCTGCTATCGTCCCTGTAGACGTCCAGCCTTCACAGGGTCTGTCACAGACTGGTGTACTGGTGCCAGTTAGTTCTCCATGAGGTCAGGGCTATTGCTTCCCAGGAGATTTACTGCCATCGCTTTGGGAAGGGGCCTTCCCTATCTGCCTGCCTACATCAATATCACTGGGTACTATGGAAGCTATATTATTAATTTTTTATTTTTGCTTTTTGGGTCACACCCGGCAGTGCACAGAGGTTACTCCTGACTCTGCACTCAGGAATTACTACTGGCGGTGCTCAGGGGACCATATGGGATGCTGGGAACTGAACCCGGGGCAGCTGCATGTGTTATCTCTCCATCCCCCTATTTTATTAACTTTTTGAGGAATGTTTGTGCTGTTTTTCATACAGACTGGAGTAGAGAACCTTCCCACTAACAGTAGGTAAGGGTTCATTTTTAATTACAACCCTGCTAGCACTGATTGTTTCCCGTATTTTTGACATATGTCTTTTTTTATAATGTAAAGTTGATATCATATTTTTATTTTGTTATACATTTATCTGGTAATAATTGAAAATGCTTCTTAAAGTGTAAATACAGTCTATCCTCTTATTGCTCTACTTATGCTCTATAAGTTTTTGTAAACACTGAATTTGTAAATACTAAATTGTTGCTTCTAGGAAAAATGGGTTAATTTACCCTGAACATCAAAAAGTCATATTTTTGTCAGCTAACTGTCACATGGTCTTATATTTTTAATTTTATGTGTATTTTTTATAGTGATAGCTAATTTATTGTATATTATTGAACCATCAACATGAAACTCATGATCTATAACCATGATTGAAACTTATCTAACATATATTTTTTCCATAAAGACATTCCAGACAACTTGCACTTGGAATGATCAGTCAGCACTATTTTTGAGGGCCACTTAAAAGTGAGAAATCACTAATAAAAAGAGCACACAGCATGTAAAAGAGTGTGTTAAGCATACTGTGAAAAGACATTTGTTTATAGTAAGAAGATTGGAATAAAGAGGCAAAAGAATGTTTTGTTTTATCTTAGCGAAAAAGACTATTTTGGGAAACTTTCTCTGAAATTTTTTCCCATTCTTCTTGGATTTGAAAATGACCTCGACAATGTCATGAGTGCTGATTTTGGGATAATAAATAAATTTAAGTGGGGAAAACTTTTCAAATGACAACAAATAATAAGAGCTTCTATATTTTTTCCAAAGCCATGACCTTATTTTGGGGGGCGGTGGTTCAATACGGAAAAAAGGAAAGGTGTTCAGCAGTAAACAATAGACACTTATAAAAGGTTATGATCATCGGTACTATGTTGCCAGTGTTCTGGAGTTAACTTGGAACAGAAACTAACCAATGATAATGATAAATTACATTGGTATAGAAACCAGAAAGTGTTAATTTTCTAAAAAAGTTGTATTTTGCTCTTAGGCTGAAAGTTTCAGATTCATCAGGTAGATTCAGAGCCCTTCTTCGTTCAAATGAGCCCTTAGACATCCAACATTGTAACACAAAAAGAGGTAGCTCTAGTTATTTAACATTGAAGGAGAGTGATGAATGTGTTAATTCAGAGGCTAATCAAACAGGGCGAGTAAATTGCAAATATCTGTAATAAATGGAAAACATATTAGGTACATAGGGGATTGAAGGTCTGATGACAGAAAAAGGAACTACGAAATACCTGTTAGTTGTCTGACCAGGTCTAGAACAAAGGAGAAAATGGAGGAAAAGAAGAGAAGACGGTTTCTTTAACCAGTCATCTGTTCTTGGGCACTCAGGTTTTTTCCAGATTCTGGCTATTGTAAAGAGTGCTGCAATGAACAAACAATTGCAGATGTCACTTCGACTATACCTTTTTGCCTCTCTGGGATATATTCCCAGGAGTGCTATAGCTGGGTCAAATGGCAGATCAAATTCTAATTTTTTGAGAGTCGTCCATACTGTTTTCCAAAAGGGTTGGACCAGCCGGCATTCCCACCAGCAGTGAAGGAGGGTCCCTTTCTCGCCACATCCGCGCCAGCACCGGTTGCTTTTGTTCTTGTGGATGTGGGCCAGTCTCTGTGGTGTGAAATGATATCTCATTGTGGTTTTGATCTGCATCTCTCTGATGATTAGTGATGTAGAGCATTTTCTCATGTGCCTTTTTGCCATTCGAATTTCTTCTTTGCGAAAGTTTCTGTTCATTTCCTCACCCCATTTTTTGATGGGGTTGGGTGATTTCTTCTTGTGGAGTTTAACCAGTACCTTGTATATCCTTGATATCAACCCCTTGTCGGATGAGTACTTGGTGAATATCCTTTCCCATTCTGTAGGCTGTCTTTGTATTTTGGTCACTGTTTCTTTGGAGGTGCAGAAGCTTCTACTATGTAGCTGTTAGAAAAGATGAAGTTATGAAATTTACATACAAGTGGTACTACATGGAAAGTATCATGTTAAGCGAAATGAGTCAGAAAGAGCGGGATAGACACAGAAAGATTGCATTCATCTGGGGAACATAAAGCAACAAAAAGGAAGAGTGACACACAGGAATGGCTGAGATTAGTACCAGGAATTTTGCTCCATGAATGGAAGGCCAGCCACAGGCTCTAGGTGAAAAGGAAGCTCAGATAGAGAAGAGAGTACCAAATGAAGGGTGTTGTGAGGGCCCTCCCAGGGTGGGAGAAGCATGCTAAAAGTAGTCGATAGACCAAACATGATTGCTACTCAAAGCCTCTCTTGCAAAACACAGTACCCAAAAGAAGAGAGAGAGAACAAGGGGGAATACCCTGCCACAGAGGCAGGATGGGACGGGGGGGGGGGGGGGGATGAGGGTGGGGGGGATGCTGGGACCCATGGGGATGGATGACGGGCACTGGTGGAGGTATGGGGACTTGATCATTGTATAACTGAAACCCAAGCACAAAATTTGTAAGCCTATAATTGTACCTCATGGTTTTTCACTAATAAAAAAAAAATAAAATAAAAGGAAAAAAAAAAAAAGAAGAGAAGACGGAATTACTTGGACCAATAAACCAGCACTACAAAGAGAATATAAAACCAGGTACACCCAGCTGTAACTAAAAATCATGTCGCCTGAACAGACTATTCATATCAGGAGATTTTGCTGGGGAATTTTAGAAATTAAATACTCCCAAAGGCTGCTTATTTTGAGAAATGCTTAAGATGTTGTTGCAGTGGAGTGATAGGAGGGAGCCAACAGGACAGAAAACCCAGGACGAGTAGTTCCCAGGATATGAGATAGACCCAGGATAAGGAGAGAAGCAAGCCACAAATAGCCTGTCTCCTTTCAAATTAGATATGGTCAGTGAAGAAAATTTCCAAAGTAAGGTGATCAATCCTTCACATATTTTAGCATGAGCAGCAACATAATCCACATATTTCTTGCTGAGGCAGTGGGCTAAAATGCCAAAAGACTAAGGAGACACAAAAGACACACGTGCCCGCGCGCACACATACAAACACACACACGCGCGCACACACACACACACACACACACACACACACACATAGACACTCAGAAATGAGTCTGAAATGAAAATATTAAGGAGTGTTCATTTAGTCAAAACTTCATGAAGTTTAATTTTCTCTCAAAATAAATAACTGAATATAATCTATCACAGGGCGGCGGGGGAGGAGAGTAGATCTTTTGCTTAAAATGAACAGCTGGTTTGCTCTCAAACTGTGTTTTCCCTTGAATACAGTTCTCACTTGTTTGTCTCTATGGCATCTTTGCTTGCTTGCTTTTCCAGTCTGAAGAAGCGCAGGTATCTCCTGAAAGTGCAGTTCTTTCTTTCTGTTCTTTCACTTCTTTCAATAAATGCCACCTTGCCTCACAAAAAAAATAAATGAAAGTGACTGCGTGTGTGTGTTTGTATGTGTGTGTGTGTGTGCGCGCGCACATGCTCACGTGAACTCAGAGACCACTCCAGGCCGAAATTTGGGGACTATGTGCGGTTCTACAGGGACTGGAGCTTTATTAGCACAGGGTGTAGGGCGTTCATCGGGTTCGATTCCTTCATCCCTCTCGGAGAGCTGGCAAGCTACCGAGAGTATCCCGTCCACATGACAGAGCCTGGTAAGCTCCCAGTGGCATATTCAATATGCCAAAAACAGTAACAAATCTTGCAATGGAGAAGTTACTGGTGCCCGCTCAAGCAAATCGATGAACAACAAGAGCACAGTGCTACAGTGCTACTCAGTTCTAGGCCTGAAGCTGGGTACAAAACATCCATGACAAACCCTCTACCTGCAGTTCTATCTCTACATGTCCACAAATGAAAATCATTTTAATTTAAATATTAAAAGCTTGAGCTCAAAACTAATGTCATTTAAATTCATGAATTTTCCCTAGAGTGCACTATAAATATCATTGATTTTCCTTCTCCACGCATCTTTTGTTAAATGTTTCTTAGGTTTGGTACATGAAAATCCTTTTCCTAATATAGTGTTTATGTCATGGATAAATAATATTTATTTATCTTCTGCTTAAAAATTCTCATGAACTGCCTTCAATAGAGCAGAAAATTACAAAAAAGAAAACAATATGAAGCTAAATATCCAAGATAATATACGTCTTATATAGATATGAATTTTAAATATGCTAATAAAATAAGCCATTGAAAATACTTCTTGGGATTTGGAGGTATCTCTGGATCACTGGAGAATGGAAAAGGACACCCAGGTGCTGGGTATGGTGGTTCAACAATGAATACATGGAACTATCAGTACAGCATTGTATTTCATGACACTTCAATAGAATTGAGGAAAAAGCAGGAAAAATCTACAGATTTAATTAATTAGATTCTAAATTATTCCTAAAGTTCATTTTGTATTATAAAACTTAAAAAGAAGAGCAACATTGAAGACAGTTTATGAAACAGACAAGTAATGCATATACTTTTGATAACTATCCTTAGGATAGTCCCAAGATTAACTAACTTCTGTTTTTAGAATTAAATTTATAAACTAAAGTCATTCATTTACCGACCAAATAGAAAAATTAAATTAATAACAAGCAATATTTCAGTATTTAATAAATTCATGTACTTTAATTTTCTGGGAAAATAGATTAGAGCAGTCTGAATATTAAGTATAAAATCAATCATATATTGCTAATTCTGCTTTCTTTAATTGGCAACCTTATATGCATTAAACTTAAAACTTTTGGGGCTGGAGCGATAGCACAGTTGGTAGGGCTTTTGTCTTGTATGCGGCCGACCAGGGTTTGATTTCATCCCGTATGGAACCATCATCCCATATGGTCCCCTGAGCACCACCAGGAGTAATTCCTGAGCACAAAACCAGGAGTAACCCCTGTGCATCATTGAGTGTGACCCCCCCCCTAAAAAAGAAAAAAACAACTTTAATTACCTAATGTAGGGGCATCATAGAACTAAAAGTTATTTACTGGATAACCATTTTGGTGATGGTAAATTTATATCTCAATTTTATCTTCTTTGACACAAAGTTGTATTACCATATATCAGAAAGTGCACAGAAGATTGTATAGTGGCCATATTGCTGTGAAAATATACATTTTAGTTTGCATGGACATCTTAGTTATGACCATAACAAATGTGTGGCACTTTACTAAGAAATGGGTCCAGGTGATTAAAGCAATGAGAGGGAATGTACTCTTCTGCTTTTCTTGCATTCTCTCTATAGGAAAACAAAGCCTCAGGGTGAGAGAAAGTACAGTAATGGTTAACTGATTGCTTAGATCCCTTATGTTGTATATGGTCCCCTAGCACTGCCCTGAGTATACTCTGATATGATTCCAAAACAAAAACAAAAACAAAACAAAACTGAAATACTAACTTTTTCTGTAAGTCATTAGGATTCAAATATTTAAGAAGATTCAGTTTTTCACTTTTTGTTGGATTACTTAATTGATCTTTCTTATGGTGTCCATTAATCTTCAGAATTACAGGCCACTATCTGGGAAGCACCACCATTCATATCACTCTTTCAAAATAATTTTTTATCATCAAATATCACTGTGATTTTTACATTCGTTTTACAGAATGGAGATGTTTATAAAGTCTGAGAAAGAATATTGTCATTAATAAAACTTCCACCATATTCACAAGATTATGGATTCTAAGTGTGAAACAGTTTTATTTTACATTGCCAAGAAACTTCTTAACCTTGTAGAAATGCACAGTAAATATTTGATACATTTAAAAAATTATTTTATTAAGTAGCATGTTAAGTCTTTTAATAAATATTTTAATATATAACAAATGTGTATATAGTTGCTATTTGCCTTGCACGTGGCCAACCTGGTCCGCCCAGGTTCTATTCCTCTGCCCCTCTTTGAGAGCCTGGCAAGCTACCGAGAGTATCTCACCCACACAGCAAAGCCTGGCAAGCTCCCTGTGACCTATTCAATATGCCAAACACAGTAACAACAAGTCTCATAATGGAGACATTACTGGGCTTGCTCGAGCAAATCGATGAACAGCAGGAGGACATTGCTACTGTGCATTGTGGTTGGTCCCATCAACGGCCATCAAAACCCAGCTCCTGGAAGCGCCAGCTGCATCTTATTGTCTTATTTTTCCTTTAGAGAACCTGACAGGCTACCAAAAGTATCCTGCCCGCACAGCAGAGTCTGGCAAACTTCCCGTGTCGTACTCAATATGCCAAATACCAGTAACAATGATGGGTCTCATTCTCCTAATCCTGAAAGAGCATTGAAGTGGCTGTTTTAAAATCTCAGGGCTAGGAAGAAGGAGACATTACTGGTGCCTGCTCGAGGAAATCGACGAACAACAGGATGATCGTGATCGTGATCGTGATTAAGTAGCACTGTAGCACTGTCCTCCCATTGTTCATCAGTTTGTTTGAGCAGGCCCAGTAACATCTCCATTGTGAGACTTGTTGTTACTGTGTTTGGCATATCGAATACATCACGGGTAGCTTGCCAGGTTTTGGTGTGTGGGTGAGATACTCTCAGTAGCTTGCTGCGCACTCCGAGAGGGGCGGAGGAATCAAAAAGGGTCACCCGGGTTGGCCATGTGCAAGGCAAACGCCCTACCCACTGTGTTATCACTACTTTTATTAAGTAATTCATAATATTTGATTACATTTAATAATCAAACACCAACCCCACCACCATAACACCTTCCCACCACTATATTTCGAGTGTTTCCATCTTGAACCCCAATCCCTGCCCCAAAGCAGAACCGAAACAATATAATATTTCCCTCTAAGGTTGTTTTCCTTCTACTTTGAATCCCATCAAATGTGATGCGGTACTTTTGGAGTATGGGTAGGGTGTGTCTTATGAAGTGTTCAAGGCTGTATGGTCCAGAAAAAGGTTCACTGGTGGGTGAGGCTCAGCCAAAGCGTGTGGAGAGCAGCCAAGAGCATGGCAGCAGTTGAGTTCTGAAGGTTTTTGGCTGTTGGGGCCGGGTCCCTTGGGGTGAGGTGGGGTGTCACCCACCTCCCTCTGGGGCACCCTGAGTGAAACAGCCTGGTGCAGGATTTCGCTGCAAGGTTATGGCAATATTTGATAATTTATTATATCTTTATTCCATTATTAAATAAGTTAAATTTTAGAGTTAGGTTCAAAAATTTTATAAAAAGATAGACAGGTAAGAGTGAGTGTTTTGGGTAAAAGTGATAGCACAGCAGGAGATCCCCAGCATCATACATGGTCCCCCAACTCTTCCAAGAGTGATTCCTGAGTTCAGAGTCAGGAGTAAGCCATGAGGACCACTGGTGTGCACACCCTCCCAAAATAAACAAAACAACAAAAACTAAAAAAGTGAGTGGTTGTTTGTGTAAGTCATTTATGTCTTAAAGTTTAATGAAAACTAATGAACTCAAAGTAAATGTTTTAGAGAGAAAAACAATTAAATGTCTGATCTCTTAAAATAACCAGTATTTCTATTTTTAAACATTGCCTCCATATGGCTTTATTTGCTCATATAATTGATAATGAATGAGATTTAATTTTTACCACTTACCAACTGCTTGGGCTAGAGCTATAGCACAGCAGGTAGGACGTTTGCCTTGCACAAGACTGACCCGGGTTCGATTTCTCTGCCCTTCTCGGAGAGCCTGGAAAGCTACTGAGAGTATCTCGCCTGCACGACAAAGCCTGGCAAGTTACCCGTGACATATCCGATATGCCAAAAACAGTAACAACAAGTCCCACAATTTGCTATGAGACGTTACTAGTGTCCGCTTGAGCAAATTGATGGACAACGGGAGGACAGTGCTACAGTGCTACCAACTGCTTAGAGTATAAATAAGTCAGTGGTTTTGAAGCTAAATTATCACTTCCTTCCAGTTAGCTGCACCCCAACCAACTTGAATTCTGTTTTCTAGGGAATGGATTTATATTTTTATTGCTTTTATCAAATAAAAAATTTAACATGGCATCCTTATAGCAGTAAACACCCTTGATAATTGATCTATAAAACATTTCTTGTAATATGGCTTGGAATTTCTAAATGTCCTAGAGTCTTGTTAAAAATAAATGTATGTATACTAATAATATGTTGCTAGTAAAAACAGATAGAATATATGCCCAAACTGGATATGACATTAGGATACATATGTATTTGGAAGATTCTTAGTAGCTTCTTATATAGTCTGTGAAGATTTTGTTTAAAATTATTAGTGCAGGGTACGCAGCTCAATGATAAAACATCTACCTAGCATGTGTGAGACCCCTGACTTGATTACTGTACTGCAATTTAATGTAATCATTGTATCACTCTCATCCCATTGTTCATTGGCTTGCTAGAGCGGGTGCCAGTAACGTCTCTATTCATCCCAGTTCTGAGATTTTAGCAGCCTCTCCTTACTCGTCTTTTTCAACTCTGCTGTATTGGAGACTCTTTCAGGGTCAGGGGGATGAGACCCGTTATTGTTATTGTTTTTGGCATATCCAATATGCCACGGGTAGTTTGCCAGGCTCTACCATGTGGGTGAGATACTCTGGGTAGCTTGCGGGGCTCTCCGAGAGGAAATATCAGAACTTATTAACACTAGGATCACTAAAATAATTTAATAATAATAATAAATAAAATGCCTCTAATTAATTGAACATAAAATTACAATTTTATTCTTTAAAATGTCTTTATGGTGAAATAATAGTGCCTTAGATGTCTGCGCAGTAATCCTTGAAACTTACATTGTATTTATTAAGCATGAAAAGGGAGATTTTGTGGCTATGATTAAAGTTAGGAAACCTGGGGCTGGAGCTATAGCACAGCAGGTAGGGCATTTGCCTTGCATGCGGCCGATCCCGGTTCGATTCCCAGCATCCCATATGGTCCCCTGAGCACCGCCAGGAATGATTCCTGAGTGCAGAGGCAGGAGTGACCCCTGAGCATCACCAGGTGTGACCCCAAAAGCAAAATAAACGCCCTACCCGCTGTGCTATCGCTCCAGCCCTAAATAATAAATAAATAAATAAATAAATAAATAAATAAAGTTAGGAAACCTAAGTTAGGAAACTTAAAAAAGAGCGTGGGCAGATGGTACAGGGGGTTAGACCACTCCCCTCCTCTCTGGGGGAAAAAAAAACAAGAAAAGATAATTCTGTATTATTTGGGAGGGACTCAGTTATAGAACATGAGTTTTTAAAAGCAAAGACTCTTTATTAATCTGTAATCAATGAGAGATATTGTGTGAAAAGGATTTTATTTTGCAATGCTGGATCTGAAATAGAGGCAATGGTGTGTAAGAACCACTGAGAGGCTTCTAACATGGTAAAGGGAGATCAGATTCTCCTGAGAGCTTGAAGAAGAGATTGAAGTTTAATAACCACCTTTATGTTAGCCTGGTGAGACCTGAGTTGGACTTCTATCTACAGAAATGTAATAAGTGGTATGTGTGCAAAATTTAGAGTCACTAAATTTTTGACAATAAGAACATCAAACTAACTCAGTATCTAAACTCATACATTTGCTAATTAATTTCTTAATTCTTCTATAGCTACAAAATGTCATCCAAAAGTAAGTTTCACAAATTTAATATAATTAAAATATTGGAAAACAAATAAATGAAAAGAACAATTTTTTCTAGAACACATATCTCACGACATTTCGTACATTATACCATCCTGATTTTCCTTTAGTATTATTTCAAATATAGTCTATCATATCTTAAAACATGAGCTATATTTACCTGAGATTATGTATTTAAGAGTGGTTGGGAATTTCAGACTACAATTTTGCTCCCATGGCAGGAAGTAGGAATTTTGCATTCACTACTTACCACTGTAGCTGAAAATTTGTTTCTATTCCTCTCAGTAAGTCTAAAGTTTATGAAGACTGAGTCAGGCTGTTACTTTTTAGTTGGGCTACATATTATTGTTTGTTTTATTATCTCTCTCATTCTCACCTCTCTCACTCCTCTGCTTCTGCCCTTACACTATTCCCAGTATTTAGAATTCCATCACTACACATTTGAAAAGACATGAAGACAAAGTGAAATTAAGTCCAAAATGGTGGGAGAGTAATTGATTAAATTGATGAATCCTTTACTATCCTGTTGAATAAAAAAAAAATCTGTGAACAGTAGACATTAACCAAGAAAGGAATGTATACATTATTACTATTATGACAGTATATACTAAAGATATACTAACTCAGTTTTTTAAGTGCCACATTAATTATGTGTTAAATTTCAGTAGTAGCCATAAGCCTGATTAGCCACAACAGTTACCCTGTTGATAATAGAAATGCAGTTGACTGATGACCCATTCAACATTTCTGAATAGGAATTTAGCCCACCTAAAAGCACAATGCTCAAACTAAAGTGACCAATGCCTGTGAACAAATTGGCTAGCTACATATAAAACATTATAGATTTGGGGACAATTTGTTGATACAGCAGAAAGTTTTCTATCTTTGTCTTGTAGGCGGTCAACCTGGACTCAATGCCTGGCCATACACCATACACTGCCAGGAGTTATCCCTGAGTACATAGTCAAGAGTAAGCCTTGAACAGTGCTTGTTGTTGTCCAAAACAGACTCAGAAATAAAATCTGTATCAGGTATACCCTTGGTTGTTAGAAGTTACTCCCCTCCCTTCCAAGGAATCAGGGCACTAAACTTTGTTAAGTCATTAAGTACTGTACAGGATAGATTTAATATTTAGGAAACTTCGTATATTTACATATGTATATTTATATGTTCGTAATAGAAAAGGTACCACATGAACACTAGTGGCAGATTTCAGAGTAGAAAATGATACACAGGACAGAGAATGACAAAGGGGTAAGTCCAGGACATTTACACAGGAGGAACGAGATGGTGTGGGATGCCATCAAATTCTACTTAGGATACCATACACATGCATCTAGGAACAGAATGAGTGATGCTGTAAACTGACAAAAGGAGAGGCCTGGACACTGGGAAGGGACTTGGAATTATCTACTTAAAGTTCCCAGTAAACTTGAACATCTTGGAACTGATGCAATAGTATATCAGGCATGGTGCTTGCCTTGCATATGGCCCACTTGGGTACAATCCCTAGCATCATATATGGTTTCCAGAACCTGGCCAGGAGTAATTCCTGAGCTCAAAGTCAGGAGAAAGCCTGCGCATAGCTGGGTAAGGCCCAAAGAACAAACAATAAAAAACCTTTAGCTTCTTAAGCTTCTGAGTTTTGCATGCAAAACTTGCACACAATTCTCAAGAACCCATGAGCTTTGAAATAAATCCATCTTTGTGCTTACAGCTGAGTCAGGAATGGTAATCATGATGGCAATAGAGTCAGCACTCAGCATAGTTGAGAAGCCCAGGTTACTGAGCCATGGCATGGCCTCTATTCTTCCCTAACGATGATCTCATTCATAAGTCTATGGGTCAATGAGAGAAGTAGGTAGAGAAAGTGACTGGCTGACTGATGATCACAGAATAAATTACCGTATCCTTCTGGTTATAATCCTCCTCTGCTGAGGTCAAATTTTGATGAATATTCACAAGAGACATCAAATTGTCTCAATGCGCCATTCTGAATGATTTATCTATATACTTCTCCCTGAAACCTCCTTGTCACTAAATTTTCAATTATTTCCTTCCCAAGTCCCTGACTTTTCAGTTACTTAAGGCTAAAGAGATAAGGTAATGTATGCTGCAGACACTGGTGTCCAAGAACACTTCAGTGATTTCCTTATGCAATTGATGTGTGCTTTCAAAACCTGTTTATACAGGTTTTATCGGTTCCTTTTCATAACTAACTTTATGGATTGGTGGGAAAGAGTAATATAAAACTCAGGGTAGGAAGATTTTTTTGTTCTGTTCACTTTTAGTTTGTTTTTTTGGGTCACACCTTATAAAGCTCAGTGGTTACTCCTGGCTCTGTACTCAGGAATTACATTTGGAAGTACCTGCAGGACCATATGGGATGCTGTGGGATTAAGCTCAGGGCAGACACATGCAAGGCGAGCAAGCATCTGTACATCTCCAGCCCCTACAGTGTTTTTATGTGAAATTCTTGGTCCTTGGTCAAATACTCATTGTCTACTAAGTCCTGTTCCCATAGTAGTCAACATTCACAGGTTCAGAGACAAAAAAATGACAATGGGGCTAATTCTTGTTATTTCTAGTGATCCTAAAATAACAGTCTGTTCCTGTATGTGCTGTTTCAAGTGTTGCTGGTTTAGAAATAACACGTCCAAAAGTAGGAGTCTTTGGCCAGGGGACAAAGTAATTTTTCCTTTGAATTTTAAATGTGAATACAAGATACTGTTAGACAAAAATATCAAGCAGGGAAAGTCTCTGGTGAAGGGTATGCCATTGGAAAACTGTGGAGTATTTCCTTATGAGTATAATAAATGACAGTGCTTTGAAAAAGGTAGAAAAACTACCAAGTAGGCATTCAAAAATATAAATATATGAACCTGAATTTGAGTGAAAGAATCTGAGATAAAGGTACATATTAGGAAATATGAGAGAAATATTTGGTAGCTGAAAGAGAAATGGTAGTGAAAACATTAAGAGAATGAGTATAAACAGAAAAAGAGGATCTGTGTATTAGAATCCTCAATAATTAAGTTTGACAAAAAGTAGCAAGAGAACAAAATCAGAGTCAATGGAATGGGAGTGCCATTATCTATTTCATCTGGAGTCAAGAGTCACAGCATTTTTTTTCTCCCCACCTTCACACTCTATTCCTTCAAGTCAATACTTTGAGAGCAACAAGAGTGAGTTTCTTGGCAAATTACTTATAACAATTCCTTGCTTAAATCCTTTAGGGTGTTTCCACCTTTAAAGCCTCAGCCTTGCATTGATGATAATAGACCATGTATTAAGAATCGGTAAACTTTATCCTGAATGATTTCCTTTGTTCCCTGACACCATATCTATCTATTCATGCTTCGACATTTAATGGTCTGCTAAATCTTTAGTTTCTTTTGTTTCCTTTTCCTGCTTATTGAATAATTTGCTTCATATTTGGATCTCTGTATTCTGAACATCAACACGGTAACTGTCACTGTCACTGTCCTCTTGTTGTTCATCAATTTTCTCGAGCTGGCCCAGTAACGTCTCCATTGTGAGACTTTATTACTGTGTTTGGCATTTCGAATACATCACAGGTAGTTTGCCAGGCTTTGCCGTGTGGGCACAGTAGCTTGCCGGGCTCTCCTGAAGGGATGGAGGAATCGAACCTGGGTTGGCTGCGTGCAGGCAAAAGCCCTACCCGCTATGATAATGCTACAGCCCCAATACTGTAACTAATAGTCACTATAGCTCAATAGAGCACTGGCTCTTTTTCAGGAACAGACTTGATACAACTGGTACTGACTACTCTGCTGTGTAATGATTTGTAGAAGATTGCACCTTCCTGGCTCTCTATCCCAGTACTTAAAGTTTAATACTTATTAATCATTTAGTACTTAATAATCAGAGTCTAGTTTCCCAAATCAAGTTATTTTTAGATTGATCAATTATTGACATCTCTTTGAATAGTGTTTTGCACTTCAATTTTTTCCCATAAAAATATGATTGCCGTGGAGTTTTATTATATGTTAGATAAATAGCTGTGCTTTAGATAATAAAGTCAACATAATAAAAACATGAATCTTTAATCCCATCGATAAATTTTTATTTATATTTTACTAATTACCTTTTGTATTGTGCTTTTTGCTATTCTAAGTGCCAAAATATATTATATTGAATCCCAGATATATACTCATTTGTTTGCACTGCATACACACAGATGTATCATGACCAAAAATATCACATTGAGCAGAAAAGCATATGATATTAGCAATGATAATGCTCTTAAAATTGATATAGGACTTAGAGGATAGCAGTCACTTCAGAAAGACTGTGGAATTTTTACTTTCTAAGGGCTGGAGCGATAGCACAGCGGGTAGGGCGTTCGCCTTACAAGCGGCCAACATGGCCGACCCGAGTTCGATTCCTCAGCCCCTCTCGAAGAGCCCGGCAAGCTACCGAGAGTATTCAATATGCCAGACACAGTAACAACAAAGTCTCCAATGGAGACGTTACTGGGCCCGCTCGAGCAAATCGACGATCAACGGGAGGGCCTTGTCTATGTCTTGTCTATGAAAACATGCTTTAGCTGTCAGTAGAAAAATTCTTTGTATTTTGCTTGTGGCTCTCTCCTCTTTAAAAATTTTCTTTTTTGTTTGTTTTTATATCAACACCTAAAAAACTGAGGTCCCTTAGACAGCTGCTGTTTCAGTTTTCCTTTTACAATTTTTTTTAATATTCAAATAACCCATGGTTGCAGAACAATTTTAAAATGTTCCTTCAGCAAGTCTGATTTCAATGTTACATTGTTGTACATATTCCTCAGTGCTCTCTCAGGTAATTAATAAATTAATAAATACCCATTTTATTTTATTTTACTTATTATTATTATTATTATTATTAAATTCTATTGAATCACCATGAGATAGTTAGCTTTCACGTTTGGGTTACAATCACACAATGATCAAACACCCATCTCTCCACCAGTGCACATTCCCCACCACCAATATCCCCGGTATAACCCCACTTCCCACCCTCCCTCCACCTCCATGGCAGAGAATAGTCCCCATACTCTCTCTCTACTTTGGGGCATTATGGTTTGCAATACAGACCCTGAGAGGTTATCATGTTTGGTCCTTTATCTACTTTCTGCACACATCACCCATCCCGAATGATTCCTCCAGCCATCTTTTTTCTTAGTGACCCCTTCTCTATTCCAGCTGCCTTCTACCCTTTGCTCATGAGGCAGGCTTCTGGCTATGGAGCAAACTATCTGTCTCGTGTATCTACTATCCGTAGGTGTCAGCCTCATGTTATGTTGTTTTATACTACACAAATGAGTGCTGTCCTTTTATGTCTGTCCCTCTCTTTCTGACTCATTTGCCACTCCTATTCAGTATAGTACTGGAAGTCCTGGTTATTGCAATTAGGCAAGAGAAAGGTATCAAAGGAATACTGATAGGACAGGAAGAGGTCAAACTATCACTGCTTGCAGATGATGTGATAGTATACTTAAAAAACCCTAAAGATTCTACAGAAAAGCTCCTAGAAACAATAGATTGGTTTAGTAAAGTGGCAGGCTACAAAATCAACACCCAAAAGTCCATGGCTTTCTTATATACAAATAACAAAAGAGAAGAAATAGACGTTAAAAAAACAATCCCATTCACAATAGTACCTCAGAAAATCAAGTGCCTCGGAATCAGTTTAACGAAAGAGGTGAAGGATATATACAAGGAAAATTATAAATACCCATTTTAAATTTGCTTCCCATTATTTTTATACTTTCTATTTCTATGTTTCAATATGCACTTTCTAGTGGTGGCTTCAGTAGAAGAGGGCAAAAAGCCAGTGTTATTCTGCTATACGCATTGTCACAAAGCAAATTCTTGGATTCTTCTTTCTAAAAACAATAAAAAATTCAGATACTCTTTTTCATCCTAGAAAAGAAAATAACAAGGAAAAATAAAAGTGATATTTTTCTGTGCTCCAAGGTTTTCAGGTTTATATACCATTATAGTCCTTATGAGTCTACAAGGATTATGATGCATTAGCTACCTCATTGAGGAATATTTCATCTTTAATGTTCACAAAATGACAACATTTAGCTCATTTTATTGGCTTAGTGGAAAGCTATTTCTCTAAGTAATAAGATGACTTTTTAATATAGTCACATCTTTCAAGGGGATCTCTTCTACATTTGCATAGAACTCCATGTTTTTAAGTCAAGAATAAAAATGTAATATATCAGACCATTTCCTTCCACCATCCCAGGTGAGGCTTGCCCATGGCCAATATCACTAAAATTATTCTAAACTGGAGGCAGAATTTCAACCTAATGCAAAGTCCCTCCCTCTCTGCTGGGTCCCAGCAGCCTCCACATAGGACCTGCATGGAATTAAGGGCCAAGGAAACAGCTCCTGAAGTGACAGATCTATGTAGCAAATTGCATCTTAGTTATTGTTATTCTTCCTGTTATTATTTGAGGACACAAAGAAAAGACAGTGAGGAATCTCCAACTTAATTCCCCAGTATCTTTCTGGAGGGTTAATCACAAAGAACCTCCAGCACAGAACATTAGAAAATTAGAAAACATTAGAAAGAACATTAGAAAACCAAAGGGTGAAACATGTAGAAGCTAACCAAACTCAATGAGCAGAAATAGTATTACTGAATATACAATGAATATACAAGAACATCAGCAAATCTTTAGTATCTTAGTGACATTATAATGAGGATGTTCAATGAATTCAAAGAAACCTTACCACAGGTAGTTATCAAAGCCCAAGAAAGTCTGAGAGTTGAAATTAAAAAAAAATACTATAGTCATAAATGACACAGATGAAGAACATGGTTGGTGATAAAAAGAAATTGATAGAGCTCTGAAAATCAGAATAACAGAAGCTGAATGAGATTGAGGAGCTCCTAGATGAAAAGAAGGAAACCTCCAAGAAACAGCAGAAGGTAGAAAATAGTTTGAAAAAAAAAAGAAGAGTATACCAGAGAACTATGGTACAAGTTCAAGATAAACAATATACGAATCATCAGAGTCCTTAAAGCACAGAAAGGCAAATGTGAAGAAACAGTACTTAAATCATCGATCGGAAATTCTAAAGTTGAGGGCACTGAGATCCCAGAGGCCTGCAGGGTACAGTGAAAACAGACCCAACTCCAAGACAAATTATATTCAAAATGACAAAATCCAAAGATAAGGGCATAATATTGAATGCAGCAAGATCAAAAAAGGGCACAAAGGAAAGCCAGTAAATATACAGCTGATTTAGCAAATGAGACTCTATGACCTAGAAGAATATAGTGCAATGTATATAGTACAAAAACTCAAAGAAATGAACAACTCACCAAGAACACTCTATTGAGCTAGATTATTATTCATATTTGAAAGAACTATGCATAGCTTCATGTACAGGTAACATCTTAGGGTATTCATAGTCTTGAAACCAGTTTTGCAAGAAATGTTAAAATAGCTCCTTTAAAGGACAGGAGAAACTTCCTGTCAGGTGGTGCTGAGTATGGCTCTCATTAATGGTACATCTGCTTGTCATTTACTAGATTAAGAAAATTTTAAAACATATTGCAATTAATAATTACAAACAGACTTTTGTTGATTTATTTTTTGGTATTTCTATTTGCTGTTCCTTTATGTTTTATAGGGCTGGAGCTATAGCACAGCAGGTAGGGTGTTTGCCTTGCACGCGGCCCACCTGGTTTCGATTTCTCTGTTACTCTCGGAAAGTCCGCAAAGCTACCAAAGGCATCCTGCCTGCACGGCAGAGCCTGGAAAGCTCCCTGTGGCATATTCAATATGCCAAAAACAGTAACAACAAGTCTCACAGTGGAGACCTTACTGGTGCCCACTCAGCAAATCAATGAACAATGGGACAACAGTGCTACAATGTTATGTTTTGTTAGACCAAATAATATGAAATAAACTTGTTATATACCTGTCAAGGGGACAATGAAAAAATAATTATTTATGGTAAGAAATACATGATGATTACTTAAAAAACATCCAAGTACAAAATAAAATTTATAGCATAATATACTTTAGATGCCAAAGTTGGAAACTTGGTTATTAAGTGAGAATAGGCAGTATACCATATTGTTTTTAGTGATTTGGATTTCTTTATTTTCATAGGTTATAATCATATGGCATCAATCACTACAAATTGACTATTATTGATTTTTTTCGATAATTGCATTTACCATTTCTTTAGGCTTTATTGGAACAAGTAATATGAAATAAGTTTGTTACATGCCTGCCAAGGGAGCAGGCTGGGGGATGTCAGGGAACTTGGGGAATCTGGAAAAAAAAGGGACATTAGTGGTGGGATTGATGTTGGAACATTCTATGCCTAAAACAACTCTTATGATTTCATTTTCATTTCATTTCATCATCCTGCTATTTGTTGATTGCCTCGAGCAGGCCCCAGTAACGTCTCTTTCATCCTAACCCTGAGATTATATTCAAGGCTCTTTAGGAGAATGAGATCCATCATTGTTACTGGTATTTGGCATATTTGGTACGCCACGGGGAGTTTGCCAGACTCTGCCCTGTAGGCAGGCTACATTCGATAGCCTGCAAGTTTGTCCAAAGTAGGAATGAGATAATAAGATGTCAAAAAAGATGTCCTGATAAGATGTCGCGTGGCCGCGAATGCGGCCGCGCGGTTCCAGGAGCTGGATTTTATAGTCTCTGAGTCTTGGGCGTTGATGGGATTACATGGCGCCAGGGGGCCAGGTGGTGGGTGTGACCCCCGCCTACTGGAATTTGGAGCAATTTGGAGGATCTGGGTGGAGGATGCTCGACTCCAATCTGAGTAGGCTGGGAGATCTCGGCCCCGGAACCCACGTGGCTTTGTCCCTCTGCCAGTACCTTCAGGTGTGCGGAGAGTGGTCTCAGCATGGTGGTGGCTGGTCCTGGAGGTCTTCGGCTGCCAGAGCCCTGGTCGGGGCGGGGAGGAAAGCTCAACCCGCTCCCCTCCAACGGGCCCCGGCGAGGAACAGCCACGCGCGGGGGCAGGAGACTGCACTGTTCTCGTCGGGGATCTGGATTTTATAGTCTCTGAGTCTTGGCCGTTGATGGGATTACACGGCGCCAGGGGGCCAGGTGGAGGGTGTGACCCCTGCCTACTGGAATTTGGAGGATCTGGGTGGAGGATGCTCGACTCCAATCCAAGTAGGCTGGGAGATCTCGGCCCCCGAACCAGCGTGGATTTGTCCCTCTGCCAGTACCTTCAGGTGTGCGGAGAGTGGTCTCAGCATGGTGGTGGCCGGTCCCGAAGGTCCTCGGCCTTATGAAGAACTTTGTAAATCATGGTGTTTTAATAAAAAAAAAATCAGTAAATATAAAGATAGAAAAAGTAAGAAGTGGAGAAAACTGAATCTATCCACAACAAAGTTTTGCGATTTTTAAACATACATTTCAATAAAGTTATATTTGAATTTACCTAATCTCTTTAAATACATGCATAACTATTCAAATAAATGACTCGTGGGGACCAACTAGATAGTATAGTGTGTAAGATGTTTGCCTTGCCCCAGGCTTATCCTGGCACTATTCCTGGTACTGGAGTACAGTCAGGAGTAAGCCCTAAGCACAGCAGGTGTGGCTTGAAAATAAAAGGAACAACAACAACAAAAAAAAAAAAACCCAAAAAATAAATAAATGATTCCTTGAATAGTTCTTCTACTCTTTTACAAGCTCTTTAAAAAAAAGAGCAACTTGTAATGATTACATACCAAACCAGCAACTCCTGGAGTATATTTATACATGTTTATGTATATGCATATTTATTTTGCTTCAGATTTGGATTTTTTATTTTCTTTTTCTTTGTGTTCATGCTTTTAGATTCAAGATTCCAGGAATCCTATCTGATGGTTTGTTATACTTCCCTTTGACTCATAATGTTAAGTCCTCACATTCCTTGTATAATTGTTAATTCAATTACTTCAAGGTAAAAGCTAATTAAATTCACTAAACAATTTCTCTTATCAGAAATCAGAAATGATCACTAGTTCTCCACAAGTCATAACATGAGTTTTTCATGACAAAGAGAGCCTCTACACCATACCCAATTCTCTGTGCCTCTAATTTATCACAAAAATCCAACCAGGCTTGACTATTTAAGCATTTCAAAAATGCTCCCCAGTCCATATTCAAATATTTGGTATTGCCTACTATAACTCTGGGACGCTATGGTGTCCTGGGCTAATAGCATCATCTATCTCCAACTCATATGGCTGCTTCCCATTTTACTTACAATTAATATTGTTTATATTACTACATATTACAAGTGCATTTTAGATATTGTCTGTTGACTTTCCATATTTTGGGGGGAAAATTGTCTTTCTTCCCCAAAATATATTGGCAAAGAACTAAATCATGTCTGGACTTCCTTTCTGCACTTCCCATTTTCAGGAATTAATGATTGTTTCATTTTGGGATCTGACTTATTCTGTGTGCCATTTAAAAAACTTTAAGTTCTTAAAAAGCTGCATTATATGCAAATGCAAGCTTTTCCCGTCTCATCCATTTTCCCATTCTGTTTCTTTTCTTGGAGGATCATTCCCAAGTTTTCCTTTTCTTCACTTTCAATGTGGACTAGGCTCACTTATTTAGATGATATTGCATTTGTTTTATCTTTGTACTATTCTTGCTGCATTTCAAGTTTTATGTTCTCATTTTGTGGTACTCAATGGCCAACAAATTCATCATAAAGGAAACATAAAAGAAAAATCTAGTATTGAGTCATCATACATATCTAGAGTCAATTTCACTCTATCTCTATGTCATTGAGTAATAAAATTATAATTTTACTCTGAATTTTTAAATAAGCCCCCTCTTGTTATATTTTAGCTTTCAATTTGGTGATAGAAGCATTGTTATTTGAACCATTGATCTTGTGTTTCTGACATATTTATTCTCTCTAGGAGATTAGAGAGGTCGTCTTCAATTCTTTAATAGTCTCAATTATCCCATATTTTGTCTTGATATACATATCTTTACCACTTACCCCATGCATTGTTCTAGATTTCAATTAACTCACTAAACAGGATTTGGTGTTGTTTAGTTCTTAGAGACACTATTTTATTTTTATTTTTTATCATTTCCCCCTATTTTTTCTATTCTCATTTTGCCTCAGATCATCATCTGTATCCCTACTGGTGAACTACTGGGAAACTTTATTTGACAAAGTAAAGATCAAATTTTGTTTTTATCCATATTATATTTAAATTTTCAAGAGTTTAAAAAAATCGTCTTACTGCTATATGGTTGTTCCATATGTAAAACTTAAAAAATTTTTAATAGACATGTTTTCTCATATTTGACAACCTGTGAAAATAGTTTTGTTCATTTTTGTTCATTTTGTTCATTTCATTTTTCTTTTATATGTGAGGTTCTAAAAGAATTGGTTCATGATTCTTGGATGATAACAATATTTACTAGTTCAACAAATATTTAATTAGCACATAGTATGTGAAGCAACTATATTTTTTGGTAAATAAAAAAATATTTTAAGCTGAACAAACCTAAATAAAAGTAAATAAAACTGAACCAAAAAAAGCATTGGTCTAGGATTAAAGTGTTAAGTAGCTGATTGAGAATTCTTGCAAATGTGAAATTTCTTTTTTTTTTCCCTTTATTTTATTTTATTTTTTTTTTACAGTTGTGGATTTACAATTTTTTGTGCTTTGGTTTCAATTATACAATGATCAGATACCCATCCCTCCACCAGTGCCCATTTCCACCACCATAGATAATATCCCTCCCACCCCCATCCCCCCATCCCCCCTGTCTCTGTGGCAGGGCAATCCCCTGTGTTCTTTCTCTCCTTTTGGGTGTTGTGGTCTGCAAAAGAGGCATTGAGTGGCAAACATGTTCAGTCCATAGTCTACTTTCGACATGCATCTCCCCTCCTGGGAGGATTCTCCAAACATCCTTTAGCAAATGTGAAATTTCTATACTTAGATTAACCCTCCTATAAATAACAATATGTAATTCTGGAAATAATAAGCAACAGAAAATGCTACCAAGCAATTATAATCAGGTAAAAAGCAGAGAAAATCTCACCTTCTAAACTAAAAATATACAATGCATCAATTTTCACTCAAGTGTTCTCACCAGCTCAGAATGCTTAAGCAGAAAGCCACACTTTATTAAATTTATGCAGATGATAAATTTTCTGTGGTCTCAGCATGGTGGTGGCTGGTCCTGGAGGTACTCCCCGCCCTGACCAGGGCTCCGGCAGCGGAAGACCTCCAGGACCAGCCACCAAAAATCCAGCTCCCGGAACCACGCGGCCACGAATGCAGCGGCGACGAATGTCCTGACATCTTATCAGGACATCTTTTTATGACATCTTATTATCTCATTCCTACTTTGACAAACTGGCAGGCTACTGAATGTAGCCTGCCCACAGGGCAGAGTCTGGCGAACTCCCCGTGGCGTACCAAATATGCCAAATACCAGTAACAATGATGGGTCTCATTCTCCTAAAGAGCCTCAGGGCTAGGATGAAAGACACGTTACTGGGGCCTGCTCGAGGCAATCAACGAATAACAGGATGATGAATGAATGAAATGAAATTTTCAGTAATTGATAGAACAGTCAGAAAAAATAATCAATAAAAACATGGAATATTAGCCCAAATAATCACTTACATTTATATCTCAGAGCCACAAATATGTAATTTTAATTTCCTGGGCCTGTTGAATTTTGTAATCCTGGATTATTTGTGTAATTAGATAGGCTACTTAGCAAGCATAATATTCAGATACACAAATCCTTTTACATAACTATCCAAAATTCTCTGCAAACTAAGTTTTTAATTTCAGAATCTAATGCTTTCACTGCAGAAATAGAAAGGGAAGCATCTTCCAATATCTAGAGGACAGAAAGTGAGGATAATGGAGTACTTCAAATAAGTATGCAGTTGAAGATTTTCAAGAGTTTCCTGATATTATTGAAAATGCTAAATTAAACCTTATTAGTTCTCTAAATATGCATCACTGAAAGTGCAATTAAGCTAGGAAAATCTCACACCAAAGAAATGCTGAACATTACCAATGGTGTGCCTGTGATAGGTCCTTCAAGGGAAAATCATGACATAGAAACAATGCTGAAATAGGTTTAAATACAGTGAAGTAGGGTGATCATTGTGAGGATGATGATGACTTTGAGTATCCAAGTGTCCAATGACATTAAAAGATTTTTTAAAGACTTTTAAAGATTTTATTTAAAAATATTATACTTTGAATGAAACCACTCACAAAGACCACATACTATATGATTCAATTAATATGAAACTCCAGAGAAAAAGAAAAAAAATATTTCTGGTTATTTAGGAATTATGTGAGAGAGGGAAATAGGGGTGATGCATAAAGATGTTAAATGATGGAAATGTTCTAAAATTGACTGTGGGGTTCGTCACACCTATCTGTAAATCTAGCTAAACACTGAATTATACATTTTAAGTGTCAATTGTAATTAAGAATTATTTTAATATTTTTCTTTATATATCTATTTTTTGCTTTGTTTCTTGGGCCACAGTTGTTAGTGCTCAAGGCTTTGTGCTCAGGGATCCCACTCCTGGTAGTGCTCAGGGAACAATATGGAGTGCTGGGAATGGAATCTGGGTCAGTTACATGCAAGGCAATACCTTACCTGTTGTACTACTGGTCCCACCCTTGTTTTCATTTCTTAAATGAAAATCTCTGGTCTGCATAACAATTTTATTACTAAATATGCAAAAAATATTTGCAAATATATATTTAAAAAGATCCTTTTTAAAGTATAGGGCTGGAGCGATAGCACAGCGGGTAGGGCGTTCGCCTTACAAGCGGCCAACATGGCCGACCCGAGTTCGATTCCTCCGCCCCTCTCGGAGAGCCCGGCAAGCTACCGAGAGTATTCGATATGCCAGACACAGTAACAACAAAGTCTCCAATGGAGACGTTACTGGGCCCGCTCGAGCAAATCGACGATCAACGGGAGGGCCTTTACCTTTACCTTTATGCAAATAATTTAAGAAAAATTATAAAATGTACTTATTACAGCACACTGTCACTGTCACTGTCCTCCCATTGTTCATCAATTTGCTCGAGCGGGCTCAGTAAATATTGTGAGACTTGTTACTGTGTTTGGCATATCGAATACATCACGGGTAGCTTGCCAGGCTTTGCCGTGTGGGCCAGATACTCTTGGTAGCTTGCTGGGGTTTCCGAGAGGGGCAGAGGAATCGAACTCCGGTTGGCTGTGTCATCCACATGCAAGGCAAACGCCCTACCCGCTATGCTATTGCTCCAGCCCTATACTTTAAAAAGGATCTTTGCTATAAGTATTATGATGCATCAGCTAAATTTTACTAACATGGACCACTACAACTATATCAATAGAATAGATTATAATTTTTATTTGTGTCTACTCTTTAGAATCAATGATACTTAAGGTCTATTATTTATATCATCATTTCCCATATCACCAGTTAATTAATTGTAGTTTTATTTAAAAAAAAAAACTGTACAAGTCTCACAATGTTACTGGGCCCACTCAAGCAAATCGATGAACAACAGGAGGACAGAGACAGTGACAGTAAGCTTGAATTAAAGTTGTTTACTAGTAGTGAATTTTAGCATCAAGATATGTATCCCAAAATGAACACATACTTGTGGCATTACCTCTATTAATCCAGACAGTAGAATTGGAAGAGGAACATACAAGAGTGTTTTATTAAATGGGCTGGCTGGTGAGATAGCTCAATAGAGTGCGTGCTCTGCATGCAGAAGGCTTGGGGTCAGTCCCTGGCACCACATGTCCCCTGAGCACTTCTGGAGTGTTAAGCACATTGGGTATGGCCTCTTCCCTCAAAATAGAAAGAGAGATTTGTCTTTTCCTGACAAGTCACCAATATTTCTATATAGATTTTATATTTATTTTATGGGCTGGAGTGATGGCACAGTGGGTAGGGCATTTGCCTTGCACACGGCTGACCCAAGCTGACCCGGGTTCGATTCCTCCACCCCTCTTGGTGAGCCTGGCAAGGTACCAAGAGTATCCCGCCCTCACAGCAAAGCCTGGCGAGCTACCCGTGACGTATTCGATATGCCAAAAAAAGTAACAAGTCTTACAATGGAGACGTTACTGGTGCCTGCTTGAGCAAATTAATGAACAACAGGACAGTACTACAGTGCTACAGTGTTCCAGTGTTAATGATGAACAAATTTTATTAATGACTTTATGTTAGCCAACTATTGAGAATTTAATGGTTATTCAAACTGTCAAGATTTGTCTGGTCTTATAGCACTAACATAACAGTATATTTTATTTGAGCTGACATATATTTACATCAAGAAATGTATAGTTTCTTTTAAATATAATATAGATAACATGTCACATGATTTCATCATTGGAAAATTTCATCTGTTCTGAAACTTGAAATAATGCTTTTCTAAAATGACATGAGTGAAATTTAAAGAACAAGTAGACATTCAATAGATGACAATAGATGACAAAGAGATATCAGATCCAAGCAGAAAAGCCAACATATGCTAACAGCCTATATTTGGAGGAAGTATGTCAAATATAAAAGGGTACTTAAAAGCCAGTTGAGCAAAATATTCATAAGATAAAGGAAGATAAGATAAGATGTTAGGAAGGACCAAAATCTTCAGAGAGTTGTAGATGTCAATTTTGAACTTTTCATTTATTTCTGAATTGGAGAATTGAGACTTGTTGTTACTGTGTTTGGCATATCGAATACGTCACGGGTAGCTTGCCAGGCTCTGCCGTGCGGGTGAGATCAAATCTCATGATGGAGACGTTACTGGGCCCGCTCAAGCAAATCAATGAACAACGGGAGGACTGTGACTGTGACTGTGACTGTGGAGAATTGAATCTCCTTTTTCCCCAACAGTGGAAATTGTTTTATTTACTAAATAAATGTAGTGTTTTCCAAATACTAAATTTGGGTATGTTATAACAAGACCTTTGAAAAGTTTACTCTGGCTACTGGGTAGAGAACAGAGAACATCAGAGTACATTCAGGAATGCCAATGTAGGAATGAAAATGAAGAGTGAGGCTAAACAGGGGTGGAGAGAATCTGGGCCAAATGGTCTAGAATTTAAAAAATACTTTTTGGGAAAATTGACATGAACTTAATACTGATAGAATAGAAATGTTGAAAAACAGGAGTTGCCCCAAGTGACTCCTGCCTTGCGTATGGGTTGGATATAAAGAAAGTGGGTACATAAAGTGAGATAGGGCAGGGGAAAATGGAGGAAAATCAGGTATCAGGTAACTTGGAATATAAAATAAAAATAAACCTAAATCTGAGGTCTTTGAGATGTGCCCAAGGAACTTAGAAAGAATGCAGGAAGATATGTATCTGGACATCAGAGTAAATATGGTCTGGTTACATGAATTTATTAATGGGATGAAATTACTTAGGCTTTAAATATTTTATTTTTAATAAATATTTGAATGAAGAAAAAGATAAAATATTTATTGAGTGACAGAGAAGAAAGCTGGATTCAAACTCTCATTAAATTCTAGCAACCAGTGACATAGATTAAAAAAAACACATTATCATATAGGATATTATATGAAACACTGAACTTTAGAAAAAAATTTTTACCTTAAACTATACAAAAATGAAAGATTGGGATTAAATCTTCCTTCATGCCTCCAGAAAGTTTTCCCTCATTTCAAACCTCAGGTAAGTATGGGAACAAAAATATCATAGATAGCTTAAGTTTGAGGTATATACTTTAATTAATATATGTATATATCATAATAGAAAAACAACATTTTTATATATTTTCCACTGAGTGAATGAGAACATTTAAATTTGACACTCTTAGAACAGTAAGTTATAAAACACAATATTATAACTGTTATAAAACCAATAACATTTTCTTAAATTTTTAAATTTTAGGCACTGTGGTGTGCTTGTTTAAGTCCATGTTATCCCTTGAACATATATCTCTGATTATTCCACACAGGAGAAGTGTTTTCTCTTGCACAAATATTCCTCTCTTTGAGAGTCTTTTGTCTTCCTAAGAAAATTTTGATTAATAAAAACTACCTTGCCTCACACACACACACAAGTTAGACACCAAGATATACAATACTGTTAATAACAGGGTTTATACTACAATGTTCCAACATCATATACAGAAAGATCTTTAATCTTTTGTATTCATGAATTTTTTGATATCATCTTATTTCATGACTTATTTCATGTCATTTTCCCAGATTCTTTTTAGTTTAAAATGGCAAGGCCATTCTTCTTTAAGAAAGTACTATTGCATTCTTTGGATATGTGTGTATCCAAACCTAGGATTGCTGGATCATATTTAAATTTCATTTTGAAAGTTTTTTCAAGAATTCATACTGTTTATAGTGTTATTAATAATTTCTATACCAGTTTATATTTCCACTAATGTAACAAAGGTTCTCTTTCCACCAAAGCTTCTTTTCACCATTTGCTTCTTTATTTCCTGAGAGTATGAGCTATTCCCTGCTTTGACTTAAATTTTCTTCCCATTATTATGAGTGATATTGAGCATCTTTTCACATACCTGATAGTCACTTAGATATCTTCTCTGGAAAAATTTATTTAGTCATTATCTGTTTTTGAAAATTGGGTTATTTGGTGGTTTTTTTGGGGGGGAGGTGGATATCTAGTTGTATGAGTTTCTTGTATGACTGGGATTTTAACTCAAGTACCCCAAACGCATTTGATTGCAAATAATTTCTATTTCACAGGTTATTCTTTTATTTTTCTAATTGGTTTATTTTGGTGTGTAAAAGTCAAATATACCTTAAAATTTTCTTCAACAATTAAAATACCCTGGGATGAATTTCTAAACTTGTATAATTTGTTTGTGTATAAAATGTATGTGCTAAGGAAAGGTAATCGTTGTCTATGGTATACCACCCTGAATGTGTCTGATCTTTCTGAAAAGGTAATTTTTGTTTAAAGTCTATGTATTTTAAGTGAATTGATTTAAATGCACAAAATATTATTGAAAATCAAGAGAAAGTATAAGCTAAGTTTTTGTAATCTATTACGGAGGTTTCAAAGATGCTTACTGACAGATCTAACTGCCAATCTGGCAACTTGTCTTTTACTTAAAAATTTTGCACCTTAACGTTACCTTTAGCCTTGTCTTAATAACTTGAAAATAGAAAACAAATCTAGCAAGTATAAAATCTCTCTAGACTCAATGAGCCTAATTTCTTTTTTTTTCTTTTTGGGTCACACCCGGTGATACACAGCTGTTACTCCTGGCACCTGCACTCAGGAATTACTCTTGGCAGTGCTCCAGGGACCATATGGAATGCTGGGAATTGAACCCCGGTCTGCTGTGTGCAAGGCAAATTCCTTAACCACTGTTCTATCTCTCCAGTCTCACCTAATTTCTGATACTTGTTTCATAGGAAAACTAATTTGTAATTTTGTTGTCCTGGTTTGCTTTTACATTTTCTGTAGCTCTCATCTATTTTAGAGTGCTATGGAACAAAAAGTCAAGATTTAGGTAGATATATTGAGGCAAATGACTATGCTTTATGTCCATCAATTGTTCTTATGTACTATGTTCATCTTGTCTTTTGTATGTTGAACTGGAGGGAGCAAACCCAGTAACTTACATACGTAACACAAGTGTAGTATTACTGTTGTATTACTTATCTTTTTATTCAGAGGCCAGAGAAATTGTTACATGGGTTAAGGTGCTTGCCTGTGTTAGGTCACGTTTTTCAGATCTCCACCACGGCGCAAAGGACGGACCAGAGAATGCAAATCGGCAACAGGGTTTATTGTTCTAGCTAGCTGGGGTCGAGCCCCTCTTCCAGACACGCAGGACCAGGTGAGGAGGTAAGATCCCGTTCATTTAGGTTACAGTCCTTTTATAGACCATTTCCTTCATTACATCTATCCAGGGGTCAATCACTATAAAGCACAGTACACGACTTCAACCAATTACTTTAAAACACAACATGGTATGGTGCCTATCTGGCCTATAGGTTTAAAAGTTAGCGTTTGCGTCACAAGCATTCGCGGTATGCAGATAGGAAAACAAGTTCAGGATATTGACTATCCTTATCCGGGTGGAGTGAGGGTCTGTAAACTTAAAAAAAAAAACAAGTTAAACAGTGCAGTAGTCACACTTGAACACCTGCATCCAGGAATGTTATCAGGTCAGTACAAACAAAAGTTTCAAAGTCTAAAAAAAACAAGCTGACAGTGATTTTCAGTTCCCGGGTAGTCACCCTACAGCCTGCACGAGTCAACCCTAGTTTGGTTCCTGGCATTGCATAGGTCCCTCAAGCACTACCGAAGTTATCCCTGTATACAAAGCCAAGAGTAACAAAAAATAAGAAAAGAAAAACAAAACAAAAGGGTAATACATTTCAAACGTCTATATTATGGAGGTCCTTATGTTCATTTTTTTGTATATTATGTCAAAAGAACTTAATAATGGATTCAAGTTAAGACATCAATAATGGATCAATAATGGACATTAATAATGGATTCCACGAGACATCAAAAGATCACGTGGACGCCCACCTATAAGATGGTCAGACTTCTTCGTCAAGACCCTAAATGATCGGTTTGAGGCTCTACATGTTCCTAAAACGAACAGATACCATTGGGCTACGCTAGCACGCAACCGGGATGAATGGAGACGTTACTGGCACCCGCTCGAATAAATCGATGAATAACGGGGATTAAGTGATTAAGTGATGTCAAAAGAACTTAATAATGGATTCAAGTTAAGGTCTTTTCATTGTATAAATTAAAAGCAGAAAATCACTGAATTTCAAGGAATCTGGAATAAAATTTAGCTCTCTTAAACATTAGTCAACAATTCCTTATGAAATAGCAATATAAATAAGTGCAACTTTGATTATCAATGCATTGTTTCAATAACATTTATTTTATAACCATTGAAAGCAGAATTTTTTTGTTGAAAATGTAAGAAATATCTGTTTCAATTTTAATAGTAGTCATTGGACTAAAGATATCAGCTTGACTATGAGGTCCTGAAAGACATTTGGAAAAATGGTCATTGAAACTTTTGCCCATTTATCAGGAGTGGACCTTATGGTCCCTGAGCAATGCTTGGGATGTCTTTTCCCCAAATGCATAATTTTTATTACATGAAAGTCAATTCTGTGGTCTCTGAATGCTTTATGCTTCCACCACATATTTATTCAATATAATCTACCTTACATATTATACACACATATATGTATGTATATAACACCTTATGCATTAGCTAATTGATATTTAGACTTAATTTCTAAAAGTCTTGGTAATGTTAATTTGAATGTCTTTGTGAATAAAGATAGAGTTTTGATCAATCATGATCACGATCATTCTGTTGTTTGTCGATTGCCTCAAGCAGGCCCCAGTAACGTCTCTTTGGTCCTAGCCCTGAGATTTTAAAAAGTGCCATATTCAAGGCTCTTTCAGGGTTAGGAGAATGAGACCCATCATTGTTACTGGTATTTGGCATATTGGGTACACCACAGGGAGTTTGCCAGACTCTGCCGTGTGGGCAGGTTACATTTGGTAGCCTGCCAGGTTGTCCAAAGTAAGAATGAGATAATAAGATGTCACGCAGCCGCCAATGCAGCCACGTGCTTCCGGGAGCTGGGTTTTATAGTCTCTAGGTCTTGGCCATTGATGGGATTACACGGTCCCAGGGGGCCAGTTGGTGGGTGTGAGCCCTGCCTACTGGAAGATGGAGGATCTGGATGGAGGATGCTCAGCCCCGATCCGAGCAGGCTTGGAGATCTCAGCCCCAGGACCCACATGCCTTTTTTCCTCTGCCAGTACCTTCATGTGTGTGGAGAGTGGTCTCAGCATGGTTGTGGCTGCTTCTGGAGGTCTTCGGCTGCCGGAGCTCTTTTTGGGGCAGGGAGGGAAACTCAACCTGCCCCCCTCCAAGGGGCCCTGGCAAGGACAGCCAGGTGCGGGGGCAGGAGTTTTGATGTTACAGAGTATTTGACTCTGCAATTTCACAAAATACTAAAAGTTAATTGGCCTGAAAAGGTACAATTTTAACTTCTACCAACTGAGTCAAAATAGATAATAGTTTCCCAGAGATAAATCCCTATTGTTTACTGTTGCATTTCATTAATATTGACTAGAGTTTAATATTTTGATTTTGATTATTAATAATTCAACATTTAAAATTTTCTTTTTGTTAAAGCTTGTTAATAGTGGCCCAACTTTAAACTGGGTGTCTCATATTTCCCTTGAGAATAGAAGAAATTCCTTTAGTTTCGAAAATATAATTCCTCATCAACAGTGACATTGAAAGATATCTTTCATGTTTTCAACCTGTCAAATTTTTCCTGTTGTATTTCACAGGAGTCAAGTCATTAATTTAATGTAATTATATACGTATACTATACATGTCAGTATTTTTGTCATGTTTGTGCTTTGTCATTGTTAACAAACTATCTTACAAATTTACAAAATATTAATATTTAATTTTATATTTTAATTTTATAAATTTAATTTTAAAATTCAAATCTTCATTCCACTTGAAATTTATTTGCATATCTGTTTTGAGTGAACACTTTGAATTCAACTATGATTTTCATTGATTAGAAATTATGGATCATTACCTTTCACTGATGTTTCTAGGATTTGCATTCAGTTTCCACTTTAAGGTAAAGGTAAAGGCCCTCCCGTTGATCGTCGATTTGCTCGAGGGGGCCCAGTAACGTCTCCATTGGAGACTTTGTTGTTACTGTGTCTGGCATATCGAATACTCTCGGTAGCTTGCCAGGCTCTCCGAGAGGGGCGGAGGAATCGAACTCGGGTCGGCCATGTTGGCCGCTTGTAAGGCGAACGCCCTACCGCTGTGCTATTGCTCCAGCAGTTTCCACTTTAATAAATAAATTTTTCTATGGCTGTCCGAAAGTGTTTTCAATACTATATTTTTGCACTACCCACAATTTATTTTGTTCACTTGAAAATATTTTACATTTACCCTAAAAATTTCTATATATTTCGAATAACATCTTTATTTTTACATCTCTTTTTATTCTATGTATACCTGGAAGTATGATTTTTTTATTCCATAAGTTAATTTTTGTTTTGTAGAATTTAATATCTTTTTATCCATAGCTGGATCATTTAAATCTTATTTCTTAGGTCTCAAGTTCATTTTATGATATATATATGCATATATATGTATATATATATATCTCCAAGAATTGGTTATTTGTAGAACCTATACTACAACTTAGGAAAACACATATACAAATTTCTTGTCCAAAATAGCTCTTTAAAAATATCCTGATTTTCTAATTTGTTTTAGCTAAGGATAAGTATCTTGATAATTTTAGCATTCTAAAGTAAGTTTCACTGCCCACTAAAATATCAAGTTTCCATTGCTTCTCAGCCTTTTGGCTGAGATCAAATGTAAAAGGTTAATTTCCTAAGTTTAACATAATTACATTGGTTATTTTCTAAGAGAAACATTCAACTATAACTTTAACATTCAACTATAATTTTTGGAAATCACTGTTTTATCAAGTCTGAAAACATGAAGCACTAGAATAACTAGCAACTTTGTTAAAATATCCAGGCCAGAAATGTAAATTTGGAATTTATTAGCTTATAGTTTTCAAAGCCATGTTAATGTGATTACTGCTGACAATATGCTGAGATAAAGAAGAGATTCAAGAATTAACCTTTGTTACCTGTCATTCAGAGTAAGGTAAAACTTATTCTGTAGGAACAGGTAGTAAGGTACAACTCACGAAGATAGTGGCAAGTAATTACAGTATTCAGATAAATGAAGAGATGCAAAAGTAAAAAATAGAAATTTGCAGAGCAAGAAATGTGACAGCCCTGTATACCCTAAGGGACCCAGCCTCAGCAGCCGAAAACCTCCACCATGTGTCAACAGCCACCATGCTCATAGCTGCTCTCCACATGCTTAGGCAGATCTCACACACAAATGAACCTATTCCTGGACCATGCGGCACTTCATACCACACACCCTACCCATACTCCAAGAGTACCACATCATACTTGATGGGGTTCAAGGTATGAGGCAACCAATATTATAGAGTAATATTTTTAACAAATATGTATTTGTTAACAAAAGGCTCAACTTCTAACAGCATGTTAGTGATCTCTTATAGAAGAGCTTAATGGTTCCTGGGCTGAATACAACAATCCTCACTTTTTCATCTAAGGATACTTTTTGTAGCATTTTCAACAGTTTTTTCATAACAAACAACACAAAATACATTATTTTGGTTCTCCTTTGGGTTAAGGATTGGAGTTCTGGAGGGAAGCACCCAAAATATGGTGGTGGGAAGGTGTAATGATGGTGGGATTGGTGTTTAAATATTAAATGTAATGAAATAATGTGAATTACTTTATAAAATAAAAAATTATTAAAAAGAATGGAAATGTGTCAAATAGTACTAATAATAAAGGGACAAGGAAAAAGGCAAGGTGAAATTAGAGAAAGAAATAATTTCTTGCCCTAAGGGACAATAAATGAATTGAATATCACAAGGCTGGGTCTTACAGCAAAGTGGCCAAAGAAAAGTAATCTCAGCATTCTGCCTGTCTCTGTCCTCAAATAGAGGTTAGATGGGCCTTGAGGATAGGACACCAGACACATCTAGGCTTAATGAGATATCTTTTAAAAAACTAATGTTCATTTCCTTTGTTAAAAGGTATAACTACGAAAGAACAGCCCCACCTCATGGACACTACCCTCCTAGCATGCTATGGAGATCTCTTGATTTTTCTTTTTCATTTTCTAATAAATACCACTTGGGTTCAACCATTTTTGTTTTGTTTCTTCCAAACTTCGGTGGATGTAGAAAAGAGCATTCCCCATGGTAACACTGAATGATCATAAAGAAGGATGAACACTAAGAATTGGTCACTAGATTTTTCAACACCTTAGGTCAATGGTGATTAAAAAAACAACAAAGAAACAAGAACTGATTTAAATAGTGTAACAGAGCCAAAGCTTGACTAAACTGGCTCAAGAGAACAGAGAAAAAGAGACAGTCAATACAGATAACTATTTCAAGGGGCTTGCTTTCGAGGGATAAGCAATACAGTACAAATCAGAACAAACTTAGAGGCAAATTATCTCAGTTTAAATTCTGCCCTCAGTGTGCCTATTGGCTGTGTGATGTAACAAAGTATTTATTATAATTTTCTCATCTGTAAACTTAACTTTTCTCATAAAAGTATTGAATAACCAGAGTGGGAAGAAATGAATGGGCAGCAGTAAAGGTTATTTAAATATCTGGTTGAACTCTAAAGGTTCAAGGAAAATCTGATGAAATGAGAAGAATGAAGGAGTGGCCAGAATGTTGTCCTGGGGTATGTTGAGGAGACAAGATATAATATGGAAGTGAGGAGTTTGGTTTCTTTAGAATAAATACAGATTTAATATAATCCATTTATACCAGAAAGAGAGCTGGAGTATATAGGTGCACAGGTACAGGTTAGTATTTGAAAGGTGTGGAAAATGTGAATACCCTCTTTGAACTGCTTTTATTTTCTCAGTGATAAAGAAAGAAAACTCATGATTGTGCATGGGGAAAAGAGTTGGATACTTTGTATCACTGTGATTCTGTGCTTCAGTTCATTAAGCTTATCGATATATTGAATTGGATATCCTCCTTTATCCAAATAGTATAATTTTGATTTGTTAGAGAAATAGAAACTTTTATTTGCTTCTTTGCAGTGTCACCTGGGAAAATGATCAGAACCAATTAATAAGTGAAAAAGGCAAGGTCAAAGTAAAATCCATGAATTGTGCCAAAGATTGCCACATTGATTTTGCCAGCTCAGCATGTTTTTCACTTCCTTCAGCTGTTCAGTAGCTGATTATTTCCATGATGATTTCCTTTTTCATAAAAGCCTCTATCTTTTCCTTCTGTGTTGCTTAATTTGGCTCATATTTTATTCCTTGTAAAATTCCAACTGGACACAAATACCAATTCAATTATGTTACATATATAACAATATAAAAAAGACAAAATGAGGCTTTTTGGGTTTTGAAGTATTTTAACTTGGAGTCCACTCTAACCAGTATATAACTTTAATTTTAGGGGAAAAAATGATAAAAAGTCATTGTCTATAATGTAACAATATGTTAATTGCTATTAGTATTGTGAACATTTTGGTGGGCAATTAATTTTGTACTTTGAAAAAAAAACATGTCTCTTTAGTTTAGACGTTGTTGAAAAATGGCAGAATACCAATATATAGGTAATTTTTTGCTATACAACCTGCTCACTGTATCATTGTATCACTGTCATCCTGTTGTTCATCAATTTCCTTGAGCAGGCACCAGTAACGTCTCCATTTGTCCTAGCCCTGAGATTTTATCAAGTGCCATATTGGAGGCTCCTTCAGGGTCAGGGGAATGAGACCCATCATTGTTACTGGATTTTGGCATATTGAATATGCCATGGAGAGCTTGCCAGACTCTGCCGTGCAGTCAAGATACACTTGGTAGCCTGTCGAGTTCTCCAAGAGTGAGAACTAGACAATAAGAGGTCCCTCACTGAGAATGTGGTAGAGCGCTTCCGGGAGCTGGGTTTTATAGTCCCTGGGTCTTAGCCGTTGATGGGATAACAAGGCGCCGGGGGGCAGTTGGTGGGTATAATGCCTAGCTACTGGAAGATGGGGAATCTGATGGAGGAGGCCCAGTTCAGATCCAAGCAGGCTTGGAAATCTCAACCCCAGGTCCCGCACACCTGGGTTCCTCTGCTGGTTTCTTCATGCTTGAGGCTTGTCTGAACGTGTGGAGAGTGGTCTTAAGCATGGCTGTGGCTTGTTCCGGAGGTCTTCAGGGGCTCTGCTTGGTGAGGGGAGGGAAACACAACCCGTCCCCTTCCAAGGGACCTTGGTGAGGATAACCAGGCATGGGGGCAGGAGACTCTGTGCTGTTCTCTTCCGGGAGCTGGATTTTATAAAACCTGCTCACATTTGAAAATACCTAGAAGTATAAGTAATTATTCTAGGTTACGTATAATGATTTTTACTTTGTTAAGAAGGTAAGAAATTTAAAGGCAAAATTGGAAAGACTCAGATAAAATTAGCTAATATGAGTCAAAATAACAAAAATCTCTTCAACTTTTTTCTTTGATAATTGACAGTGAGACAATATATTAAACTCTATGGAAAATATATTTAAAGAAAATATCTGCATTACTGTGTTTTTTTTTCTTTTTTAAAGTCTTAGGCTCAGCAGTGTTGTCTTCTTTTAGAAAAAACTTTCAGAGGGAGAAAACATGTTAGAGTATGACCTTCCACTAGCTCTAGATTTGAAGGTGAGTTGAAACACTCTAATCAAACTTTGTGCTTCTAGGATTAAAAGATTTACAGTTCCGAAGATACTCAGTGCCAAATTTTTACCTTGAAGATTAGAGAGTTATAATAAGTCAGTCTAAAGAGAGAAAGAATTTCAAAAAGACTTTGGAGAGATGTCTTCTGAATTTTTATTTTGAATTTTAGAGAGATGTCTTTCTTTTCTCTTCTCTGTCCTTCTTTCTCCTACTTCTCTTTGTCTCATCCAAATCTCCTCCTCCTTCATGATTCCTCCTCCTCTCACCTTTCTTTTCTTATATCCCCTTCCTCTTCCCTTTTTCCATCTCCTTCCCCTTCTCTCCTCCTCCTCCTCCTCCTCCTCCTCCTCCTTCACTCCTCCTCCTATTTTTCTTCTTCTATTTATCAATCTGAATTTCATTTATTCCTAAAATCCAACCTCATTTCTAACCTTGGACAACAGATATGTTTAACTAGCATTACTCCTTATAATCAGTTAAGTGATCTATAAAATTTCACTGTCAAGATGATTAAAATGTAGCCAAGAAAACATAAAGGTAATTATAGATAAAGAAATTTGTCATTAGTAGGCAATCATTTCATTCTCTCTAGCCTTATAAAATTGGAAAAGATAGAAGAGAAGAGAGAAAATTTACTGAAAATTCATAATTGTTTTTGATTGATTAAAGAAACAAGAAAAGTAAAAGGATTTGTAAGAAAGAGAAACAATCTCTAGTATGTCTATAGGAGAGAGAAACAATTTAAGAGTTAGCTCAAAATATTGTGACAAAATAGGCATTTATGATGACATAATTTAGCCCAGTGAGAATTTAGATATAAAATAAGTGACTTGACTTCAGGTAAACATAAAAGGAAGACATGGATCCATAACTACCTGATAAATGTCCAAATTTTAGTATATTCTCCCATACCATTTGCTAGGCACACATATATTAATTTAATTATAATTATAAATATTAATATAAATATCTATTCTAAATAATAATGATACAATAACTAACAAAATAGGAAATTTACCCTGAGAAGGCTTTTGATATATTTATAAATATACATATAGAAAAAATTTTAAAACTTGGTAAAAGTGGATCATTCACCACTCTGGATGAAAGGATGCTTTCTTTTATCAATGTGCAAAATAACTACAAACATCTTTTAAATTAAACTCAACGTTTCATATATTTCATATAGAAATAATTGAAACCTCTCTCATCTGGTTTCCTGCTTTCATGTGATATTGACTATGACTAAAATGGAATTCTTAACTTTTTTATTGGCTTCTATAGTGATTTGACATTTTGGTTGCATATGTATTTGCTTTGTGCAAAAGCAAGTGAAAATCTGGTTTCTTTGAACATTTCATTTTAAAAGTATTCATAACTTCTGTTTAAGTTTGCAGTCTCTACAGATATCTTATTTAAGAAATTTTGGTTTATAAGAAAAGTTTCTAGGAGTGAAGAGATAGTAAAACAGGTAGGGCCTTACCTTACATGTAGCAGACTGGGGTTTGATCCCTGGCACCCTATGTTGTCCAAGGCCCACCAGGAGTAGTCCCTGAACACTGCCTAGCTTGACCCAAAAATAAACAAACAAAACTATATATATTATCAATGCAGCAGTGAATCCTGGAAGACAGCAGCTCACTAGAGATCTCTCCATATCCATGCTGAGCTAATTTCACCGGGGTTCATCAGATGAAGCTGGTGTCCCCTATCCACCCAGTCCAGATGAACCCCTGGTAGTCACAAACTTTCAGAAGAAAAACTCGGGTATGCAGGAATGGGCTACGAAGATTCCAGGCCACATGGTCACGGAGATGGTTAGTCTCTTCCTGTCTTCCCACCCACCTTGTCAGCGTCCTGACTGTCATGCTCACAAACTGCCTCCGGGCCATATTTAAGCATGGCACCAGCCTTGATCCAGAGACTCACAAATTAATCTCAAAATGGATTAGCTCCCTACAGAGATGTCTCTAGACCCCAATTATGTACATATTTAGAATTCCAGAAGTACATGGCCGCTTTTGCAGCCACATAACCTCTCATGATATTCATAATAAGCAAATAGAAAATAAATTATCTAGAATCTGTCTGTGGCAGGCAGGCTTGAACGGTGGTGGGAAAATTCAAAATAATGGTGGTAGGAAGTGTAATTGTGGTAGAATTTGTGTTGATATATTGAATGTAATCAATGTGAACAACCTTATGAAAATAAAATTTAAATATAAAAATATACAATAAAGAATAATTTAAGGTACATCTACACAACGAAATACTATGCAGCCACAAAAGAAAACCTAGTCACAAAATTTGTTATAAATGGATGGACTTGGAGAGTATCATGCTGAGTTAAGAAACAGATAGACATAGAATGATTGCTCTCATTTGTGTAATATTTAAAAAAGCATAATATGAGAACAGGACAGAATAAACAGGGGCCAGGAAGACTGGTCCCCAGATTGAAGCTTGCCACAAGTGTGCTGGGCAATAAAAGATAGTTAGAGTAGAGAAGGGACCTCTATAACAATGTAGCACTGTAGCATTGTCATCCTGTTGTTCATTGATTTGCTCGAGTGGGCACCAGTAATGTCTATATTGTGAGACTTGATGTTACTATTTTTGGCAAATCTAATACACCACAGGGAGCTTGCCAGGCTCTGCCGTGCAGGTGGGATACTCTCGGTAGCTTGCCTGGCTCTCCAAGAGGGACATAGGAATTGAACTCGGGTCAGCCACATGCAAGGCAAATGGCCTACCTGCTATGCTATAACTCCAGCCCCACTATAACAATAACAGTTGGAAATGATATACTCTGAACAACAACTGAATGCTGAAAGAAGGTAAAAGGATGTACATAATCTCCTTTCAGTGCCTTTATTACAAACCATAATGAACAAAAGGAAAGGGGTGGGGGAAAGAAAAGTCTCTGTCATAGAGAGGCTGCAGGGAGAGGGAAACCGAGGTCATTGTTGGTGGGAATGTACAATGGTGAAGGGATGGGTGTTGGAAGATTGTATGACCAAAATCCAACCATGAACAACTTTGTGGCTGTGTATCTCATGATGATTTACTAAAAAATAGAATTTTTAAAATTTTTTTATCACAATATTATCTGAGTGGACAAATGCTACTGAGTAACCAATCAAATATCATTTACACAATTTAGTAGGGGGATAAAATAACCTCAAAATAATCTAATAATAGTAGTAGTAGAAGGGAAAACTGAAGTTTAAACTTCAATAGAATTGCTTAATATAAATATTAAACATATTAATCAATTGTTCTATCTTCTTACTTTTGGGGATGTAGGGCTTGAACAACAATCAGTGGTATTCAGGGGACCATATGCAGTGCTGAGAATTAAACAGGGTCAGCCATGTATAAGGCAAGCACCTTGATACCTATACCAATCTCTGGCTCTCCTGCTGGCTTCTTAACTATCATGTTTATCTTTTCAGTCATACTGTTTTATGAGTTATAATTCTTTTTTATCCTGTTGAACATTAAACTACAGCTAATGAAATACTCCATTTTCCTTATGTCCTTATTTTTGAAGTAGTAGAGAAATTTACCATTATAAAAGCACTATATTGTTTTACTTTTAAGTTGCAGGGATGGTAAAGATTACCCTCATATGCTAAGAAAAAAATTGGTACTGTCATAACTAATGTTATGGTCTACCAGTAGTTAAATATTATGAATTATCGGTACATGCTATCATGGGGTTGGAAGAAATATGAGAGAAACAGTAATACTGTTTACCCCAAACAATTATAATAACTTTATCTAACATTTACTGAATATTTTATTTTAGGAATTCTGTGAAGCTAGAAATATACAAGTTTTACTTATTTAGCACAGTGGGTAGGGCATTTGCCTGGCATGCGACTGACCAGGTTCGATTCCTACACCCCTCTCATAGAGCCTGGCAAGCTACCGAGAGTTTCCCAACCGCACTGTAAAGCCTGGCAAGCTCCCAGTGGTGTATTCAATATGCCAAAAACAGTAACAAGAAGTCTCACAATGGAGACATTACTGGTGCCCGCTCGAGCATATCAATGAACAATGGGAGGACAGTGACGGTGACATTTGTGTAAACTCACACAAAGTGGGGGGCACGGCACTCACACAGCGGCGGTGGCTCTATCTCTCCTGCCGCCCGCGTTCGGTAGTCTCACCCTTCTCCCACCCTGGAGAGGTCGATGGCGATGGTCAAGCGGAGGAAGGAACGAGGGCCAGGCTGGTAGGTATTAGTCTAGTTTATTCTGATTCTCTCCTCATCTCTCCTTCTGTCTCTGCCCCCCATGCCCAATCTACAGTCTCCTTATATCTCTCTCCAAGAGAATGGGGGAAACAATTACATACAGGTGTGGTCACAATCAATAGGGGTGGAGATCAACAGGGTTAGAAATCTTGGCCTCAGGGAAGACCGCTCCTAGGACAGATTCTTCCTCAGCAGGAGGACCCACCCTAGAGCATAATCCCATGGGAGTGCCTCTCCTCTCCTTGTCCGACAAGCATATAAGAATATAATATAAATCATTTTGCATGGATACAGTAAGAAATATCTTAAATTTATAGAATTGCTCTCCTAGGGCCATCTCGATCTCAGACTACGGTGCTCAGGCCAGATAGTCTTTCCCACCCCTAGCAGGATCCTAGTCTCATCGTTACCTTGGATCATGACAGCATTTGTCCATGTTCAAACTCTTAACTTATAGTTAAGAATCGTGGCACTTTGGCCTGGCCCATTTCGCTGCCAGGGTAGCTCACCGCTTGCCCTGGGTCCATTCAGTCCCTCGTCGGGACCCTGCATTTGGGGTGTTAGGAACTAAGGGCAACTGAGACTTAAGTCGAGAAAGCAGATGCCTGGGAGTGAATAATATTCAAGGCCAATCAAATCCTAAGTTACAAAGCATAATGTTAACAGTCTTCCTGTATCTATACAAAAAGGACATTACTTTAAAGTAAACTGTTCATAAGGCATATGGAGAGGAGAAAGGCAATATTTCACTCATACATATAAAATCATAGATTTCTGGGAAACTGATCTTACAAATTAACAAAGTCTGATTAAAGGGAAAACTGATTATCTGGGTGGGAAGGAGAGCATAGGGAAGACTGTTTACATGTTTACATGTAAACACAATGGAAGTGGAAGTGCCTCTGGAGCACTATGATGGGTGTAACCAGATTGATTGGTGTAACCAGATTAATGGGTGTAACCAGATAAAACCTAAGTTTCTTGAAGGACAAAGCAATGTTACCCAACAACATTGACAGTGACTTATTTTCTGAAGAACTTATATAGAGCATCTATATAGACTGCAAGTGTACAGATTTTAGTATGTGAGCAGTCATAACTGCAGTCTAAATATATAAGCTAAATCACAGTGGTGTTTGTATTTCATCAAAATTTAAATACTAAGATCCAATATAAGAGTGATTATATATTCATTCAGATTGGTTTTTCACCTTCATATAGGAACTCGTTTGGACCATTCCTTTTTTCCACACTTCCTTGTACATCCCAAATATTTTCTTGAAACACATTCTTCTTGTTAAAGTTGGCTCATAAGCAAAGACACTACTAGGTACTGTGGATATTTTGTCATTAAAGAAAAACATATGATCAGTTAATAATATGTTCTACACTTCAATGTGTGATTTGGTAAATATTCAATTGTGAATTTGATTGCCAAAAAAATAGCATAAAAGGTGCTAGCTGGATACATCATGTACTCAGTAGCCTGTAAGTTAAGTTCCCTGTATTATAAAGCTGAATATTTCTTCTATCCTTATGTTTGCAATTTTATATAAATTTATTTTTATTGAAATAACATCTGTTTAAAGCATTGCCTAAGTCTTAGGTATATAGCATCAAAATTTGAGGTTACATTATTGTCAGCACCTAAATCTTAGTTTTCATCTACTATTACACAATTGATCTCTTTCTTTGTCCTGACATATCTGCACAATCTACCTTACCATCAACTGAACTCTGTTTTGTTCTTACATTCTAAGACATTTTTTCCCCAATGGTCAAACTCTATGGCATTTTGGAAATTAATCTTTGTTTTTTCGAGCAAAGAATAAAGATCCTTAACAAAATATGATTCAGAACATTAAAAAAGAAGATAGTTTAAACACTATGTCATTAACTCTATGCTACTGGAAAGTTTTAATTATCTTTACTTTGAAAGACTAGAATAATACACATAATAGTCTTAGAATTCCAAAGTTTAACAGGGCCAACATGTAAAGAATATAAATGTTAAAAATATCAAAATAAAGGAAATGTAAGGAATATATGCGATGGATATCAAAATACATCCCTTTTGATTTGAAAAATTAATTCCCAGCAACATTTCTCCAGCCAGTCGTGTCCAGAAGCACTGTTGTAGAACTGGCATTTCACAATAAGCCTTCTCCAAGAAAACACTTTATCTCCTAAGCATACTTTTCCCGTAGGGAGAATTGTAAACAGCACCTTCTATGCTAACTTGATTGCAGCGAGATTTTTCCCGTTTCCAATCCCATTTATAGGCTCTGTGTCTGCAATCTTCAGCATAAAATACCAATTTGCTTTGTGTTCCCTCGGGCTTTCAGTTAGTTTTAAATGCTGAAGGTGGTGACCTGAATTGTGTAATGACTAAGTACTGTTACAATCTCAGTGCTTTCGTATTACATATTTGTTTATGATAGAGAAAATACTTGGCGTCTGAAAATGCTATTTCTACTTAGGTGGACCTCGTCTAGGAGGAATCCTGGCAAGCTTTGAGATTTTTTGAGTGATAATATATTTCCAATGTAATATCTGGAAACTATGGAGGAAAAGCAAAAAATAAAGAATATATTTTTAGGATAGAGTTTATCTATCATAAGGAACTGATTTGAATACAAGTAACAAAATGTATTTGAGTGCCTTTACTTAATGGAGATTATTTTTCACATTTAACAACATGTCTAGAAGCAGGGTTTCCAGGGGTTCATTAACCCCCCTCCCAACACACACACAAGATACTTCAAGTTGTTGAACCGTTCACTTCAGTCCAGATGGAGTTGTGTGTGTGTGCTTCCTAAGTAGCAATAGTTCTAATGTGTCCTGAACTTGAAGTTGTAGTGGGTAAAATTTGCAATTTAATTGCAGAATGAGAGAGCAAAGTAAAAGGTATCTTAGGAACAAAACTCCTTTCTATCAATAGCTAGAGGAGTTAAGGAAGGAGAAAATAACTCATTCCTTTTTGGCCTTCCCATTCATTTTAACACTATTGAAATGTCACTCTCAAGGAGCCAAGAAACATGTTTATTTGATACAGTGAACAAAGGAACTTGCTGGGATATCCAAACTGTCCCTATATAAAATTCTCTATACCACATATTCTCTGAGAAGAGGAATGTTCCTGCCTTGCAACTTAGATGTGATCTCTACTGCTTCTCTAAGTATGTGGACCATATAAAGTTCAATATCTACAGTAAGGTTTCAACATGAGGTTGCACTTAGCAGAAACATCCTGAATTCCAACTTCCTCTCCTCTCATCTCACTCCCACTTCCAACATCAGGTCCAGTCTTATACGACCTTGGTGCATTTAGCCCAAGTTACTAGAGAACACTGTGCACATAGTAATTTCTCTGATTTATTTACCTTTATATGAAAATAGCACTGTAGCACTGTCCTCCCATTGATCACAGATTTGCTCGAGCGGGCACCAGTAACGTCTCCATTGTGAGACTTATTGTTACTGTTTTTGGCATATCGAATATGCCACGGGGAGCTTGCCAGGCTCTGCCAGGTGGGCGAAATATTCTCAGTAGCTTGCTGGGCTCTCCAAGAGGGGCGGAGAAATCAAACCCAGGTCAGCCGCTTGCAAGGCAAATACCCTACCCATTGTGCTATCGCTCCAGCTCCAGTATGAAAGTACCAAATATATTTTATTGTTATAATGTTATCATTTGTTTCATTTTACTTTTTCATTAAGCACTACTGGCTTAGAAAATTTTACCTGTTTTAAGGGTACAATTACACACCCCTATGCTTCAATCTTAGGCACATTCACTGACGTTATATTCTAGAGACAAGAAAGATAGTGGGGGTTTGGGGTGCAGTCCTTGCACGTGGCCAAGCGCAGTTTGATCCCCAGCACCATTTGGTCCCCCAAACTTTGCTAGGTATGATCCTGAGACTGGTGATCCCTGCTGGAACCCCAAGCACTTTGGATCTGAGCTGTACTGGACTCTGTTCGCACATTGAGTCCCCAACTTGTTGATAAGAAATCCCTTGGAGAGATCCGCAGACTCTCTGAGCACCACTTGAGAGTCACCAATATCCCAACATCTATTTTAGGAATCAAAGGGGAGAAAGTTGTATTCTGATTATTAGTTGCTCACCCTAATTCTATCTTGCTTGAGACTCTGTTTAACAATGGCAAATTCAAGCCATTTAATTGTCAGATCAGATGTGTTTTCTTATGAAGGTGTTTGCAATTCATAACTACCTTGGTTGCTTTTTATGATTTCTCAGGGACAGAAGTCACAAAGACAACTCTAAGATGTTTCCCATCTATGCTTCTTCTAGGTTTTTTTTTCCAGTCAAGATATTCTTTGTTTCTTTTTTAAAACACTATTCAAAAAGTGGAGAGAACAATTTATTCATTTTGCAATGAGAGTAGAAATTAGATATTCTTTTATCAGTTTCTACTTTTTAAAAAATTTATTTATTTATTTTGAATACCCGCCCCTCCACCAGTAACCATTTCCCACCACCACGGATCCCAGTAACCCTCCCACCCCAAACTCCCCCCATCCCACCCTGCCTTTGTGGTAGGACATTTCCTTTTGTTCTCTCTTTCCTATTGGGTGTTGTGGTTTGTAAAAGAGTTAAGCCTGATTTTCAGGGAGAAATGTTAGATAATTTACTTTGCATTGATCACTTTATATATAAGGAGATGTCTCGCGACCGCATAAGCGGCCGAACAGTTTGGAGTAAAAGTCCTGGTTCCTGCATAACCAAGCTATGCTTGTAGAAGCTCATGGTCACCAGGGTTCCATCTGGAGGAGGCGGGATGCGGCACCTACCCCATCTGGGACTTCCCAGTGATCCCTGCTCTCTTTGGGACCTGGAGCATTCTCCGAGGGCTGTGGAGCCCTTCCCCCCCACCTCCCACCCCCCGCCACAGCCTTTATTCTCTGTGGCTGTGTGCTGTAAAGATGGCGCTGGAGGGCGGGTTGTGAACGTGACTTCCGGAATCAGAGGTTACCTGGTGCTTCTTCTAGGTTTTTGGCAATGACATTGGGGTGATGGGGAGGGAGAAGGGGGTGATAGTTTTGATTCTACTAGTAAAATCACAGGCTTTATGTTTTGACTCATTGACTCATGCTTATCACTCTTATTCACAAATAAATGTATATTAAAATTACATTTGTTAATGCTGTAAGATTTTAGTAGGTTTTTTAAAATGGATCAAATGTGAGGACATTTGGTTTGGTTTTCAAAGATATTCAACAAATGTTAAGAACTTAATATAAATTATAAAATTGTGTCTAAGTTTAACTAGGAAAAAGGTGGCTTTTGTAGTACAAATTCTTGGAATTAAAATTACTGCCAACCATGGAAGAGTAACAAACACATGTAGAATTCAAGGATTGCAAGATCATATGGCATATATAGCAATGTTAGTTTAAGAGAAAATAATGAAAAAAACTGATTTTATCCTTTTGATCATAACTTTAATATAATGGTGAATTTTCCACAATTATTACGGTTATATGTTTTAATATAATTAAAACTCCTATATATTACACATTTAGATTACATCTATGTTTCTCTGACAGTAAAGTATAAGTAAATATATTCTTATACATCATTTTTTCTCATTATATCTGAGTTTTTCTTTAATATGCATTTTCATAACTAGAATGAAAATAATTATATGAGCTTTGTTTTGAACACGTTAGGCGCATTGTTATTCTACCATTCTAGACGAATTAATGGCTCAAGTGATAAAAGGTAAAGGTAAAGGCCCTCCCGTTGATCGTCGATTTGCTCGAGCGGGCCCAGTAACGTCTCCATTGGAGACTTTGTTGTTACTGTGTCTGGCATATCGAATACTCTTGGTAGCTTGCCGGGCTCTCCGAGAGGGGCGGAGGAATCGAACTCGGGTCGGCCATGTTGGCCGCTTGTAAGGCGAACGCCCTACCCGCTGTGCTATCGCTCCAGCTAAGAATAAATATTCTGAATCTTTGATATTACTCTATCACTTTTAGTAGAGCTTTCAGCATTTTATATTAGTTGAATTAAAGAAACAGATAAATAGTAAATGTCTTCAAATGAAAAATAATCTGCATATTCAGAGCATTCATGATTAGATTTTTTTCTTCATCTATATTTCTGTCTTCCATAGTTATGACTTTAAACATATGATGAGTAGTGTGAATATTATTTTTGAATAACAGATACATTCACAGGCACAAAACACTAGACATAGAATCAAATAGAATAATTGTTAGGAAAGACATGGATTTTCTTTTTCTTTTCTTTTTGATTTTTGTCTCACAGTCCATGATGCACAGGGGTTACTCCTGGCTTTGCACTCAGGAATTACTCCTGGTGGTGTTCAGGGGACCATATGGGATGCTGGGAATTGAACCCGGGTCAGCTGCGTGCAAGGCCAACTCCCTACCTGCTGTGCTATTGCTCCAGCCCCCGTGGATTTTCTTATGTCCATCAACCTTACAACATTTAACCAAAGATGATGGACTATGAATAAGACAAGAAAAAATGAATGGATGAGAGTAAAAATCTTTAGCTCTGAAGTACCTGCAGAAAACCAAGTAGAGTTCAGCACAGAGACATGAAAACTGATTTTTGTGGATTCCTTAATAGAGTCCTGGGCAATAAAACAGGGCATTCACCAAAAATAATCAGGTTCCTCAAACTTTTCCTTACTCTGAAGTTAGAGTCAAAACTAACTGATAAGAAACTGTTCTTTGCTCTATTTTCTTCATTCTCCAATTATCAATCATAGGATGACTGTTGAAATATAAAGAAATTATACTTTTGTGAGGATGGGGAGAGTAGGGCCACACCCAGGAGTACTCAGGGTTTACTCCTGGCTCTGTGCTCAGGGATCATTGCTGGCAGAGCTCAGAAACCATATGGGGTTCTGAAAATAAAACAGAGTTGACCTCAAGGAGAGCAACTGCCTTCCCAGCCTTACTATCACTTGGTCCCTAAAGAAGCTAGTTTTGAATTTAAGCTGTTTATCTGGAAAGACAAAACCAACTTTCTTCCTCATTCTTCCTCTATACGCCCAATCCTCCAATCCAAAATTCTCTCTCGTTGAAACCCTTACAAAGCTGCCACTAGAAGAATGACTTCTCTAAGCCAGTGAAATGGCATTCAGAGAGTTCTGCTCATATATTTTAGCCATTATTATTGTTATTATTAATTTAAAACACATCTGAAATGGAGGCAAGAAAGATAGAAAGGATTTAAGTGTTTTCCTTGGCATAGCATATGGTCATCAAGCCCTGTCAGGAGTGGAGCAAGCCCTGAGAACAAACAGGTGTGGCCCCTGGCTATTAATTGTTACTTCTACAACATTTTGAATGTTCATAAAAGTACTTTCAGGTTCAAAGAAATATAAGATCCTTTAGCTCAATAAGCAAATTAGACTGATTTTCTGACTCAGAGAATGACAACCTGCCATATTAGTTGATTAAAGATGCTGCCATTATAATAATATATACTATATGTTATATGGGCTGGAGAAATAGCACAGCGGTAGGGCATATGCCTTGCATGCGGCCGGCCCGGCCGAGCTGGGTTCGATTCCTCCGCGATTCCTCCGCCCCTCTTGGGAAGCCCTGCAACCGAGAGTATCTCACCCGCAAGGCAAAGCCTGGCAAGCTCCCCGTGACGTATTCGAATATGCCAAACACGGTAACAACAAGTCTCACAATGGAGACATTACTGGACCGGCTCGAGCAAATTGATGAACAATGGGAGGATGGTGCTACGGTGCTATGTGTTAGATATTACATATTATATATATTATATATGTTATATATTATATATTATAGTGTATATACTGAAAAAAAGCACAGCAGTAAGGTGTTTGCCTTGTACGCGGCTGACCCAGCCGACACGAGTTTGATTCCTCCGCCCCTCTCAAAGAGCCCGGCAAGCAACTGAGAGTACCTCGTCTGCAGGGCAAAGCCTGGCAAGCTACCCATGACGTATTCGATATGCCAAACACAGTAACAACAAGTCTCACAATGGAGACGTTAGTGGGTCCACTTGAGAAAATCAATGAACAATGGGAGGACAGTGCTACTTATAATATATATAGCACAGCGGGTAGGGCGTCTGCCTCGTATGCGGCCAGCCCAGGTTCGATTCCTCCGTCCCTCTCAGAGAGTTTGGTAAGCTATCAAGAGTATCCTGCCCACATGGCAAAGCCTGGCAAGCTACTCATGACGTATTTGATATGCCCAAAACAGTTGCAACAAGTTTCACAATGGAGACGTTACTAGTGCCCACTCAGAACAATTGATGAATGGGAGGACAGTGACAATGACATTAATATTACATACTATATATATTATATATGCTATTATTATATTCGGAGAGATAGCACAGCGGGTAGGGTATTTGCCTTGCATGCGGCCTACCTTGCCGATTTGAGTTCAATTCTTCTGCCCCTCTTGGAGAGCCCGGCAAGTTACTGAGAGTATCTCGACTGCATGGCAAAGACTGGCAAGCTACCCGTGACATATTCAATATGCCAAACACAGTAACAACAAAAGTCTCACAATGGAGACGTTACTGGACCCACTCGAGCAAATTGATGAACAACGAGAGGACCGTGATACCATGATACCGTGATATTTAACTTATGCTTTTCATTATTTTGTAGTATAGTATTTGGGGGCCATACCTGACTGTGCTCAGGATTTAGTCATGGTTGTATGCTGAAGGATCACTTCTGGTGGTCCTTAGGAAATCATATGCTGTGTCAAGAATCAAACCAGGGTCAGCTTCATACATGGCAAGTGCTAAGGCTATGACCCTTGTACTGTCTCTCTAACTGGTCCACTTCTCATGTCTTAACCACATTACCATCATGCTCCATCATACTTTCATTATTTAATATATTTTACATTTTATTAATTTTAATTATTATCAAGTTGGTAGCCGGATATGAGAGAATTATTTATAAGTGAGCTCTTACTTCAACAATTGTCAAGGTAAGAACAGCGGAAAAAGTAACAAATGTAGATTTCAGTCAATTTAAAATGTATTTTGCAAACATGGTCTAATGTAAATTTCATTGGAACTTGCCATAACCATACAAGAATAATAATTAGGTTTTTAATATTCACAGCACCAAGAGTCTTGTTAAACAAACCAACATGTTGTTAATTTTCTCGGAATAGGATGCTAACAGTAGAAATGTTACAGGTTCGCTATTTCCACTACTGACAAATTATGATGTTGGTTAAAGGTCAACCACAGCCAGGAGTCTATGTAAATTTCTCTTGAAAAAAAGTTTTTGCTCATAATTTTGAGTGCACAAAATTTCTTTCTTTGGGACTTTTTGATTTTTTAGGCAACATTCTTTGAACTTGGAAGTCAAAAAGGTGACCCAGAAATAGTGACAAACATCTTGTGATATTTACTTATTAAGCTTTCTTCAATCAGTGCCATATGGACATCCACTAAAAGAGTTATAAGTTTTTTTATCTATCCCTTTTGCCCAAAGTAAATTAGTAGCATATAAAAGGAGAAAGAAGCAGCTCTGGAGAGAATTAATAGCAAACTCATCAAAAGTGACAAATAGCAACCTGACAAAGGCAGAGGGAGGAAGAAATTAAAAAGCAGAACAGAATTGCAATCTACAGTAAAATTTATGAAGGCTTAAAAAATAATGTGAAGTCACCAAGAAATATATTCAGTCTCCTCATTTCAAGATGCATCAAAGAGCTTGAAACATTTTAACACAGAATGTTTAAAGAATTTAAACACTAAAGTGTACATTCAGGTACTTAGAATTTTTCACTCAAGTAGAATGCTTTAGAATTCTATACTAAGTAAAGAATTTTTTAAAAGAATACATTGTCCCTGAATGCAACTGAGTACCAGCATGTCTGGACCAACAGACAAAAACAAAAAGATGTGGTTTAACAAAAGAATTAAAAATTGAAAAATGATTAGCTCAATCAGTAGTTAATGAGTGAGTCTGGAGATCATAACATTGATGCTAAAATATTTTATGATTTCATGAAGCGAAAATCTAAATATTGCAAGTATACTTACTACTGTATAACTCTATATAATGTATATATATGTACATGTATTTGTAATGCTATTGTAATATGATAATGGGTATATTTTTTTCTTATATATCTATCATTATTAAACTAAAACATTGTCAGCACAAGTAACATTTAGCTCAAATATTCCAGGGAATATCTTTATTCTTTTGGTCATTAATATACCTAATCATATTCCATATAAAACCATTAAAAAACTATTTTATTTTTGTAAACCGACATTTTTAAAAAAATCCTTCAACATAAAGTTATTAAGACTCTCCCAGTAACCCCATGGTTTAAAGAGACTTTAAATTCTCATATAAGGGATGGAGCAGTATGAGAGATATTCGACAAAATGCAAAGAGCAACTCTCCATGGAGTAGTGTGTTCTCAGTACAGATAGTATTGAGGCAAACTTGAGCTTATCATAAAAATAAATACCACTGTGCACTGAAACTCAACTCCAAAATCCCTTTAACTGTACGTGATACTATTACGTTATATGAGCAAATTATGAAAACATTTAATGTTCTGCATTCAACCATAAAATTTTAATGTCAAATACAATGTATGTTAGCCATAAAAAGTAGTTTATGTCCTATCAAGTAGAATTCACAATGGCTGTATGCTCTTCAATATACATATCTGAGAAATGCACTTCAACAGGGTATTTGTAAGATTTTAATGCTACTTCTGCTTAGCAAAGAATGCTTTGTTTACTGACATCTAACAGTGAATGGAAGTCCAAGTAAAAAGTACATTATCAAAGGACTAATGGATATTCTGGGAATTACATTAACTAAATAAATGGTGAGGATAGGAAGAATATATGTGAACCCACTGTTGTAAAATCGTGTCATCAATATTTAGTTTTTAATCTCAAATCATGAAATATGTTAAACCAAAGAAAAACATATTTTTAAAAATATACTCAGGAATCTACTGTTCCCTTTCATCTAAGGAATATTTTGTTTTGTTTGTTTATTTTTTTCCTTTCATTTTTTTGGGTCACACCCAGGGATGCTCAGAGGTTATTCCTGGCTCTGCACTCAGGAATCACTCCTGGCGTGCTTGGGGGACCATATAGAATGCTGGTTCAACTGCGTTCAAGGTAAATGCCCCACTTGATGTACAATTACCCTGGTCCCATTTTTATATTGTTTTAAAACATAAAAGAAAGAGCTAATGATTCATGTTCCCATTCTTTTTTCTACTGTTCTCCTCTCATAAGTGGTTGGAATTGGTAGATACTGTCAGCATACATGTTGCTCTAGTTTAACATCAAGTTTAATATAAAATAAAAGCATTTTAATTTTGTTTGTATAGTATATACAAATGGATAATACAGAATCATTTCATAATTCACTTTTTATTTTATCAAAATATTTTACATATTCAGAAAGATAGGAACAAAGAAAGACTGCACTCATTTGTGGAATATAATGTAACAGAATGGGAGACTAACACCCAAGAATAGTAGAGATAAGTACCAGGAGGATTAATCCACAGTTTAGAAGCCAGTTTCATATCCTTGGTGAAAAGGCAGCTCATATAGAGAAGGGACCACCAAATAAAGGGTGATAGGAGGGCCTGCTCTGGATGGGAGATGCTGGCTGAAAGTAGACTATAGACCAAACATGATGGCCACTTAATACCTCTATTGCAAACCACATTACCCAAAAGGAGAGAGAGAGCAAGAGGGAATTCCCTGACACAGAGGCAGAGTAGAGTGGAGGGGACAGAGCAAAAGGGGTGGGAGGGATGCTGAGGCCATTGGTGGTGGACAATGGGCACTGGTGGAGGGATGGGTACTAGATCATTGTATGACTGAAACATAAGTATAAAAGTTTGTAAGTCTCTTTTCCATGCGTACACACCCCAGGCATACTCTAGAACTCTGGGACGCTCACCATCCCTGAGCCTCTTCCTGTTCCTCCCCAACGCTGTGCCTGGTCTTCTTCGTCCCCCAGGTCAGTCATTATTCAAACCCGAGACGGCTTTCCCTGTGTATGCACCCCAGGCGTTCTCTAGGACCCTTGGACACTCACCTTCCCAGAGCCTCTTCCTGTCCGTCCCCAACGCTATTCCCAGTCTTCTTCCTCCCCCAGGACAGTCAATATTCGAACCCTGGGCTTGGCTCTCCCCGCATAAGAGCCCCAGGCATCCTCTAGGATTCTGGGATGGTCAGCATCCCTAAACCTCTTGTTGTTCATCCCCAACGCTGTGCCTGTTCTTCTTCCTCCCCAAGGTTGTACGCATCCCCCCCCCCCCCCAAACATACACCAGGTATCAGTAGGGGGCATGGTCTCTTCAGAAGTGGGCGTGGCCTCTCCAGAGGAGGGAGTGGCCTCTTTAGAAGTGGGCGTGGCCTAATTTTGGGCCAGTGGACGCTCACATGGCTGCAGATAATTTACTGATACCCAGCAATCTTGTGTAACATCTCAGTCTCCATACCTCCACACCAACATGAAGAAACAATGCAAATCCCTACCACGATGGGAGCACGATGAAAAGAGTCCAGAAGCCTCAGTAGGTGCTACTCACCTAAGGGACCTCTCTGAGAAAGAATTCAGATATGAAGTAATGAAGATGTTCAATGAACTCAATGAAACAGTGAGACAGATATCCAGTAAATTAAAGGAGGATATGAGAGAAACAATCGAGAAAATACAAGAGGAAATGAGAGCAGAAATTGGAAAGCTACACACAGAAATATCACGAACTAAAGACTTGGTAGATGAAATTAAAAACTCAGTCTGTGCCTTCAACAGCTAAAGACAGAAACAGTGAGCTGGAAAGATCAGCTGGATAAAACCAACAGGCAACAACAAACAATGGTAAGAGACCACAAAATAGCTCTAGAGCAAATCAGAGTCCTAGGATATGATTCCAAGAGGAACAATATTAGAATCATTGGAGTACCAGAAGATCAGGGAAACAGTTCCAATGAAAAAGCCACAGTTAAACAAATCATTGCTGAAAAGTTCCAGAGCTGGAAAATGCAGTCATTCAGATTCAAGGAGCCCAAAGAATACCAGCTACAAGAGACCCTAACAAAAACACTCCAAGACATATAGTTAGAATGATGGATGCCGTGAATAGAGACACAAAAGTGCAAGCAGCAATGTCAAATAAGGAAATCACATACAAAGGAGCACCCCTTAGATTCACAGCAAACCTATCAGAGGAAACCCGCCAAGCCCAAAAGCAATGATGGAATATAGTGGAAAAACTCACTGAAATGAACGCTTGAACAAGAATACTCTATCCGGCTAAACTCTCACTCAAGCTCAAGAAAACGATACACTATATTGTGGATAAACAGCAGCTCAGGAGCTTCATAGAATCAAAACCAAACCTAAAAGAAGGGCTAAAGGGGCTAGAATAAGACAAGACAAAGCCTACAAACACAACAAACCCTAACAGAAAGATGACACAAAACCCCATAACAATAATCTCTCTCTACATCAATGGTCTAAATTCACCAATTAAGAGACACAGAGTGGCAAAATGAATTCAGAGACAGAATCCAACATTCTGCTACCTACAAGAAACTCATCTCAACAGTCAGAACAAACACAGACTCAAAGTTAAAAGATGGAAAACAATCCTGCAGCAAACAGCTCCCTCAAAAAAGCTAGGGTGGCCATACTAATATCCTACAACATAAATTTCTGGTTGAAAAAGATTAGAAGGGATAGCAAAGGTCATTTTCTATTTATCAAGGGATACGTACAACAGGAAGAAAGCATACTCTTTTTTTTATTTTATATTTTTTACATTTTTATTAGTGAAACACCATGAGCAAAAGTTACACATTTACAAATTTTTGTTCTTGGGTTTTGATTATACAATAATCAAATGCCCATCCCTCCACCAATGCCCATTTTCCACCATCATGGTTTCCAGTATCCCTCCCAAACCCATCCCCCCATCCCACCCTGCCTCTGTGGCAGGGCATTCCCTTTTGTTCTCTCTCTCCTTTTGGGTGTTGTGGTCTGCAAAAAGGCATTGTGTGGCAATCATGTTCAGTCCATAGTCACAATTTTTTTTTTAAATTTTTTGTTTGTTTGTTTCTTTTTTTTTTTTTTACAGTTGTAGATTTACAATTTTTTGTGCTTGGGTTTCGATTATACGATGATCAGATACCCATCCCTCCACCAGTGCCCATTTTCCACCACCATGGATAATATCCCCCCACCCCCATCCCCCATCCCCCCCTGCCTCTGTGGCAGGGCAATCCCCTGTGTTCTCTCTCTCCTTTTGGGTGTTGTGGTCTGCAAAAGAGGCATTGAGTGGCAAACATGTTCAGTCCATAGTCTACTTTCGACATGCATCTCCCCTCCTGGGAGGATCCTCCAAACACCCTTTATTTGGTGCTCCCTTCTCTATCTGAACTGCCCTTTCCTCTAGGATACCCGGCTGGCCTCTAAGTTATGGAGTAATCCTCCTGGTGCTGATCTCAGCTATTCTTGGGTATTAATCTCATACTTTGTTACTTTATATCCCCCAGATGAATGCAATCTTTCTATGTCTATCCCTCTCTTTCTGACTCATTTCGCTTAGCATGATACTTTCCATATTGTACCACTTGTATGTAAATTTCATGACTTCATCTTTTCTAACAGCTACATAGTACTCCATTGTGTAGATGTACCAAAGTTTCTTTAACCAGTCATCTGTTCTTGGGCATTCAGGAGAAAGCATACTCTTAAATGTATACACACCTAATGAGGGAACAGCTAAAAATTTAGAACAACTGCTAACAGATCTTAAGGAGGACATTGCTAGCAACACAATAGTAGCTGAAGACTTCAACATCACCTTATCACCTCTGGATAGATCAACAAGAACAAAATTCAGCAAGGAAACATTAGCTTTGAAGGAAGAAATAGAAGAGAAAGGGCTTATAGACCTATACAGGGCTTTACACCCCATAAAGAAAGACTGCACATTCTTCTCCAGTGCAAATGAAACATTTTTCAAAATAGACCATGTGGTAGGCGACAAAACATACCTCAATAGAATCAGGAAGAAGAAATGCTATCAACAGTCTTTTCAGACCATGATGCACTGAAGATAGAAGTGAATCACACCCAGACACGAAGAAACAAACCAAACACCTGGAAATTAAACAACTCAATGTTGAACAATGAGTACGTCAGGAAGGAAGTCAAGTATGAAATCAAAAGATACTAGAAACAAATGAGAATGAAGACACGAGCTACCAGAACCTATGGGATGCAGCTAAAGCTGAGTTAAGGGGAAATTTATAGCTCTGCAAGCATTTCTCAGGAAGGAAGAAAGGGCCCACATAAACAACCTGACTTCACCGCTCAAGATCTTAGAAAAGGACCAATAAAAGGAGGCCAAACCAGGCAAAACGAAAGAGATCATAAAACTTAGAGCAGAAATCAACAACATGGAAATCCAAAAACAATCCAAAAGATCAATGAAACCAAGAGATGGTTCTTAGAGAAAATAAACAAGATAGATAAACCACTAGCAAGACTCACAAAGAAAGAGAGAAGGAGAACCTAATAAACCTGATCAGAAATGAGAAGTGGGATATCACAACAGAAAACAAATAAATTCAAAAGATTATCAGATACTGAAGAAATACAAAACAGAAACCAAAGAAATTCAAAAGATTATTAGAGACTACTTTGAAAGTCTGTATGCCACGAAAAAATAGAACCTGGAAGAAATGGAAAAATTCCTGGATTCCTATATTCACTCAAGGCTGAAGCAAAAAGGTCTAGAGTACCTGAATAGTCCTATTAACATCAAGGAAATTGAAACTGTAATCAAAAGTCTTCCGAAAAACAAAAGCCCAGGTCCAGATGGTCACTAGCGAATTTTTCCAAACATTTAAAGAGGACCTACTGCCAATTCTTCTCAAGCTTTTCCAGGAAATTGAAGAAACAGAAACTCTCCCAGTTTCTATGAAGCCCATATCTCTCTAATACCAAAATGAAACAAAGACACCACAAGAAAAGAAAACTACAGGCCAATATCACTGATGAACACGGATGCAAAGATTCTCAACAAAATATTAGCGAATAGACTCCAACAACTCATCAAAAAGATCATACAGCATGACCAAGTGGGATTCATCCTGGGGATGCAAGGATGGTTTAACATTAGTAAATCAATCAACATAATCCATCATATCAACAAAAGAAAAGATAAAAAAATAATCATATCAACAGGTGTCAGTGAAAGCATTTGACAACATCCAACACCCTTTTATGATGAAAACCCTTGCCAAAATGGGGATAGAATGAACTTTCCTCAATATAGTTAAAGCCATCTACCACAAGCCTACAGCAAGCATCATCCTCAATGAGGAAAAACTGAGAGCCTTCCACCTAAGATCAGGGTCAAGACAACGATGCCTACTCTCTCCACTGCTGCTCAATATAGTACTAGAAGTACTTGCAATAGCGGTTAGGCAAGAAAAAGATATTAAGGGCATTCAGGTACGAAACGAAAAAATCAAGCTTTCACTATTAGCAGATGATATGATACTATACTTAGAGAAACCTAAAACCTCTACCAAGAAACTCCTAGAAACAATAGACTTGTATAGTATAGTTGCAGGCTATAAAATGAATACCCAAAATTCCATGGCTTTCCTATATGCAAATAATAAGAGAGAATAAAGTGACATGAAAAAAACAATCCCATTCACAATTGTGCCCTAGAAAATCAAGTACCCAGGAACCAACTTAACTAAGGAAGTAAAAGACATGTACAAAGAAAACTACAAAATGCTACTTCAGGAAATAAAAGAGGACACAGGAAATGGAAAGTTATCCTCTGCTCATGGATCGGGAGAATTACATTGTCAAAATGGCAATACTCCCCAAAGCATTGTACAAATTCTATGTGATCCCTATAACGATACCCATGAAATTCTTCAATGAAATGGAACAAACACTCCTGAAATTCATATAGAACAATAAGCCCCCACGAATAGCTAAAGCAATTCTTGGGAAAAAGAAAATGGGAGGAATCAACCTCCCTAACTTCAAAATCTGCTACAAAGAAGTAATAATTAAAACAGCATGGTACTGGAAGAAAGTCAGAGCCACAGACCAATGAAAAAGGGTTGAATAAACTGACATCTCCCCCCTAACATATGATCTTCTAATCTTTGATAAGGGAGCAAGAAATGTGAATTGGAGCAAGGAAAGCCTCTTTCACAAATTGTGCCGGCAAAACTGGACAGCTACATGCAAAAAACTGGGCTCTTATCTCTACCTAACACCATGTACAAAAGTAAGATCAAAATGGATCAAATCAGACCGGTATCCATAAGGTACCAGTATCCATAAAGACCTCAACATCACACCGGTATCCATGAGGTGCATTAGGGACAAGGTTGGCAAAACCCTCCACGACACTGAAGTAAACAGTATCTTCAAGGATGACATGCCACTGGTCAAGCAAGTTAAAACAGAGAGAGACAAATGGGACTATCTTTTTTTTAAAAAAAATTATTTATTTATTTATTTATTGAATCACTGTGGGAAAAGTTACAAAGCTTTCAGGTTTAGGTCTCAGTCATGCAAATATCAAACACATTTCCCTTTACCAATACTTATTTTTTACCACGAAGAACCCCAATAAAACCCCACCCTCCACCCCTCCCAATGCCTGCGAGGCAGATGAATTCTAGTTAACACTATCTGCTTTGATTAGATTCATTGTTTCAATAAAAGATGCACCACTATTATTTAACTATTATTTAGAGTTTACTCCCCCTGCCCAAATCAGACATGCTGAAAATGCATTGTGAAATGATTTGCTTTCTACAGCTGGGTTCAAGAATTAAATGTTGGTTTTAGATTTCCGCTATTTTACTTATTAACCCTGGAAGTATTTCTACTGAAAGTCAGATAATTAAGAGATTGGCTTCTGTGCTCTGGAGTCGTGGCCGTGCCGGAGAACCGCTTATGGGGGGCAACTGGTGACCTCGGTAGGGCATGAAGGACGGACCGGAACGCCCCCCTTCCCATGAGGTTTTAGTCGCCCCCAGACCCCCGGCTCATACCTGCTGTCCACAAGGCTCCCATGCGGCCGCCATCTTTCTTTCCAGAGAGGAGAGGGCAAATGGGGCAACACCCTTTCCCCTCCGGGCATACATGATGGCCTGGATTAACGCATAGTTCGTTCACTTTTCTGCTCCAAGCTGCTGGGTTCTGCATTAAGTCCTTGTGCTTCTGGGGCTGTGGCTGTGCTGGAGAGTCACTCGTGGGGGGCAACTGGTGACCTCGGTAGGGCGTGAAGGACGGACTGGAACGCCCCCCCCCCAAATGGGAGTATCTTAAACTAAGAAGCTTCTGTACCTCAAAAGAAACAGTGACCAAAATACAAAGACATTCTACAGAATGGGAAAGGGTATTCGCCCCAAACCCATCCAACAAGGGGTTGATATCAAGGATATACAAAGTACTAGTTGAACTCCTCAAGAAGAAAACATCCCACCCCATCAAAAAATGGGGCGATGACATGAACAGAAACTTTCCAAATGGCTAAAAGGCACATGAGAAAATACTCTACATCATTAATCATCAGGGAGATGCAGATCAAAACAACAGTGAGATATCATTTCACACCACAGAGATTGGCCCACATCCAAAAGAACAAAAGTAACTGGTGTTGGCGTGGATGTGGTGAGAAAGGGGCCCTCCTTCACTGCTCGTGGGAATGCCAACTGGTTCAACCCTTTTGGAAAACAGTATTGAACTATTCTCAAAAAATTAGAAATTGAGCTCCCCTTTGACCCAGCAATACCACTCCTGGGAATAGATCCCAGAGAGGCAAAAAAGTACAGTCAAAATGATATCTGCACTTCTATGTTTATTGCCGCACTATTCACAATAGGCAAAAGTTGGAAAAAATCCGAGTGCCCGAGATCAGATGGCTGGTTAAAGAAACTTTGGTACATCTACACAGTGGAATACCACACAGCTATTAGAAAAGAGGAAGTCATGAAATTTACATACAAATGGTTCTACATGGATAGTAACATGATAAGTGAAATGAGCCAGAAGGAGAGGGACAGACATAGAAAGACTGCACTCATCTGGGGAATATAAAGTAACAGAATGGGAGTTGAACTTAATCACTTAATCACTTAATCCCCGTTATTCATTTATTTATTCGAGCGGGTGCCAGTAACGTCTCCATTCATCCCGGTTGCGTGCTAGCGTAGCCCAATGGTATCTGTTCGTTCTAGGAACATGCAGAGCCTCAAACCGATCATTTAGGGTCTTGACGAAGAAGTCTGACCATCTTATAGGTGGGCGTCCACGTGATCTTTTGATGTCCCGTGGAATCCAATCAGTAATGGTTCTAGTCCAGCGGTTGTCTGTAAACCTCATTACGTGTCCAGCCCATCTGATTTTTGATGTCTTGGCAAATGAGACAGCGTCCCTGATTCTTGAGCATTGACGAAGATCAGAACTCCGGATTCTATCTCTCATTTGAGTGAATCGTGATATTCCAAGCATAGTTCTTTCGATTCCTCTTTGAGAGACCCGAATAGCATTCTCATCCTGTTTTCGTAGGGTCCAGGTCTCTGAGGCATATGTTAATGCAGGAAGAATAGTGGAATCAAAGAGATGTGCTCGTAGCTGGAGGCTCTTTGTCCTTTTAGTTATTTCTTCAATGCTCTTGAAGGCATTCCAAGCCGCTCTCTTCCTCCTGCGCAACTAAGTGCCAGGTCATTCACCATGTTGATTTCTCGACCTAGGTATATATAACTGTTGCATTCGGAGATGGTGGTTCCGTTGAGAGCGAATGGAGCGTCAGGAACAAGGCTGTTTCTCATAAACATTGTCTTGTAAGATTCGGCTGTAGTCCGACCTTTCCACATTCACGGTCAAAGTTGTTCAGCATTTGTGCCGCTTGGCTGATGTTTGGTGTTATTAGAACAATGTCATCAGCAAAGCGGAGGTGGTGTAGTTGCCGACCATCTATCTTCACTCCCATGTTTTCCCATTCCAGTCGTCGCATGATGTTCTCGAGGGTGACACTGAAGAGTTTTGGTGAAATGGTATCACCCTGCCGAACCCCTCTCTTGATATGGATGATTACTTCTTTGTAGAATGGTGAGATTTTGGTAGTGAATCTGCAATAGAGCTCACGAAGGATCCTGATGTATTGAGTGTGTATGCCCTGATTGGCTAGGGCTTCCATGACTGCTTCCGTCTCAGCAGAATTAAAGGCCTTCTTTAAATCAATGAACGTTAGACAGAGCGGCATCTTGAACTCCCGAGATACCTCAATGAGCTTGGTTATTGTGTGGATATGGTTGATGGTACTGAATCCTTTTCGGAATTCAGCTTGTTCACATGGTTGTCCTTCATCCAGTGTTCTGCTAATCCTATTCAGGATGACTCGAGTGAATAGTTTGTAGATGACAGACAATAGGCAGATTGGGCGATGGTTGCCAATGTCGTGGATGTCTCCTTTCTTGTATAGTAGTACAGTCCTGCTGGTTTTCCATTGGGATGGAACCTTGCATTCAGACAGGTAGCGTGTGAAGTTGACATAGTTGAACACCCAAGAATAATTGATATAAGTACCAGGAGTTCTGCTCCAGGGCTTGGAAGCTGGCCTCACCTGCTGGAGGAAAAGTCATCTCAGATAAAGAAGGGAACACCAGGTGAAGCATGTTTGCAGGACTCGCTCAGGATGGAGATGTGTGCTGAGAGTGGACTATGGACCAAACACAATGGCCACTTAAAACCTCTATTGCAAACTACAACACCCTAAAGGAGGGAGTGAGCAATTGAGAATGCCCAGCCACAGAGGCAGGGTGGGGTGGGGAGGATGGGGTGTGGGGGTGGGAGGGCTACTGGGATCATTGGTGCTGGAGAATGGGCACTGGTAGAGGAATGGGTGCTCAATCATTGTATAACTGAGGCCCAAGCATGAAAGAATGTAGGTCTACAACAGTACCTCATGTTTCACTAATAAAGAAAAAGAATGAAAATTAAAAAAAAAAGTTTGTAAGTCTGTAACTACCTCACGGTGATTCACTAATACTAAATAAATAAATATTTCTATACCTCCCCCCCCCAAAAATTGACATTTATGTTGATATACAAATTTCTTCTGTTATGTTCCAGAAGAATGCTTAAATTGGCATAATCTGTAGGTTAGCCATTGAGTCTTAGAATACCATTTCAATTAATTTATACATTTTTAAGCATTTCTAAATCTTTAGAACAACCCACCAAATCATTACAAAGAGACACAGTCTACTTTCAGATGGCAGGAAAGAATTTTTAAGTAGAAAACAACTGATGATTTCAGTTCCTAAACAATATTTTATAGTAATAATTATTTTTTAAAAAGAATTCTCATTCATGATTTCACTATTACAGTTACATAATTATGCCTCAATAGTGATAACAATATCTTACAAGGTTTTGTGGATAAGCAATGAAGTCAGAGAAGTATTCATGATATTTATATCAATGCCAAGTGCATTCTTTTGCTATGTACTAAAAACTGTATTTTGACTCTAGGTAGCAAAGAAGGCCAGCAAACAGAAGCAAAGTATTTTGTACACATCCATTCTACCTCTTAGGGTTTGTGTCATAATGTACATTAGAACTAAAGAAATGTGAGATTTTTCCTCCTTATTTGCCAAACACAATTCATCAGTATAGCAGACTGAAAAGAAGGTTGAATGCCAAAGACTTTGCAGTTTTGACAACACCAAATACTAGTTAGAGAAACAGAATTCTCAGCTTGACTGGAATGATGCATTTCTTAGATTAGACCCAATTACTCACCCACCCTGATGGAAAAGCCCTTTGCTATGTACTTTACAGATTCTAACAAAATAATCTAATTTCTCCACTCTGAACTCTGGAATCAGACAAATGATTTACTTTGGTGACTGTACTAACAGGTGGGATTCAATCAATATTTTTAAACATACGTGAGCAATTTCCTCTGTACTGTGACAGTTCCACCATTGACATGAGAAGGAAGTGCCCAGTCCACCTACTGATTGGAGAGTGAAAGGCATTTGGAGAATCTAAGGAAATGAAGAAACATGAGAGTAAGATTCACGTCAGCCATCTAAATCCTCAGAAAACCAGTACATATATCCAAATTAATGATCGCTTTAATTTACTGAATTTGATGAGTGTTTTACATAATATTATTGTGGCCATAGTTAGATAACTCTGGTCACATTCTTTTTATAAATTTATTTATTGAACATCATGAGAACATTTACAAAGATTTCATGTTTATGTCTCGATCATACAATGATTAAACAGCCATCTCATCACCAGTGCACATTTTCTACCACCAAATCCCCCAATATACCAATATACCAATAACCCCCCCAATATACCAATATACCAATATACCTCCCCTACCCATACCTGTGTGACAGATAATTTCCACATTACTCTCTCTCTATTTTGATTATATTTAATATTTCAACACCAGTCCCACCATTGTTATTTGGAACTTTCCCCTAACACTCAGACCTGCCGAAAAGGCAATGTTAGACACTTTGTTTCCAATTGCTGATTATGAATAGAATATGATGCCACGCGGCTGCTCTTGGAATTCTAAAATTTTAATAATTAGGTCTGGAGAGATTTCTGGCAAGAGCTGCTTGGTTAAGATTCCGAGATTCATTTGTGTGTCTCTGGGATCATGGCCATTAAGGAGCTTAATAAGTAGCCAGAGGTAGCATCTCAGGGTCTTGTCAGGGCGGAGAAGGAGAGGGACCAGCTCCTTCCCTATCACGTGAGGTCCCACATGTCTCATCACTACTGGCCCATACCTGGATTGTCCAATGAGCATTGGAAGATGGCATCTGGCCACATTTTGGAAGAGTCAAAATTGTCAAAGGTCAACTTTCTTCAAATGTTATGTGCCTGCTTAAGCTTTACATTTAAAAAAAATTCTATGAGGTTTTGTTTTGTGCTTTAAGTTGGTTTGATGATTTAAGATATTAATAGCACTGTAGCACTGTCCTCCCATTGTTCCTTGATTTGCTCGAGCAGGCCCAGTAATGTCTCCATTGTGAGACTTGTTGTTACTGTTTTTGGCATATTGAATACGTCACAGGTAGCTTGCTAGGCTTTGCCATATGGGTGAGATACTCTCGGTAGGTTGCCGGTCTCTCCAAGAGGGGTGGAGGAATCCAACCTGGGTTGGCCATGTAAAAGCAAATGCCCTACCCGCTGTGCTATCACTCTAGCCCAAGGTATTAGTAAAAAATGCAAAATTTATGAATTCTCAATGCATTTTGTAAAAGAAAAATACACTATTAGAAAATTACAGTGAATTAGATAAATGGGACTATTTTAAACTAAGAAGCTTCTGCACCTCAAAAGAAACAGTGACCAAAATACAAAGACAGTCTACAGAATGGGAAAGGATATTCGCCGAATACACATCTGACAAGGGGTTGATATCCAGGATATACAAAATACTGGTTAAACTCCACAAGAAGAAAACATCCAACCCCATCCAAAAATGGGGCAATGAAATGAACAGAAACTTTCTCAAAGAAGAAATCCGAATGGCAAAAAAGCACATGAGAAAATGTTCTACATCATTAATCATCAGGGAGATGCAGATCAAAACACAATGAGATACCATCTCACACCTCAGAGACTGGCCCACATTCAAAAGAACAAAAGAAACCGATGCTGGCGTGGATGTGGCGAGAAAGGGACACTCCTTCACTGTTGGTGGGAATGTCGACTGGTTCAGCCCTTCTGGAAAACAGTATGGACGATTCTCAAAAAATTAGAAATTGAGCTCCCATTTGACCCAGCAATACCACTCCTGGGAATATATCCCAGAGAGGCAAAAATGTATAGTCGAAGTGACATCTGCACTTGTTTGTTCATTGCAGCACTCTTTACAATAGCCAGAAACTGGAAGAAACCTGAATGCCCAAGGACAGATGACTGGTTAAAGAAACTTTGGTACATCTACACAATGGAGTACTATGTAGCTCTTAGAAAAGATGAAGTCATGAAATTTACATACAAGTGGTACAACATGGAAAGTATCATGCTAAGCGAAATGAGTCAGAAAGAGAGGGATAGACATAGAAAGATTGCATTCATCTGGGGGATATAAAGTAACAAAATATGAGATTAATACCCAAGAATAGCTGAGATCAGCACCAGGAGGATTACTCCATAGCTTAGTGGCCAGTCGGGCATTCTAGAGGAAAGGGCAGCTCAGACAGAGAAGGGAACACCAAATAAAGGGTGTTTGAAGGACCCTTCCAGGAGGGGAGATGCATGTCGAAAGTGGACTATGGACTGAATATGTTTGCCACTCAATGCCTCTTTTGCAGACCACAACACCCAAAAGGAGAGAGAGAACACAGGGGATTGCCCTGCCACAGAGGCAGGGGGGATGGGGGATGGGGGTGGGGGGATATTATCCATGGTGGTGGAAAATGGGCACTGGTGGAGGGATGGGTATCTGATCATTTATAATCAAACCCAAGCACAAAAAATTGTAAATCTACAACTGTACCTCATGGTGTTTCACTAATAAAAAAAATATATTTTTTCTGCAAAAAAAATAAAGAAAATTACAGTGATTGTAATAATGAAAGAATAGACAAAATGACAAACAGAAAAACAAGTCCAGAAATAACTCTACACATGTATTATTACCTAATTTATAAAAGGATGTCAGTAAAATATGGGAGAATGAGGGTAATACTTCAACAAACAATCCTGGAACAATTATTTATGAATATGGAAAGCTATCAATCTTGACTTTTACATCATCCTATTAAAAAAAATCCAGAGGGAATGCATATCTTCGAGAGGGGAATAAATACAGATCTTTTAGAATAAACATTAGAAGATCTGCATGATCATTAAAAAATCTTGAATAAGAGACAAAAAGCACAAATTAACAAAGAAAAGAATAATAAATTTAACAAAATTAAAATGTAAATGCTCTGTTCATCAAGAAGCATATTATCAGAATAAAAAAGAAAGCTCCACTAGTGTGATGAAACATTTGCAAAATATCTGCCCAAGGCTTGTCTCCTGAAAAGTGCAAGCGGGTGTACAAGTGAACAGTAGAAAGACATGCAAAGTATAAAAAAATTAGCAAAAGAATTAAACATGAAATTTAGAAAAGGAAATCTAAATTGCCATACATATATGCAATGAAATGTGACCATTTGAAATGACATAACGAACATATGAAAGTAACTAGCATTACTCATTAGGAAAAGGGAACTTCAAACCACAGTGAGATATTGGTACACACCATCAGAAACGGCTAAGTTAAAAAGATTGACAGCATCAAATTGTCTTCAGTCCTTTTCCAGCAAATATCTGAGTAACACAAATTCCTGAACATTGCTTTAAAAATGCAAAAATGGCACAGTTTTGGGTGACTTTTTAGTTTGTTTTTTTTTACCCCCACTTGACTTAGCAATTCTTCTGTAGGTAAAGTCATCTTAGATATACAAAAGCTATATAAAGGTAAAGGTAAAGACCCTCCCGTTGATCGTCGATTTGCTCGAGCGGGCCCAGTAACGTCTCCATTGGAGACTTTGTTGTTACTGTGTCTGGCATATCGAATACTCTCGGTAGCTTGCCGGGCTCTCCAAGAGGGGCGGAGGAATCGAACTCGGGTCGGCCATGTTGGCTACATGTAGGGCGAACACCCTATCCGCTGTGCTATATATACACACATATATCTACATATATACACTTCATAATGTCTTGCACCAAAATGCACATAGCAATTTTTTTTTTTTTTTTGTTTTGCTTTGGTGCTATACCCAATGGTGCTTAGGGGTTACTTCTGGTTCTGTACTCAGGAATCTTTCCTGGATGACTCGGGAGACCATATGGAATGTCAGGGGTTGAACCTGCATTGGCTATGTGCAAAGCAGACTCCCTACCCACTGAACTATCTCTCAGACCCCTGTGATTTTATTAAGGTAAGGTAAGGTAAAGGCCCTCCCGTTGATCGTCGATTTGCTCGAGCGGGCCCAGTAATGTCTCCATTGGAGACTTTGTTGTTACTGTGTCTGGCATATCATTGATATGTGATTTTATTAAGGATTCCAAATTGTAAAGTTTAAGTTAGCACCAATCAATAAATAAATATGCTGTGCCTGGGATATGGCTCCATGGTCAAGTAAATGTTTTTGAAAGTGTGACCTCAGATTTTGATACCCAGAAAAAAAATCAAAATAAATGTATATGATGATATATTTCTCAACATTAAGATGTTTTTACTGTGGCATAAAACCCTAGGAATGAATTCTAATGAACATTAGGCTTAGTGAGAGAAAGCAGAAATAAACCTACATGTCCTACAGATTTCTGTGGTTTTGAAATGTTTTATAACAAAGGAATACTATGATGACAAAAATAATAACAATAGCCTTTGGAGCAGAATCTCCCGACCCTGCGCCAGGCTGTCTTTACCAGGGCACCTTGGAGGGCATGGCAGGGGGATTGAGTTTCCCTCCTAGCCCCAAGAAGAGCCCCAGCAACCGAAAGCCTCCAGAACTCAGCCACAGCCATACTCACAGTCACTCTCCACATGCTCAGACAAGTCACACCCAAGAAGGAACCAACAGAGGAACCCAGGTGTGTGGGACCTCGGGCTGAGATCTCCAAGTCTTCTCAGATCAGGACTGAGCCTCCTCCATCCAGATCCCCAGTTTTCCAGTAGCTTGACAGTCACACAAACAAATTGCCCCCCACCCTCAGGCACCATGTTATTTCATCAACGGCCAAGACCCAGAGAAAAGCTCTCGGAAGAGAGCATTGCAGTATTTCCTGAAGTGCATGGCCACAAATGTGGCCACGTGCCCTCTTATACTCTAGCTACTGATGAACCTAAAATAGCACACATGTGTTTGGTTTTAACATACTTGCTTGTATTCTTGTATGTACAGGCTTAAATGGCCCCAGAATAAAATACAACAACCTTCACACACTTTCATCTTATACTATGGGAAGATACTCGCTGGTTGGGTGGGTATTTGAATATTATCTGTAATGAACTATTGTGAACTACTTTCTGAAATAAAATGCATAAAATAAAATGTATAAAATTCGGAAAAAATAGCCTTTGTAGGGGATTCCTGAGAAAATTTACTGTGTTTATATAAGTATGGGTCTGTATAGGAACAGGGATGTGGATTATATGAGCATATACTGTTGTTAAAACACATCAGATTTAATATTTGTGCGTTTAAGTCTGTATAACCTATACCTAAAAAAAAGGTGAAGTATCTTACCAAACAAAATTACATATATTTAATCACTGTTATGGAGCACTGTGATTTTTAGTAACTAGGTAAATCCTTGGCCAATATGTGGTACATTCTTGAGCCTTGAAAGAGAGTGCTTTGTTCAAGGTTGGGAAAAGGTTACATGACTTTTTAAGCTGGCATAACAACAAATGCAAACTCTAATACTGATTATTTATTTTTGAGACGGTTGTGATTTGGGCTACTCCTGACTTGGTGCTCAAGGGTCAAACCCAGGAAATCATATGCAGTGCCGAGGTCCAAATCGGGTCAACTACATGATTGCAGGCCACTGTACTATCTCTCTTGCAGCTAGCATGTATATGGTTTTATTTCAGTTTCTTTTTCTTTTTTTCTTTTTGTGTGTATATGTGTATTTGTGTGTGTGTGAGTGTGTGTACGCATGCCACATATGTGTGACTTTAGAGATTATTCATGGATATGTGTTCAGGGATTATTCCTGAGTGGAAATTTAGAAGATTATATGAGAACTGATAATTGAACAGGGTTGGTACTTATAAAACAAAAACCTTACCTGCTGCATTATTTCTCTGGTCCCAAGAGAAATATTTTAGAAAAAAAAGTATAAAATGACATATCCATATTACATACATATTTAAACCTAATGGGAAATTGAATAATTCTTTTAAATTAATTGCATAATAATTACATTTTTTTCAATATTATAATTCCGAAACTGAGACTGGTAGTTTATAGTCTTTAAAAAATTAAATATATAGAATAACAAACCAATTTTGCAATTACTTGAATTCAAATTTTCTAGATGCTAATTATTGGAAGGTTTACATATGATAGCTCATAACATATGTATTAAAAAAAGTTAAAAATTCATTTAGATATGCCCAGGTTCTATATAAGTAGTTATAATAAAGACAGGATTCAAAATGGAAAATTATGAGGAAAGATTATGAAAAGAAAATTTAGAAAATAGGTGTTCTAGGTGTTCTGAGAAATAAAATCACTGCTACAGATAAGTAGTTCTTTGTCCTTAGAATCAATATCTCATTCATATTTTTAAGTTATTATTTGTATGCCAAACAAGTGTCACAATGGAGACGTTAGTGGGCCCCTTGAGCAAATCAATGAACAATGGGAGGACAATGATAGTGACACTGTCCTCCTGTTGTTCATCGATTTGCTGGAGCAGGTCCAGTAACATCTCCATTTTGAGACTTGCTGTTACTGTGTTTGGCATATTGAATATATCACGGGTAGCTTTGTCGTGCGGGCGAGATACTCTCGGTAGTCTGCCAGGCTCTCCGAGAGGGGTGGAGGAATCGAACCTGGCTCTGCTGTGCTGGTTGAGTACAAGGAAAATGTCCTACTGCTGTGCTGTCGCTCCAGTGACTTGTATTTTATTGTGCTTTAATCATCTAAGTTAATATAATCTCATACTAAGAAAAAAGGAATAAAAGTGCTTTGCTGACAAAGGTAGGAAATTATTATAAGAAGTAATTAAAGAAAAACAATCTGAACCCATGTCTAACAAAGCTTCTTGGAAACACCATGAAAGGGAGGGATACTTCCACAGTACCTGTAGGGGCACTCAGGCATGAGCAACTCTATAATATTGTCCCATAAAATTGGAGAAATATGAGAAGTTTTAGAAGGTTAAATGGGTTTAACAGATCAAAAAAAAAAAAAAACTGGAAAGCTTTGCCTACCCCAAATGGTTTTACAGTAAGTCTGCCTATAATCCAAGGGTTTTCAGTAATTTCATTACTCTTTAAATATCCTCTTCCTATCATAAATGAATGGACATTTCATATGCTATTCTGAATTTCTATGGAGTAATATTTTGAATTCCTGAGGTTAAAGCTCTCCCTCCCTCCCTCCCTCCCTCCCTCCCTTCCCTCCCTCCCTCCCTCCTTCCTTCCTTCCCTCCCTCCCTCCCTCCCTCCCTCCCTCCCTCTCTCCCTCCCTCCCTCCCTCCCTCCCTCCCTTCTTCCTTCCTTCCTTCCTTCCTTCCTTCCTTCCTTCCTTCCTTTCTTTTTTGTTTTAGTTTTGATTTGGGGGCCACACTAGACAAGGCTCCTGCTTATATCTGGCTCTGCACTGCGGGATCACTCCTGGTAGACTCAGGAAACCGTATGAGGTGCCTAGGATCAAACCTAGGCTGGCTGTGCACAAAGCAAACACCCTACCAGCTGTACTATCACTCTGTCCCTGATCTCTCATCTTTTATTGTAGGTCACAAATGCCTTACTGATTATATGTAATTAGCTTCTAATTGGATGTACTTACTCCTAAGGGGTTCAAAAGCAACTTTATGCATATCGAGACACTGGTTTCTCAGAGATAGAAGAATCAGTCTATACCATTGTTCATAGAATGTACGCATTTGACTAAAAATCACAGCAAACTAAGACTTTTTATCCAACATGGTATATATCAATATGACTAAGATCTAGAATTTCAAACTCTAGGAAATGTATAATAGTCTCTGTAGAATTGTGCTTTAAGATTTTGTACTTTATGACTCCTCAGCGACTTTCGAAGGCATTGTGCAAGCAAGAGATATAAATATACAAGAGAAATATTTACCTATACAAACCACTGTCACTGTCACTGTCGCTGTCCTTCTGTTTTCTCGAGCGGGCCCAGTAACGTCCCATTGTGAGACTTGGTTGTTACTGTGTTTGGCATATTGAATACTTGACGGGTAGCTTTCCAGGCTTTGCTGTGAGGGCGAGATACTCTCGGTAGCTTGCCGGGCTCTCTGAGAGGAGCAGAGGAATCAAACTCGGGTGGGCCATATTGACTGCATGCAAGGCAAATGGCCTACCCGCTGTGCTTTTACTACAGCCCCTATACAAACCATTTCATTTAATTTTAAATAACTTTATTTGAACTTGAGACTATTTCCATGTAATGTGAGGAAACAAATCTTGTAACTTCTGCTTTTTTCTCTCTTCCTTTGTTTGTTTGTTTGTTTGTTTGTTTTGGTTGGGGCCACATCTGCCAGTGCTCAGGGCTTGCTCCAGGCTCTGTGCTCAGTGATCACTTCTGGCGCTGCTCAAGAGACCATAGAGTGGTCTATAGAATGCTGGGGATCGAACCCAGGTTGTTTTCATGCAAGGCAAGCATCCTACCTATATTGATATCTATATCTTTATCACAACCATATCTCCTCACTCTCTGTATTCACTTTTTCATTTTGACTTTTCAAATTTTTATTTTTGGCATGCTGGTTTACAAAACTGTTAGTGAAAGAGTTTAAAACATTCCAGCACTGCACTATCCACCGGAGCGCCCACTTCCCTCTACCTTTGTCCAAGTGCCCCCTTCCATTTTAAAGCCCCACCCACCTAATTCAGCTCCCTGTGTTAAGATTCCTACTGAAGACAGTTCTCAGTTTCCTTTTCCTTTGGGCATCTTAATTCAGTTAAGTTTCTCCCTATATCCTGCTTCCTTATCAATGTAATCTAAATTACAAGTGTGCCTAGACTTACATGTAACAGTGGCCTCTATGAGAGGTATATTTTGTTTGGTTCTTGTTTTCCTCATTGGTATCTGAGAGATAGTACGTTCTTGGTCCTTATTTCCTTTTCTATATTCTCTGAGACAACTAAATCTTAGCTGTTCTCTGTCAGATTTTCCAAGCACTGCCTGAGACACTTTCATTTCAACCAAATCAATCTTCATCTCAAAGAGTGAGAAATCTTCAATGAATCTAGAAGTGCAGGAATTGTCAGGGACTAAAGAGACGGTACTGGGTACTGCTTTGCATTCAGCAGCCCCAGGTTTAATCCCTGGCATCCCATATGATACTCTGAGCACCAGGAGTGATTCCTGAGCACAGAGCCAAGGAGTAAGCCCTGAGCACAGCCTGGTGAGGCCCAAAGACACAATTATGCATTTTTTTAAAAAAAGAAAATGCAGGTGTTACTTTCTGTCTGAATAAATTCATCCTGTAGTTTTTGATGTGTTCATGAAGAAAACTGAGATCTACAAATTCTAAAAACCCTAAAGTTCCACTTTTCAGTGCTAATTCTATGTCCTCTTCTTAAACTCCTCAATTAATTTGATGAAAAATCTCTCTGCTTTATTCTTAGAAATATTTCTGGCATGACCTAATATATTTATTCCTTCCTCCCTCCTTCTCCCCTCCCTTCTCCTCTCCCTCTTTCTCTATCTCACCCTATTCTCTCTGTCTCTGTCTCTCTGTCTCTGTGTTTATCTGTCTCTCACCACATCTATTTTCTGTTTTACTTTTTAGTGAATTAAAAGTAATTTTAATTCAATTTAATTTAATCAATCACTTTAATTTATCTGATTTAATTAAATTAATTACTCTGTCTCTGTCTCTGTCTCTGTCTCTCTCTCTGTGTGTGTGTGTGTGTGTGTGTGTGTGTGTTTCTCCCCCGAACAGACAAAAACTCTACTTCATGCAGTTTGCCTTAAATATAGAGTATAATTTGATAGCAAATAATTACATGTAAGAAATTCTGTGAAAAGTTCCTTTTGATGTCAGGAGCATCCTATATTAACAAATATAAATGGGGTATGGAATGAACAAAGAAAAGAGAGAGAGAAGGAAAGAAAAGCACATTATACATCTTCTCATACTTAAGAACAGACATTGAGAAACATAAGTAAGGGTATTACTGTGAATTTTATTTTATGGTGGAGAATCTTTTCTGCTACATGTTAAAGCACCATAAACATAAAATATGAAATACAATAAATGTTATGAAATAAAATATTAACTATTCTCCTATCATGTAGAGACAGCAGAGTTGTTCCTTTTTCTCTCCCTTAAATGAATAATTTTCTCTTCCTCATTAGTACTCCAAAGACAAACTTGAGTAAAATTTAATTCTGCCACTATGAAAGTACATTAACTAAATAGCTGAATCCGCACAACCTCAGTGAAGAAAACTCCACAAAGAATTTTAAAATCTGCTGTCTGATTTGCCAGACTTCTTTTGGTTCACAAAGTTGACTGCTCCTTTAGTTTATAATTATTCTTCAGCACACAAATTAGATTTCCTTTTTGCACATGTTATCTCCATTTGCAGTATGTAACTAGAGTCATTACTAGCTATATATGCATCTCAGAGCAAAGAGGAATTAAGCATTTAATTGCTCACAGAACTGCAACTTTTTAAAGACATAAGCTAATCTTTTGTAGTATTTAAGAGAAAATTAGAACATAAAAATGTCAAGTCTTGACTTTCTTATGAAGTTCAACTTTATAAAAATAAGCATTATTTTTACCTCACTATGTCCTGTGACATAAAGACCAACGACTACTCATATTCATTAGTTTTATTCCATCTCATCATAATAAGATTATCTCCTTATAAACTTTCCTCTCTCATGTATATTTTTGTCTTTCCAGAATTATCTAGATCGAAAAAAACACTGTAAAATTTTATCTAAAAATTATCCACATGTAACTTCAAGTATGCATACTTGATGCTCCTTTTCATAAAAAATAGTGCAAGAATTTTGTGCACATTTATGTCTATAATTCTTTTCTTCCCATTTTTCTCTAACATGTCTAATTAGGCACTTATTCCACCATAAAATTAGACTCCTTTTGTCAAGATCAACAGCAAATCTTCAAGGCAAAAGTCAATAATCAAATTTCAATTCTTACCTGGGCTTGAATATAAATCACTTGGGAAAAAATATTTTGTAATATCATGCTGTGGGGGTGGAAGGGAAACTGGAAACATTAACAGAGGGAAGTGGACACTGGTCAAGGGATCAGTGTTGGAACATTGTACTCCTAAAACTGTCATAAATAACTTTCTAATTCATGGCAATTCAATAAAAAGTAAAAAATAAACATAAAAATAGTTGTTGTGAGTGTGAAAACTTCAAGATGCAGGACAGTACAGTGGATAACGCTTTTGTCTTGGACAAGGCTGATGAGAGTTCAATCCTCAGCACCCCTAGGAACTCCTGAGACTGACCTGGCGTTGTCTCTGATCTTGGTGCCAGGAATAAGGCCTGAGCACTGCCAGGTGCAGCACAACAATAACAACAACAACAAACCAAAAAAAAAGAGAAAAAAAAAGAAAATGTTTAAGAATCCCTGTATGATGTCAGTGGTTGTTATGAACCAAACTGAGCTTGCGCTCACTAGACACCACACACCTCAAATCATTTGTTGAAGCCCAATACTCAATGCGACGGTATTTTCAGTTGCAGTCATTGTATGTAAGTAGGTTTGTGCTAAATGATGCATAAGGTTTGAACCTAATCTGATGGAATTAATGTATTTATAGGTGGAACAGGAGGAGGCTAGAGTGATAGTACAGTGGATAAAGCAATTGCCTGGCACATGGCCACTGACCTGGGTTCTATGCATGGCATCTCAGAAGGTCCTCTGAGCTACCAAGATTGATCCCTGAGTAGAGTCAGAAATAAACGCTGAGTACTACAGGGTGAGATTCCATCCCAAGCAGGCATCGTTCCAGAGGCAATTGCACAGTAAGGTATACACCAGCAATGATGAGACACACAGAGTCTCACGGGATGGGGGTTGAGCCAGCCCTTGTCCTCCCCCTCTCGAATGAGACCCTGAGTTGCCACCCACGAATGGTTCCTCCAGTGACTTATTAAGCTCCTTAACAGCCATGATCCCAGAGACACACAAACAAATCTCGGTGCCCAGCAATTTGGGCAGAAATCCCACCAGACTGAATTATTAAAATTTCAGAATTTCAAAATTGCGTGGCCGCTATTGCTGTCACACAACATCATATGCTATTCATAATCAGCTATAGAGAACAAATTGTCTAATGTTGCCTTTATGACAGGTCTGAGTTTTGGGGGAAAATCCTAAACAATAATGGTGTGTCTGGTGTCAAAATATTGAATGTAATCAAAGGAGAGAGAGAGAGAGAGAGAGAGAGAGAGAGAGAGAGAGAGAGAGAGAGAGAGAGAGAGAAATGAGGAAATTATCTGTCACAAAGGTGGGGGAGGGGTGATATGGGGGTTATATTGGGGTTTTTGGTGATGGAAAATGTGCACTGGTGAAGGGATGGGTGTTTCATCATTGTATGACCGAGACTTAAATCCGAAATCTTTCTAACTTTTCTCACAGTGATTCAATAACTAAATTTATTTTAAAAAGAAAGAAAGAAAGAAAGAAAGAAAGAAAGAGAGAGAAGAAAGAGAGAGAGAGAGAAAGAAAGAAAGAAAGAAAGAAAGAAAGAAAGAAAGAAAGAAAGAAAAGAAAAGAAAAGAAAGAAAAGCAGATATCATACAGCTCTTTGTACACAGGCCAAAAATGCGCATGGGACTGAATGAGAATGTGACCAGCTACAAGTTAAGAGAAATTTTAGTAGAAACTGATCAGAAGCTTTAATACTGAATTCTACATTCTAGAATTGTAAGGGGCAGAGAAAATGTACATTGTTAAAGTCACTCAATCTACAGTATTTTTTTCACAATAGACTAATCTAGCAAAATCAGTATTACTGATACAGTATTTCTCAAATTTTAGCTGAGTCCATTTATCTGAGACCCTCTGGGAAGATAAGCAAAAGCAGAAAATGCGAATCTAACCAACGTGGTTAAACTCTATGTGGGACCCCAAACTTGCCCTTTGAATCAGTTTTCAGATAATTCTGCTATTTCTGATTCTAAGAACATACTATGAGAGCCAGGACTTTGGGTTATTTCCTAGGCCATGACATAAAAACAAATAACATCCTTTGGTCTCTCATAGGCACAGTCATACTAGTATTCTCAGCTAACTATCATAGTTAGCTCATAGCAAACTATCAACTTGACTACTTTATTTAGGTGACCATTTATCGCAGACTAAAGATATGCTTCACTCCTAATATTTCTTCAAGACCTTATTCTCTGTAATTAATCATCTTAGTAAATAAAATATTAAGCTTCCTATGAATAAATAAAAATTTGGCTTAAGTTCTTTATCTTATCTAGGTATCTCATCTACTTACCAATTTCATCAACTATTTCTTCTATCTATAACCACAACCAAAATAATCTCACAACTCCTCTCATTAATGTCTGTCACTGTCACTGTCCTCCCACTGTTCATCAATTTGCTTGAGTGGGCACCCGTAACATCTCCATTGTGACACTTGTCATGGTGTTTGGCATATTGAATACATCATGAGTAGCTTGCCAGGCTTTGCCATGCGGGTGAGATACTCTCGGTAGCATGCCGGGCTCTCCAAGAGGGGTGGAAGAATCGAACCCAGGTTGGCATGTACAAGGCAAACGCCCTAATTGCTGTGCTATTGCTTCAGCCCCCATTAATGTCTAAAGTCCCACAGTGACTCAGCCCAACTATTATAATAATTTCAACACTGTTTTGCATGTGCAATATTGTTATTCCACCCCAATCTGTTACTCAAAAGTTGCAGGTATATAATTTAAAAAAAATGTAAGTCACATTATGGAACTGCTGTGCTTTGAATCTTTTATTTTCTTTTGCACTGAGCTAAAGTCCTTATAATTGCCCTAGAATGCGATCTCATGTCAAGACATTTTCTCCTGTAATGTGAAGATGTAAACTCATTAAGTTGTACTCACAATGGAATTCTTCTAATTTTTATATGTATATTTTGTCTTCCCATTTGTACTTGAGTTTTCTCATTCCTAATACTTTCTGCACCTGAAATCTACATATTACTAATTTACTTTTTTGCCCTGGCATGGAATTGAGAATTCCATAAAAGATGGTTTAAGAGCAGTTTTCAGTAACAACAAAAAAAGTCATAGAAGAATGTCTCAGAATAGTCTTCCACAACAACAATAACAACAACAACAACAACAATAACAACAAAATGTCATGGATTGGGTAGTATTTTGCATAGTACCAGAAGCAGTGAAGATTCTGATTCAGGCTCTGACTCATTTGGTCTCTGTTGAAAGCCCACTTCTGTCTTCATGCATGACCATCTATTTGTTTTGCCCTCACATAGCAGAAATGTCAGAAGTCACTTTGGAGTCTTTTCTTTTTTTATATAAGAGCACTAATGCCAAGAGGTCAGAGAAAGGAAACCCAATTACCCTCTAAACTCCCACCTTTCCTAACATTACATTGTATACTAGGATTGCAGCATATGGGTTTGGGTGAACACACTCAGTTCATAGTAATGTTTTTTAATTCACTTTTGTTTTTCATGACATCACAGAGTTCATAGTGGCTACACATAAGTCTTCAATATCTATTATATTATATATAAATACAGAATTAAATTAATAAAGAAAAAATAAAAAATAAATTAATGAAGAATTCACTGGTGGAATGAAACTTCCCCCCCCCCCCCTTTTGAAAGGCAGTGTAGCAAAACAGTGAAAGACATGGCCCTGGAGTCAAATTATCTGAGTTTTATCCAGATTTTATCACTTTTTTGACCTTTGGAAAATTACCTAACAGCTCTGAGGCTCAACAGACTCATCTATGAAAAGGAGATAACAATAATGCATAACTCATGAGGCCATGACTCATATTAAAGAAATTAATATCTATATGAAGCACTTACATGAGTTCTTGGAACAAAGCTTTTAATGACCTTCAGAGTCAGATTTGCTGAATCAGACTTATTGGAGGCCACATCCTTTCCCAGATAGAAATCAGAGTGATTATTCAGGTGGCTTAGAATAATTTAATTCCAATAATAATCATGACTTTTCAGGAAACACAATATTTCTTTGCTCAGACCTAGTGTTCATATAATTGTAATTATATATGTATATAATTAAATATACTTAAATATTCTACTATGTATTACACTAGTCACACAAAAGTGCTGACTTTCAGTGATACATTGTTATATTTGCAATCTTCTGCTTGGGATTCTAATGTAGAACTATCTAGAGAACCACTGAGCAGTAACAGACTCATAACTGTTAACTGCTAACACCGACTTAATTTTTTAAATTATTTTATTTTAATTGGGCTGGAGCGATAGCACAGTGGTAGCGCATTTGCCTTACACGCAGCCAACATGGCCGACCCGAGTTCGATTCCTCCGCCCCTCTCGGAGAGCCCGGCAAGTTACCGAGAGTATCTCGCCCGCACGGCAGAGCCTGGCAAGCTACCCGTGACGTATACGATATGCCAAACACAGTAACAACAAGTCTCATTATGGAGACGTTACTGGGCCTGCTCGAGCAAATCGATGAACAACGGGAGGACCGTGACCATGACTGTGATTTTATTTTAATTAATTCTTTTGTTGAGTCACCATGAGATACAGTTACAAAGCTTTTGTGATTGAGTTTTAGTCATACAGTGATCAAACACCCATCCTTCCACAAGTGCGCATTTCCCACCACCGACGTCCCCAGTATCCCTCCCACCACCCCCACCTCATCCCATCCCTTGCCTCTGTGTCAGGCACTTTCCTTCTTACTTTCTCTCTCTACTTTTTGGCATCATGATTTGCAATATTGGAACTGAGAGGCCATCATGTTTGGTTCTTAGTCTTCTTTCAGCACACATCTCTCATCCTGAGCAATCTCTCCAACCATCTTTAACTTACTACCACTGACTTTTGAGTTCACTTTGGAGTAAGGAGTATATAATAAAGAATTTGTGATTGTTGTTGGTTGCAGGGGGCACAACTGGTGGTGCAGAGGGCTTACTACTGGCTTTGCATTTTTTATTGAGTTGAAAATGAATCATTTCCTAGCTGCGACCTCCTAACTACAATGCTGGTCAGCACCTTACTCAGAGAGATTCTGACTGACAGAATTCAGCTTAACTTCGCCCACAATGAGAATCAATAGCACACATATTGTTTAATAAATGTATGTATTTGAAAATAGGCTCAGAAGAAGGAGGAATACAAATAGAGAGTGACTCATATCTGTTACAGAACACAGAAACAAAATTATATCTAGTTCTTTATATAGTGTTGTTTCTCATTGCATTGAGGATATAATATCTAAGGAGATCCCCTGAAAGAGAGGATTCTAGAGTTGGTTCTTTCTTTTGAGAAGTGGAGAAGGACAGGGATTCTCTTTCCAGGGATACTTTTGTAACACATAATCTCTGCTGATAAGGAATAGATGAAGCATGAATCTGAACCTTTCTGGTGGAATTGATTTACAAAAAGAACACTCTAACAATGGTGGAGGGAAGTGTTCATCCAGGAATAGAGGGTTGTGGGGTGCTGAAAAGTGGTAAAGTGTTATGCATGAAGTCCTATCGGCAACAGTTCTGTAAGCCTCAGTGCCAAAAGCTTAAAAAAAAATCCAAGTGCCTCTCATAGAGACAGACTGATGGTAGGAGCTTAACGGGGACATTAGTGAAGGTAGTGAACCCTAGTAAAGAGACTCATGTTGAAATTGTATGCCTGAAATCTAATCGCAAATAAATTTTTAATTCATGGTGACTAAATTAAAAATAAGTAAGTGTATCAAACAGCTCTCCTGTTTATGAGCTTCAGGACAAGCTTTGACTTGGGGAGAACCTGATATATCAAAATTGAGTTGGCCTATTGGAGAGATCCTTTTCAGATGGCCATGATCAGTAGGCATTCTACCCTGACATCAAACCCCAAATACCTCAGGCATCGAAACCTTATTTTTTTCCTTTCCTTCAGAATCTGTTTATTCAGCTATCTCATGACTCTCTAGATTCCCTGCCAAATGCCATTCTGGGAACTAATGGGGAATAAAAATACACTGTGAAAATTTTGCATCTATATTGTTTCTCATTAGGAATTTTTTCTACTGTTTTTTTTCTTGGTTCAACTGGGGTGAATTCTTTCTACTATTATATTTAGTACTCTGTGTTTATTTCTATGGAATTAGGATAAATGTTGTTCTGGTCCTGATATAATTGTCTCATTAAAATGGTAGATTAAAAAGTATTGGCCTAGAGTATCTATTTATTGTAAAGTGTAAGTATTCATCACCCCTCAGGATTACCAGAAGCCAAATGTTGGCATGGGATGGTGGAAGGAGAATCCAGCTACAGGGTGGATATAGAGAGCAATAAAGAACAATTGAATATGCAATCCAGTATGTCTGGGTATTAATTAGAAGAAAATAAAAGCAATAAGAATATATGCATTCCCATGTTTACTGCAGTACTACTTGTAACAACCAAGACATAGAGCTGTTTAACTTTGGGATGACAGATGATTCCATAAATAACCTATCTTGGTTTGGAGATAGAATCTCATACTAGAAAACTGCTAAAACTATAATGTAAGATGTATTCTTGTTATTTACAACAATTGAGTTGGAGGTAACCAAGTTAAGTGAAATAAGGCAGAAAGTGAAAGACAAATTCTGTGTGATCTCACTAATTTGATGGGTATAAAGAAATTAATCAAGAAAATACAGCAAGCCAACTGTAGACCAATTCTTGAATTACTATTGTATAACTGAAGATTTCAGAAGATGGGGCATCTATAGCACAAAAGTGGGGAGAAAGAGTGTGTTGAAGAGGATGGGAACTTGGTGGTAAACATAATACACAGTGACTCTTAAAGATGTGTGATAAAATAGTGCATGAAACATATACATTGGAAATATATCGAAATACATTGGAAATATATCGAAATGACATCTGCACTTCTGTGTTCATTGCTGCACTGTTCACAATAGCTAAAATCTGGAAAAAACCCGAGTGCCTGAGAACAGATGACTGGTTAAAGAAACTTTGGTACATCTACACAATGGAGCACTATGCATCTGTTAGAAAAGATGAAGTCATGAAATTTACATACAAGTGGTACTACATGGAAAGTATCATGCTAAGTGAGTCAGAAGGAGAGGGATAGACATAGAAAGATTGCATTCATCTGGGGAATATAAAGTAACAAAATAGAAAACTAACACCCAAGAATAGCCGAGATAAGTACCAGGAGGTTCACTACATGGCTTGGAGGCCAGCCACACATGCTAGGGGAAAAGGCAGCTCAAATAGAGAAGGGAGCACCAAATAAAGGGTGTTGGGAGGATCCTCCCAGGATGAGAGATGCATGCCGAAAGTAAACTATAGACTGAACATGATTGCTACTCAATGCCTTTTTTGCAAACTACAGCACCCACAAGGAGAGAGAGAATAAAAGAGAATGCCCCACCACAGGGGTGGGATGGGGGTGGGGGATGGGAAGGATACTGGGAGTATTGGAGATGGAGAATGGGCACTGGTGGATGGATGGGTACTCAATCATTGTATAACTGAAGCCCAAGCATAAAAAATTGTAAGTCTACAACCATACCTCATGGTGTTTCACTAATAAAAATTTTTTAAAAAAGAAACATACAATGAAGAAAACCAATATTACCTTAAAATATTTGAGGTAACTCCCTCTTGCCACATGCATTTCTGTGCATGCATATGCGTGTGCACACACACAAGCACACACAGAGACACACAGAAACACACATACACTCATATCTATTTATTTTATGTACATAGAAATAGGCATTTATTTATATATAAATTTCCCTTAGTGAATGTCCTTATTTGCTTGTTTCCCTAAATTATAGTTTCCTCTTCAATGTCGGTATTCTCAAACTATTATTATGATCATTCTTCTCAAAGGCACTGATAATAGACAAAGAATAACTTTTAATTTTTCTAGGAAATTACTAACATTTATCCTATAGGTGTCCAATCTTACTTAAATTCTATAAGTGCCACAACGGTGGATCAATGGTGTGGGAGATGGAGAGTAGTTAATATAGAAGAGGGTCCATTACGACAATACTAGTTGGCAATGATCACTCTGGACAAGAACTGAGTGTTGAAGGCAGGTAAAGGGATAGAGATGATAAACTTTCAGAATCTGTATTGCAAACCATATGGTTTATTTGGATTTTTATTTGTTTATTTTTGTGGGAGACTTCCCAAACAATGTTAAGGGAGTCTGGGGGACATTCCTAGTAATACTTGTCCAATTGGAGGGTTCAGTGTGTAAGACCAGCACTTCTGGCACTCACCAGAGCTATTCCATTGTAGTTTAGGTGCCACTGGGGTCACAGCTGGTGGTGCTAAAGTTGGACTTGGGGAATAAACATGCAAAATTGCTGCTCCAGCCCTTGGACTTATCTTTCTGGCTCCTCTTTAAGAGTTCATAATGAATAATCTTGTTTCCTATTGCTGATTTTTAACATACAAATTACTTAATTTAATTTTGCTGCCATATTTATATTATCAATAACCAAAGTGCAATCAGAGTCATTATCCAGAGGATAGTGTTTCTTATAAATGTAGGCTTTTCATAAGTGACATTCAGGAGTAAATTGCCTACTTTTTTTCAATTTCTGGAAAACATAGGGGTATATTTCACTTGTGAGACGAAAGAAGTTTAAAATACAAATTTAATATCGTGTAGTTCCAGGTATCAGAAATTCAAAATCAGAATTAGTTCCAGACATCAGAAGTTCAAAATCTGTTTCATTGGTGTAAAATCAAATGTGTCAACAACTTCTCAAGGAATAATTCAGTGAAGGAGATTAAACCTGGTCTTGGCATGCTTGACATATGCTCATATTATTTGAGCTTATTTCCTGGTCTTTGTTTTGAATCTCTTTTTAAGTATATAAGAGCGGTATAAGAGAACTACTTCCTGCAAAAACGGCTGAACAAGTTTCATCCTGAAGCAGACTGCATGGGCTGGTTTGAACTGCATGTATTTCTCTTTTCCTTTCCATATTCAACTTCCTATGGCTTGAAATCATCCCTGACAGAGAAATTTATACATTAGATTTCAGCAAGCATTTTAAATCAAAGTCAGTTTTGTTTACTTTTTTTCCTAGCACAACTACCTATTTTAGTAACCATTTGTGAGACATTACTGTGTTCCAACTTCCACATCTCACCAATATCCCTCTTGTATTCCAGGCAAAGAATGACTAGCCACTATTTCCCGCTCCTCGACCTATTTCCCACGCTGCATCCTATTTCCTGCCCCACATCCTTTTTCCCTGCCCCAAACCCTGCCAATATTCTGTTTACCATGCTCAGTGCCATGGTAGATTAAGGTAGGACAGTTGGCTTTTGTTTCCATTTTATTTCACAAATGATCTAGAAATTACAACAGAAGTTCTCAGCGTCCTTCACACAGGACAAAGGGAAACTCAGCAGTGTAGGATGACATTGCTTTGTCCTTTCTCCCTTTCTCCACCAGGAGCTTAGGTTTATCAGGTTGCACCCATCACAGTGCTCCCAAGTCACTCCCATTCCTTCGTTTATCTGTAACCACTTCTCTATGCTCTCTTACCCAACCAGTTAATCAGCATTCCCCCCTAATCAGAAAATGTTAATTTTTAAGGTCAGATTCTACTAGGACACTGAAACTCTATTGTAAGTTAATACTGCCTTTTTCCTCTCCTTATGTCTTTTGAATAGTTTACTTTAAAGCAATGTCCTTTTTGTATAGAAACAGGAAGACTGTTAATATTATGATTTGAAATTTAGGATTTAATTGGCTCTGAATATTATTCACTCCCAGGCTACTGCTTTCTCGACTTAAGCCTTAGTTGCCGTTGGTTCCTAACACCCCAATAGCAGGGTCCCAACGAGGGACTGAATGGAACCAAGGCAAGTGGGAGCTACTCTGGCATCGAAATGGGCCAGGTCAAAGTGCCACCATTCTTAACTATAAATTAAGAGCTTGATCATAGACAAATGCTGTCATGATCCAAAAGTAACGATGAGACTAGGACCCTGCTAGGGATAGGGAAGACTATCTATCTGGCCTGAGCACTGTAGTCTGAGATTGAGATGGCCCTAGGAGAGCAATTCTATAAATTTCAGATATTTTTTACTGTATCCATACAAAATGATTTATATTATGAATGTTTATATGTTTGTTGGACAAGGAGAGGACAAACACACCCACGGGATCCCGCTCTAGGATGGGTCGTCCTGCTGAGAGAGTAACTGTACTGGAAGTGGCTTTCCCTGAGGGAAAGAATTCTACCCCTATTGATTGTGACCACACCTATGTGTAATTGTTACCCCAACCCCTCATCCTTTGGGATTTAACTGTACTGTAAGAGTGAGCTGGGGAATCAGAATCCAGACTCCAGAGCAAGAGGAAAAAGGGAATCGGGATCCAGATCCAGATTCCAGAGCCAGGGAGAATGAAGGGGGATCGAGAAGGAGAATGAAGTAGCATGGGGGAGGAAGAAGCAGGAGGAGAATCAGAGGAGAATGAAGATGGGAATGGAATAAGCTGCAACTAAAACCAACCAGCCTGGCCCTTATTCGTTCCTTCGCCTGCCCATCACCATCGACCTCCCCGGGGTGGGAGAAGCGGCATGAGACTACCAAACGCTGGCTGTGGGAGAGATAGAGCCACTGCCACTGCCGCTGTCTGTTTTGAGTTTACACACAGCAGTTCATGCCTTACTTTCTCTCTACCTGAACTCCCCTCACACTCTACCCTACTCAGTTCTAGATTTACCAAAATAGGGTATTTTTTATGGCTGTATCAGAGTGTCTCTCAGTTCAAAACAGAAACGGTAACAAAAGAATTCTGATTGAAAACGTATTTTTTTCCTTCGGTGTGAATTTCTCTGTTCACTATCCTTCACGCCTGTATTTCATCCAGATGATGGGACAGTAAACTCAATCTCATGCTCCCTCCTGCGCCCTTGTCAGGACTTGCCACCTGTCCTTTCCTGCTATATTCAATTCTATCCACTGTCACTTCGAGACCAGAATTTGTGCTGTCTTTTAACATCCTTGGATTTGTGTTGTTCTTTACCTTATGTGTTTATATTCTTCACCTCTCTCGTACTTAAAAGGAAAAAAAAAAACCTTCATGTAAAGTGTTGCAGATTCTAATCTTAATAATAAGCAAATATTCAAATTTGGAAAATGCTTAAGGGTAAGCTTCAGGACATAAGTGCTACTGTATGGCTCCTTTTATTTAAACAGCATATCTTTCTCTCTTTTGATAAAATGAAAAATTTTGTAATTTTAGTGTTGAAGAAAAACATAGTTTATAGGGAAATAAAAATATCTAGGGTAATTTTTTTAATTGTATTTGTTGCTATTTATTATTAATTTTTTAATTGTATTTGTTGCTATTTATTATCTCTTTGATTCCACTGTTCTTCCTGCATTAACATATGCCTCAGAGACCTGGGCCCTACGCAAACAAGATGAGAACGCCATTCAGGTCTCCCAAAGAAGAATAGAAAGAGCTATGCTTGGAATATCACGTTTCACTCAAATGAGAGAACGAATCCGGAGTTCTGACATCCGTCGACGATCAAGGATCAGGGACGCTGTCTCATTTGCCAAGGTGTCGAAAATCAGATGGGCTGGTCACGTAATGAGATTTAAAGACGACCGTTGGACTAGAGCTGTTACTGATTGGATTCCACGGGATGTCAAGAGACCGCGTGGCCGCCCACCTACCAGATGGTCAGACTTCTTTGTCAAGGTCATGAACGATCGGTTTGAGGCCCTCCATGTTCCCGGAGCGAAGAGATGCCATTGGGCTACACTAGCACGCGACAGGGACAAATGGAGACGTTACTGGCGCCCGCTCGAGCAAATCGACGACTAATGGGAAGTTAAGTGATTAAGTGAAGTGATTTGTTGCTATTTATTATTCCTATTGAGAAGACAAAAAAATCAGAAAACTGCTTTAGTGAAATAAAACAAATGTATGTGATTTTTCTATATCTTGTATTTTGAAGAACTAAACATATAACATAATATGTGTTTCTGTGGTTTCTACACACTAAAATTTAGAAGTATGAGGTAAGTCTTCGTTGTCCGAGGATCGTCAAAAAGCAAAGTAGTACAAAGTTAAACTATTTACTTAATAAGGAACCATCTTATGTCATAAATCATAAAATGATTTATGAAAAATATTTATGAAAATAACCAGCATATCCGAGCCTGCTCGGATCGGGGCTAAGCATCCTCCACCCAGATCTTCCATAATGCAGTAGGCAGGGGTCACACCCACCAACTAGCCCCCTGGTGCCGTGTAATCCCATCAACGGCCAAGACACAGAGACTACAAAACCCAGTTCCCGGAAGCACGTGACTGCGTTTGCGGCCGCATGACATCTTATCTCATTCTCACTTTGAACAAACTGGCAGGCTACTGAATGTGACCTGCCCACATGGCAAAGTCTGGCAAACTCCCGGTGGCATACCCAATATGCCAAATACCAGTAACAATGATGGGTCTCATTCTCCTAACCCTGAAAGAGCCTTGAATATGGCACTTTTTAAAAAATCTCAGGGCTAGGACAAAGGAGACGTTACTGGGGCCTGCTCGAGGCAATCGACAAACAACAGGATGGTCGTGATCGTGATCAACGAACCAACATATATTGTAAATTCTGTTCACCATCATCATATTTTTTAAACACTGCAGTCAATATATAAGACTAAGTAAATTTCCAAAATAAATTATAAATTGATCTTTCACTTAAGATTAAAAACTAAAAATGAAGCAAAAGCAAAAACATTTAAAAATAGATTACATCAAACTAAAAAGCTTCTTTTCAGCCAAAGAAACTTGTACCAAAGCAATCACCCTACTAATTAGTAGAAAATATTTGCACATCATATGTCTGACAAAGAATTGATATTCAAAATTAAAAAAATAACTCATACAGCTAAACAAGAAAAAGCAATAATAAAAAGGGGCAGAACTTACTACATGTTTCTGAAGAGAAGACACATGCATAGTCAATAGGCTTATGAGAAAATGTTCACTTTTGATTAAAAAATAAACTAATAAAGATAATTACAAAGCATCTTACACTTGTGAGAATCACTATTATTCAAAAGACAAAAGAATGCAATAGAAAGGATATAAAGGGAAGGAATCCATTGTTAGGAATGCAAATTGGCATAATATACTGGCACCATATAGCCACATAGCCCCCTAACCACTGGAGGTATAACCCTGGAGGTCCCTGAACACTGCTGTGTTTAGTTCTTGCCCCCCCCCCCCCCAAATACCTGCACTGCTGGGTGGTGATGGTGGTCCCTGACATGGTGAGACCAGAGTAGTTCATATCCTCAAGCTTCACATTGAGCCATTCAGCCCTGTTTTTTGAGTACTGGGTCATTGCTTGGGAGAAAACTCCTCACTGAATTTGGAAAGTGTAAATAGCAGTTGATTTAGCTATGTGACTTTGGCTTGTTTACCCCCAAATTGCAAAGACACTAATTTGATGTAATTTAATGTCTTGCGTGCACCTCTCCCATATTAACAAATTTACATACAATAACTAAGAGATATAAATAAGCAAAGTATCCATTCACTGACTAATGATAAATACCACTAAGCTACTAAAAAAAATGAAATTCTGACATCCGAAATTGTAAGGTTTTCTCAGGCTAACCGGCAATGACAACCAGACTAAATAGCAACTAACTGGCTGATGAAATAACAGCATTCCCAGAACCAAGGATCACCCTGCTCCCTACAAGAACGTATGGCCCACCTGGTGTCAGGAAGGCACCAGTTTGCACATACCAGGCTGCTTCCTCACATCGACCCCCTACAGATAACAAGAAGGCCAGACTAAACATCTCTGTCCCTCTGTCTGCACAGGGACAGGGTTCTCAAATCAAACAGTAATGACATAGATGAATTTGTAGAGTGTTTTGCTTAGTAAAACAAGTCAGATAAAGAAAGATAAACAGTGCTTGGTACCACTCCTATGTGCTATGGATATATCAAATATATGGGTAAATCAAGTGACAAGAATTTTATAAACTATGACAACAATATATCTCATTTGCCAAGGGGTAGAAAATCAGATGGGCTGGACACGTAATGCGATTCAGAGACAACCACTGGACTAGAGCCATTACCGACTGGATTCCATGGGATGTCAAAAGAATGCCTGGCCACCCACCTACGAGGTGGTCAGACTTCTTGGTCAAGACCCTGAATGAACAGTTTGAGGCTCCTGCATTCCTGGAGCGAGTAGATGCCACTGGGCTACACTCTCTCGAGACAGGGATGAACGGAATTGTTACTGGAGCCCGCTTGAGCAGATGGATGAACAACAGGATGACAAGTGATACAAGTGATACAAGTGAAGACAACAATTAGTAATTACCAGAAGAAAGGAAAAAGGGAGGGAGGTAATTTAGCAAAAGAGCTTAAGTGTATGATGATTGATAGAAATAGTCTTTAAGAGTGAATTAATGACATATAAACAAGTTAATTTTATATGCTTAATTTTATGTCATCCTCCATCCCTATCAGAGAGCCCAGCAAGCTACCGACAGTAACTTGCCTGCATGGCAGAGCTTGGTAAATTCCTCGTGGCATATTCGATATGCCAAACACAGTAACAAGTCTCATGATGGAGACATTACTGGTGCCCACTCGAGCAAATCAATGAACAATGGGAGGACAGTGGACATGAAAGTGCTAATTTTATGTCATACATACCTGAAATACTAACATAATATAACATTACATCAATAAATTATAAAATAGAATTTAGTAAATAAAAAACTGCTGCATTTTTCAAAATTATTGCCATTTTCAAAGCTATAATTTTCTACTGATTATTTGCTTTAAAAATAGTGTTTTTTCCTAAATTTCAATCACTTAGAGAAATATCACTTAATCACTTATCACTTAACTTCCCATTAGTCGTCGATTTGCTCGAGCGGGCGCCAGTAACGTCTCCATTTGTCCCTGTCGCGTGCTAGTGTAGCCCAATGGCATCTGTTAGCTCCGGGAACATGAAGGGCCTCAAACCGATCGTTCATGACCTTCACAAAGAAGTCTGACCATCTGGTAGGTGGGCGGCCACGTGGTCTTTTGACATCCCGTGGAATCCAATCAGTAACAGCTCTAGTCCAACGGTCGTCTTTAAATCTCATTACGTGACCAGCCCATCTGATTTTCGACACCTTGGCAAATGAAACAGCGTCCCTGATCCTTGATCATCGACAGATGTCAGAACTCCGGATTCGTTCTCTCATTTGAGTGAAACGTGATATTCCAAGCATAGCTCTTTCTATTCTTCTTTGGGAGACCTGAATAGCATTCTCATCCTGTTTGCATAGGGCCCAGGTCTCTGAGGCATATGTTAATGCAGGAAGAACAGTGGAATCAAAGAGATGTGCCCGGAGCCGGAGGTTCTTCGTCCTCTTAGCTATTTCTTCGACGTTCTTGAAGGCGTTCCAAGCCGCTCTCTTCCTCCTGCGCAGCTCGGGTGCCAGGTCATTTGTCATGTTGACCTCTCGACCTAGGTACACATAGCTGTTGCATTCGGAGATGGTCGTTCCATTGAGAGCGAATGGGGCATCAGGAACAAGGCTGTTTCTCATAAACATTGTCTTCGTGAGATTCAGCTGTAGTCCTACCTTCCCACACTCACGGTCAAAGTCGGCCAGCATTTGTGCCACTTGGCTGATGTTTGGTGTTATTAAAACAATGTCATCAGCAAAGCAGAGGTGGTGTAGTTGCCGACCATCTATTTTCACTCCCATTCCTTCCCATTCCAGTGGTCGCATGATGTTCTCGAGGGTGGCACTGAAGAGTTTCGGTGAAATGGTATCACCCTGCCGCACCCCTCTCTTGACATCAACGATCACTTCTTTGTAGAATGGTGAGATCCTGGTAGTGAATCCGCAATACAGCTCACGGAGGATCCTGATGTATTGGGCTTGAATGCCCTGATTGGCTAGGGCTTCAATGACCGCTTCCGTCTCAACAGAATCAAAGGCCTTCTTTAAATCAATGAATGTTAAACAGAGCGGCATCTTGAACTCCCGAGAAACCTCAATGAGCTTGGTTATCGTGTGGATATGGTCGATGGTGCTGAATCCTTTGCGGAACCCTGCTTGCTCGCATGGTTGTCCTTCATCTAGTGTTCTGCCAATCCTATTTAGGATGACTCGAGTGAACAACTTGTAGATGACAGACAATAGGCAGATCGGGCGATAGTTGCCAATGTCATGGATATCTCCCTTCTTGAACAGTAGTACGGTCCTGCTGGTTTTCCATTGGGACGGAACCTTGCATTCAGACAAGTAGCGAGTGAAGAGCCGAGCCAGTGTATTGATGAGTACTGACGGCAGGTTCTTCAGGTGTTCAGGTCTGACCTTTTCTGGGCCGGGTGCTGTTTGTTTCTTTACCAACGAAATGGCGTGTCGGATTTCGGAAGGGAGAATGTTGGGAACGACATATCCATCCTGTGGAATTTGGTATGTCGGCAAGTGGACATGGCTATCGAAGAGATTTGAGTAGAAGTCATAGATATTCTTCTCCATTGCCGTTCTGGAGGATGTGATGGATCCATCAGGACGTCGGAGGGCAGTCATCTTGGTCTTATAGTTGGCGAAGGACAGGCGGGCATTACGAATACTTTTCCCGGCTTCTGCCGCATCTACCAGTACTTCTGCTCTTCTCTCTTTGAGGTCTTCTTTGATCGCATCTCTGCACTGCTTTGTGAGCTCGGACATTAGCTTGTGGTTGCCTGAGGCATGCGCCAAACCACGCTGGCGAATTAGCTCAAGAGTTTTTGAAGATAGGCGATTTTTTGTGGCTATCTCTCTCTTGGCGTTCCTCGCACATTCATGGAGGTGCTGAACCAGTTGATCATATTCCTCGTCAATGTTGTCAACAATGGCATCTTCCCATGGTGCCGCAATAGTGCCAAAGAGTTCCCAGTTGGTGGTCATTCTGGGAGTTCTCTTTTTGAACTTTGCAGCCCTTTCTCCCCGCTCTGTGAAGTAGAATTTTGCACGAAGGAGACGGTGGTCCGATCCCGTTCGAAATTTTGGGACAACAGCGACATCGGTCAGGCAAAACCATCGATTGAATATGATGTGGTCTATTTCGTTGTGGAATCGTCCACAGGGAGACTCCCATGTCCATCGTTTAGATTCTGCCTTCTGGAACTGTGAGTTACCATGAATGGTCTTGGTCCACATGATGAACTCAGACAGTCTCTCACCCTGTTCGTTCCATTCTAGGCCATGGGTCCCGATGTGAAGTTCTTCAGCTGATCTTCTCGGTCCTATCTTGGCATTAAAATCACCCACAATGATCTTGTAGAAGGCGTGGTCTTCTTTATAGAACTTCTCTAGCTCCATGTAGAACTTCTCGATTTCTCTTTCATCATAATGAGATGGTGGTGCGTAGACAACGAAGATAGAAACTGCAGGCAGTGAGCCACATCTATTCAAATGTAAACGTCCGATTCAGGTTGTTAGGCATTCGAATGAATCAATGCTCTTGGCCAAGTTTGTGTTGACAAGGACACCAACTCCTCCAACACCTCTTTTATCGCATGTTCCGAGGAACAATTCTTCTCCAGTGTCGAAAACGGCATGGTGAGATTCGTGCCTTCTTGTCTCGGTCAGACCAATGATGTCGTACCTGATAATTCGCGCTTGTACCGTCAGGTCCTCGATGGATGCATCTGATGCTAGTGTACGTGCATTGAAAGTACAGACGATCATTTTTGTCTTCCTTCGTTGTGGCAGCCTAGGTCGGCCTTGAGATTTTGTCGGCCTCTCCTTTCTCATCCTTCTCAGTGCTGCCATGTCGGTGAAGCCTTCAGGGTCAGGTGAATGAGACCAGTTGTAGTTACTGGTTTTGGCATATCGAATACACAACGGATAGCTTGCCAGGCTCTTCCGTGCGGGCGGAATACTCTCGGTAGCTTGCCAGTCTTTCCGAGAGGGATAGAGGCTTTTGGGGTGACCTCTAATCACCCTTGTAGGTGTTACCATATTTGAACCCTATCAAATATGGTACTACAATTCCAGAAGATGGGTATTTAGTGTTTTATGATGTGTCCGGAAAGCGTCCTGAAGTGTGGCGACGGCTGGGTAGTGGTCTCGTCTCTCGTCTCTGGCGACGAGAAATATCAAAGTATTTTTTATTCTAATTCAGCTTCTGTGATGCATTTAGAATTATCTTTACAAATTACCATTCAAAATCATGTCTTTATGTTTTGTTTAATGAAACATCCCTAGTCCTCTAAAATCATCTTAAACCTACTCTCTCATTTTCATCTATGCTCACTCTCTGTATGCATCCTCCGATTCAGAAACATTGATATAATTTCTTCTTAGAAAGTGGCAAGTTTTTTACTTATTTAAACCACATCCATTAAGGGATAAATCAACAAGGTACATATTATGTATAAATAATTTTAGATTCATAGCATGTATCTTCCTACATAAGTAGATTAATCTTGGGGGTATAAAACTAATCCACGTGGGACCAGATGCTTTCTTCTGCAATTCTGAATTAGCTCCTAATTTAGCTGTGGAGGAGCGTCATGACCTGAAAATTGGAGAATAAACAGCTTGTAGCTGCATATGGACCAAGAAGCTGAGAACTGGTCTCTGAAGTGAGATGATGAAGATGCAACAAAAATAATAGAGGTGGGAGGGTCTGAAAGCTTCCCAATAATAAGGTAAAGGTAAAGGCCCTCCCGTTGATCGTCGATTTGCTCGAGCGGGCCCAGTAACGTCTCCATTGGAGACTTTGTTGTTACTGTGTCTGGCATATTGAATACTCTCGGTTGCTTACCAGGCTCTCCGAGAGGGGCAGAGGAATCGAACTCGGGTCGGCCATGTTGGCCGCGTGTAAGGCGAACGCCCTCTGTCCCTTTTTCCCAGTATTTCCCTCTGCTATTTTGTTTCTGCTCTTGGATTTGGAGACACATTCCTAAATAAATTCTCAAAGTAATTTCCTCTTGTTTAAAAGCTAGGTTTATAGCATTTCTATTGCTTGTAAAATTAAATCTTCATAAGTATATATTCTGACTATGGATGAAGGACAAAGAAATGTTAATTGTTTAGATAATGGGTGGGAGGCTGATAATTATTTTTTCATTAATTTTTCATTAATTTTATATAAAAAATAAGAAATTGCATAGTCACCAATCCTCAGTAGCCCAAAGGTTTGAAAATCATGTTCCTTTGAGATGCAAATACTCAGCTTCTTAAAACTGGGGAAATAAACCACCGCCCAGTGGCAGAAACAGGCACCAATCAACAGGCATTTAGATTATGTTTTAGGACTTGCTTAAAAAAGGGGGAAGCTTCAAGGAAATCTAAGAGTCATTATAAGAATGTAAAAAGACTGTCAAGAGGTCAAGAGTCCAAGGTTTTCTTTACCTGATTTCAGCACACAGCTCTTATCCAGAGTGATCATTTCCAACTATCTTTGTCATAGTGGTCCCTTCTTAGCACTTGGGACAGGCTTCCAATTGTTGACCAATTTTCCGGGCCTTTGTTCATACTATCCTTGGCATTAGCACAGAGGTAGGACTGCCTTGCACACAACAGAGCTGAGTTTGATTCCTCCCCTCTTCTCAGAGAGCCCTGCAAGCTACGGAGAGTATCTTGCCTGCCTGTCAAAGCCTGGCAAGCTACCTGTGATGTATTCTATATGCCAAACACAGCAACATCAAGTGTCACAATGGAGACGTCACTGGCCCCGCTTGAGCTAACTGATGAACAATGGGAAGACAGTGCAGTGCAATGATAATCCTTGGCATTAGTCTCACATTATGCTTTTTTTTAATATATATATCCCACAAATGAGTGCAATCATTCTTTGTTCCTCTCCTTCTGACTCATTTCACTCAGAATGATACTCTCCATGTCCGTACATATATAACTGAATTTCCTAACTTTGTCATATCTTCTCAGGATCTATATTGAAAATCATAATGCCCAAAATGAGTTGGGGGGGGAGAGACAGAGAGAGAGACAGAGACAGAGATAGAGACAGAGAGAGGAGAAGATCAGAAGAAGGGAGGGAAGGGAAGGGGAGAGGAGGGGAGGGGAGAGAAGTGGCTGCCATATAGACAGTTTGGGGGAAGGGTGGCAGGAGAGAAACTGGGAATACTGGTACTGGGAAATGTACACTGGTGGAGGTTTGGGTGTTGGAATAATGTGTGACTGAAACCCAACCGTGAACAGCTTTGTAACTCTGATGTATCTCACAGTGATTCAGTTGAAAAATAAAAAGAAACTCCAGCGCTTTTTTTCTGTGGCAACACCCAGATTAACATCTATGTATGCAGGTAATTCCAGGTCAAGGCAATTTTGAGAAACTCTCTCTATATAAAACCTTCTCCTAAAAAACTGTTCAAGGGATTTTTTTCTCCTCTAAAAAGGCTCTTCTGAGAAGCTTTTGTTTTCTCTTCAACTTGTCTCTATCTCTGTCTCTCTCTCATTCTCTCTCTTTCTCCCCTCTCTCCCTCTCCATCTCTCCCTTCGTGTCTCTCTCTCTGTAAATTGGGGAACAGGAAAGGAAGGGAGGACGGAAAAGATTTTGTAAAAATGGTGACAAGATCTTAAAATACTCATGGAGAGATTGGTCTAGTACTCTGATATGATAAAATCATGATCCCATTACTGTTATGAATTCTAATATTGCAAATAAAATAATATCACAAATAAAATAAAAATAATTGAAGTGAGAAGAAATAAGTTTGAAGATGGGCAAAGCAGGCAGGGATATGGATGAAAGGGGCCGAGTACATGTTACCATGGAGCGGTCAGGAGCAGTTGGTTCTGGAGCCCTTGCAACTCTCTGCACACACTAGGTGTGACCCCTATTCAAAAACTATGATGATATTATAAAGGCAAACTTATGTTCTGGATAATTACTTTTCATTGTGGACTAAGCTGACTGCCTCAAATAAATCTTCTATTTTAATTTTTTTAATGTAAATGTATTTTCAGGTATTTTTTTCCCTTCACTTAATAGAACTTTTTTATATATTCTTGAAATTGGGAACATTTCAAGACATGTGAGAATATAGAGTTTAGAAGTAGTACTTTATGTTAAACAGTGTAACATGATAAATACCCAATGGGAAAAAATATAAAGTATAAACTTTTGGGTAAATTTTACTCTCCTTTAAAACAATTTTATTAATTTTTCTGAATAGTTAACATAATTTTTTCAGAAATCTGCTATTTTAAAAAATTTACACTAATATTTAAAAAAACATTCAGGTGTTGTGATTCACATAGTTATTTATCATTAAGTATCAGATGGATAAAGTGTCCAACACTAATCTCACCACCAGCATGGACTTCTCTCCACCAATGTTACCAGATTCCCTTTCATCCCCCAACCTGATCTTTTGGTAGGCACATTTTTAAGCTTGTTTGTTATAGTGTGGATCTCAAGAAGTTAGATCTATAGTCTAGGTATATACATATACCATACTTCTACACCACAGATGTGCCCAAGGCCTTTTGACCCTTGCCCTTATTTACCTTCTATCCATCTATTAATCTCTTCTTACCTGTTCCTACCCCTTTGCCCATTTATTTGTCCTTCTCACTCTATAACCGAGTACCCCAAGACAAATCCCCATATCTATGCTCAACTAATTTTTGACAAAGGAGCTAGGTATATGAAGTGGAGCAATGATAGCCTCTACTACAAATGGTATTGGGAAAACTGGAAAACCACAGGGGAAAAAGGTGAAACTGGATCCATATTTTATATTTTACTCAAAAGTCAACTCAAAGTGGATCAAAGATCTTGAGATCAGACCAATTAATGTAATGTTTAGTGTCCAGTACTTAATAAGCACTATTTTATTATTTTCTAGTAAAGTTGGAGTTGAATACAATATTTTACAATTTTAACTAAGGATTTTTGTAAAATTTGAAGGCAATTGGTTTTCAGTTTTGTTTTTTATTTTTGAAATCACACCTAGCAGTTCTCAGGGACTAGATCTGGCTCTGTGCTCAGGATCACTTCTGGTGGTCCTCCCAGAATTATACCTGGTGCCAGGGATAGAATGCAAATAAGTCACATACAAGGATAGTACCTTACCTGCTATATTATCTCTCAAGCCCCTTTGGGGATAAATTGGAATTGTCATCAATTTAATCAGTTAAATTAAATCAAATGAAAGTTGAATTGAGTCCTATAGTAATATATAAATCTGGAAGCATGGTAGGAAAGGAAAACAGTAATATATATATGTATATATATATATTAAAAATAACTATTGACCAAATATTTCAACTAGATTCATTATTTCCTTCTCAAAGTAAATCAAAACCACAAATTCATATTATTTCTTGGCTTCAAAAAAGTAAAATTGAAACATAAAGTAACAAAATAGGAGACTAACACCCAAGAATAGCTGAGATAAGTACCAGGAGGATTACTCCATGGCTTTGAGGCCAGCCACACATGCTAGGGGAAAAGGCAGCTCAGATAGAGAAGGGAGCACCAAATAAAGAGTGGTGGGAGGTTCCTCTCAGGATGGGAGATGCGTGATGAGAGTAGATTATAGACCGAACATGATTGCTTCTCAATGTCTCTTTTACAAACCACAGCACTCAAAAGGAGAGAGATAACAAAAGGAAATGCCCTGCCACAGAGGTAGGGTGGGATGGGGGGCATGGGGGGTGGGAGGGATACTGGGATCATTGGTGGTGGCGAATGGGCACTGGTGGAGGGATGGGTATTCAATCATTGTATAACTGAAACCCAAGCACAAAAATTTGTAAGTCTGCAACTGTACCTCATGGTGTTTCACTAATAAAAAATTTAAGGAAAAAAAAAGTAAAATTGAAGTAACCAGATAAAATTAAATTCACACATTCTCCCTCTTTGTTCTATTTTTTCTGGGCAAGTAGTAAATATGTGAGGCTTAATAGAAGAATATTAACAGGTAAATTGAAGTGTATAATAGATAAAATAATGAAGTTTGGAGTTATCACATTAGTTCTGTCATAGAATTCCTTCATGACAGAAGTCATAAAATTAAATTTTCTAATTCCTGAGTTTTCTCATCTTAAAATAGAGGTCTTTTTCCTACCAAATCTTAAGGATTTTTACAAAACTAGGCTGAGAAGTGTTAAATATAGATATTTTAGACATCATTTCACCCGTTTTGCCTTGAGGTTCAGAGGAGACATTTTCTTTTTTCTTTCATTCATAAAAATATCTTAGGAGTTAAGCAAAACTCAGAGAAAGTAATGAACTAGGGCTCACACCCACCATAATGAATCACCTATTCACTAGAAGAGGGGAAAAAGAACTCCTGAAACACAGCATGCAGAAAGCTCTTTTTCAAAGCTCTATTTAGAATACCAGCTGGTCCCAACATGCTTCATCAAACAGGGCAAGCACAATGAGGCTTGGCACATCTACAGCTCCTTTCCTGAGTAGAGGCTTGTTTGCCATAATACCTACTAAACAATAAATAGCAAACTGTAAAACTATGAACAGCAAGTAGAATCCAGATGATTAGGAAAGCCACTTTTATGTAAATGGGGACACAGTTCTGATCTAATCATACTTCTGGTTATCAGCATGTAGACCATATGCCAAGGATCCACTGAAGGAAACTTGAACTAGAGACTCAAAGAGAAGCAGCCATTCTGGAAGAGTAAAAAGATTTCTGGGCTAAACTACTATGACAAACACTGAAAGTTTTATGCCTCAGAGTCATGGGATGGTCAGAACCATTGATATCATGTGAGTTAAGACTTAATGGCACTATGATCAAATACACTTTTTGAACAAGAACAACATTTTGACAAGCGATAGATTTTTTTTTAAAAAGGAAGTTGGTCAGATTGATTGTCCTAGTAAATCATATACAAAATCTTCTTCTTTTAAATGAAATACTCTGTAGAGGACACTTGTCTAGCCAATCATTATTTATACTTCAAAACCATTTAAGGAGACAAATACCATCTTATGATAGGATTGTCTGATAGCCTCTTATTTGTATGTGACCTATATCTCCTAGGATTACATATTTCCTAGGTTTATATCAAATATTTCCTAGTTTTCAAAATAAAATTTCAATTTTTAGTAACATAGAAATCTGGATTGTTTTACTCCTTAAGTCTGTATGAAAAATCTTATTTATACACCCACTGTCACAACCATGGGAGTCACCTGGGGCCCCCCAGGTCTTCAGACCACATCAAGGAACAAACCCCCCAAAATATATATATATATATATGTATATATATATGTGTATATATATATATATACATAAGTACAAAACCTGAAACTAAAGATACAAAATGAGAATTGGAACTCTTGGTCAAAAATCAGAAGCAGCATTGATAGCATAACAGAAGAAGAAAAATACATTGATGATAAATATTATAATAAAAATAGAAGAGAAAAAAATAAGTAGAGAGGAATTCAGTGATTTGTGCTTTTTTGACAATGTACAAGTAAACAACATAATATAATGAGAACTGAAGTGTCACATAGCTACCTCCTTATTTTTTGTAAAGAATTTCCCAACAACTGTGGCAAGTTATCTCTTCTGAGTTGAAGGGGGAAGAAAGGAGAAATACACTTACAGGTACTATGGCTATGAAAAGCATATGTATATTCATATGTAGTTCAAGAATTGTTCTTGTGGGGCTGGAGCAATAGCACAGCGGGTAGGGCGTTTGCCTTGCACGCAGCCGACCCAGGTTCGATTCCCAGCATCCCATATGGTCCCCTGAGACCGCCAGGGGTAATTCCTGAGCACAGGGCCAGGAGTAACCCCTGAGCATCACTGGGTGGGACCCAAAAAGAAAAAAAAAAGAATTGGTCTTGAGATTTAACTAATAGTTCATTTAGCTAGTTTCTCTCCATCTCTTTTCCAAATCAACCAAACACTTAGTCCAATGGGAAAAAGTACACAAATACAAAACTTACTTTAGCTCTAAATGATCATAACCAGAGTTGGTTAGGAGATAATCCTGATAGGAAAAGTGGCAACGCAATGACAATTTATGGACCTCAGTGATTCAGCACCTCTAATGGTTACTTTTTGCTCACACAAAATTGGTCACAGTTCTGGACAACTTCAGGAAGAGAGTTCCTATGCAGTAATTTAGATTGCCTCCCTTTTCTGGATCTACCATCTTAGTAATTTGTCTCCTCCATAATTACCACAGCAGGGGAAAATACTGCAAAACTTTTGTGGTGTTCCTCACTGTCTAAGTCAGTGACAAACATCAGCTCCAGACACATTACAACGACCAGAATCAGCCATAAAGCCTGTCCATTCCTCATGGGGCTGAGAAGCTCTATTATGTGCACAGAATGGGAGGAGACCCAGATATTAGAGAAGCCTCAAAATGCTTGTCACACACTCGCTGCATTTTTAAACTCAGTAAGATTGTTTTTATAAAATAACTTTTATAACCTTAAAGGATATCTGAACAAATATTACATAAAGTAAGAGCCTCAAGTGACTTTATTGAACTTGAGAGATCCAGGGAAAATTCCTACATGTTTATTTTAGGGAAAACTTCATTAAATTCACAAATGATGCCCCAAAATAAATAGGAAATTGCCTTCTATTTAAAGTGGTAGCTACAAAAATGGCAAAAATAGGGCCAAAGAGGTTGCACAGGGACAAGAATCTTGCTTTATATGCAGCTGACACTAGATGGATCCTCTGCATTGATTATGGTCCCTGGGCACTTTCAGAAGTGATCTGTGAGCACAGAATCAAGAGTCATCTCTGAGCACTACAGTGTGTTGCCTGTCCCCACTAATGAAAAAAACATAGAAGAACAACTCAAAAGAATTTGCTTTTTCAAGCCTTATTTCCCAAATCTCACAACAATCTTTTCTCTCCTCTGTGTGTTTGTAATCTAATTCTATCCAAGTTACCCAGCTAAGGACTGTTATTCTGTGTCATTTCTAGAAAGTCTTCTGTATAATTCTCTCTTGCTGTTTTTCGGTCTTAAGTAGTTAATTATGGATAATTATGGACATAGTGAATAATTAGGAACAAAATAATTTCATTTGCTACAGAACTTCTATAAGTAATAATCACTTTCTATAGCAACATAAATACTTTCATATTATCTTTGCCTATTTATTATACTTTTTATGACCAGGTTTTGCACACACACCTGGTTGTGGAACATATAATAGTTCACATGACTGGTTGCAATGCACGCACACATCTGACTATGGTTTATCAACCTTTATGTGCTGCTCTAATTCCTGGGCTTCCTAGCAGTGGAGATGTCAGAATGTGCTTGCTACTTGTGGGGGGCCAAGGGAATCAACCTTGTCACTTTATCTTTGAAACCCAGGTGCTTTTACCTCTGAGCCATCCCCAGGCCCCCTCTATGTCTGGCATTTCTTATAAGGCAAGTCAAAAACCACAAACTTTAAATTAATCCCTTCATCCTAATCCTTAAACTTTGTATATAAACTTTACAATAAGCATAATAATTGAAATCATGACAGTGTGGCATTAGTATACTTAAATCAGAAGAACAAAATTAGATAAAATGTAACAAAATTAATTAAAAAGTCACAAATTTAGGTGATTATTCTAAAATTAAATATTATTCAATTATTACAAACTGCATAGGATAGAAGATGACAAAGAGAGCATAATATAATCTAGGAAGGATTTTTTCATCAATAAATTATTTCATGGTACTACTTATTAAAAATTAACAAGAATATTTGACTATTTAGCATGAAATAGTTCAGAAGATTAAAGTGGAAATATCTATTACCAACCCAAGTTCAGGGCCTGAACTCCTGCCAAATACTAGTCTTCTCCTAATAATAATAGTCTCCTACCAGAACTGGTTTTAATAGCACATTTTATCCTTGCTATTTCGTTGTGGAATCGTCCACAGGGAGACTCCCATGTCCATCGTTTAGATTCTGCCTTCTGGAACTGTGAGTTACCATGAATGGTCTTGGTCGACATGATGAACTCAGATAGTCTCTCACCCTGTTCGTTCCATTCTAGGCCATGGGTCCCGATGTGAAGTTCTTCAGCTGATCTTCTCGGTCCTATCTTGGCATTAAAATCACCCACAGTGATCTTGTAGAAGGTGTGGTCTTCTTTATAGAACTTCTCTAGCTCCATGTAGAACTTCTCGATTTCTCTTTCATCATAATGAGATGTTGGTGCATAGGCAACGAAGATAGAAACTGCAGGCAGTGAGCCACATCTATTCAAATGTAAACGTCCGATTCGGGTTGTTAGGCATTCGAATGAATCAATGCTCTTGGCCAAATTTGTGTTGACAAGGACACCGACGCCTCCAACACCTCTTTTATCGCATGTTCCGAGGAACAATTCTTCTCCAGTGTCGAAAATGGCATGGTGAAATTCGTGCCTTCTTGTCTCGGTCAGACCAGTGATGTCGTACTTGATCATTCACGCTTGTACCATCAGGTCCTCGATGGATGCATCTGATGCTAGTGTAGGTGCATTGAAAGTACAGACGATCATTTTTGTCTTCCTTCATTGTGGCAGCCTAGGTCGGCCTTGAGATTTTGTCAGCCTCTCCTTTCTCATCCTTCTCAGTGCTGCCATCCTAAATACGATTGGCAGAACACTAGATGAAGGACAACCATGCGAGCAAGCCGGGTTCCTCAAAGGATTCAGCACCATCGACCATATCCACACGATAACCAAGCTCATTGAGGTTTCTCGGGAGTTCAAGATGCCGCTCTGTTTAACGTTCATTGATTTAAAGAAGGTCTTTGATTCTGTTGAGACGGAAGCGGTCATTGAAGCCCTAGCCAATCAGGGCATTCAAGCCCAATACATCAGGATCCTCCATGAGCTGTATTGCGGATTCACTACCAGGATCTCCCCGTTCTACAAAGAAGTGATCGTTGATGTCAAGAGAGGGGTGCGGCAGGGTGATACCATTTCACCGAAACTCTTCAGTGCCACCCTCGAGAACATCATGCAACCACTGGAATGGGAAGGAATGGGAGTGAAGATAAATGGTCGGCAACTACACCACCTCCGCTTTGCTGATGACATTGTTTTAATAACACCAAACATCAGCCAAGTGGCACAAATGCTGGCCGACTTCGACCGTGAGTGTGGAAAAGTCAGTCTACAGCTGAATCTTACGAAGACAGTGTTTATGAGAAACAGCCTCGTTCCTTATGCCCCATTTGCTCTCAACGGAACGACCATCTCCGAATGCAACAGCTATGTGTACCTAGGTCGAGAGGTCTACATGACAAATGACCTGGCACTCGAGCTGCGCAGGAGGAAGAGGGCAGCTTGGAATGCTTTCAAGAACGTCGAAGAAATAGCTAAGAGGACGAAGAACCTTCGGCTCCGGGCACATCTCTTTGATTCCACTGTTCTTCCTGCATTAACATATGCCTCAGAGACCTGGGCCCTACGCAAACAAGATGAGAACGCTATTCAGGTCTCCCAAAGAAGAATAGAAAGAGCTATGCTTGGAATATCACGTTTCACTCAAATGAGAGAAAGAATCCGGAGTTCTGACATCCGTCGGCGATCAAGAATCAGGGACGCTGTCTCATTTGCCAAGGTGTCGAAAATCAGATGGGCTGGTCACGTAATGAGATTTTAAGACGATGGCTGGACTACAGCTGTTACCGACTGGATTCCACGGGACGTCAAAAGACCGCGTGGCACCCACCTACCAGATGGTCAGACTTCTTTGTCATGATCATGAACGATCGGTTTGAGGCCCTTCATGTTCCTGGAGCGAACAGATGCCATTGGGCTACACTAGCACGCGACAGGGACAAATGGAGACGTTACTGGCACCCGCTCAAGCAAATCGACGACTATCGGGAAGTTAAGTGATTAAGTGATTAAGTGATCCTTGCTAATAGTCTTTAAATGCAAACAATGCTCACATCTTCTCAAGAACTTCCAAATCACTCCTGGAACTTTCTGCTCATCTGATAGAAACTCCTCAAGCAACTTTCACCATTAACCTTCAGATCTCATACCTACAGGCCACTTTTCACTCTTTGTCTCATAATAATCTTGCTTGTTTACTTTGCTATATTGATTTTTTTTAAATTTCTGGGAAAATGCACACTTCCTAGTTCTTCTCCCTAACATTGTGACAGGTTTTTATATGCGTGTGTGTGTGTGTGAGCTCTTTCTTCATTCTTTCACTGAATATTTCTGATGTTCATGTTTCTCACTTCTACTCACTAAATTTTCACTTGCTTTTAAATTTGTCTTTATTATCTGCCTGATCTTATTTACTAAGACTACATGCTGAAAATACTCATAGCATTTTTTCTATCTCCAATCCAGTATCTGGATTTCATGCTTTCATGTAAAACTCCCTGATGGAGGTAAGATTTCTGAATGTTACTAAATAATAACTATTAAACAAGTTTATCTCACATTATCTTCATACATTTTCAATTTCAACTCATACGTCACCATTATCCATATTGTTATGTAAGAACTATATAGTATCTAACATACTTACTTCTTGTTGCTCATGTGAGTCAATTCATAAAACCTTACTATTTTTCTTCCAAAATAATTTCCCAAGCCAATGTGATCTTCTATCTAAAGCCAAAAGAGTCTATTCCTGAGTCTCAAATATTAATTTGCAATAATTACTCTAGTATCTCCTTACTGTAAAACTAGTTATTTTCATCAAGTACCCTGAAATATAATCTCACATTCATTCTACTACCCTGCTTGGAATATTATTTTCCTGATTCTTTTCCCAAATTCTTCTTTTCACATGCATTCATTCATAGTTTTCAGGGCAATTGTTCTCTTTAAAGAAAACTTTCCTAAATTTCCTTTGTCTGCTCACTAGAAATTCTCTACATGTCAATTGTGTGTTTATATATTCATTTAATTTACATGATGTTTATGTTTTTCAACATTTTTTTACATGTATACCCTTTTCAGTAGATAACTAGATTACTGAGGGAATAAATCCTTTGAGTACTACTCCTTAGGGTAATATCTTTCCTCATCCAGGAATTCAGAAAGTGGTAGTTAAACTAGATATCCTATGCGAGGTAATTCACTTATTTTTGTTTTACCAAGCTACTTGTACATAAATCTTTCACCTTCTTGTCCTTTCTTCTGAAAGACTTCATTAATAATCTTTATATGCAATAAAGGAAATAAAATATACACTAGAACTCAAGGAAGACAAAAACTTAACTGGTACATCAAACTAGGTAAATTACAATTAGCCCTGGGTTAAAAAATTAGCAAGAAAAGGAAGATCAGACCAGGTATGAATCACCAGCAGAGGTAGTGAAGGAATTAGAATTAAGTATGTTCTCAGTAATAAAAATGAGATTGGGTCTAAATCTAAGTTTAAATTTTAATTTACAAAGTATTTTGGAAGACCTGCAATTACTTTGATAATAAACTCTGTCTAAATGTAAAATTTTACAGTTCTCCTAAAATTTAAGAATCTTTGAAAGAATCTACCTAAGTGTCAACCAGCTTTTACTTAAGACATACTTTATTGGTGTTATTATAGGCATTAGCAACTGTCAGTTACACATATTTTTTGAACAAGAACTTCAAAATAGGTAAGGTATAGAAAGCAGAGATAAAATAGATTATGTTCTTTTTTCTCCGTTCTCTTGAGCATTGTAAGGTCACTGCCTATCTATTTTTACTCAAGAAAATGCTGATAACATTTCCCATCTTTTATTTAAAAAGTAATTAGAGAGTCTATATTCTTTTCAGACCATTTAGAAATTTATACTTCATTGATAATTTTATCTACAGCTTATCAGAGAACTCAACCAGAGAACTCAACCCAACAGTTAGTATACTGACTCTTTTCAAAGTCCATTATAGTGAGCTATATAGCTACATGTTTATTATGGCAAATATCAATACTTCAAGGAAGAACTACAAATCCAATACTACAATACAATTTCTATACGGTGTGTTTCTAAATACATTTAAGTTGGCTATTCTTCCTTGAAGTATGAGAATTTACATTTTCTGCAAGGTAGATAATTGATCCAAAGCATGAAACCCAAGAGAAACAGCTAACTATTTTCTTAGAAAATATTTTGCCCGAAAGTAGTAAAAAATTGTTTGTAAGATGGCAACTTTCTCATGAAAATCTAAGAATAACACTTAGAGATGTTTTATACAAATTTCTTTTCGATAACACACTCTAATAATATTAGCATTTTTCAGAAACCACAACACTGTGTGTTCAGATTTCATTTTATGAAGGAGGAGAGCAGATGGAGCTGCCACTTTGTCCTAACAGTGAGTCTTATAATTTCATAAGAGGTAGCCAGAAAATGGAGCTGGAAAGATGCCTTTCAATACTCCCACTCAGTCGTAGTTGTAAAATGTCAGAGAAAAAAGCAATTCAAAATGTTCACTTTTTCGAGTCCCTTTTAGCAAACACTAGCACCATTCCTGCTCTCCTCTTTGACTTTCATTACTGTCGCTTACAAATATTACCTGCGCAGGGAAGAGACTAGGCACTTCTTGTAAAATGTCTTTGTAGACTCTTTCCTATTTGTTTTCATTCCAAAATTGATCAGAAAGTTCTCTAAATAAGAAGAATGATTTTTTTATTTGATGTAAGTGGCTTTGTAAGTTTTTTTTTATGTTTTAAGTGTATTAAAATTACCTGTGTTCATTTCTTAAGTAGAGATTTGAAAATACACACTTCAAAGTAATTACAATATAAGCCTACTTTCTGGAAATACAGTACAATAAACATCTTTACCCAAATCATGCCAAACTAGGGAGATTCATGAACATAAGGAAAATTATATAGTTAACTCTATAATTGAAAGCAATGGTCTTCAACTATCAGTCCATGCAACAGTGCCACCTGTATGTGTAGAACAGTTGAACACTATTCATCTATCACCTTGGTAATAATTGGCAGTCCTTAACTGGTATGCTGGTATAAAAAGGTTGAACACTGATTAAATTTAATTTAATTAGATATTAGTTAGCTAATTTCATTCCTACATCCAGCAGGACTCAAGGCTTTCTCCTAGCTCTGCCCTTGGGAACCACTCCTGGCAGGGCCTGGGGACCATATGCGTTAACACATGCTAGGCAAGTGCCCTACCCACTGTACTATCTCTCAAGTCCCAAGAAGAACATTAATTTAAATCACTATATTTGAAATATATAAAGTTAAAAAGTCAATAGTTTTATTATTAAAGTGAATATTTGTTTTAAATATATTGAAATGGCTTGGGCTGGAGTGATAGCACAGCAGGTAGGGCATTTGCCTTGCAAGCGGCCAACATGGTCGACCCCAATTTGATTCCTCCGCCCCTCTTGGAGAGCCCGGCAAGCTACCGAGAGTATCTTGCCCACACAGCAAAGCCTGACAAGCTACCCGTGTTGTATTTGATATGCAAAAACACAGTAACAATTGTCAAAATGGAGATGTTACTGGGCCCGCTCAAGCCAATTGATGAACAATGGGAGGACAGTGACAGTGAAATGGCTTGTTAGTTAATAAATAAATAAGCATAAATATTATCAGGGCCAGAGCAGTAGTATAGTGGGTAGGACATTTGCCTTGCACAAAACTCACCTGGGTTCAATTCCTGGCACCCCACACGGTTCCTTGAACTCCATCAGGAGTGATCCCTGAGTGCAGGGTCAGGAGTAAGCTCTGAATACAGATAGGTACGGTATAAAAACTATCTATCTATCTATCTATCTATCTATCTATCTATCTGTCTATCTAGGCTCTTCCAGGAGTGGTTCCCGAAGGCAGAGCTAGGAGAAAACCTTGAGTCCTGCTGGATGTAGGAATAAAATTAGCTAACTAACAGCTAATTAAATTAAATTAAATCAGTGTTCATATGTGCATATATATGCACATATGTCTCAATAAATGTACTATCTCTTATCATCTAACTTCCTTTATTTTTAATGTACCACCCAGCAGTGCTCGGAGTGCTTCGGGCCACTGAGAAAAATGTGTTCTACCAGCAATGTGAGCCTGCTGAAGGTTTGGTGCTTGATCTAGTGGTCTGATGATCAGACCTGATGGTATTTGGGGAAGAGGATTTCAGGACTACCCAGGATTGTGATCTGCTAAGGCCACACGTGGTGGTGTTCAGGGAGCCATAGGAGTCCAGTGATCAAACAGTCTCTCACGTGTGAGGCATGTGCTCTAGCTACCTCTCCAGTTCTGATCTCATTTTAACAAGCATTCTTTTGCAGAACAACTCAGCCAAGTGAACTATTTTGTAGCTAAGTTTAAAAATGCTTAAAGTACTGAAATGTTATTGAAAAGTAACACAGTTAATAGTAAGTTAATATTATATGCCTACTATAAAATTTTAGAGTGACACGTAGCAATTTACAATATAACAGTGTTTAAATAACAAAGGTTATTTATGTCTCAGTCAGTACTTTTCTATGATCAGCATTTTAGAGCTCAAGGCCAGCTTTGCTTTCTCAAAAATTCAGCTTTCTGGTAGCTCATATTTTCCATTTTAAGATAGTTTCTAATTTTCTTCACATAATATAGAATAGAGGAATAAAATAATGTTACAGCTATGCACAGCTTTCTTTTAAAGAAGGTCCCTATAACTATCACATAATTTTTTATCTTATTAGCTACAATTATGCCTACTTTTTATTCTAGAAACAAAGAAAGACCAAGAAGAGTTCTCTTTTAACAGGGTGCTTATAAGCTCAAACTAAAACTAGGGTTTCTATTGTGAGAACACATATGGAGCATCAATTTAAATGTTTCTCCTAACAATATTTAATATTTCAAATTTTAGAGTATTAATCCAACCTATTTCTTTGTCAAAACTATAAATACAGAAATTTTCATTATATTAAATTTCATTATATTAAAATATGCATTGTCTGTAGCACTATCCTCCTCTTGTTCATCTATTTGCTCCAGTGGGCACCAGTAACATCTTCATTGTGAGACCTGTTGTTACTGTTTTTGGCATATCGAATACATCGTGGGGAGCTTGCCAGGTTCTACTGTGCAGGCAGGATACTCTTGGTAGCTTGCTGGACTCTCTGAGAGGGACAGAGGAATTGAACTCAGGTTGGTCACATGCAAGGAAAATACCCTACCTGCTGTGCTATCGCTCCAGCCGTAACTTATGCAGTGCATAATTTTATCGAATGGGTTAAATGGAATACAGATTTAATGGGTGAATTTATTGCCAAATATATTATATAGAAAACACTAAAAGATAATCAAATTAGATATTGATTAATAATGTTATCATGATTACAACATTTTGGCAGAGACAATTAGGGAACATCAGAATGATACTAGGTTACTCCCTACTTTTGTGAATTTAAAAAAAAAAGGTGTGTCTGGAGAACAGATTTCTTATAATTCAGGGAATTTTATAGAGTAGGATCAGCAAGAGACTGCCTCATAATCATCAGGGGTATTTCAGCCTCATTTACTGTGATTTCTGTGCAGTGCAAATTGCTGTGTTCATTTTTGTGATTTCTGTGATAGTTTTGCTCAACTGAAAAACAAGAATTTTCATCAACCTTACAATAATAGCACTTCTCGCTTCTCTCGATTAAACTTACAGTATCTTCATAGCCAAGCTGTTTATATTAATTTATAGCTAAGAGCCTTAAACTCAGATAAATAAAATAATCTAAAAAAATAAACTGCAAGAACTAACTTTCAACCATGAATTAAGGGACTTCAGTTTTGCTTCACCAGACTGTTGTTTCTAGAAGACATGTGAAGTTCTCACTTTCTGCAGGTCTCATTTGTGCATGAGCCTTGGTAAATTCTGACTACAAGAAACTTTCTTAAGCAACTTGTTTCATCTGATAGTTGTATAATGGGGACTACCTTTTCTATTACATTGGTATTTTTCTTTATTCACAGTTATTTTTATAACATTATTATACAGATATGAATGATACCCAGAAAATTATACATTCTTAAAGTATAAGATTTGATGGGATTATCTTAGTTTTTTTCAAATTCATTTTTGAATTTTGGCTTTTTAGGTCACACCTAGTGATGCACAGTGGTTACTGTTGGCTTTGCACTCAGGAATTAGTCCTGGAAGTGCTCAGGGGATCTTATGGGATGCTGGAAATCGAACCCGGATCAGCCGTGTGCAAGGTAAATGCCCTACCCGCTGTACTATATCTCCAGCCCCGGGGTTATCTTGTTTTTTGTTGCTTTTTTTGTTTTTACAATTCAATGTCTGGATTTATGCAAATAGTATGTTACTATCACTACAATCAAGATTTAAGAGAAAAAGTATTCAATACTTTCCAAAGCCTCCTTGTGTTACTTTTCCTTGTTTGTTTCTGGTGTAAGAACACTTCATCCAAGATCTTAAATTTCAAAATGCATAGTAAATTGCTATCTATAAGCATTTGTGTGGTACTACTATAACTTATTCATCTAGCATGAGTAAACATTTTTGTTCACTGACCAACTCATCATATCACTGGGAGCAAAGGAATGCCACTGGAAACCACTACTGAACTCTCTACTACTGTAAGTTTCACTATTTTAGGTATGTCATATGGGTGGACTATGCAGTACTTGTCTTTCTGTGACAGTATATTAGATAATGACTCCCAGGTCCATCTAGGGTTTCACACTATGACTGGAATTACTTTTGTTGAAGTCTCAATAATTTCACTGTGAATATATGCCAAATATTCTTTATCCATTCATCTGTAACTAAAAACTGTATAACAAATTAAATCCTAGGACTAAATAGCTTTCCTAGTGAACTATGACAAACATTTAAAGATATTGTCAATTTTTTAAAACTCTTCTAAAGAAGTCAAAAGGGAATTGAAATTGTTCGATTTATTTTACAAGTCTGGTTTTATACTGAATTCTCAGCCAAACTATTACAATACTGAAAAATGAAATTAGTGACTAGTAAAAATGTCTAAACAGGGGCCAAAGAGTTAGTACAGTGGATAGGACAGTTACCTTATATGCAGCTGATCAGGTTTCAATTCTCCGCATCCCATATGGTCCCCAAAGCACAACCAGGGGTAATTCCTGAGTGCAGAGCCAGGAGTAACCCCTGAGCATCACTGGCCCCAAAACAAAACAGAAGCTTCAACGTAATATTATCAAACTGAATTCAATAGCCTATTTAAATATTTATAGACCATGACTAAATGTTATTTTCCCTGGCAATAAAAATGATTCAACATTTACCAATCAATAAATGCAGTAATAATGTTAACATAATTAATAATAAAAATAACACAATCATTACAGTAAACAGAAAGAACATATAATAAATGTCAACATACTTTCCTAACCAAAACTCTCAGAAAAGTTGCTGTAGAATGAAGGTACTTCAATATAGAGATGTCATCATCACCAGTAAAATATAAAAAATAAAAAGAATATTGCTAGGATGCCCATATGTACCACTTCTATCAATAACGTTTCCTGAACTTTTATCAGCATCAGTACAAAACACTGGTGAAAGAATTTAAAGGAGAAATGGGTAAATATTTATGTCAATGAAGTTTTGTTATTATTGTAGCATTTTTGTATTAATAAATGCTAATTAATTTTTTTTGGAGGGGCACACCTAGAAGTGCTCAGGGCTTACTCTTGACTTTGTGCTCTTTGTATTGGTGGGCACCAAACTAGCAGGATCCTCGTTAGCTGCATGCAATGCAAGCACCTTAATTATTCATTATACTATCTCCTGGCCTTTGCTTAAGAGTATTTTTAAAAATATCCACACTACCCTAAATTATCTACCCATTCAACTTTATTTATTCACTAATAACCATGAAATTTTAATAGAAATGCTAAAAATAATTGTAGGTGCTGGAGACATAGTACAAGGATAAGGTACCATTTCCTTGCTTCCAGACAACTCTAGTATGATCCCCTGGTACCATATATGTTATCTTGAGCCCTGCTAAGAATGAAACTCTGAGCATAGAGCTAGGAGTAATTCTGGAGCACAGCCAAATGTGCACTCCAACCCCTGGGGAAAAAAAAACTAAAAGTAATATGGAGAACAAAAGAAGCAAAATAACCAAAGCAATTCTAAGAAAGAAGAATGAGAATCACTTCCTGGTTTTAGAGTATCAATACCATAATAATTTAAAATGTCTAGTTATAGTATTAGACATGTGTCAAGACCAAGATAATAGAACAAAAATCCAGAAAAAAATGCATGTATATATAAGATCCATTGTCTCTGACAATGGTGCCAAACAGCAATAATGAATGAGAAAAAAAAATCAATCAAAAGAGATTGAACACTTACACATAAATTCTAATGCTATAAAACTGTCCAATGAAAACAGAGGGAGCTCTTCTTGAGATTTCTTTGGCAACGATTTCTTGGATGTAATACCAAAAGTACAGGCATAAAAGCAAAATTATCAAATGAAACTGTATCAAACTGAAACTCTGCCTACAGAAGAAAACAACTGAATTAAAAGAAAATCTAGCTAATGGATGAAAATATTTGCAAGTCATGTATCCCATAAAAGACAGAAAGAACTCCTATAACCCAATGGCAAACAAACAAACACTGTCCTCCCATTGTTCATCAATTTGCTCCAGCGGGCCCAGTAACATCTCCACTTTGAGACTTGTTGTTACTGTGTTTGGCACATCGAATAGGTCACCGGAGCTTGCCAGGTTTTGCTGCAAGAGGGAGAGACTCTCTTCTGAGAGGGGCAGAGGAATCGAACGGAAGAATCAAACCGGAGGAATCGAACTCAGCTCTGCTGGGCTGGCTGCGGGCAAGGCAAATGCCCTATCATTGTGCTATCGCTCTCGCTGTATTCTCTCTCTGATCGGGAGCGTTGTTCCCCCGGATGCATGTGGGATGTTTGGGGCCTGTCTTGAGGACTTGACCCGCCTCTTGCTGCCAGAGCCGCCCACCTGGGTCCTGTGCGCCGACTCTCATGTGCACCTGGGGGCGGTGTCCCAGCCCTGGGCCGTGGCTATCGCCCTCCAGCCTAAGGCGCCTGAGTCCAGCCCGGAGTTCATCTGTGGCCCCGATGTAAATGGACCCCCGCCCCCGCGGGTCCCTGTGCCCTCCGCATCTCAGGCAAATAAACAACACAATATAAAAGTGGGCAAATAACTTGACTGTCAGGTCCTTTTAAGGACATGCAAATGGTTGAGGTTGACAAGGATATAAAAATATAATCAATATTAATAATCAGGGAGTGTAAATGAAAGACATAATAAGAGATGTAGACCTTCCAATGGCTATTTTCATAAAAGAAGTGTTGTTGAGGGTGTAGAGATGCTAGAATCCTTATACACTGTCAATGATAATAGAAAATTGAACAGTATCTTAAAAATAATATCGAAGCTTTTAAAATTAGAAATAAAGCTTAATATTATCCAACAATTCCACTGCATTCCAAAGACTTAATATTTTAATCCAAAAGAATTAAAATCAGGATTCTAAGTTGTATCCATACACTGTTTAGTGTGGCAGAGTCCAGTATTCACATTTTTATATTCACATCTTTTCCTCCTATTGAGTCCAAACATTTATTATGCTGGCATCTAACTTGTATAGGCTTGCAGAAATTGCCTGTTAAGTTTCCAGACTTCTCAAAAACTGTTGGCTAAAATTAAATTCTGTAGATCTATATATAAATAATTTAAAACAAAGGCAACGCATACTAAAAATCCATTTCTTCACTATATTTAGTTAACGTTTACATGTTTAACATTACTGACTGCTAACATATCTCTCTGGTAGAAATACTGCCCATGATGTGTCACTTACATCTCTTCTCTCTTTGAGCTTAATAATCTCAGGTCAACTCAGTGGGGGAAGCACAGTCTTTGCACAACAAAGATAGGCAATCACAAATCAACACACTCGCCACAGGGGGAAAAGAAAAGCAGGTTAACTATTAGCACAACAGTGTCCAGATGCATTTATTTTCCTCGGAGAAGAACAAGATTCAATTCAGAAAAGGAAAGAGAAAAGGAAGATTCACAGAATAGGCTTTTTAGATCCTCTAGGGAGAAGAGAGTTTTAATATCCAGATGTTTTTGAGAGAAAAATGCATTTACTGAGTGTCTTATAGTTGTGTTGACATGGAAGAATAAAAAACTTGTGATGCTGAATGTCCATGAGAAACCACTGATAAAGAGAACTCATAATGGAATGTAAGAAACTCTCATTCAACTAGGAAGGAAATGGGGGGGGGGGGGTTCTATTTTGGAAGAAAGCAAGGTACAGGTAAGAAAGGGGAAATAGGAGAAAATAAGACAATTTTTGTTTTTTCTATGCACTAGGATTAGATCCAAGATATGTTAATCTCCTAGAAATGTATAAAGGAACTATAAAAATTCTAACCTCTAGGAAGAAAAGTTCACTGTCTCAGCAAATGAGAAAAATAGACTAAGGGTCCATCCTGATACTGCAGCAAGAGACACCAATATCTAAATCTGCACTGCTGAATATGATCATCACTAATGTTTGTGTCTACTGTTGCCATGGGAGTGCAGGAAGGTAATAGCCACAATAAAATTCGCCACTGCCCTCCTTAACCTTCGTCATGGCCTGGCTGATGAGATGCTCAGGGAGATCAGGTTTGGTAAAAGTCTGCATGAGCTGCTCATGACATGAATGATCAGGTGTTGGCAGCTACAGGAAGGCAACTGTAAGAATGCATAGTGTAGGAATTGGTCCTTATCATCTGAGCTCTCTGAGAGTTGTGCTTACCAGAATAGAATTTTGCTCTTTCAGGTAAAAGAAAGCCAGTCCTGGCCTCTATCCCATACCTCCAAACTCTGTTTCCTCATGTTCATTGTTTATTCTCACAAAAAAAGGAATTTCATTCAGGAGATGACAACTATTGAAACAAGAAAATTTATTTAATAGAGAGGGAAGGAGTCGGAGAGACAGTGAAGGAGGTAAGGTCCTTACATGTAGCTGATTCTGGTTCAATCCTTGGCAACAGATATGGTTGTCCAGGAGCAAACCCAGGAATAATCCCCGAGCACAGAACCAGGAGTAAGCCTGAAACACTGTCTACTATGGCCTTCAAAACAAACAAAATATAAATAAAGGAAAAGAACATTGGTAGGGTAGGATTTGGTGAAAAGGATTTTGAACTCTGGTGGTATATTTTCAGTCTTACTAAAACCTTTTTATCCTGTTGGGTTCTTTTCTCTGACTTGCTCTCACTCGAGGAAATCATCTCCACTGGGAGTCCAGACTTGGGGTGTGGGCTGAGGTTTGATGGCAAGAACTCGTTTTCAGATCATTTCTTATGTTTATTACCTCCTAAAACCTAATGTTAAGAGGTTCCCCCTCCCAAACATCCCCCACCACCACCTGCCCAGCTCTGTCTTCTTATCTCACTATTGAACACTCTACACAAGGAAAACTTAACCTAGGGTATAATTATCAAACAAAGACTCAGAGGAGGGAAAAGCACTGTCTTGGAAGCACTGTCCTCCTGTTGTTCATCGATTTGCTTGAGCTGGCCCAATAACATTGTGAGACTTGTTACTGTGTTTGGCATATCGAATACATCACAGGTAGCTTGCCAGGCTTTGCCTTGCGGACACAATACTCTCGGTAGCTTGCCAGGCTCTCAAGAGGGGCGGAGGAATTGAATTCGGGTGGGACGTGTCAGCCTCGTGCAAGGCAAATGCCCTACCACTGTGCTAAAACAAAGACTATATTTTAAATGCTTATTAAGAAAAGATAAGTCAAGACATCATTATAAAGTTTTATGATTATTTTGGTATGATAATGTAATAAACATACTGGAAGAAAGAAAATTAATGTAAGCTTTATGATTTTTTAAGTAAGTTTTTTTCTCAGTCTAACAATTAGAAAACTTTAGAAATCTAATAAACAAACCAAACAGAGTCAGAGAGATAGCTCGACGAGCTAGCCATATGCTTTGCATGCTGAAACCCAGGCTGGAATTTTTATTTTGAATAGCATTCACATATTCATATCTAATGTAGCTGAAAAATAAATTTTTATCTTTAATAAAATAAATACCACATTATTTCCTGAGCAGTCAGGAGCCATCCCAAGCATGGTGCTGAGAATAGCCTCTGAGCACTGCAGCATGTGAAACAATAACAAAAGACAAACAAGTACATAAATCTTATTTGTTACTTGCATTGCTGTAGGATAACATTGCTTTGTCCTTCCTCCCTTGTCACAAGGTGCTTAGGTTTATTAGGTCAGACCCATCAAAGTGCTCCCAAGTCACTCCCTTTCTTTTATCTGTAACCACTTCTCTATGCTCTCTTCTCCAAACAGTAAGCAGCTTATTCCCCTAACCAGTTTCTGTTAATTTGTAAGGTCAGATCTTTCTAGGACACTGAACTTGTATTGTAAGTTAATATTGTCTTTCTTCTCTCCTTATGTCTTTTGAATAGTTTTTTTTAAAGCAATATCCTTTTGTATAGACACAAGAAGACAATTAATATTATGCTTCTGTAACATAGGATTTAATTTCTTCAAATATTATTCATTCCCGGGAATCTGCTTTCTCAATTTAAGCCTCAGTTGCCCTCACTTCCTAGCGCCCCCCAAAGCAGGGTCCCAAAGAGGGACTGGATGGAACCAGGGCAAGTGGTAAGCTATGTGCTACCCTGGCATCAATATGGGCCTGGCCAAAGTGTCACAATTCTTAACTGTAAGTTAAGATCATGGACAAATGCTGTCATGATCCAAAAGTAACACCGAGATTAGGACCCTGCCAGGAATAGGAAAGACTAATCTTGGACTGAGCACTGTAGTCTGAGATCGGGATCATCCCAGGAGAGCAATTCTATAAACTTAATGCATCTCTTATTGTGTCCATACAAAATGATTAATATTATGAATGCTTATATATTTGTTGGACAAGGAGAGCACAAACACACCCATGGGATTCCTCCCTTGGGTGGGTTGTCCTGCTGAAAGAGAATCTGTCCTAGAAGCAGCATACCCTGAGGGAAAGAACTTTAACCCTATTGATTGTGACCACACCTATGTGTAAGCCCAGCCCCTCATGGTTTGGAGGATTTAATGAGGCTGTAAGAGTGGGCTGGGGGATCAAGATCCAGAGCCAGAGCCAGGAAAGAGGGGTTCCAGATTGTGGCCCAGGAGAGAAGGAGAAAGAGAGATAGGAGTGAACAGGGATGAGAATGGAATAAACAGCATCTGATCAATCAACCAGCTTGTCCCTCGCTTCCTTGGCTGTCTGCCCCTTGGCCCGGCCCACCCCAGCTGGGCTGCCAGGGGAAGAGCTGTTGGGGCCATCCCCTGGTCACCCTCAGAGTTTTATATACATTGCTCTATAGAAGCCCTGGAATTTCTTCCTTCCTTGGTACACTATTATGGAACACAGAGATTAACATGCAGAGGCAAGCAGGGAAATCCACCAGAGGTCAACATAGATTTGGTTTAGAATATACCTCTTACTCTCCTGCTACCACAAGGTTCTACCAACTTCACTAGTTATTGGCAATAATGCTTTGAAACTCTTGGCCAAGGCAGTAAAAATAAATGGATTTTATATATTGACAAGAACATGAAAGTAAATGTTTAATATCTTTTGCCAGAGAAATAACATTTTTAAGATTTAAAAACTGTTAATTGGTGCTTTTATTTGAATTAGATTACTTACCCTGATATTTTTATATCAGAAGATTGACTTTAAAAGTTTCAGCAAAAGTTCTCATTCAGGTAACATTTAACTGTGTCAGCATCTAGCATCAAAATAACTTTCAAGGATCAAGCATTATATTGTCTACTTATTGATATTATTGGTTTGTTAATTTATATGATCATTAAATTAGCTTAGAATTTTTATTTAAAATTTAATTTTGGTATACCAAAAATTTAAATCTATGAGAATCATTTCAAAATCACACATTCCTAAAATTGTATCATTTTCATAGCCAAATTTAAAGTATCAATTTGTATTTCATGATTTCAACATAAAAATTATCCCCCCAAAAATTTTTCTGTAATAATATGGATTTTTTTTCTATTTCCTGCCAATATCCAATCTGGATTTTAGGTGATGAAATGACTTGGTTTAACTAATAAATATTGCGTATAAAGCAGATTTGTTATTTGATAATTATTAAAGAAGAATATGATTAATAAATCTTTGTTCTGAACTACTATTTTAGACAAATATACTGGAAGAAATCCATGAAAAAAATTCAAATTAAAAATTCACAGATATAACCTGCTTTAAGCAGTGAAGTGCTTGTCTTGCATGTGTGAGACCAGGGATTCAATCCCAATCACATAAAACAAAACCAAAACAAAGCATATCTAAGTAATTACTGACATTTTATAATAAGATGAAGGAAATTGAGACATGAACTAAAATCATTTTCTGAGTTAAGACTTTATGCAGTTAATAAAGAAACCACGTACCAAGGAGAAGCAATAATGTAGGAGAGGGATATTTTCTTTGCTAATTTAAATTTCAGGGGGGAAATGAGAGCATGGACCAAATCAAAGTAATTTCAAGGTAGAGTATTTTGGCATTTATTCATGCAAATATATTCTGTGTTGCATTGGAACAGAATGAAATATTTTGATGCCCTCAGCAAGAGACTACACTCTTTGTTATTCCTTGTATCTGTTCCATTGACTACTCATCAGAAAAGTTGGGTTGAACAAAGGAATAACAGTTGTTAAGACCTTGAAATATGCATAAAGATTCAAAAATTAATAATTAAGCTTTTTTCAGAAGCAGAGTTCTGTAAAAATAAAAAATGTAATGGTGACAAGAAAATATAAACACTCCTTTGTGGTTGACTGATTTATTGTTTTTGGTGGAATGAGGGGGTTGTCAAGGGCCTGCCATGTATCAGTTCTCAGTACTAATTGTGAGTATTCTCACACTTTCATAGTTTCTGAGTTGCAAATTTTGGGAAGAGAGCAAAAATGAATTTTTCAGCTACATAACATATGAATATGTGAATGCTATTCAAAATAATTTTAAGAGCCAGAGAGATACCCACAGGAAATAATGTGCTTACCTTGCATGTGACTCACCCAGAGACAACCTGGAGTGACCACTGATCATTGGGCTAGAAGTAAACCTGAACACTGCCAGTTGTGAGCCCCAAAAGCAAAAAATAAGATGATCTATCTTGGGGCTATAGTAATAGCACAGTGGGTAGGGTGTTTGCCTTGCATGTGGCCGACCTGGGTTTGATTCCCAGCATCCCATACAGTTCCCAAGCACTTCCAGGAGTAATTCCTGAGTGCAGAGCCAGGAGTGACCCAAAAAGAAAGAAAAAAGACGATCTATCCTTATGTTTTCTATTTTTTCAGCAAAAATAATCTTTGATATAGTTTCAAGAAAGTTTTATTTCTAACCTATTACTATATAATAGACATGCTTAGCCTTTCATAGATACAACACTTTATTTCAAATTAAAAAGGATATAAAACCTTTTATAAAGACTGTTTACTAGCTAAAGTCCAGTTTTATTACATCAGAAAACGCTCTGAATAGTGTTATTAATTTAAAAATAACACATGATGTTTTGTCATTTTAAAGTGTATAGTTTTTAAATGTGTTTTTGACACATTTATAGGTTGCAGTATAACTAATTCTATATCCTTTTGTGGTGGTAATAATTAAGATATAGTCTACTAGCAACTTTTATTTATACAAAAGTGTCATCTATAGTCACTGTAGCACTGTCCTCCCGTTGTCCATCGATTTGCTCAAGTGGGCCTAGTAACGTCTCCATTGTGAGACTTGTTATTACTGTGTTTGGCATGTCGAATACATGATGGGTAGCTTGCTAGGCTTTGCCATGTGGGCGAGATACTCTCAGTAGCTTGCCGCCCTCTCCGAGAGGGACAGAGGAATCAAACCTGTGTCGCCCTACCACTGCGCTGTCGCTCCAGCCCTATAATCACTATGTTGTATATAAGATATCCAGTACATATTTATCTGCACTTGAGTTAATAATTTGATTTTTTTGCATTTTAAGAAGGATCCATACCTGGAAATGACTGAGGGACCAGGAACACTTCAGTGAGCTGATGATACAAGTGGCCACCAGTGCTACACACTTTTTATCTACCGTGGCTGTAATCAACACACTATGGACCACAGTGCTTGAGGACCATGAGATGCAGGGATAAGACTCAGGACCTTTCCTGGATTAAGCATCCGACCTAAAATTTAAACAATTCCACTGATATCTATTTAGAGATTTTTAGAAGGTTGTATGATTTTTGAGCAATTCAATGAGTTGTTTTGAATTTGGATTCTTTCTGTATAAAATGAAACAACGTATTGAAATACAAATACTGAAATATGTAAGTGATGCTATAAACTTTATACTGAGTTGATGTTTGCTTAGCATTGCATAATGAACTTAAAGATTCCACTTACCTATTTTCCCTCAATCAAGTTTCTAAGCAAATAATCTCTAAAAGGCTTTAAGACCCTTGTTACATTTACCAGGACATATTAGGATGCCCCTTTCCTTTTTCCCTTTCTTTCACTTCTCTGACGCTCACCATTTTTAGAAAAAGAGAAAAAGAAAGCGAGAAGAATATCTAAACAATTCCATGCATAATAGTTCAGGGGATTTTCTGAAATTAAAGACCTCAGCTAAATAGTGCAAATTTTACTAGAAAATTAGGAGAAGTCTGAGTATTTGGGAAAGATGCATATGTGAGTATATGTTGTTTGATTTATGAAGAGAGAATAAATTTAATCCATCAAATAAGAGTGATGCTCCTTTTTCTTTTTAGAAACAACTATACAAACAGATACTTATACCAATCAGATTTTATGTATTGATTTTACTTAGGTTAACTGGTAGGAATAAGGATTTTTCTACCAAATTAATAAAATCAGTCAATATATAAGGTTAATCTGACATTTTAAATTATTGGTCCTCTCCCAAAAACTCTATATGTGTATCTGTTTATTTTCCCAAATATATATTTAAAAGTCAATCCAGGTGGGAAACTGGAGACATTGGTGGTGGGAAATGTGCACTAATGGAGGGATGGGTGTTGGAACATTGCATGACTAAAACCCAGCCCTGAATATCTTTGTAACTGTGTATCTATCTCAGTGATTCAATTTTTTTTTTAAAAAAAAAGTCAATCAGGCACACATATGCTGCCCAAGCCCGTGTGCTGCTTACGCCCTCATGGCAGAGCACATGTGGTACCTGAACATATGTGTCGCCCACATCTCCCTTCCAGAGATGTGTACTTTTATGCTTTCCTATCTAATGCTGGGATGTGTGTAGGGGCTCTCTCCACCCCTGGAGAAGTCCATGTTCTCTCTTGAGCGTGTTGCTCTGCCTCTCTTACTCTCCACTATCTCCCAATTTCTCTTCCTCTTTCCCTTCAAAAATCTACTAATAAAATCTGTTTTACTTCAAAAAAAAGTCAATCAATATTTTTTTACTTGCATGTTCATGAATTTATAATTCTCTTGCATTGCTGAACTGGAGTGAAATAACAGTGATTAGGTAGAAATAAAATTAAAAATCTCATCCTCTACCCATAGAAGATTTAATGTGTGAATTATATCATAGGAAATCTATACATTTTATAGAACCTCTATGTCACTAGGCAGTTCCCTGACTTTTCTTTAAGTCTCTCACCATTAGATATTTTTATACTGTGAGCCAAGTATCAATGTGGACATATACCACTTTCTGGGCAGACTTGCTAACCCTCAAAATGATTACTTCTGAAGTCCTTCCATTTGATTCAGTTGGAGGAGATTTTCATGGCACTAAACATTGTTCTTGAAGGAATGTTCCCATTAATAACTTCCCATTTACCCCCTTGAGATGGGTGGTGAGCTGCAGATCACAAAACTTCCTTTTTCTATGTCTGGCTTCTTTTTGCTCTGTCCTTGGACTTCTCTAAGAAGCAAAAGAAAACAGAAAAATCACGTGCAGCAACTTGATACACTAGTTTTCTCCCTTGTCTAGACAGAGTCTGAAATCTAAGGCTTTTTAAACTCTGAAGAGTCTTAGTTAAAGAGCAACTTTTATTTTTAAGTTCCCAGAAGTTAATTGGACTACCAAAAATTTTGTTTTCTTTTGGATGAGCTTCAACTTCTTGAATACTAGTATTTTAAAGTTGAAATGACCTTCTCTGCATTCACTTCAATAATCTAATCCAAAAAAATCTGAATTTCATCTTTTGATTTTTTAATGTGTATTCCTGCAGGAATATGTAAATCAAGTTTGGCAACATCATGGAGACTACACCCCCATTTAATCTTAAAACATAAAACATTCAAGGTTAAATATGTTAAAGTGGGTAAAATCATTTTACCCAATTCAACATATTTTAGGCGAGTTTGTATTACCTTTCCTTGGATTACCTAATTAATCTATGCTAACTATAATATACATATTCATATTTTCTCCAAGATTTTGATCATCATATCAACTTACTTTAAGAAATCCCTATTTTCTCCATCATTCCCCACACTTAGATAACTTAATATTTTTATTGTCCATAAGAGAGAACTTAAGATTCATAACACTATCATTCACAATTATGATTATAACTTTCTTCTTTCCACCAATATCCCTGGGCACATTTTCCACTGTAGCTTTTTTTTTTTCATAATTATAAAATGTCACCTGAAGTTACAACCACTAGAATAGACCTCTTTTTTCTATAATAATATTTTGTTTCCCATTTGCAATTCATTATGTATTTCAGGTTGTTTTTGAACTTATTGTTCATTTGATGGTAAATAAATCGTATTCTTTTTATTATTCCCTATGTCTAGCCCATTATTTGGATCAAACCTAAATTATCATCTGTGATTTTCAAAAGGAAAAGGTGGACGCACAAGGGACTTGAGCACTTTGTGACTGAGAGTCATTCCCCAGGCTGGTCCCTGGTTACAGCAGTGAAGGACTGGGGGAATGGAGAAACAGAAACAGAGAAACATGCCCCAGGCTGGTCAGTAGATGGTTTATTTCTCTCCTTCCCGGCATAGTCCAATCTCTCCCCTTACGGAACAGTCATAGTTGCAGTTTTGGTCATAATTCTGGTCATCATAGTTCCATCATTCTAGTTTTCTCATAGACCTCAAAGTCCTGTCCTTCGTTATCTCCTTCCTAGTCCTCATATTCTTGTCCTCAAAGTTCCAAAGTCTCAGTTTTCACCCTCTTTCTAGTCATCCACTTTCTAGTCCTCAACGTCTAGTCCCCTCTTAGACCCTGCAGCATAATTATATAGAAATCATGAAGGGTGGGGATACACAAAGCTAGGGTTGAGCATTTTTATAATAACAGAGGTAAAGTCACTCCTTCAGGAGATTAACTCAAGGACATAATCTGATTTGAGGGTTCAGCATTCTAGATTATTAGGAGATTTGCTTGAAGACGGGATTCCATCTAGGATGCATTGTTTTCTCCTTTTCTCAGCTAGCAATCCATTTTAACAATCATGGTGTATTTATTTCTTATGATATTCCTAGAAATACCATTTTATATGAGAATAGTAAGAGATATATTAAGCTTAAAGGTTGGCTCTTCCTGGGAACATCTCACTATATATTCCAGACCACAGTTCTCAGGCCAGGTTAGTCTTTCCTAACCCAAGCAGGGTCCTCATTCAGTTACTTCTTTTGAGGTCATGACAGAGTTTGTCCATAATTGTGCTCTTAACCTATAGTTAAGTATTATGGTGCTTGGCCTGGCTCATATTGATACCAGGGTAGTTCACAGCTTCACAACTTCCAGTCCTTCATCGGGACCCTGCTTTTGGAGTGCTAGGAACTAAGGGCAACTGAGGCTTAGGTCAAGTAAATATGGATGCCCAGAAGTAAATATTATTTTGGAATAAATTAACTCCTATGTTACAAAGCATAGCATGAACTCTCTTCCTGTGTCTCTACAAAAAGGACATTGCTAGATAAACCATGCAAATGACGTAAAGGAAAGAGAAAAGCAATATAGGATTATCAGTGCCTGATGGAATTGGGTGTGCCTCAATTGCACTATTGTGGGAGTCACTCAGTAAACCTAAGCTCCCTGAGAGAGGAGCAAGAACAACCCAATGTTATTCAACAATCATTTATATATGCTTATAGAATCCACATAACTGAATAAGTGTGGAAGCAAGTGATCTCCTGACACAATAATTTGAGTGAATGCAATTGTTTTATTTGCCAAATTGCATAAAGGAAGGGGAAGCATTGAGAAACTGAACAACTATTTAAGTTTGGGAAAAAAGTTAATTTTTACCCCCAAATTCAGTAATGTTGGTAATGTAGGTAATACAGTAACATATTTGCATTTTGAAACCAAGGAGGTTTCTTGAGGCAGGGAAATAGTTCAGCATTCAGGGTACATACCTTGCACATGCCCAAAGTTTGAACTCCTACCCCATATTACCCAGTGTTGTCTGGGATACACTCAAACACCACTCGGTGGCGCTCTAGTGGTATCCAGCTCTGCAGATCCTCCTCCTCACACCCGAGCTTTGACTCTCCTCTCCCCTGTCCCACCCACACCTGTCCTTTTTGACCTGAGAATGGCTCCCACACTTCCTAAGCACTGCTTGGGGCTGATGGGGCTGTGGAGGGGGGGCGGTGTCTCTGTAAAGGGAACTATCATAGGGAAGTGGACGGCACATCTCCAAAATTCATGTACAAAGAAAGCACCTCCAGATAACCACATAAACATGATATATCAGGTATAAAAATAATGAGTTTATATTCATAGATTAGACAATTAAATGATGTCTACAGTGCACCTTCCTGTAGTCTTCACAATTCCGTCACGTAGATGCCAAGGAAGGTGCAGTTTTATGGATGGCATATTTGTAGATTAGATGGTCACTCGAGACTTTCATAAGACGTTTCCAAATGCATGCTTGCTGTTGTGTTCAAAATGCACATCTTAAATCTGCGCCACAATCAGCAGTGTTTGGGACTGAGGGAACCACGCATTGTGATACTCATCCGGGCAGTGCGAGCCTGTCGGTTCAGTGTTCAGTGAAGTGATGTATCCACCAGATGTGTCCGTGAGATGCACCCAACGTGGATACCTAACTTCAGATATTCTCCAGAGGTTCTCCTGTCCTTGCTCCCTCCACTATTTTGAGCCATGGTCTCAGCTCCTTATAGACTTTCTGAATTCATCAGTATAGGGACTACACTCTGGTAACAAATTACCTAGGGGAGGTTTAGTTAACTCAATCTATTAACATTGTAGCTGTATCACATCCCCATATGGTCCCTTGTGCCTCAGCAGGAGTCATCTCTGAGCACAGGTCTGGGCACCACTGGATATGTTCTCCCACAAAAAAAAAAAATCTAAAAACAAAAGTCATGGGAATTGACCATATACAAGTAGCTATGATTACTCACAGATAGATTTTAGATAGTGTCCTTGTGTTCTCTGTTCTGTCACAAATTTACAGAAAGTTATGTAAAACCTCTGCTTTTTCATTCAGCATCCTGTGGCTTTTATATTCCATTAATCTGGAATGTTATCAGATTGAGTTAATTGAACCTCCCTTAGGGAATTTGTTACTGTAGTGTAGTCCCTATACTGATGAATTAAGAAAGTCTATATTTATATGTAAAAATAATTGTATAAAAATATCAATATTCCTTGATATTGGAAAACATTAAAAAGAATCACTCTGTAAAGAAAATTTATAGCAACTACCAGATAAAGGGATGCACACACACACACACACACACACACACACATACACACACATCCCACATTCTCGTTTCATTGCAGTTTTAGTCATTTAGCTTTATTTTTGTAACTATGGTAACAAGTTCATTGGGATCAGTCCTAGTAAAGCAATGTGTATACCCCCAAAAAAGAAACTTATTTATCTCCCAAGGAAGGTTGTTCATAAATTAAGACTATCACTCATTCTTTGAATAGCAAGTATAAAAATCCAAATTCTAAGACCATATTTTATTAAACTTATCATTTGATGTGTAAGAGGAGATATCTCCTGAGGCCGAGAAAATAATTATTTGACTGAAAAAGGGAAATTAGTGCTAACAATGTAGAAGAAATTTAATAGAAAATGGAAATTTAATGGGAAAAAATGGAAAGAAATTTAGAAAGTAAAGTACGGAAGCCTTATTGTCTATAAAGAAGTATAAATGAGACAGATCATGGAGAAATGACTTTGGAGGAACCAGAGACAGAGTACAGTAGCTATGGCACTTGCCTTGCATGTGACTGACCCAGCTTCCTGTCCCAGCACCACTTATGGTCCCCGGAGTACTATCAGACATGATACCTGAGCACAGAGTCACAATTAAGGCCTGAACACCACAGGATGTAGCCTGAGAAGAAAAAAAAGAGGAGGAAACAAGCAGAGAAAAAGGGGAGGGGAGGAGAAAAGGATGAGAGAGAAGGGGCAGAGGAAAGGAGGGAAGAAGAGGAAGAGGAAAAGGAAAGGGAAAGGAAAGGAAAAGGAAAAGGGAAAAAAGGGCACTAAGAAAGGGGAGTAGGGGAGAGGAGAGAGAAGGAGTAAGGAGAAAAGAAAGCAGGGAGAGGAAAGAGAGGAAAGGAAAAGGGGGAAAGGAAAAGTGAAACTGGGCTTCTAGGTTGGTAGTAATGTACAATCAGAAAGGACCAGAAAGACTCAAAAATGATGAGAAAAGATTAGGATATTAGTCATGATAACAATTTTGACCTTTACTATGTTGGATCTTACTCTATAAGTAATTAGAAATACATATTTTAGAAGCAATGAGGTAAATTTATTCATTAGTAAATATTTTTTCTCTTTAATATCCTAAGATACTTTTAATGGTTATTTCCTATTTCAATGTAAATTAGGTTTTCCTATTTCACATTAGAGTGAAGATAAATATAGAGTCTGCACATCATTTATCTCCCTCCATTGAAGGAATTCTTTAGGCTGTTTCCCTTTGGAATCTAAACAGATAGAAGAACATCTGTAAATAACAGTTCTGATCAAGTAGTTTGGAAGAATTAAATATGACCTAGCATCTGAACCATGGTAGAGAATTTAAAGCAATTTCCTGGAAGAGATTAATAAAGCAATAGTAAAGATATATTAGAAACCACGTGAGGAAAAAAGAAATAAGGGGTTTCAAATTAATTTTTAAGGAACAATCATTTATTATTACTTAAGGTAAGGTTCTATAAATTCTTAATTTCATTATTATTTTTATTGTGTGGCAATAATGGAAGAATACAAATATCTGTAACTAAAATTTTTATAAGATCTTTAGTACTTACAGTGGTAGGGTGTTTGCCTTGCACGCAGCCAACATGGCCGACCCGAGTTCGATTCCTCCGCCCCTCTCGGAGAGCCCGGCAAGCTACCGAGAGTATTCGATATGCCAGACACAGTAACAACAAAGTCTCCAATGGAGATGTTACTGGGCCCGCTCGAGCAAAATATTTTTAGTTCATTATAATTAGTTAAATTTTGAAAACTTACAGAGAAGATATAAAAATGTTCTTGTTACTCCAGATGTAAAACCCAGTGTCAAATCCATTTTCTCTGAATGAAGCAAGAAAGTGACAATGCTGACGTATGAATAAGTTAAACGCCACAAGAACCAGGGATATGGCTCAGTGGTATATCACATGCTTCATATTTGTGACATCCTGGGTTTGATTCCTGATACTACAACACAAGAGCATGCATAAAAACCCAAAACAACATTAAAAATGTTTTTCAAAACTTGATTTCCTGTGCATATCAGGGGCCAAGCTAGTTTCAAGTGAGGTTAGAGTGGTAGGAGAGACGAGAGAAACCTAGAGGGAAGAGTCACCCCAACTCTTCCTCCTTATCATCTTCCTCCTCAGCTGACAAACTCCTTAGATCCTCTACAGGAATCAGGAGTCAGCCATGCCGTCAGAATGCATGATTACTTTCATGGCCTAAGCACTGGAACAACAATTTTGCAGTTTAGTTTGGTCCAACATATTACCATGTGAATGTCAGTATCTCCAAGACAACTAAGTTGATGAGTAAAGACACATGAGCAGAGACAGGTTAATAAGAATGAATTTTTATTCAAGTGCATCTAATACATAAATGCACAGAAATAAATTAGGGACAAAAATTGAGAAAATGGGTAGGGAAGAATAAAAGCCAATATAAGTAGTAGAAGTTGTCATCCTGCCAATTTAATTCTGCGCCCACTGCAGAGCCTGAGCCCGTCAAATTAGAGACATCAGTCAATGAAAATACATCACTCTGCTGAATCTATAAGTCAGTGTACTGATATTTGAAGTCCAGTGCTCCATGACATCCAATGCACTCACTTGCTGGCTAGAATGTTGGAATCTTGAGGTCCTGAGATGTTGGGAATGACCTTCTTCAAAAATACCACCCATGGTCTGAGAGGAGCCCACTGCAGAGCTTGAGCCCGTCAAATTGCAGACATCAGTCAATGAAAATACATCACTCTGGTGAATCTATAAGTCAGGGTACTGATATTTGAAGTCCAGTGCTCCATGACATCCAATGCACTCACTTGCTGGCTAGAATGTTGGAATGTTGAGGTCCTCAAATGTTGGAAACGGAGCCAGGCACTGTAGCACTGTCCACATCTGTTTGTGTCCATCTTTGATCAGGGGATAGGCAACTCAAAAGTCAAAAACATTACAAAACTATTTGCAAGATTGAAGATCCCAGAATGCCCAGCTTCATTGGTGCCACTGACGACCACCAGGATCAAGAAAACCACCTAACCACCTACACTTGTAAGAGTCACGACAACAAATAAGAAATGTGTCCTTGACTGCATCAGAGAAGCTGGGGCTCACCTAACCATGGAGAATATCCATTGTATGTCCCACTGTCAGCTCTGTCTAATTTTCATACTTGTCTGCCCCCCTCTGCATGGTTAGGTGCAGAGTCTGGCAAACTCCCCGTGGTATACCCAATATGCCAAATACTTGTAACAATGATGGGTCTCATTCTCCTAACCCTGAAAGAGCCTTCAGGACTAGGACGAAGGAGACGTTACTGGGACCTGCTCGAGGCAATTGACGAACAACAGGATGGTCGTGATCGTGGTCATGATATAATTAGTTTGTGCTTTAACCATCTCAGAAGTGGCTAAAAGAAATGGTAAGCATTCATAGATCAAAACAAATATTATTAGAATACTAAGGGAACAAAAGTACCTTTGGCCAGGTTTAATCCATAGTGCAGAGAGCTTTTCAGAGTTCAATGGTTTTTAAAGGCTAAAGTCAACCCCTCTCAAGTGGATTCCACTGAATTATCTTCTCCAGTATAAAATCTATGCTATAGCCAAATCACCATGCTTTATCTTCATATTCCAGTGCCAGAAAAATTACATGCAAAATTATGGACCAAGTAAATTTAAAAAATTTAATAATATGAACACATTGCAAATTCTGAAACAAATACAAATTGTATTAAATAAAGCAGTAGAGTGGACACAAAAATTAAATCACTTGAACAGTATTCTGCTTAAATGAGAAATTGCATAATCCTCTCTCAACTCATAACACGGCATGGAACCCTTAAGCCTGACACAGACTGCCAGTAACACTGATATCTTATTGTCAAGAATAATTAAAATTTATTAATCACTATAACAGCTTATAAAAACAGACAGCAAAAGCGTATAAAAAGGACTGTGAACTATAAATACAAAACTTCCTGGAGTTGCTTTAAAGCTGCAATAGCTAATTTGCAAGATTTATAATGGAAATTTTAACTACTTTCTTATTCACTATCATTTTATCATGTAACTCCTGTAATCGTGTTCAATTAATGTAAGTGATATCCCTAAAAAAATATTGCTTTTTTTAAATATACACATAAGAAGAGAATGCTTCCCTAAGTAAGATTCACTATAAAATGAATCTGAAAGTCCAAAAAGGACACTGCTGGCATTTCCAGAACTTTCTCAGTGATTGTATTTCTTAAAATTTATCCTGGAACATTTCCCTCTTTACTTGAAATTCTAAATAAATGTTGAGAAAGTAAATTGCAAAATCGTGTGAAGTATTATGTTCAACTGGATCAGGAAATTGAGTTGAGAATCATTTATAGTTTTATAAGATCACTTGCTAAGTAAATAGATTTGCTCGAGCGGGCCCAGTAACGTCTCCATTGGAGACTTTTTTGTTATTGTGTTTGGCATACCGAATATGTCACGGGGAGCTTGCCAGGCTCTGGCGTGCGGGCGAGATACTCTCTGTAGCTTGCCGGGCTCTCCGAGAGGGACGGAGGAATCGAACTCAGGTCGGCCATGTTGGCTGCATACAAGGCAAACGCCCTACCGCTGTGCTATGGCTCCTTAAAAATCTGAGTTTATAATTTTATAATAAGCACTACTTGAACTGAGGGTAAAGATGCCTAAATACTCAGAAGAAATTAGTCAAGTGCACTTAAGATGGTGCTTTGGAAATAATAGAAGGGACAAATAATAAAAATTGGATTTTACATTCACAGTCTTTCATATTTCTGCTTGATTATGATTCCCATCTTGTCTATAATCTTATAATCCTCTGATCTAGAGATTTGGTAAATCAGGATTAGTGAACCAAGCTATAGATGAAAAGATCTAAATTCTCTAAGCAGATTGTAGATAAAATATTCTCTAGAATAAGTTTTTTGCATAAATAAACCCATACATTTCTTTATTGTCAGAGCTTCACTAAAAGAAATACCAAATGAATCATTATGAAAGGAAAAATATTCAACACAGAAAATCAGAATTCAAGGAATAATAAAAGGTATACAGAGAGTAAGAATTTGTGGGCAAGATCCAAGAGACAGGGGCTAGAGCAATAGCACAGTGAGTAGGGTGTTTGCCTTGCTCGCGGCCAATCCAGGTTCAATTCCCAACATCACATATGGTCCCCTGAGCACCACCAGGAGTGATTCCTGAGGGAGTAACCCCTGTGCAACGCTGGGTGTGACCCAAAAAGCAAAAAAAAAGAAAAAAAAGAAAGAAAGATCCGATAGACAGTATACAGGTAAGTAGATAGTAGATAAACTTGCAAGCAACCCACTCCGCACCCCATATAGTCGGCTGAACATCACCATGAGTGATACCTGAGTACAGAGCCAGGAGTATGCCCTGAGTACAGGATGTGGCTCAAAAAAACAGACAAAAAGAGTTGGTGGGAAAAAATCAGTAAATGCATAATACATCATTGGTCATTTAATTCACATCGACAACAAAATAGAAAACAGAAAATTTGAAAATAAATCCAAGGAAACTATAGAAAAGTTATATTAAAACCATCATGCAAACATTGGGAAGATAAAATACCCCTTTGGTAAAAATTTTTATATTAATTGCAAAATGCCTATTTTCATTTAAAATTTAAAAAACCATGAATTGAAGACCAGAGAGAGGGTGAAGGAAGTAAGGAATATGAAAGTGTCCAACCCTGGCTTGATTCCTGACTCCAAAAAAGATTTCCTAAGCAATGCCAGGGGTCCCTCCTGAGTGCAGTGCCAGGATTGGTCTCTGAGCACTGACGAGTGTTAGCCCCCAAATCCCTCACTAGATAATAGCAATATAAATAAAAATGATTCTTTGTAAATTACACAAAAATATGTAATTAATTTCATAACAAAAATACTATCTGCAAGTTCAAACATAATTAAACAATAGTCGTGCACACTGATGTGAATGGAAAAATCAGAAAATCTTTTAAATGATACTAAGCAAACTTTTGTTACACTGTATTAAACCTAGAAAATAAATGAAATTGTAATACTATTTTTTTTTTTTTTTTGCTTTTGGGTCACACCCGGCGATGCACAGGGTTTACTCCTGGCTCTGCACTCAGAAATTACTCCTGTTGGTGCTGGGGGTACAGGGGGAGGGTGCATATGGGATGCTGGGAATTGAACTCAGTTTGGACGCCTGCAAGGCAAACGCCCTACCTTCTGTGCTATTACTTCAGCCCCAAAATTGTAATACTCTTAATGTTAGAAAAGGAATCTTTCAATATATTCTTTGGGGAAGAAAGGACAATAAGAAAGGTAAACAGGGACCAGAGCAATGGGGCATTGAATGCCCAGTAAATGGAAATGTGACTTCCAGTGTAACATAAAGAGTTCATCCACATTTTATATGGATATTTATTAAGTACAAAAATGAATTTTAAAAAGTTTAATTCTATCCTGAAATTCCTTTCATTCTCAAGGTGAAACAAAGAGAAAAAAAATGAAATTAGAAACAGAATGACTTTTAGGTAAACAGATGGCAAAAGTTTTTGTAAACACCACTTAAACTTTTTATTCATTTGTGAAATGTTCAAGTAAATCATTTAGACAATCCATCTTATGTTCTTGCATACCTTGTTAATCTTATTTAGGAAAGTTTTAAATTGTTTTCATTCAAACTTCTAGGTTCTTTTGTATACGTACTTTTATGAGCACAGTAATTGCTACTAAACTTTTGTTAGTGACCATATATCAGAAATAGTCAAGTAAAATGGAAAATTACTGTATTTCTAGAACTTTGTGCAGCTGCTTGAAAAAAGTGAGTCAAAGACGATCACCATCACGATGATCACGACTATCCTGTTGTTCGTCAATTGCCTCGAGCAGGCCCCAGTAACGTCTCCTTCATCCTATCCGTGAGATTTTTTAAAAAGTGCCATATTCAAGGCTCTTTCAGGATTAGGAGAATGAGACCCATGGTTGTTACTGGTATTTGGCATATTGGGTACGACACGGGGAGTTTGCCATACTCTGATGTGTGTGAGCAAAATTAAAATAGTATTGCTGTCTAGAGACCACAGAGAACTAGAGAGAGAACAAATGTTTTGATTGGACTTTACAGTAAAACACCACTCCACGTTAAATTTCCACAAATAACTTGACTATAAACAAATAATATAACATTGCAGCACTGTAGCACTGTCCTCCCATTGTTCATCAATTTGCTCCAGCCGGCCCAGTAACGTCTCTATTTGTGAGACTTGTTCTTACTGTGTTTGGCATATCAAATACGCCACTGGTAGCTTGCCAGGCTTTGCTGTGTGGGCGGGATACTCTTGGTAGCTTGCTGGGCTCTCCGAGAGGGGTGGAGGACTCAAACTCGGCTAAGCTGCCCTGGCCGAGCACAAGGCAAATGCCCTACCTGTTGTGCTATTGCTTCAGCCAAAAATGTTAAAATATCACGAATCATATTGAAAATATACTATAAAACATTCAATCATTTCTAAAAGACTTTAAAAATTATGGGCAAGATATTTCTGTTGCAGATAATACTGGCACATAAATATGATAGTATTAACCTCTGGTTCAATATTTATGTCAAAGTTCATATAATATGATATATCATACTTTTAATATTTTGTTCCTTAAAATAACAGTGTTAAAGCTTGGCACAGAATCAGTTTCTTTTTTATTTGAAGCTCTCATTGATTCCAAGAACAGTATACTGAAACATATGTTTAATTATGTTAAGTATGTCAAATTAAAGTTTTCTACAAAATATGTTAAAAGAAATCAGAGATGCAAAATGTCTGATTTTTATTTTGTAGTAAAATCATTTTAGTTACTTTACATAATATTACTTTATCCATAACTTTAATGAGATTAAAAAATAATTTCAGAACTATAGGAAGAACTCTATCCATTGTCATTCTGAAACCAAGAAATACTAACTTTCTCACAGTCACACAAAGAATGAAAATGATTAGAACAGAACCTAGTTTTTCTGGATTATAATCAATTTTCTTTTTTCACATAAATTTTTATTAACATTTAAGTAATGAGACAACTAATAAAGTAATATGGTAAATGTACAGATCATAATATTAAAAATGGAATTATCCCACTCATGTGATCAGGAGATTTTAGGAACTAGAGAAAAACATGAGCATTTGAGCATCATAAGGAATTCAGAGTCTAGAGATAATTTTGATATATAGAGATAAACATAAGTTTACATGTTTATGGACTTTGAGAGCAAGTAAAATGGAGATAAAACCTGAATAGATGAATCTCAGAAGTGACTGGTCAGGAGCTGGTGCTTTCCATGCATGAGGACTGGAGTTTAATCCCTGGTACCACATAGCCCCCAAACACCACCAAGGATGCATTATTGCCTCCAGCACCACAAGCTAGAGCAGCATCTTATTATTGCTGGATCTCAGCAATAAACTGTGTACACATAGTTGGTCAAGTCTCACCCCCTTGATTGATCCCTCAAGCCCACTGAACACTTCTTGTGAGGATTAAAACTGAACTGCTGCCTTTTGTGAGATAACAAGTAGAAAGAAACTATTCTATGAAAATGTTTTACTTTTCTAATTAAAAATTATTTATAATGATATAATACTGTACTTTACTGTACTAATGTACAGTACATTATATAAATGTATAATACTGTACTGTATTGCACTCAGCGATAACACAGCAGTAAGGCATTTAACCTTGAGCACGGCTGGCCCAGCCAAGTCGGGTTCGATTCCTCCGCCCCTCTCGGAGAGCCCGACAAGCTACCAAGAGTATCCCACCCACTTGGCAAAGCCTGGCAAGGTACCTGTGACGTATTCGATATGCCAAACACAGTAACAATAAGTCTCACAATGGAGACGTTACTCGGCCCGCTGGAGAAAATCGATGAAAAGCAGGAGGACAGTGCTACAGTGCATAATACTGTACTATAACATTACATAAATTCTATATAAACCATATAAATAAAAATCTGTATATTTCGCATTAGGCTAACCACTGAAAGTCCAAGTATATTCTTTAGTTGTTCCACCCATACACATCATTCCCTTTCCCTCTGGTAAACATCAATTTGGTTTTAGAGTTTAAATGTTTATTTTTGGGTTTTTTGGTTCATTTACATATTTGGTTTCTCTATTCACTATATGTGAGTAAAACCATAGGATATTTATCTTTCTCTGATTTATCTAACTAAGCATAGTATCATCTAGGCCCAACTCTGTTGCTACAAATAGCAAGTTTTCATCTTTTTTCTGGAGTCGGGTTTTGGACCACACTTGGTAGTGTTTGGTGGCTACTCCGAAAATTTTGGTTGGTGGGAGATAGGGGGTCACTCTCCAACTCAGGAGCCATACTGTGCCAGCAATCAAACCAGGACCTCTCACATGCAACACATGTAGTTCAGCCCATTGAACTATCTCTCTGGCCCTCAAGTAACACTGTCCTCCTGGTGCTCATTGACTTGCTTGAGCAGGCACCATTAATGTCTTCATTGTGAAACTTGTTGTTACTGTTTTTGGCATATCGAATACGCCATGGAGAGTTTTCCAGGCTCTGCCATGGGGGTTGGATACTCTCAGTAGCCTGCCAGGCTTTCCAAGAGGGGCAGAGGAATCAAACTCAGTTTGGCTGCGTGCAAGGCAAACATTCCACCTGGTGTGCTATAGCTCCAACCCTCAAGTAAGTGAATTAATGACCTAATCCCATCGTACCTCCCATTATTTGTTTTGTGATTTCTCTTACGACGTGGTTTTAGCCACCTAATTTAACGAGCCTTACAAATTTATATGCTCTCTTCTCATAGTCTGATGTCAATATCTCCCATCCTCCTTATCAAACCTCTCAGTTTACAGATTTTTTCCACAAAAAGATTAGCAGCTTCTCTTAATCACAGAGATAATCTATTTTCTAAAACTTTTTCAACATTTTTGTCCCAGTGAATCTCTGTATGGTGGCATCTAAAGCAGTATCTAAAGAACAGAGTGACTTTCCTCACATCAGAATGCAGAGTGATGAAAATGTGCAAATTTGTCTAAGGTAGTCCCAGGCAAGTAGATAATACGTGACTTAACATATATTTCTGCTAGTTCATTCCTTAAATATATTAATGCATGATGTATCGTATGTCATTTCTCTGAGCACAAATATCCTAAACATGTTCCTTACTTTCCTCTTTGTTCACTTAGAATGTATAATTAATACCAAAGATACATAAAACACACACAAGGATTAACAAAATAAAATCCACAAATCCTATCAAAAAATGGGGAGAAAAAATGAACAGACACTTCTTTGAAGAAGACAGGAGGCCTAAAGACATGAAAAACAATGCTCATGATCATGATCAATTATTATCAGGGAAACAGAAATAAAAACACCATGATATATTATTTTAGACCCACAAGCATGTCACACATCAAAAAATCTGGCAACAAACTAAGTTGGCTAAGGTGTTGGGGATAAGGGAACTCTCATCTACTGATGGTGAGACGATTCCCTGGTTCACCCCTCTGGTTTTTTTTTTCAAAAGAGTAAAAATACAGATTTTCCACTTCTTGGTATCTACCATTGGGGCATAAAAACATTCACTCAGAAAGACATAGTCACATTCATTGCAGTGTTCAGCACAACAGCTAGCATATGGAATCAACCTATATTCCTAAGAATTTACTTCCAAAAGAGCTTTCCTTATTTTTCTTTAAAAATGTAATAAAGAACAATATATCAGTCCTACCCATATTCATGAAATTTGTGTTCTATTTTTTGTATTTTCATCACTATGACCTCAAAGAAAAAGGAAAAAGAATTTACAATGCCCTTTCCACGTGTATGCTCATAGACTGACCTGAATTGAAATATAAAGATACCAAAAACACTTCTCAAAAACAAGGTCCATCTCACCCTCTACTGATGTTGACACTCCAGAGAAAGTCCTTCCTTGATTTCCCCTCCCCTTAGTCCTCTTTCCATCATTACCTTTAACTTTCCTTCTGACTGCTGACTAGGAAGGGAAAACAAATGGAATAATTTTGTTCATCAGTTCAGGACACACTGAGGCCAACAAGCCATTTACCCTGAGAAGAGAATGATCCACTAACAGAATTAACAAAGTAAATTACCCTAATGAAGAAAATTCAGGCTAGAATTCAATTCTGTCATTTCTGCTTTTCTTAGACAGCATTCCTCTCCATCTGTTCTGAGTTTAGAGCCAAAGTACAATCTAGATAAATATAATATCTGTTGGGAATGGAAGTGTAGGAGTTTAAGGATCTGCCTCCTCTATGGATCATCAAAAACAAGGAAATACAGAAAAAATCCCTTTTCTTATACATAAGAAGGGAAACAAAACAGAATCTAAAAACTCTATGCCACTCCTGAAATCTTTCTCCTTATCTCCTTTGCATCATAGAGCAAAACCTATTCTATTTTCTAAAGATGTAAATTCATCCATTTCTTCCAAAATTTCCTTGGGAAAAGTTTTAACTTAACAAACACTGTCACCATTGCAATCCAACTCTTCTTATTGCTGTTCCCAAAGACATACACTGACTTTGTGCTTAGTGATCTCACTACAGATATCTATAGGGAAATGAAAGACTGCAAATAAATACTACAGGAATGTTTCACTTTGTATATGGTTCTTAATCTCTAGCTTCTTAATTTCCCCTAAAGCACATGACAGAAATTCTTGAATCTTTCACCCATTGCTTGTTTCCTCCTGAAATAGATTTTCATGAATACTAACTCCCCATCCCACCCCCATACTTTCCCTTGGTACTCTCAGATTTTGTGGGATTTGTTGTTGTTGCTGTTGTTTTGTTTTAATTTGGGGCCACAGTCAGTATGCTTAGATAATATTCCCCTGGCTTGGTATTCTTTCCAGTCAAAGAATGTGTTCACTATGACAGGATAATATATACTGAAAACTCTGAAGATTCTACCCAAAACTCCTAGAAGTAATAAAACCAATACAGCAACATAGCAGGTTGCAAGATCAACACACACACACACACACACACACACACACACACACACACACACACTGTGCAAATAATAAGCTGGAAGGGGGGAAAAAAAGAGAGCCACTTTCAAATTTGTGTCTAAAAACTCCAAATGCTCAGGAATCAACTTGAACAAAGAAGATGAAAGACTTATACAATAACAACTGTAAATTGCTGCTAAAAGAAATAGAACACTGTCACTGTTCTCCCATTATTCATAGATTTGCTCAAGCGAACCCAGTAACATCTCCGTCTTGAGACTTATTGTTACTGTGTTTGGCATATTGAATATGTCAGGGGGAGCTTGCCAGGTGTGGATGAGATACTCTCGGTAGCTTGTGGGGCTTTCCGAGAATGGCAGAGAAATCGAAACCAGCTCAGCCAGGCTGGCTGTGCGCAAGGCAAACGCCCTACCACTGTGCTATTGCTCCAGCCAGGAAATTTAAAGATATTTTCTGTTATCCCTGTCCTCCCGTTGTTCATCAATTTGCTCGAGCAGGCCCAGTAACGACTCCATTGGAGACTTTGTTGTTACTGTGTTTGGCATATCAAATACGTCATGGGGAGCTTGCCAGGCTCTGCCGTGTGGGCGAAGTACTCTCGGTAGCTTGCCGGGCTCTCCGAGAGGGGCAGAGGAATCGAACTCTGGTCGGCCATGTTGGCTGTGTGCAACGCAAATGCCCTACCGCTGTGCTATCGCTTTTCTGTTATGGATTAGAAAAATCAACATTATAAAAATGATCTTCCTACCCAAGAGATCATATAGATTCAATAAAATGCTGTTATAATTTAAATGGCTGTGATCAAGGACTGGAAACAAGCTACTAAAATTTGCATGGAATCATAAAACTCCGCCCCTCTCGGAGAGCCTGGCAAGCTACCAAGAGTATCTCGCCCACACGGCAGAGCCTGGCAAGCTCCCCGTGACGAATTCGATATGCCAAACACAGTAACAACAAGCGTCATGATGGAGACGTTACTGGGCCTGCTCAAGCAAATCGATGAACAACGGGAGGACCATGGTTACCGTGGTTACATAAAACTACCCAAATAGATAAATAAACTCTAAGGGGAGGGAGGAGTTATTATGTTTCCCAACTTTAAATTATACCACAAACCTATAATAAATAATACTAAATGGAATTGGAATAAAGACTGAGCCATAGACAAATTAAACATTATTAAGAGTCTGAGGTTTTTTGTTTTGTTTTGTTTTGTTGCTTTTTGGGTCGCACCTGGCGATACACAGGGGTTACTCCTGGCTCTGTACTCAGGAATTATTCCTGGCGGTGCTCAGGGGACCATAAGGAATGCTGGGAATCGAACTCGGATCAGCCATGTGCAAGGCAAACGCCCTACCTGCTGTACTATCACTCCAGCCCCGAGTCCTGAGTCTTTGAGCATCCAGATTTATGGACAAATGATGTAAGTGAGTAATTTGGAGCAAAGAGTCTCTTCAATAAATAGTTTAGGGAAAACCACAGCGACCATCTTAAAAATATAAAAATGGAACCAAACCTCAAACAATTCACAAAAGTAAATTCTATTTGAATTAAAGACCTTGAAATTAGACTATTGTCCATAAAATAGATCAAATAAAATAAAGCTGTATAGGTAGGAAATGGATCTCAGAGGTGTATTCAATGAGGTGACCATGGAGACAAAGAAAAATAAACAAAAATACATAAAATTAAAGATGCTCTGTAAAGCATTTTCACAAACTGGAGCTAAAGTAAAAAAGGCATCATACTGTGTGGGAGAAAATATTTCCACACAATGCATTTGACAATGAGTTAATATTCAAGATCTATAAAGCAGGCACAAGACTCAGTAACAAGAAAATCCAAAATCCCTATCCAAAAATGAAGTGAAGAGATGAATACAAAACAGTTGCCCGAAGAACACATATAGATAACCAGTAAACATATGGAAAAAGTTTCAATCATCACTTACAATGAGGGAAATGCAAATCAAAATAACAATAAGATATCATCCCACATCATTGAGAATGGATTATATCTGCAAATGTGGAAATAGCCAGTGTTGGTGAGGATGGGGAGAAAGGAACTTTCATTCACTGTTGATGTGATTGTATTCTGGTTCAACCTCTATAAAACCTCATGGAGATTTTTACAAAAAAAGTCAAAATAGAACTCCCATATGACTCAGCTATATCACTTTTGGCATCTATCCCAAAACACAAAATCATGAATTTGAAGACTATATATATGCACACCTATGTTCATTGTACAGCTTAGTACAATAGTCAAGATAAGGAAACAACCTGAGTTCCCAACTACAGACAAATGGTTCATCCTTTCAGAAGCTGTGTTAAATAAATACAACATAATTCTAGGCAACAGTGAGAAAGGACAGGAATCATGCAATTTGCTGCTGCATGGATAAAAGTAAAGGCTATTTGGCTGAGTGAAATGAGTCAGAAGGAAAGATATATACAGATTAAGCTGTCTCGTGTATGGATTTAAATATTCACAATAAGGGTGCATCTAACAGCCAAAGGCAACAGAACCAGACAATTGCTTCATAGAACTGCATTGACAGAGAGGTTCAATTGGGAAAGGACCTTGATGGAGGGTATGACTGGTGTGTTTATAAAGCTAATGCGCATCTTTAGCAGTATTATAAATCATAGCAATATAATAAAAATTAGAAAATATATGTCTCAATAAAATTTAAATGACCATAAAAAGGAAAATATGTTTTTGCATACTTTCACAATATAGTTTTGAGGTCTTCTGTAAGCAAATAATATCAAAATTGTGATTGGATCATCAATTTTATCTATCCTTTTCTCTCTGTCTTTTTTTTTTTTTGCTTTGTTGCTTTTTGGGTCACACCTGGCGATGCTTAGGGGTTACTCCTGGCTTTGCACTCGGGAATCACTCCTGGTGGTGCTCAGGGGACCATATAAGATGCTGGGAATCGAACCCAAGTCAACCACGTGCAAGACAAATGCTGTGCTATAGCTCCAACCCCCTCTATCCTTTTCTCTTTGCTTATAAATCAAAATATTGCCTTCTTAAAACAAAATCCAGAGACAATTGCAATAATAGAGTCCCCAGCAATACAGAAAATTGCTTTTAAAATATATCTTAATTCATTTGTGTCTATACATCTAAACTAGCACCACACTGATCTGAATCTATGAAAGTCACCATAACTGTTCCCATGGATACCAACAGCTTGAGATAACTTCCACTTCATTCACCACATAGTGGACAAAAGGAGCATTGAAAACACTTGGGGAGATTTGAAATTCTTTACCAGAGGGATAGGACAAGTAAATATAATTAAAGAAAAAAAATGAAATAGAGAACTATTTTTCTGAGTTGAAGAAATATAGACAGATTTCAAAAGCTCGTGTTTCTAGAATACTTGATGAAAACCAAGGTATTACTAGACATTCCCAGTTTAACTAAGTGCTAGAATATCCCTGACAATGTCAACGTATTTTTAAATACGTTGAGGAGAGGCTGCTAAAATCTCAGGGCTGGGACGAATAGAGAGGTTACTGGCGCCTGCTCGAGTAAACTGACAAGCAACAGGATGACAGTGATACAGTGATCCTTATAACAGAAAACACAGGAGTGACTATGGTTGCAGATCGTGGTATAGGGGGATTCCCAGAGAAAAATAGAAAGGAATAAGGACCAAGTGTTTTACAGGCAGTATTTTAAAAATGAATAACTCAGGGAAAGTTCCTTAGATAAATGAACACTGGAAAATATAGCACCTATTTAACTTTGTTTCAATGTAATAGATTAAATGTTTGTTTCAATGTAATAGATTAAATTAGGTTATTAGGGTGATCCTTAATTCAGTCTTACTATTTTACTGAATATCCTTACAACTTGTGTCAAGGGCAGACTTTCAGTAGATCACATCGACGAGCTACTCTGCTATGTACGTAACCCTGACCCAGAAGCAGATCGTCTCTGGATGGTTCAGTACCAGGTTCCCCACGAATGTGCATTGGGTGACAGGGGAGGGGACAGCTGCCTTTTCCTGGGAGCCCCAATTCCCGAGACGAGTGGCTCTCCACACAGGAACCCGGAATCCACATGTGGCTGTTTCCACTCGGGAAGGCCCCGAGAGGGGCTGGCAAGAACCTTCCCCGCCCCAAGTGACCCAGCCCCTACAGCAACCACCACTACCCAACTGCTGCCACACTTCAGGCCACTTTCCGGGACACATCATAGGACACTTCCTACCCATTGTCCATAATTACCACACCATGTTTGATGGAGTTCAGACAATAGGCAACAGATCATAGAGAGAAATATATATATATATATAATATATGTATACTATATATCCATTTTGGTTTGTTTCAACGTAATAGATTAAAGACTAAAGGCATATGTATGATATATATAATCAGAGAACCTGGCCACCTACCAAGAGTATCCTGCCCACACAGCTGCACAGGCAGAGCCTGGCAAGCTACCCGTGTCATATTAGATATGCCAAAACCAGTAACTATAATGGGTTTCATTCCACTGACCCTGAAAGAGCCTCCAATTGTTGGGAAAGACAAGCAAGGAGAGGCTGCTAAAATCTCAGGGCTGGGACGAATAGAGAGGTTACTGGTGCCCGCTCGAGTAAACTGACAAGCAACAGTATGACAGTGATACAGTGATCCTTATAACAGAAAACACAGGAGTGACTATGGTTGCAGATGGTGGTGTAGGGGGATTCCCAGAGGAAAAAAAAAAGACTAGTTTAGCATATGGAATAAAACAATCTGAAAGCACAGTAGAGGGAACCAAAGAGAACAAACTAAACTAAACTAAAGAGAAGCCAGACTTTCAGACACCTCATGATGGGCTATAAGAAAATAAATTTCATTTTGTAAGTCACCTAGTCTATGACATTTTATTATGGAAGATCTAACTGTCCAATACAAAAATATAGTGAAAACATAAATCCAGAAAAAAGTCCTATTTGCTTTTGATTAGCCCTTGGAAGCTAACACACACACACACACACACACACACACACACACACACACACACACAGACACACACACACATTTTTAAAGTGTTTATAACCACTTTTAATCTTCGCTGATTGTTCACATGAAAATCCATAATATTTGCTCTTCATTGTATCTGCTCTTCTGCTATTCCATTTCCTCCACAACGTAATTCCAGATGTTAAAGCTAAGTCTAGCATCATTTCAACCATATCATATCTTCCATTAAAATCTCCATCAAGTAAGCTTCAAAAATATGCCTTCTATAATAATGAGTTTAATGAACATAGGCAATAAGATTATGATAAATTATCAGACAATACTTAATTCTAAAAGCTAAACATGGAGATTATTAGAATTTTTATAATGATTTGAAGAAAATATAGATTTTTTTCAGGATCCTCTGCCAGCTCCACAGAACTTCAGATTTCTGCAGTTAATACTGATGTGCAGCTTAATCCTACTTGAAAAATAGGTGGACAGCTTGATATTTATCTCCTGGTTTGGATTTATGTAGTTTCTGCAAAAAGCATAACATTGCTGGATCTAGAAAGTAGAGCAATCTGGAACACAACTTTCTTTAGCCTGAGTTTCAAATAATTTGTTTAATAATTAATATTCTTCTGAGCTTAAACCAATTTTGATTTATGAAAGTCACACTATACTAGTAGTGTCACTGCAAGTTTAATTCTAATGATGAGTGTGTTTTTTCTCCATAAAATATTCTGTCATTACCTGAGCTGTAACTAGACCTCATGTTTCTATTTCATCTCCCTTAGTAGTTTGGTATTCTACAATGTTTTCATATTTCATAAATACAAGAAAAGCCACATGAACTATTGCCAGGATGTCATATATGCATATTCTATTATAGTAAAAACAAATGAGTAATAAATCCTTAAACAATGGGCAAATGTGGATCAGCCGTGAAACTATTTTGACGAGCAAGAATTTTGCTCAATTCAATGATACATCCTTGAGGTATAAAATGGAAAAATACCAGAGAGTTGTTTCAAGTTTACTCATCAGCCAATAAAGTGTTTTATGATTCTAATAAATTAGAAAGGGATACAATTTAAGCAGTTTAGTTTGCTGGGACAGCAAGACAAATAATGTTATATTAAATATTGATTTTGTCTTACCATCTTCCACTTTTAGATGGAATAGAAAGAAAAGGTTTTAAGTGGCATGTTTTTAAGTGTAGATGGATAAAGCTAAAAAAAAGAATACTTGGAAAATTGAATTGAAAGAGACATTATTTTTACACCGAGTTAAACTGTTATTTCATTTTACTGAGCAATGGTTTGGTGAAATTCATAAATTTTATTATAATGAAGAAATTGACAGATAATTTGGCTGTGAAAATGCTATGAAACATTTCCAAAAGGGAAACAGAGAAGAAAATGTTGGACACATACTTATGAATATATTATACATAGATGTATATGCATCTAGATTTCAGAAGACATTTGTTGGCATAGTTTACTTAAGTTTACAAGCTAGAATTTTAAATAAATAAATAAATAAAACTTGCATGCTGGTGCCAGAGTGATGGGACAACAGCTATAGCGTTTGCCTTGCAACACTCCTGATCTGTGTTGGGTGGTCCCTGACACCCCACATGGCCCCAGAGCCCAGATGAATCTGATCTCTGATACTGGGATTGAGGTCAGGAAAACTGTCCACGTAAAATTTGATCAGGTTGATTGTAAAGTTGGGTGTTATGAAAAAATTTGTGAATTTTACCTCAATAAAAAATATTTTAAAAAAAACTTGCTTGTTTTGTGGGCTGGAGCGATAGCACAGCGGTAGAGTGTTTACCTTGAGCACAGCCAGCCTGGCCGAGCCGGGTTCGACTCCTCTGCCCCTCTCAGAGAGCCCGGCAAGTTACCGAGAGTATCTCGCCCGCACGGCAGAACCTGGCAAGCTACCCGTGACGTATTCAATATGCCAAATACAGTAACAATATGTCTCACAATGGAGATGTTACTGGGCCTGCTCAAGGAAATCGATGAACAACGGGAGGACAGTGTTTGGGCTGGAGCGATAGCACGTCGGGTAGGGCATATGCTCCACCAAGATACTCTTGGAGAGTATCTCAACTGCATGGCAAAGCCTGGCAAGCTACCTGTGACGTATTCGATATGCCAAACACAGTAACAAGTCTCACAATGTTACTGGGCCCGCTCGAGCAAATCGATGAACAACGAGAGGACAGTGACAGTGACAGTGCTTGCCTTGCACAGGGTCAGAAGAGTTTGTAAGAATATCTGCATTCTCTTTGGTTTCCTGGGCAAAGCCAATATTGTAAACTCTAAGCTATACTGGGTGTGGCCACCAAACAAAACAAACAGAAGTCCTTATAGTGTATACAACACAATGGGTACCTATTTAAGGATAGAGCCTTTAAATTTTTATTGAGTCAAGCAATACGTGAACAACTCCAGAGCAAAAGAAAGTCCATTTGCTTGAATTTGGAAAATGTTTGTTTTCTTTATCATCAACAATATATGTTTTTCAAAGATTTACCTCAAAGGAAGTGCCTCCATAGATAAAATCATCTGATTCATTATTTTAAAATAAGATATTATTTTTTATTATCTTCAGACAACAGTCAAATTATTTGTTAAAGGGTGTTTTTAAAACCTCACAGTGCTGCAGGAAGATTAGAGGATGGGTTTTCAGAAATGACTCCCCAAGTATCACTACAAAAGAAATCTGTTAACTGTAATTTATATTTAGAAAATAGAAATTCCCAATCTCTGCCTCCACCATACCTAGCAGCAAGAGGCAAGAAGACACTTACCCCAGGAAGCTAACCTTCAATTCAGAGTCACACATGACTATGTCTGTGTTTGAGACCTAACTTAATACGGTTGCATATCTACACTCTGGCAACCAGTAAGGAATTTGTTCTTGCTTTATTTTACTTTATCTTGGGATAACTAACAACCTGAGAATGCAAAAGAAGAAAAATGTAAAAAGTATTTAAAAAGTTTTGGGTGAAAGGAGAGAGAGAATAAAAGGGAATACCCTGCCACAGAGGCAGGATGGGATGGGGGTTGGGGGGTGGGAGGGATACTGGGACCCGTGGTGGTAGAAAATGGGCACTGGTGGAGGGATGGGTGTTTGATCATTGTATAATTGAACCCCAAGCACAAAAATTTGTAAATCTACAACTGTACCCCATGGTGTTTCACTAATAAAAATTAAAAAAAAAAGTTTTGGGTGGTTACAAATGAAAAGTTTTCATACCACCAACTTGTATTTCATTAGCATTGCCAGATTTTAATTTTCTAAGTACTTTCACTATTTATAGTATAAAAATTTCTATAAATGTTCTATAACTCTCTGGTTTTAAGAAGCACAAGACAAAAAAGATGTTAGGGAACAGCAACAAGAGTCCCTACTCTTGAGAAGGTCAAAAAATAACTTCTATTATTAACTTTTGAGTAGTCTTAAGTTTAACAATATATTTTAGTCAGTTCTCCCACCAACTTCCATGTTAATGGAGCTTCTAAATAACTAACACCGAATAAGTTAATAAAGTCAACACATAATTTTTTAACCCATCAGAAAATATCTGTGAAATACAGCCAGTGTTTGCTTTTCTTACTTTTCTTGTACAGGAATTAAAGTGGATATCAGTATTTCTTGATAAACTAAAAATTACCTTTAGAATATCCTTTCCCCCCTATATAATAACAATAATAATACTAGGTTTCTGTTTTAGTTTTTATTTGGGGGTCACCATACCAAACAAAGCTTAGGGCTTACTCCTAACTCTGTGCTCAGGGATCACTCCTGGCAGAGTTTAGGGGCTATATGTGGTGCTAGAGATTCAACCAGGATGAGCCACATGTAAGGCAAGAACTTTAACATCTATACTATCTCTCTGTCCTAATCAGAGAAACAATGTTCAACAATACCAGAAAATAAGATGTTCTGGATAATGAAAAAGCACAATTTAATTTTGCTCTCTCTCTCTCTCTGAATCATTTTGAATAATCATATTATAGCAAAATTTATGGAGAGTTAAGGAAAAATTGAAAAAATTAATCACATGAGGAGAGAGGGCTGACTCACAGAAAATATTCCTTTGTTGATTCTCCTTTTAACTTTCTCCTACTCAGTGCAATCCAGAAAACAGATATTGAATAAATTCATTCAATTGCCAGTCAGGAATTTGGCAGGTATTCTGCATCCTGGCAGACGGCCTCTCATGACTTTCCTCTAGTCCTTTGTAAATAGTATAGTAAACATTTATTTGGAAAATGTGTTATAGGAAATAGAAGTATAAGCAATTGTGTACAGAGGAAGGAAATCATAAATACTTTACTTTTCCTGGGGGAGATGGGACCATGATTAAGTCTTGAAAAACCAGAAGGACTTTAGCAATCCAGGAGCACATGCCATATTGGTAAAACAAATTTTGCTATTCTACTTTCCCTTCTGAGTAACTCAGTGGTAATACAGCAGTCAAATATTAGTATAAATCCTACTTATTTCACATTGATTTAAATACTTCCAACTCACTTTCAATCATATCCTACAGAATGAGACAGTACATAGAATAAAAGCAGAACTGTAGTGCACTTAAGTCTATGGAGAAAATTTGTCTTGATTTTTTTTAGTATAGAAAAAATAAAATTTGCATTGAAATAAGTTAATAAAGTCAGAAAAAATCCAGTAGAAAATCCAGTAAAGAGTAACTTTCTTGCCACCTTTAGTAATACTGGGCAATTAAGTGCTTATTGAAATTATTTTCCCATTTATGTATCTTTGTGATGCTAGACATTCTGCATTTAATGTAGTTTAGCTGGGGGTTTCAGCATAAGGTCAGTTTGAAGAAATCTTGATCACAAGAGGCCAATTCAAAAGAAAAAAGGTAAGAATTATTTCCATGGAACAGTAAATGGAACATTGCGCAGAAATTAGATTCAACAGGGGGAAAAATGTTGAAACTAATAGATACACTTTTCAATAAAGGAGCAAAATCACTCTATCATTGTCATACTGTTGATTGTCGAATTGCTAGAGCAGGTTCCAGTAATGTCTCCATTCCTTTCATCCCTGAGATTTTAGCAGCGTCTTCTCACTCATCTTTTCCCAATGATTGGAGGCTCTTTCAGGGTCAGGAGAATGAGACCTGTTGTTGTTGTATTTGGTATACCGAGTATGCCACGGGGAGCTTGCCAGGCTCTGCCTGTGTGGGTGGGATACTCTCGGTAGCTTGTTGGGCTCTCAGGCATATATTCATATGTTTTTCTCTATCATTTGTTGCCTACTGTCTGAAACTCATAAGATATTGTGTAGTAATAGTGGAAAATGGGTAGGAAGTGTCTTATAATGTGTCCGGAAAACAGCCTGGAGTGTAGTGGTGGTTAGGTAGTGGAGGTCAGCTGCCAGGGCTGGGTCCCTTGGGGAGGGGAGGGCTCTCACCCACCCCACAGCCTGCTGTAAAGTCTGGTGGCATGGTTCTGTGATCCTTATTTTATACGCCCATCTGGGAGGAGCATTCTGAGTTCTGGAGGTTGGCCAATGAGGAGATTATCTGGTGCTGGCAGGGTGTTGCCTATGGGTGTGATCCCTGAGTCTCGGGAGACTGGGGGAAGTAGACAGAGGATCTCTGTTCCTCAGGGTCCCATGAGTCCAGAGCAAAGGAGCAAAACAAATAAAGAAAAAATGAACGGTTTTCTGATGGCAAATCAAAAAGTAAGCACAAGAAAGAGGGGTAGTAACTACTAGGATGAGAGTATAGCAATTGTGGAGTTTTTTTTTTTTAGAGATGTTTCTTTAAATTAAAAGGGCATGTTGTCACTCAAAGTTCATCATGATTGTAAGGTCCTAAAACTGATTATTTATCCAGAAGTCTAAAAGTACTGTCAAGTGCAAGTTGAGGTGGTAGGCTTGGAAGTGATAAGACTGGCTTTCTGTCAGAAATCCAGAAACCCTAGGTCTTCCCCATTTTCTCTGGATGAAAGTACAAGGCAGCTCCACTTGTCCAATTTCCAACTAGGCCTAAAACTAACGTTTTGAATCCATAAACGTTAATTGGAAATTTTTGCCATTCTACTTCTTGTAATCAGACAAGACAATGAGGAATGAAGGGCCTGGGCAGACCAGGGAGAGAGAAAAAGTTATGTCGTCTCAGCTTTATCGCTCCATAGCTTATCTGTGGCCATGCCCAGATTTGAAAGATTATATTCTGTGGTTTTAACCTCCAGATTCTGTAGGGAGTTTGAAGAATAAATGACGGAATTGTCATTATATTATGGACTGGACTAGAATACTGATCAATGCATACAATATATAAAACTGTTTGTACACTTATGGACTGCTTCTAAAATATTCACTGGCTCCATCCTATTTAACTAAAGAAATTCTGGTTGAAGGAATAAACACCTACAGAAGAGGGAAATTTAAGAAGATGGAGCAGCATAATCATGTAGGCAATGACAAAACAGCAAACCAACTTCATGGTAATTGCTTCTGGCAAATGCAGTGCTTTGATATCAGCCACCCCCACCCCAAAGGAGCCTGCTTCCCCCTGCTGGAAGCATCCAAGAGCTACAATTACTCCAGGAATTCTTTTCTGTCTTACTTTCAAATTTGATTACTGAGCTAACCCCATTAAATGCTTGTCCAGTTTATATAAAAACGTGATACAAATGATACACACAGAATAAAATAAAGTACCTCTTTCCCCATATGTATGACCAATTCTTATAGCTTATATGTGACTATGATACAGCCCATTTTTCTGTGTATTATAGTGCACTTAATAGCACAATCACAAGGATGGTCTATATTACTTAAAAAGTAATCTGTTGGCCTCTCGAATGTGTCACCTATTTTACTTTCAACACCCAGTCACACACAAACAGAATGTCTACTTCTCAAGAGGTAGATATCTTACATTCTTTTTTCTAAATTTAATTATTTTTATTCTTCATGCCAAACACAGTAACAAGTCTCATAATGGAGACATTACTGGGCACACTCGAGCAAATCGATGAACAATGGGAGAACAGTGCTACAGTGCTACCATTTTTAAAAAATATTTTCTTCCAGACTGACATATGCTTGTTTCCCAGTACTAACAAATATGATAATTTATGATATATCCTTAATCCTTCCACAACTCTATGCATACATGTATTATGTATACATTAGCTACTTACTTTGTAATTCAGCTAAAAATAATTTTTCTAAAATAATTTTGATGAAAGCACCAAAATGAATTCATCAGTTGTTACATATATATGATACGTTTAAACTTTTATGAACAAGATTAGCAAAGTGTCACTATATAAACCTGAAGTTAATACACTCAGTGACTGTGAATAGCTACTGAAACTTCTGAATAAGTAGCATCATAATTATGACTGGTAGTCATTTGGATGTTTTTCAGTTGTCATCAGGAAATGAGGTGTATTCTCAGGAAGATAATTAAAAGAAAATTGTAATATAATTTTTCAGGACAGTAATAAACACTCATAATAGTGAATATTGAAGACAAATTGGTGCTCTGCAATTAAGTTTGTTTTCCAAATAGTTAGTGTCTCACTGAGTTTGGGAGAGTGAAATTTCAAAGTTGGAACTGATCTCTGGTGAAGCAGGAAAATGTCTAAGATCATTCTTTCTTTTTTTATTGACTTTTTCTTGCTTTAATATTATTTTTCTTTTTGCTTTCTGCTTTTTTTTTTTTTTGGTTCACACATGGCAATTCACAGGGTTTACTCCTGGCTCTGCACTCAGGAAGTACCCCTGGTGGTGCGCAGGGGACCATATGGGATGCTGGGAACTCAGGTCAGCCCCATGCAAGGCAAACATCCTACCTGCTATGCTATTGTTCCAGTCCTGCTTTCTGATTTGGAAATGAGCTATCAATCACAAAATATCGAACCACACTCACAAATGCTAACCACTTGTGAAAGCCACAGAAAGGGCAGATAGCAGAGTTAGATGGCAAGAGGTTGGAAATGATTGAAGCAGTGGTTACACCGGAACTTATAGCTTCCTATGAAGATGCATAAAAGAAGATCATCCTTAACTTACTGTGTTTTTATAGATTAGTGTTACCTCATAAATAGCTTATTAAAGGCAACAGTTTCAAATCAGAGGGGGACTTGAATAAAAATTTTAAAAATTGTATAAAGTTATGATCTAGCTCCCCTCAAAATTATGAGAGATTTTTTGTTTCCTTTACCCATGCCTTTGTCAAAATAAAATTTTTGATGTTCTATAAGTAATAGTACTTTTTGACCTTGAATTATGTCTCCTGTATAGCGATAGCACAGCGGGTAGGGCGTTTTTCTTGCAAGCAGCCAACATGGCCGACCCGAGTTCGATTCCTCCGCCCCTCTCGGAGAGCCCAGCAAGTTACTGAGAGTATTCGATATGCCAGACACAGTAACAACAAAGTCTCCAATGGAGAAGTTACTGGGCCCGCTCGAGCAAATCGATGATCAACGGGAGGGCCTTTACTTTACTTTACTTATATAATAGCATGCGACCTTAATTAAATACTTTATATGTTAAAAATGCATATGAATAGCACTTAGTATACATATTACAATTTTCTTTAAATATTGCTGTGAAGTCATACGTCTTAAAAAGCATCATTTTATTCTGTTTCTTATATAAAAATCATAGACGCTTATTGATTTTCTTCCTGAAAATACTCTCACATGTCATCAACCCTTCTAAGTTTTTTCAATCTTAACTGGTTTCTTAAAATCTTGAGACCATTGAATTCTTCCCTCTTTCTGAAAATATTGTTCTGGGACTTTTGGAGGGGGTACGGATGATGGGTCATACATGATGCTTCTCAGAATTTACTCCTGACTTGATGATAAAGGAGTGAGTACAAGTGCCTGGGATTGAACCAGGTCAGCTGAACACAAGAACTACACTATATTTAACCCTTAAGCACTATATTATATTTTCAGGTTCTCTCTTGACTTTCCTGATGTCACTATCTCCTGGATTTCCTCAATCCCCTGTTATATGTCTTCTTACTTTTTCTTTCTTTGGATAATCACCTATCTTTTCCAAACTTAAGTAACAGGTTGAACATGGTTTTCTCCTGAAATTCAGATATCTGAAACTGCGCATCTCTAGGTAAAAATCCCGCTGGCAGCCCACATTTATCTTGATCAAAAAATGAGCGTTGCTCATTCAAATTTGATCTTTCTCTCTGTCATATCAGCATATTATGTCATTATTATACTTGTTTTCTTCATCACTCTGCAACTGGTATATCATGAAATCCTTCATAATTGTAGCTTATCTAAATCTTGAACTAAACCACTTTTTCTGCCTCTGTCCTCAAATTTTATAATCCATTTTGCCCATATGAATTTTGTTATTTTTCCCAAACTAAATACTATTATGCAACTTCTTTGCCTAAAAACTTATTTAGCTCCATATTAAATCTTTACTTACTAAGCTTACAATTTTCCACACTTCTATTACATCCGTATTAATGATATCTTCTCTTTCATCAGAAAATTTGAAGATTTAGAAAGTTGAAAATGTAAATTGAATATATTTTCTTTGGTATCTTAAATACCTTTATATAGATTCAATAACACCATAAAAACAGTAGAAAAACGTGACAGAAAAAAACTTGGATTCTATATCATTTATGTTTTCTAATGAAAAGATGTTAATATTTAAAAAAAAAAAGCTTCCTCTTTAAAATCCTTTAAAAATTTTGGAGTGAAAATTTTCCTTAAATTTCCCGAAGGTACAGGCAACAGTAGTTTCTTAGAATTTGTAACCTTAGAGCTCAAAATTAACAGAAATTAACATGTGTATGTCTCAGGATTATTAAGATTATATTTCTCTTTTCCTTCGATTATGTGCTAACCAAAGTTCTTCATAAGATATGGTATATCTATATATTAAAACATTAAACACTTTTATTAATTATACAATTTCTTATTATTTATTCTGTTGGCAAAGTTATGTGCACTGGATAAATGACAAGCATATGTAAAGAAAGCTTCGAATGATCATACAGAAAATTTTAAATCAACCACAATAAATTACAGAGAAATTCCAAGACATAGGAAACAAAACTGACTTGTTCATCAATCATTTGGATCGATACATAAAATCTCTAGTTACTGAACCAGAGAGATAATCTAGGGTTTAGGGTGTCTACCTTGCACACAGCCAAGCCACGTTCAATTCCCAGCATCCCATAAGGTCTTCTAAGCCTGCCAGGAGTGATGTCTGATCACAGAATCAGGAGCACTGTCAGGTGTGCCCTCCCTAATAGAAAACTCTACTTACGATGTATGTTCTTTTTACAAATATAAGAACAATGACTTTATATCAATAAAGAATTGGTGAACTTAGAAATACAAGTTTTAAGTATGCAAAATGCAGCAAAAAGAGAGAGCATATATTAGTTACTTGGAGAGACTGGAGGATATGAGAATTTCAAAGTTCATTTTATTGAAGTTTCAAAATTAGAATAAAGAAAAGTGCAGAGGAAAAATACTAAATAATGAATTGAAAACAAATATAAATATTCAGCTTGAAAAATAACAGATTCTAAAAGCAAAATAAAAACAAGTCCACACCAGATGAATTATAATTAAACTGCATAAGAACAATGAAAGATTAACAGCAAATAAAGAGAAGTTTGACATAATTTATAAGTAGTACCACACAATGGAATAACACATTCAAATACACAGGAAAAATAACTCATCAAATATACAGGAAAAAATAATTCATCAAATAAGCTATATTTAAATTACATTCCATTCAAATAGGATGAAATGAAGTGAAATAGAATATAGGCCATTTTTTATAAAGTATGTATGTATTTTTTTAATTAAGATCAAGATTAAGAAAAATATTTCATAACCAGAGTGACAGTACATGGGTTTAGGTGCTTGTCTTGTTTGCCTTCACTAAACTGATTTGACTTCAGTTCAAATTCTGGCACTCACTGCATATAATCCTTAGAGGACCTCCAGGAGTGGTATCTGAGCAAAGAACAAGAATAAGTCCTGAACACTACCAGGTTTGACCCCCCAAAAAATACACACATATACATATGTGTGTATGATAGATAGATAGATAGATAGATAGATAGATAGATAGATAGATAGATAGATAGATAGATACCTGGAGTGATAGCACAGTGGTAGGGCATCTGCCTTGCACGCAGCCAACATGGCTGACCCGAGTTCGATTCCTCCGCCCCTCTCGGAGAGCCCATCAAGCTACCGAGAGTATCTCGCCCGCACGGCAGAGCCTGGCAAGCTACCCGTGACGTATTCAATATGCCAAACACAGTAACAACAAGTCTCATGATGGAGACGTTACTGGGCCCGCTCGAGCAAATCGATGAACAATGGGAGGACCGATATATAGCCTGGCAAGCTACTGAGAGTATCCTGTATGCATGGCAGAGCCTGGCAAGCTACCCGTGGCATATTCTGTATGCCAAAAACAGTAACAATAATGGGTCTTATTCCCTTGACCCTGAAAGAGCCTCCAATATGGTAGCACTGGGAAAGATGAGTAAAGAGAGAGGCTGCTAAAATCTCAGGGCTGGGACAAATGTAGACGTTACTGGCCCCCTCTCAAGTAAATTGATGAACAACGGGATGACAGTGACAGTGACACAGCAATCATAAATGCATCTTAAAATAAAATGTTTCAAGTACATTTTGAAATAAATGCATATTTTAACACATTTCAAAAGAAATTTAAAATATTATTTTAAATAAATATCAAAATATTTAAGAAAAAGTTAAGAAAAACAATAAAATATATATACAGGAAGAACTAGATAAGTATACATATATGAATCATAAAATTTAGCATAAAAATATATTATTAAAGGACGATAACTGTACTCACTTGTCTTTTTACTTAAAAATAAAGATGACCAATCACTAGACCCATCACCATAGTGCCCTTCATCCTTGTCTCATGGTTTTCCCAACACTCTCTGTCTCGAACCCCTGCTGGTTCATCCTCCCCATGTCATTCTCACATTCGCATTGCCTGGGCAAGCTCTGTTCTATAGACGACTTATTAGAATCTATTGCTTTTGGCATGATTTTTCCTGTAGCATGAAGTTTTGTATTCCACATATTGAGAGATCTTTCTGTGTCTGTCCCTCCCCTTCTAGCTGGCTTCACTCCTCATGATAATCTCCAGTTTCATCCACATAATAGCAAATTGCATGATTTCTGTGAGAAGCAGAAGATTCCCTCATGTGATGCTAGGAAAAAGGAATGTGAGAAGTAGCTAGCTCACCTTTTCTCACCCTGGTTGTAAAAGTTGTAGAGGGAAACTCTGGCCAAGAGGAATAAATGATTTAACCGAGTTAACTAGTTTACAGGAACAGATCCAGAGAAGCTCCTGCAGGAACATAAATAAGACCATCAGCATTCCCAACCCCCTGGTAACCACCTTAGCAATGGACTTTTATCTAGGTAGGAGCCCACGTGGGGGGCAGGTTGGAGAAACCCTATAAAGACCACCTTGAACAAAGGTAGGGCGCCCATATGCTTCCCGAGCCCATGTGCTGCTTGTACCCACGTGGCCGAGCACATGTGCCGGAGCACATGTGTTGCCCACATGTCACCTCTTGAGATGTGTACTTTCAATGCTTTCCTGTCTAGCTGACAAGATGCTTTCTTGATGTATGGGAACTGGGAATGTCTTCTTAATTGGGAATGTTTATTTTCTTGATAATTTCTTTTGATTGCCTTTGTTCGCTTTAGACTCTTTGTAAATTACTTTTGCCTTTGGAATTGTTTTTCTTTGAGCTCCAACCTGACTTCAAAGTCAGAACACCTTGGCCTCAACAAGCTAGTAAAATAAAATCTCGATGTCCATTTGACTTCCCACTGGACTCTTTGTCTCTCTGAATATTGAGGGGTGGCCTTCAGTACTAACAACGTCATCTTTTCTCACATCAGAGTAGTATTCCATTGTGTATATGTACCCTAGATTTTTTTATCCAGTCAACTGTTCTTGTACACTTGAGTTGTTGGCTATTGTGAATAGTGCTTTGAGTATAGGAGTGCAGAATGTCTTTTCTGAATAGTCTTTGGGCCCCTGTGGTAGAAGGCCAGAAGTGGGATTGCTGAGTCAAATTTTCTTGTTTTCCATAAAGGCTGATCCAGAGGACCTACCCATCAACAGTGTATTAGGACTCCCTTTTTTCCCACAATACACCAACATGTTGTTTTCATTTTTGTGTGTGTGATGTGTTCCAGTCTCAATGGTGTGAAGTGGTATCTCATTGTTACTTTGATCTATTTCCCTAATGATTAAAAAGTGATGCAGACCTTTTTATTTTTTCATATACCTACAGACCATCTGTATGTCTTCTATGACAAAGCTTCCTTTCATCTATTTCCCCATTTTTATGAAATTTTCCCCTTGTTCAGGTTTACCAGTGCTTTAAATATCTTGAAAATGACCCCTTTGTCATATGGGAGATGAGCAAATATTTTTTTCCCAGTCTGTAGATTGAACTTTAACTCTGGCCATTGTTATTGTTTCTTTTGTGGTACAGAAGCTTCTTAATTTGATATAGTCCCATTTGTTTATTTTTGTTTCTATTTGTTTGGCCTCAGCATTGAATGATTGGAGATACTTCGAGCTTCAAGGTCATGTAGTATTTTTCCTATGTTTTCCTCAAACATAATATATGGATCCAAGTCTGATATCAAGGTCTTCAATACAATTTAAATTGACTTGTGTATGGTGTGAGATAGTGGTCTGAGTTTTTTTTTTAACTTGTGCTTGGTAGAAATTTAAGCCCCTAGCAAAAACCCCAAGGTCAAACAGTTTAGGTATTATAATGCAATATCTATATGGGTTTGCCAATATGCACCCAGGAAAGAATAAAAGAGCAGGAAAGAATGGACTAGATAACAAGAATGAGAGCTATGACTTTGTCAGGTAAGTACAGAATAAAACTGTCTTTTAGATATAGGGAAAATATGGGCAAAATGAGAAATTTTCATGATTTTACTCTGAACTTTTAAGGGTGCCTCCTAATAACCATGTGAAATACTTTAGCCTCTGATCTTTATGTACCTATTTTATGTTAACATCTCTGTTAACTTAAAACAATGCAACCTTCCTGGGGTAAAGAGGAAGCCTTAATTTCCCCTTGACAGCAGTTCCATTTTCCCCCCATTAACCTAGAACCCATTCCCCAGGACCATAAAATTCCGCCCTGGGGTGTAGGCACACAGGTAGACTAAGATAATGAACAATGCCTGAGGCAAATAGCCAGAAAGACTCAAAGCAGCCAGACTACTCTGTACTTCCTGGCATCCTCTGTCACTGTCACTGTCCTCCCTTTGTTCATTGATTTACTCCAGCGGGCTCAGTAACATCTCTATTTGTGAGACTTGTTGTCACTGTGTTTGGCATATCAAATACGCCACTGGTAGCTTGCCAGGCTGCTGTGTGGGTGAGATACTCTTGGTAGCTTGCCGGGCTCTCCGAAAGGGGCGGAGGAATCGAACTGAGGTCAGCCATGTTGGCTGTGTGCAAGGCAAACGCCCTACTCACTGTGCTATTGCTCCAGCCCAGCATCCTCTGTAATCCTTGTGAACTGATACAAAATTCAAAGAACCCAATTTTTATTTAAAAGAAACTACTGGAAAATCCCTTGACTATAACTTGCTTGCATCCTCTTGAACACTTGTCAAGTGATAAGAAATGCAGAGTCTTTAAAAGAAACTACACAAACTCCCTTACTTTTAACTTAGTTCTATACCAAGTTCTTGCCCACCTGGGAAGTTTCTTTTCCTTTCTCTTTTACTTTCCAATGAACTTTTCAACTTTCTAACTGAATCTGAGCATAATTATTACTCAGTATTCCATTCTTGAAAATATTGAAGAACCTAGAAACCATGGACCAACTCAAGAGATCTACTCCTGCATCAGCAACAATGTGGTTTTGAATAAGTGATGAGTCTGTGAGATCAAGCATGGCTATGCAGATGGCCCCAAAGCTCCAAAGCTTAGTCAGTCTACATATATATATGTAGACTCCCATCTTCTTTTTCCTAGGTTTGCTTTGATTATTTGGAGGTGAGAGTACTAATCTATGTAAGTTTAACAGTATTTGGTCTATATATTAAAAAATGTCAAGGGCATTTTTATGGAGACTGCATTAAATATATATAGTGTTTTAGGTAGATTGTCATTTTGGCAATGTGAATTCTTTCGATACACGAAAAGAGAATATATTTTCATTTCTTTGCGCCTTCTATTACTTCTTTTATTAATGATTATAGTTGGCTTTATGCATGAATCCCTACCATCAACAGCATTATAAAACTGTAAATCAAGTTTAGCTTAAATGAAAAATAAGCTGAAAAAAGAAAATCAGGGAATGACAGTCATTGGATGGTTTTACTCCTGATTGTAAAAAAATAACTAATAAGAATTAAGTGACAAGAAAAAGCAAAACTAACCCACAAAATCTGGTAATTATTGAAGGGAACAAGAGGAAGGACTGGAGAATTGATCAGAACCTCCAGCTCTGGACAAAACTCTTCGATTCCACTGTTCTTCCTGCATTAACATATGCCTCAGAGACCTGGGCCCTACGAAAACAGGATGCGAATGTTATTCGGGTCTCCCTGTCACTGTCACTGTCCTCCCATTGTTCATCAATTTGCTCGAGCGGGCCTAGTAATATCTCCATTGGAGAATTTGTTGTTACTGTGTTTGGCATATTGAATACATCACGGGTAGCTTGCCAGCCTCTGCCGTGTGGGTGAGATACTCTCGGTAGCTTGCCAGGCTCTCTGAGAGGGACGGAGAAATCGAACTCGGGTCAGCCATGTTGGCCGTGTGCAAGGCAAACGCCCTACCGCTGTGCTATTGCTCCAGCCCTCGGGACTCCCAAAAAGGTATAATCAAAAGAGCTATTTTTGGAGTATCACACTTCACTCAAATGAGAGAAATAATCCAGAGTTCTGACCACCTACAAGATAGTCAGACTTCTTCATCAAGACCCTGATGGATCGATTTGAGGCTCTTGGTGTTCCTAGAATGAGCAGATGCCACTGGGCTACACTAGCACGTGACAGGGACAAATGGAGTTGTTATTGGTACCCACTCAAGCAAATCGATGAGTAACGGGATGTCAAGTGATCAATCAAGTGATCAAGTGAAATAATTCCAAATTGAAAACAAAAGTTAGCAAGAAAAATTATAAAGTAAGTATAGCTAATAGTGCCATTTTGGATTTTAGGGGAGTTATCCTTAAGATTTGTAATGATAGTAATTGTCATTTTATTATCTTTTAGAGATAAAATTTTATCCCAATTGGAAAATGTTTTTTTTTCATTAAAAACTGAGATCTAAGTTTCAAACCAATGTACTCATTTATTGTGAGTTCCTAGTTATAATTCTTAGTACTGACTAAAAGAAAATTTGTTGCTAAAAGATTCTGGTGATAAATTAATAATTATATTATTATTTTTATAAGCAGAGAAATATAAACATACAATTCAATTTTTTTCAGCAAACACTTTGAAATTAACAGAATGCATAAATAAAATAAATGACAGTATTATTACTTAACACTGCTCAGTTTTCTAATAATGCCCAGCAAGGTGCCAAGTAATAAAACTTTTCAGAATCTAATAACTTACTGTTATAAAGCAAAGGTTTCTTAAGTATATCTTCATTATTTTTATTGGCAAAATAAATTATGAAGTATCTTTTCTACAAAATGCAAGCTATTCTATTTTATCACACTCATCTTGAAAATAAAGTAAAATATTTATTTCCAGTATGGGGAAATATATCATCAATATTTTTTCTTTGAAATTAGTAGAATTTTCTATAAATTAAATGTATTGCTCTGCCTTAAATTACTCTCATTTATTTCTTGGAAGAAAAAATAGGAATACTATGAAAATTTATGTAAGTTACTAACATCAATAAAAATAAGTCAATAACATGAGTAGAATGTATTCTTTTCTTATTTGAGTTTTATAGTCTTAATATATAAGAAGTTCCTCCCCAAATCATATATAACTCACTATCAAAATTCTTCATGTTTATTTAATGTTAAATTTAATGTTTACAGTTTCATTTTAAATAGTATAATTTAAAACATGATTAATTTTAAAAACTTTATTTGATTTTGGTAATAATTACTGAAAATGTTCTCCTTAAAATAGCGTTGATTTCTCTAAATGTGTTGCTATTCCTAATTTGCATCTGAGCTGGATTTCTGGCAAAACTACATATTGTCTCTATAGATTAATTTTCACTTTTCAAAGAAAATAGAAACTCGTTGACTCACTAAGCAGAATGTGGTAAATGTTCAAACTACAAATTTGTATTCATCTAGCTGGCATTTAACATCAAATCAGCAGTAGCATTTGACTCCTTCTTGCTTTGATCATTGCTTAATTGATCTAATAAATTAATTTAGAAAATTCAGTAAATCAATTATGTCAAATCAATGAACTGTTCACTAGTTATTACAAAGTAAACTCCACTAATTTGTCAAAACTATGAAGCTTTTAAAATGTAGGTCACTTTAACACATTTTTGGTTTTCATTTTTTGTAAGGAAAGGCACAGAGGCAATGCTTGGGCTTCTCCTGATTCTGTGCTCAGGGATGACTCCTGTAGTGCTCAGAGAATTGTATATGATGCTGGAATTCTAGTCTAGGTCAACCACATGCCTTAAGCTCTGTAGTAGCTCTCCAGCCACTAACTCCTTTTTAAATAAAACTTTAGAAACTATTAATAGCCAAGTAATAACACTGGAACTTATTTTTCTTTAATTCATCATTCAATAACCAGAAAGTCACTAAAATGAAAATGCCTAAATGCATCTTCCTATTTACCTGTTTTAGTAAAAAAAAAAAAAAAAATAGAAAGAAAAAACAGCACTGTTAATCAAACTTTCAATGTATGTAATTTGTGTCTTGGCTTTGCTAATTGAGATTTAAGTTTCTTTGGACCAGCAAGATAGCATGAAAGAGATAAGGAGCTTGTCTTCCATGCAGGACCAACCCTGGCTGTATTCCAGCATGATATATAGAGTTTCCTGAGTATGGACAGTAAGTGCATAGAGCCAGGAGCTGGGTGCTGCCAGACATGGGCCCCAAATCAAAACAAACGAAAAACAAATTTAAACTTCTTAATGGAAAATCATACTTTATTTTATCCAAGGATGAGTCAAACTAGCTTTGTGAAGTAGATAAATATCAGAAGCCTTTGAGAGAGAAGTCAAAACATTAAAGGAAATCCCGTGGTATTAGTACTGTAATCACAGAAGATCCTTTACAGTCACAAGTCCTACTTTCAACCACTGTGGGGCTTTGCAGTCATCTAGTGATTTTCTGTCTTTCAGCATCTGATCCAACTATTATTTGAATTCTCAAAATGCACAAAGTAGTTAAAAGCCCCATATTAACCTATTGGATTGTCATCTCTCTCCCAAAGAACTACACAGATTCTGTGACTTTTAGAAATAATGGTTTGAGGACTCATAGAATTCTACCCCTTTTTTTTTTCTTTTCTTCTTCTTTTTTTTTTTTTTTTACAAATAAAAGACTCAGTTAAATAGCAACAGACATAGGACTAGAACTCTTTTCTCAAGTGTTTTTTCCATTCTTTCTATTAGACTGATTCAGCTTTACATATGCAATGCACCATTTAGGTTACAAACCTAATTTTCAAAATTGAACAAACCTAAATTCAGTTCAGGTTCCACTAGTGTTATGAAGAGAAAAATGTTTTCGACAAGTTAGTTTTGTCTTTATGATTTTGATAAGTATTAAATGAAATTGCTTATAAAAAGTACTCACCACAGCACTTCACGTCCCGAGTTCAAAAGTATTAGCACTGTTCTTAGCATTATTTGTGTTATTATTAGTGTTAATTCAGAATTTAACCCATTGTACTTGGATGCTGACATTGCAAAGTTACACAAATATTAAAAATTCAAAAACAGTATGGGGCAATTTGGAGTTCTTAATAATAATGTACCCATTTGTATTCACAGGATTTAAAGAAATGAAAGTAGGAATAAACATAGTGCAAGAGAAGAAACTAGAATTTAAAGATACCTGATCAAATGAGGATAATAGTAATCTAAGTACAAAAGTATGTTTGGGGGGACTAAGAAGATAGTATGGAGGTTTTGGCACTTCCTTGCAAACAGCAGAGCCTGGTTGGATCCCTGGAACCAAAACAGTTCTCCCAAGCTCTGCTAACAGTGCTCCCTGAGCATGGAGTCACAGGTAAGAACTGAGCATTGCTAGTTGCTCCCAGCCCTCACTAAATGAATAAAAATGTACTCCAGGGCCAAAGATCATCACTATATAGTCATATCTGTATATTTTGGGCAACTTTTCCTGAATTCACTTCTGAGGGGCTGAAGCACTGCTTAAGTGCAGTGGGTAGCACGGTGAGTAAGGCACTTATCTTGCATGCCACCTACCTGGGTTCAATCCTCAGCATCCTATATGATCACCTGAGCATAGCCAGAAAGGATATTTGAGCATAGTCCCAGGAGAAAGCTCTGAGCACCACTAGGTATAGCTCCAAAGCAAAACAAACAAACAAAAAAACGGCAAAATTCACTTTTGAGCCTTTTATCTGTGCTTTCATACCAACCCTGGGACCTGTAGTCACCAGTAGTCATGTGGCAGAGACTCAGCTTCTTGATTAGGTAGGATGTGTCAGGAAGTCAGCTGTTACACAAAGATTGTTCTTGATCTATTGAATCGATGGTGAACACCCGTTTTATGGTAGCATTATACAATGGTGCAGCAGAGTTTCCCTTTTCTGATAGAAAGTGACTCTGGAAAGAAAGCCAGGACCAGACTTTTTTTTTAAAATGACATTTTCCCTCTGTTCCTATAAACAGAATCAGGCTGTGACAATCTGCTAAATATCAGAGAAATGCTCTTACCTATAAGGGACTCATGTTCCACAACTTCTAGAGATTACTAAATTCCTATGCAGTTCACAAGCACTGCTATTCCAAGGACTTAAAATAAACTTGAGAAGGCTAAGGAAGAATAATTTGAGGTATCTGCCCCTCACAATCCCTAAAATCCTACTCCGCTCATTTTATATTTGAACGCCATGGTTAGAACACCGATCTTGTTTTCCTTTTAAATCTTTTTTATTACACAGTTGTTTTTTTGGTTTTGGTTTGGGGTCACACTTGACAGTACTCAGGGCTTACTTCTGTCTCTGAGCTCAGGGATAATTCCTGGCAGGGCTCAGAGGACCATATGTGGTACCAGGGATAGAAACTCTATCGGTCATATGCAAAGCACGTGTCCTACCCACTGTTTTATCTTTCCAGACTCATGATTACATAGATTTTAAATTTTTTTTAACAACCACCAAAAAAAAATCTGTGGGGCAACATGTAAAAACTGTCTGTGAAAACAATAATATTAGATTAAGTTCTAAATGAACAATAACTTGCCTATATCTACAAAGACTCCATATAAGGTCACATTCATAAGTACTAGGGATTAAGACTTGCACATATCTTTTTCTAGATTCATGGTCTATTCTAAAACAAACTTATTAATAAAACAATACAGAAAGTATCAATTTTTTTCATTTATTTTTAACTGTACAGAAACTTGATTTTTGGTTTTGTCATAGCATTTTACTAATCTTTGGAAGAGAAGTGAAACCTAGAGAAATATAAGTGAAAACTAGATAAATAGGCATAAGCTCTTATTGCATACAATCAAAATGCCTTGTAGATGGGGTATGCTATTTACTTCCTTTTCAATGGTGTAGTGTTTATATCAAATCATGTGTCTTTCAGCATTGTTCACAGCCTTGTTCTGTCTAGTTAATGAGTTTGCTATTGCCACATATTCATTTACTAACACAATTAATGGAAGTAATTGTTACTTCTGGAAAATTTTGATTTAATAACCAGGGGGGAAAGAGATAGTACAGTGAATGAGGTGCTTGCCTTGCACATGGTAGACCAGGATTCTATCCCCTACATGCATACTGTCTCTCAAGCCTTTCCAGGAGTGAGCCTTGAGCACAGAGCCAGGAATAAACCTGAGCACGAACCAGATGTGATTCAAAAGCTAAAATAATAAATAAATAGATAAATCAAAGAGAATGGCCAGCCTACTTTTAAATTAGTAAATGATGCTTCTGAAGGACAGGTTTCTTTTTATAATGTATGTTTTAAGATACTAGCATACCACTTATTATTGCAAATTATAATAAGGACTCCTGAAAAATGTAAAGAGGAAATGGAAAATTACATAGGAAACAAAATAATAAAAAATAAATTTATGTAATTGAAACTCTTTGCTGAATAAAAAATTTTAGTCCAAATATGCTACATTTTTCTTTCCAAGGATCCTATGTAATAAATTTAAAGTGAGTCATCAAAGTTTGCATATGCAATGAAGCTCATTATGCAACATGCAGTTGTCAGCTATTGCATATCAGAACTATGAATAAGTTTAGTGTAAATTCTGGATACCACTAATACAACTTTGCAAAAACAATGATTCATTACTGTTTTCGTCTTGGCTCCCTAGAAATAAAGCTTGATGTAAAGATTATGTGCAAATGTTTTGCTTTAGAGATATAGTCACAGGGCAGAAAAATAAGGACTATAAGGTAGCAAAAATAAAAGATAGTACATTAGTTAGAATGCTTCAGAGGAACATCAAATAGGAGATTATATGTATATGTACGCATGTATCTTTCTATCTAGCAATATATCTGTATCTGAAGAAATATAGAAAGTGCTCCTTCATTTATGGAGACTAAGAAATGTCATAACCTGACATCTACAAACTAAAAATACAAGAAAGTCATGGTATCAGTCGACCCTACTCTGAATGTTTGGCAATATAGGTGAGCTTGTGGCATGATGGTTTAAGTAAAACAACAGTCACCAAGGTCAATTGACAGGATAAGAAATATGTCTCAATTTAATAAAAATAGAATCAAATTAGGGGGCATGGTGCCTCCAGCAGGTCAATCTGTACCTGTGAGGCGAGTGCATCAGCAGCCTCATGGCACCTTCAGATTTCCAGATACCCCAAAATTGCTGCTGTGCCTTTAGCCAAATTCCAAAAACTTAGGGCAAAGTTTACCAAGAAAGTAAATGGCCAAAAGTGGCCAAAAGTTAGGTATGTGGGAGACACACCCACAAACCACCTCCGGCTCAACTATATAATTGGAGGCATGGCCTCTCTGGTTCCTGATTGAACTGCTTAACGGCCATGATCCCAGAGACTCAGAAACAAATCTCAAAACCCAGCGGCTTTTGGCAGAAATGCGTCCAATCCCTGCAGTAGGTTACCGGTGCTGGACTAACCCAGGTGGGAATAGGTTTTGTGCCTTGGCCTGTTTCCCCTGGCGGCCTGGTGGCCACCAACCTCCAAGGGCCACTAGACAGTCAGGTTTGGGCCCACAGTGGCGAGACATTTTGGGTCTCACAGGATGGGGATGCAGCCGGTCCTGTCCTCCCCACCCCAACAAGACCCCAAGTCATTGCCCACGAATAGCCTCTCTGGCTCCTGATGAAGCTGCTTAACAGCCATGATCCCAGAGACTCAGAAACAAATCTCAAAACCCAGTGGCTTTTGGCAGAAATGCATCTGGACCCCACAGTAGGTTACTGTCACCAGGCCACCCCAGGGGGGAAAGGGTGCTGTCCCTCCACCTGCTTCCTCCAGGCGGCTCGGTGACCGCTATCCTCCAGAGGCCATTGGACAGTCAGGTTTGGGCCCGCAGTGACAAGACATTTTGGGCCTCATGGGATGGGGGTGTAGCTGGTCCTGTCCTCTCCACCTCAAAGCAACCCAAAGTCATCGCCCACGAATGGCCTCTCTGGCTCCTGATCAAGCTGCTTAACGGCCATGATCCCAGAGACCCAGGAGCAAATCTTAGAACCCAGCAGGTTTTGGCAGAAATCCCTCCAGATTTAAGTGTTAAAATTTTGGAATTTCAAAATTGTGAGGCCACTACTGCAGCCACGCAACATCATATGTTATTCATAACCAGCAATAGAACACAAATTGTCTACTGTTGCCTTTCAGCAGATCTGAGTGTTGGGGTAAAATCTCAAATAATTATGGTGGGTCTGGTGTCAAAATATTGAATGTGATCAAAGTAGAGAGAGAGAGTAATGTGGAAATCATCTGCCCTACAGGTAGGGGGAGGGTGTGGGATGGGAGTATACTGGGTTGTTGGGGGTGGAGAATGGGCACTGGTGAAGGTATGGGTGTTTCATATTATGACCAACACTTAAACCCAAAAGCTTTGTAACTGTTCTCACGGTGATTCAATAAATAAAATTATAAAAATGAAAAAAAAGTAAGGTGGAGTTCATACCCAATTCAATCAGCTAATCAGTGGCTGAATCAGTAGCAATACTCCTACATTTAAAAAAAATCAAATTACCCTATTCTCTATGTTTTTTTCTATACAGACCCTTAGTGCACTTGGTCTCCCTATTGTGTTGGTGAAGGTAATAGGTTTCACTCATTCTAATTGATTCAAATATTGATCTTTTCTGATATGCCCTCACAAACACATCCAGAATAATATTATTCTGCTATATGGGTATCTATTTGGCTAGTCAAATAGACCAAATTAATCAAATTGGAAAAATATAAAATAAATAAAATTTTAAATTATAGAAATAACTTTGATTTCCTTGAAAAATATACCAGTTATATGCTCATATGGGATATTTCTGTAGCATTGTTATGGAAAAAATGCATTTACAATAGATCTTCATGGCAAAGACAGAAATAATAGAACTAATGATAGGGGATTTACTTCCTGTGAATTCCTTTATGTCTTAAATCTACATGTACTACAGAATCCTCATGTCATCAATAGGAGAATCTTCCCAAGAAATTCAAATATGTTTTAGATCTTAACAAACCACTAGCATTAAAAACAAAACTCTGGAGTACAGAAAAGCTGTCACTGTTTCTTGGAACCATAGAGGTAACTCCTTTTCAGAATTGTTTTCTGAGCTTATATATAAGACTGAGCATCCAGTAACATACTTGATGTGTCTAGTCAGAAACAAAAGAACATCAAATTCTCTATTGCTCTAAAACTTAAATACTTTATTTTGGTCATTTGTAGCACAAACATTTTGACACGCCATTTTATATTCATGATACTGAGTTTCATTCAGTTTCACATGCCAGAAACTTAGTAATCAAATGTAAAACTTCATTCTCCCTCATATTGTATGTACACAATGTCATCAACTCCTATGGATATTAACTCTTAAGTATTTCTTATATCAAAAGCTGCTTCCTTGGTCTAGAGCCACCACCCTCAAATTCTTTAATGTAATTACTTTTTACATATGTAAAAATGTGTAAAATTCACTTAATTTTGTCACATGTTCTTATCCAAACCTCATCAATCTGTGTTCAGAGTGGTTACCAAACTTTTTTTTAATCTTGAATTTTATAGTATTATATGACTGTGTAAAATATTAAACATAAAAGTATTTACTATAAAGAAACCATTACACTCATGTTACTCTTAGGACAGATAATAAGGAGTACAAGAAAGTACACTTGATTATCTTAAAGAAAACTAAAATTCATTGTAAAGATTTATCAGCTCACTAGATTTGACAAAGACAAATTAAAAAAAAGAATTCACTATTTTTTATTTTGTTTTTGCTTTAGGGGCCATCCCATCACTGCTCACAGCTTACTACTGTCTTGGTTTCAGGAATCACTCCTTCCAGTGCTCAAAGGGATATATATGGCTCTGGATATCAAATTGAAGTAAACTGCATGGAAAATAAGTTCCTTGACAACTGTGTATATCTCTGACCCTTATCATTATTATTTCTCTATCTCAATATACCTGTTTGGTTAAATATTAGTCAGGATACATCTGTGACTATTTCTTGAATAGATTATCATTTGAATCTATAGGCTGAATAAAGTGTATTACTCTCTTCATTGTGGATGGTCTTCATCCCAATCTATTGAAGGCCTAAATGAAACAATAAGTTTTCATATTTTTGCCTGACGTATTAAAGTTTAACACTTATTTTCTCTTATCTTCAGAATCAGATTTGATCTGAAATTATACCATATACTTTCCTGGGAGTCTTATTTTCCAAATAAAGAATTGGGGATTTCTTGATCAATTATAATGTGAACCAAATGCTCTATAAGAGGTTCCTTCTCCTAAAGAATAAGAATTAATACAAACAGAAGACTAAGCATATATTCCAGACCCTGTGCCAGATCGTCTTATTTGGGGCAACTCAGAGGGGGAGGGTGAATCCCCCCACCCACCCCAGTAGGGCCCTGTCGGCCAAAAACCTCCAAAATTCTATCACCTTCAGGCTCACCGCCAACTTCCACAGGCTCTAACTAGCCTCATCCATAAGTGAATCCACTTAAACAAAACAGGTATGCAAGACTTGTGACTGAAATCTCCAGGCTTACAAGGAGTTGGAAATGGGCAACCTCCCCACATTTCCCTGTGCTTCTGGTAGCCTGACAGCCACATTCATGAACTGCCTCCGGTGCCATATGAACTCATTAACAGCTATGACACAGAGACTCAGAAATAAATCTCTCAGAAGCAGCAGAGATGCCCCCAAGTCACATTCAGTTAAAAAAAATTATATTAACCTTACCGGCCCTGCTGAGAATTGCTAGAAGGGGCTATAGGCTTCCTGAGCACTGCTTGGGAAATCAAATAAGATATTCAGGTCACAATGAAAAATATGAAGGAATTCATATTTTGTCTCTGCTAAATTTAACATTTTCAGGGTTAAAATTTGTCTTTTTGTTTCTTTATTCGATTATCTTCTATCTAATATAATACATATATTCTCTAAATGTCATTCTAAGTTTTACTTTCTGTGAATTATGCATAATTTTTGTCTACCTTTATATATGTGTATAAAGATTAATAAAAAATTCTTCCATTACTTGGGAGAAATCAATTCTGAAGAAGTTAAAAAGGAAAAAGCAAATAACAAAAGTTCTGACAACAGCAAATAAGGAGCCCACAATGTCACAATAATATTAAAAGGTGTTCCTTATAGGAAGTTGAATATTACAACAAAATGAAAAGTGACATTGAAAAATACACCATGATTTAAAGTTTTTTTCAGTAAATGTCATAATAAACAAGTCAGAGAAAGATGCTATCCATTCTCACATGTCTTTCACATTGCTAAGAGAAAAGTGACCTTCTCTATTGCTAAATTCAGAATGCTGTGGATCTGAAATATTATCAGCACTCTAAAATGTTAAGAGTAAAAATAGGATCTTGGGGAAAATCAAACAATACACACTTCAAAATAATATTTTCTACTTGAAAAATATCTTAAGTCATAAGTTACCCTAAATATTTCCAAGGTAAAATATTTTCCTCTCTTCCCTATAAAGAAACTATATGGAGAATTTTATACGCCAAGAACAGTGAGAAATATTATTCATCTATGTTCTCATATATTTGCACAAACCTGAAAGTAATAAAACTAATTCTCTTTTAGTCTAATTATTCTTTCTTGAAATATTAAAAAAAACATGAAGTTTATTTGTTAAAGAAACAAAGTAGTGTGTCCTTTTAAATAACGCAGTCTATTTTTGCTGATTGTATCAAATTCACATTCCGTTGTGGGGGATTGTTTGGGGACCACACCTGGTGGCACTTATAGACTTACTCCTGGTTCTGTACTCAGGCATTACTCCTAAAAGTGCTCAAGAAACCATATGTAGTGTCCAAGATCAAACTCAGATTCATTATACAGATGCAGGGGCCAGAAAGATAGTACAACCCTACCTATTACACTGTCTCTGGCCCCTCACATTCAATTTCTAATATTATTTTCTAAAACAGCTACTTCAAAAGTTCTGCACTATTCTTTTACTTTGAGGCACATAATATCTGATAGTCTCTCTTTTGGTGATATTCAAAACTACTTGTACATGCTTAACTCTTTCATAACACCAGTTTTCAAATTAAGTTTTGCTGACGCACTAATAGTGGTTTACAATATTGTCAATACTGTCAATAATAATGTTTCAGGCATAGAAAGTTTCAAAGCCACATCTTCCTCCAGTGTCCCTCCATCTCCTCAGTCTAACCTCTCTCTTCTACCACTATAAGTTCTCTTAATATTATACTCCAAGCTAGTTATATAAGTTACAAAAAAGTCAGAACTTCCTTGATGAGAAAATTGAGCAAGTGAAAAAAATTACTCTTCATCAAAAATTGAATCAATAACTTTTTACATAATTATAATGTATAATGTTTGTTAGGAATGAGATTTTTTAAAAAGTACTGTCAACCCCAAAATTGACTAACACCCAGAGTGGCCTTTCTTTTCATTTTATATTCATCTTCAAATTTATATAAAAGGAGTATTTGAAAGTTTTTGAACTACCTTATGCCTTTTTTAGGTACTTAAAACTGCAACGTTTTCATATAGCTCTGCTGGATTTCTTCCTCTTAGTCCAATGCCTTTGCTCACAGTGCTATGTTGCCCTCATAGGGGGGAAAATGACTTTTTCATATAAAATATTCTTCATATTCAGGCTGGGAAGTTTTATGTTACACAGCAGAAAATAACATCTTTTTCTCAAGAAAAATATCTTTTATCTGAGAATTTCTATTTTCAGTTCTTGTATAAGTGACATTACTTGACTATTCTTTATTTGTCATATACTTGGGGAGTGATATTGTTACATATAGTATTATCAACTTGGCATACTTTTCCAAACTTCTCATGTCACTGAACTATTTCAGTGCTTGTAATAAATTAGGATAAAATCTGACAACTGATTGAGGTCATTAAAAATTAAGATACCTGGAAACAAATGAGAATGAAGACACGAACTACCAGAACTTATGGGATGCAGCGAAAGCTGTATTAAGGGGAAAATTTATAGCTCTGCAAGCATATCTTAAGTCGATAGAAACGATGCACATAAACAATTTGACCTCACAGCTCAAGACCTTAGAAAAGGATCAACAGAAAGAGCCTAAATCGGGTAGAAGGAAAGAGATCATAAAACTTAGAGCAGAAATCAACGACATGGAAAACAAAGAAACAATCCGAAAGATCAATGAAACCAAGAGCTGGTTTTTTGAGAAAATAAATAAGATAGATAAACCACTAGCAACACTCACAAATAAACAGAGAGAGAGAGAACCCTAATAAATCGAATCAGAAATAAGAATGGGGATATCACAACAGAAACTAAAGAAATTCAAGAGATCATCAGAGACTACTTTGAAAGTCTGTATGCCACGAAACACGAGAACCTGGAAGAAATGGATAAATTCCTGGATTCCTACCATCTCCCAAAGCTGAATCAAGAAGATATAGAGTACCTGAATAGACCTATTCACATCAAGGAAATTGAAACTGTAATCATAAGTCTTCCCAAAAACAAAAGCCCAGGCCCAGAAGGATTTACTAGCGAATTTTTCCAAACACTTAAAGAGGACCTATTGCCAGTTCTTGTCTAGCTTTTCCAAGAAATTGAAAAAACAGAAACTCTCCCAAACAGCTTCTATGAAGCCCATATCTCTCTAATACCAAAAGGAAACAAAGTCAACACGAGAAAAGAAAACTACAGGCCAATATCCCTGATGAACACGGATGCGAATATTCTCAACAAAATACTAGCCAATAGAATACAACAACTCATCAAAAAGATCATACATCATGACCAAGTGGGATTCATCCCAGGGATTCAAGGATGGTTCAACGTTCGGAAATCAATCAACATAATCCATCATATCAACAAAAGAAAAGATAAAAATCATATGATCATATCAATAGATGCAGAGAAAGCATTTGACAAGATCCAGCACCCATTCGTGATGAAAACCCTTGCCAAAATGCGGATAGAGGGGACTTTCCTCAATAGAGTTAAAGCCATCTACCACAAACCTACAGCAAACATCATCCTCAATGGGGAAAAACTGAGACCCTTCCCCCTAAGGTCAGGGACGAGACAAGGATGCCCACTCTCTCCACTACTGTTCAATATAGTACTGGAAGTACTTGCAATAGTGATTAGGCAAGAAAAAGACATTAAGGGCATCCAGATAGGGAAAGAAGAAATTAAGCTCAAACTATTCGCAGATGACATGATACTATACTTAGAGAACCCTAAAACCTCTACCAAGAAACTCCTAGAAACAATAGGCTTGTATAGTAAAGTGGCAGGCTATAAAATCAATACCCAAAAATCCATGGCATTCCTATACGCAAATAGTGAAAGAGAAGAAGGTGACATCAAGAAAACAATCCCATTCACAACTGTGCCCCAGAAAATCAAGTATCTAGGAATCACCTTAACTAAGGAAGTAAATGACCTGTACAAAGAAAACTACAAAACGCTACTTCAGGAAATAAAAGAGAACACGAGGAAATGGAAAAATATCCCCTGTTCATGGATGGGGAGAATCAACATCATCAAAATGACAATACTTCCCAAAGCACTGTACAAATTCAATGCAATCCCTATAAGGATACCCATGACATTCTTCAAAGAAATGGAGCAAACACTCCTGAAATTTATATGGAACAATAAGCCCCCACGAATAGCTAAAGCAATTCTTGGGAAAAAGAAAATGGGAGGAATCAACCTCCCTAACTTCAAACTCTACTGCAAAGCAGTAATAATTAAAACAGCATGGTACTGGAACAAAAGCAGAGCTGCAGACCAATGGAACAGAGTTGAATATACTGACATTTCCTCCCAAACATATAATCATCTAATCTTTGATAAGGGGGCAAGAAAAGTGAAATGGAGCAGGGAAAGCCTCTTTAATAAACTGTGCTGGCAAAATTGGACGGCTACATGCAAAAAAGTGGGCTTAGATCTCTGCCTAACACCATGCACAAAAGTAAGATCAAAATGGATTTATGACCTCAACATCAGACCAGAATCCATAATGTTTATTGAAGACAAAGTCGGCAAAACTCTCCATGATATTGAAGCTAATGGTATCTTCAAAGATGTCATGCCACTGGCCGAGCAAGTGAAAACAGAGATAGAAAATGGGACTATCTTAAACTAAGAAGCTTCTGCACCTTAGAAGAAACAGTGACCAAAATACAAAAACAGCCTACAGAATGGGAAAGGATATTCACCAAATACACCTCCGACAAGGGGTTGATATCAAGGATATACAAGGTACTGGTTAAACTCCACAAGAAGAAATCACCCAACCCCATCAAAAAATGGGGTGAGGAAATGAACAGAAACTTTCGCAAAGAAGAAATTCGACTGGCAAAAAGGCACATGAGAAAATGCTCTACATCACTAATCATCAGAGAGATGCAGATCAAAACCACAATGAGATATCATTTCACACCACAGAGACTGGCCCACATCCACAAGAACAAAAGCAACCAATGCTGGAGCGGATGTGGTGAGAAAGGACCCTCCTTCACTGCTGGTGGGAATGCCGGCTGGTCCAACCCTTTTGGAAAACAGTATGGACGACTCTCAAAAAATTAGAATTTGATCTGCCATTTGACCCAGCTATAGCACTCCTGGGAATATATCCCAGAGAGGCAAAAAGGTATAGTCGAAGTGACATCTGCAATTGTTTGTTCATTGCAGCACTCTTTACAATAGCCAGAATCTGGAAAAAATCTGAGTGCCCAAGAGCAGATGACTGGTTAAAGAAACTTTGGTACATTTACACAATGGAGTACTATGTAGCTGTTAGAAAAGATGAAGTTATGAAATTTACATACAAGTGGTACTACATGGAAAGTATCATGTTAAGTGAAATGAGTCAGAAAGAGCGGGATAGACACAGAAAGATTGCATTCATCTGGGGAACATAAAGCAACAAAAAGGGAGACTAACACCCAGGAATGGCTGAGATTAGTACCAGGAATTTTGCTCCATGACTTGAAGGCCAGCCACACGTGCTAGGTGAAAAGGAAGCTCAGATAGAGAAGAGAGCACCAAATAAAGGGTGTTGTGAGGACCCTCCCAGGGTGGGAGAAGCATGCTAAAAGTAGTCTATAGACCAAACATGATTGCCACTCAATGCCTCTCTTGCAAAACACAGTACCCAAAAGAAGAGAGAGAGAACAAGGGGGAATACCCTGCCACAGAGGCAGGATGGAACGGGGGAGATGGGGGGGGGGGATGCTGGGACCCGTGGTGATGGATGACAGGCACTGGTGGAGGGTTGGGCACTTGATCATTGTATAACTGAAACCCAAGCACAAAATTTGTAAGCCTATAACTGTACCTCATGGTGTTTCACTAATAAAAAAAGAAAAAATAAATAAATAAAAACTTTAATACAAATTAAACAATGAATATAACACAATAAATAAAGAATAAGGAATAACCAATGTCATGGATGTCTTCCTTCTTGTACAGTAGTACAGTCATATTGGTTTTCCATTGGGACGGAACCTTGCATTTAGACAGGACTGTACTACTGTACAAGAAGGGAGACATCCATGACATTGGCAACTATCGCCCGATCTGCCTATTGTCTGTCATCTACAAGTTGTTCACTCGAGTCATCCTAAATAGGATTGGCAGAACACTAGATGAAGGACAACCACGCGAGCAAGCCGGGTTTGGCAAAGGATTCAGCACCATCGACCATATCCACACAATAACCAAACTCATTGAGGTTTCTCGGGAGTTCAAGATGCCACTCTGTCTAACGTTCATTGATTTAAAGAAAGCCTTTGATTCTGTTGAGACGGAAGCGGTCATTGAAGCCCTAGCCAATCAGGGCATTCAAACTCAATACATCAGGATCCTCCGTGAGCTGTATTAAGGAGGATCTACCAGGAGCTCACCATTCTACAAAGAAGTAATCATTGATGTCAAGAGAGGGGTTAGGCAGGGTGATACCATTTCACCAAAACTTGTCAGTGCCACCCTCGAGAACATCATGCAATGACTGGAATGGGAAGGAATGGGAGTGAAGATAGATGGTCGGCAACCATTCCACCTCAGCTCTGCTGATGACATTGTTTTAATAACACCAAACATTAGCCAAGCGGCACAAATGCTGGCCGACTTTGACTGTGAGTGTGGAAAAGTCAGTCTACAGCTGAATCTTACGAAGACAATGTTTATGAGAAACAGCCTTGTTCCTGACGCCCCATTGACTCTCAACGAAACGACCATCTCCGAATGCAACAGCAATGTGTATCTAGGTCGAGAAGTCAACATGACAAATGACCTGGCACCTGAGCTGCACATGAGGAAGAGAGCGGCATGGAATGCCTTCAAGAGCATCGAAGATATAGCTAAGAGGACGAAGAACCTCCGGCTCCGGGCACATCTCTTTGATTCCACTGTTCTTCCTGCATTAACATATGCCTCAGAGACCTGGGCCCTGCGCAAACAGGATGAGAGCGCTATTCGGGTCTCCCAAAGAGGAATTGAAAGAGCTATGCTTGGAATATCACTTTTCACTCAAATAAGAGAAAGAATCTGAAGTTCCGACCTCCGTCGACGATCAAGAATCAGGGATGCTGTCTCATTTGCCAAAGTGTCAAAAATCAGATGGGCTGGTCATGTAATGAGATTTAAAGACGACCGTTGGACTAGAGCCGTTACCAACTAGATTCTATGGGATGTCAAAAGACCGCGTGGCCGCCCACCTACCACATGGTCAGACTTCTTCATCAAGTTCATAAATGATCGGTTTGACGGTCCTCATGTTCCTAGAGCGAACAGATGCCATTGGGCTACATTAGCACGCAACAGGGACGAATGGAGACATTACTGGTGCCCGCTCGAGCAAATTGATTATTAACAGGAAGTCAAGTGATCAAGTGATCTAGTGATCAAGTATATAGTAAACTCAATATAACAAAAAATGTTTAATTTGTTAGTCGTTATTCTATTTGATTAATGAATAATCAAATTATGTAGCAGCTTTGCTTTATCATAATGGAAACATTTACTGAAAACAATTTTAAAAAATATTTCTTCCATTGAATTGCGTGCTTTTTTATATGAGGCAGAGAAAGAATGAGGTTGAAGACACAGGGAGTAAGAGAGAGGAGAGATAGACACAAGCACAGACACAGACTCACACACACTCACACACACGCACACACATGCACACACACGTGCACGCATACTAACACGAAGAGCTATAAATACCACTCTCCTCCTGATGTTCATCCATTTGCTCAAGCTCAAACAGGCACCAGTAACATCTCACAACAAATTGTGAGACTTGTTGTTACTGTTTTTGGCATATAGAATACGTCAGGGGTAGATTGCCAGGCTTTACCGTGCCTGTGAGATACTCTCGGCAGCTTGCAGAGCTCTCCGAGAGGGGCCAAGGAATAGAACTGGGGTCGACCACGTGCAAGGCAAAAGCCCTACCCGCTGTACTATTGCTACAGCCCAGAGAGCTATAAATATTTTCAATAATTTCCTAAGAGAACGATTGGAAATTTAGTCCTAGAATCTAGCCTTGATCTCTAGAGGCGTATAAAAATTTGGCTGCTTTAAAAGCTAAGCAATTTGCATTGAACTGCTGAAGGCATTTGTATAGAAATGATTGTAAATGAAAGTTCAGACTACATTTTCATTCAGTGTTCCACTCACACATACTGCCACACGGACCAAATAGTGGAGTATGCTGGTCTGACTCTGCCAATTTTTTTTATATGTCCCAACTTTCTAGAAGCTCCTTTCTATATAGTATGGGAGTAGTTTCAAAAACTCACATACACTCTTTCAACATCATTTATTCCTACCAAAATTTTTAGTACAAAATTCTCAAGTTCTGTTTATTTTTTCCACATTCTCATTTTGTTGATTTTTCTTTTGCTGAGAAATATTGACTCAGAAAAGAGTATGCATCTGATGAATCAAATCTATGATTTCCGATTTCTAAATTGTGCTTTTCAATAAGCACTTTCATAGACGAGGAAGAGGCATATAAAATAAAATCTGAGGACAATAAGGCAAACCTAAATACCTAAGGGATACTGCTGTTTGAGTAGTAGTAGTAGTAGTAGTAGTAGTAGTAGTAGTAATAGTAGTAATAGTATAGGTAAATAAATGCCTGGATGTTCTGGGGGTTTAGAATTTACAGGTCTTTGCTTTGATGAGAAGCTAGGAATTCAGGCTTGTAATTAAATGCTTTTAACTTAACTGTTCTGTGTCAATTTTAGTATATAAAGAATCTAAATTGATACCACTTAAACTTGTCACTCCTAATTACATAAAAATGTCTCCAAAGCTTAAAAACCAGGAATGATAGCTGAAAAAGGTTTATATAGCCAGCTGGCTATATTTTTGTTTGTTGTTTCTTAGTAGCTTAAACAACACAATTCATAAAAAATCATTTTTCATAAGCATATGAGCATTTTGTCTATGAGCAACAAATTATTATTAAGATATTTATGGACTGCATTTATTTCTAAAATGTAAGTAAGTGAAGATAATAAGCCAGAAAGTTTTCCTTAACATGTTCATAAAATTTATTATAATTCTTCAGTCTTTTTCCATAATGTAGAAGAAAAGAAATTCTTTTCACACTACTCAAAACTTGTGTGTCAGATTTTTTCCTTCTATGTAACATAGGCATGTAATGTTCTACTCTTTTTTCACCTTGTTATGTTTTGTGGATGCTGCATTTACTTTTCAAAAAAACGACGTTTCTGTAAATTGAGATAAAACTGATTTATAACACTGCATCTGTTTCAAATGTGCACTCTATACATACCTATTTCCAAAGCTCTACTTATCATCTAACACTAAGTTATCCCTCTACTTGGTCCTCCCAGTCCCCTTCCCTCTGAAACACTCACTGTTCTGGATGGAAACATCCACTATGGTGGAGTGAAGGTGTAATGGTGGTAGAATTGGTGTTTGAATATTAAATGTGATCAACTATTGTGAACTGTCCTCCCATGGTTCATCGATTTGCTCGAGCGGGCCCAGTAATGTCTCCATTTTGAGACTTGTTATTACTGTGTTTGGCATATTAAATACATCACGGATAGCTTGCCAGGCTTTGCCGTGCGGGTGAGATACTCTCGGTAGCTTGCCGGGCTCTCCAAGAAGGCAGAGGAATCGAACCCAGCAGGCCCCGGCTGGCTGCGTGCAAGGCAAACACCCTACCACTGTGCTATTGCTCCAGCCCATTGTGAATTACTTTATAAAATTATAATAAATAAAAAATAAGGTAAAAGCATCAATATGAGCAGAAATTTGAAAAAAGTTGATTCCAACTCTATGAATGTTTCAAGACAGAATAGGAAACTGCAGATGATAGAAATAGAAAGAAAATAGAATTAGAAATGGATATTGAATGTGTAACTTATTACTGTAATTCTGTGTCTTAATTTAGATGGATACATTGTTTCTTCTTGTGGAAAAGCAAATAAACTGATTTTTAAAATTTTTTTTTAATTGGGTCAACTAAGATTCACAGTTACAAAGGTGTTAGTGACTGGTTTTAGTCATAAGATGTTCCAACACCCATTCTGCCACCAGTGTACATTTCCCACAACCAATGACCCCAGTTTCTCTCCCACCATCCCTTCTCACTCCTAGCCTGCCTCTATAGCAGGCATTCTCTCTCTCTCTTTCTCTCTCTCACTCTCTCTTTCTCTATCTCTCTGACTCTCTCTTTCTCTCTCTATCTCTCTCTCTTCTTCCTCCTTCCCCTTCTTGCCACTTTGGGCATTATGGTTTGCAATACAGATACTGAGAAGTTAGCATGTTTGTTTCTTTACCTACTTTCATCACTCAGTTCTTATCCAGAGTGATCATTTCCAACTATCATTGCCAGAGTGATTCCTTCTCTATCCCAACTGCCTTCTCCCCCAGCACCTGAAGGAGGCTTCCAACCATGGACCAATCCTCTTGGCTTGTGTTTTTACTGTCTTTGGGTATTAGTTTCATACTATGTTTTTTTCTATGTCTTACAGATGAGTGTAACCATCCTATATCTGTCCCTTTCCTTCAGACTCATTTCACTCAGCATGATACTCTCCATTTCCATTAATTCATAAACAATTCCATTATTTCATTTCTTTTAACAGCTGTGTAGTATTGCATTGTGTAGATGAGTCATAGTTTCTTTATCTAGTCTTCTGTTCTGAGCACTCGGGTTGAAAAACCAATTTCTTAATGTGAAATCTGCTCCTGGTGAACCTACTGTAAACAGTGTTGAAATAAGAGCAAAGGATAAGGTAGATGATAAAAGAAAGTCACCTAATTTAAGAAAATTATCCCAAGTTTTGAAGGAAATTCTATTGTAAGTTCAATACTATCAAACAATATCTCATGTTACAGAGAAATCCTTTTTGAAAGAAAGTCTACTCATACAGCAAATTTTATTGTTATATACTTTAAGAAATTTTCAGAGACAGTTATCAGCAATAATCACCTGGATTACTCAGCAGCCATCAGCTCAATTCAAGATCATTTGTGGGCAAAAGCTTGTGACTTGCTGAAGTCATATGATAGCATTTTTATTTTTTATTTTTTTTAAATTTTTATTAGTGAAACACAATGAAGTACAGTTGTAGACTTACAAATTTTTGTACTTGAGTTACAGTTATCCAATGATTGAGTACCATCCCTCCACCAGTGCCCATTCTCCACAACCACTAATCTCAGTATTCCATCCCACCCTGCCTCTGTGGCAGGGCATTCCCTTTTGTTCTCTCTCTCCTTTTGGATGCTGTGGTTTGCAAAAGAGGCATTGATTGGCAATCATGTTCAGTCTATAGTCTACTTTCAGCATGCTTCTCCCATCCTGGGAGGATTCTACCAACACCCTTTATTTGGTGCTCCATTCTCTATCTGAACTGCCTTTCCCCCCAGCATGTGTGGCTGGCCTCCAAGCCATGGAGCAAACCTCCTGATATTTATCTCGGCTATTCTTGGGTGTTATTCTCCTATTTTGTTACTTTATGTTCGCCAGATGAATGCAATATTTCTATGACTGTCCCTCTCTTTCTGACTCATTTCGCATAGCATGATACTTTCCATGTAGTATCACTTGTATGTAAATTTCATGACTTCATCTTTTCTAACATCTACATAGTACTCCTTGTGTAGATGCACCAAAGTTTCTTTAACCAGTCATCTGGTCGGGCACTCAGGTTTTTTCCAGATTCTAGATATTGTAAACAGTGCTGCAATGAACAAACAAGTGCAGATAACACTTTGACTACACTTTTTTGCCTCTCTGGGATGTATTCCAAGAAGTGGTATTGCTGGATCAAATGGAAGCTCAATTTCTAATTTTTTGAGAATCGTCCATACTGTTTTCCAAGAGGGCTGAACCAGTTGGCATTCCCACCAACAGTGAAGGAATGTCCCTTTCTCACCACATCCACGCCAGCATTGGTTGCTTTTGTTCTTTTGGATGTGGGCCAGTCTCTGTGGTGTGAAATGATATCTTATTGTTGTTTTGATCTGCATCTCCCTGATGATTAATGATGTAGAGCATTTTCTCATGTGCCTTTTAGCCAGTCGAATTTCTTCTTTGCGAAAGTTTCTGTTCATTTCCTCACCCCATTTTATGATGGGGTTGGATCTTTTCTTCTTGTTGAGTTCAACAAGTACTTTGCATATCCTTGATATCAGCCCCTTGTCGGATGTGTATTGGGAAAATATCCTTTCCCATTCTGTAGACTGTCTTTGTATTTTGGTCACTGTTTCTTTTGAGGTGCAGAAGCTTCTTAGTTTAAGTTAGTCCCATTTGTCTATCTCTGTTTTCACTTGCTTGGCCAGTGGCATGACATCTTTGAAGATACCATTAGCTTCAATGTTATGGAGGGTTTTGCCAACTTTGTCTTCAATGAACCTTTATGGATTCCGGTCTGATGTTGAGGTCTTTAATCCATTTTTATCTTACTTTTGTACATGGTGTTACGGAGAGATATGAGCCCACTTTTTTGCATGTAGCTGTCCAGTTTTGCCAGCACAATTGGTTAAAGAGGCTTTCCTTGCTCCACTTCACATTTCTTGCCCCCTTATCAAAGATTAGATGATCATATGCTTGGGGGGAGATGTCAGTATATTTGACCCTGTTTCATTGGTCTGCAGCTCTGCCTTTGTTCCAGTATCATGCTGTTTTCATTATTACTGCTTTGTAGTAGTGTTTCAAGTTAGGGAGGTTGATTCCTCCCATTTTCTTTTTCCCAGGAATTGCTTTAGCTATTTGTGGGGGCTGATTATTTCATATGAATTTCAGGAGTGTTTGCTCCATTTCTTTGAAAAGTCTCATGAGTATCATTATAGGGATCGCATTGAATTTGTACAGTGCTTTGGAAAATATTGCCATTTTGACAATGTTAATTCTCCCGATCCATGAGCAGGTGATATCTTTTTATTTTCTTGGGTCCTTTTTTATTTCCTGAAGTAATGTTTTGTAGTTTTCTTTGTATAAGTCCTTACCTTTCTTAGTTAAGCTAATTCCTAGGTGGTTGATTTTCTGGGGCACAATTGTTAATGAGATTGTTTTAATGAAACCAAGAGCTGGTTCTTAGAGAAAATAAATAAGATAGATAAACCACTAGCAACACTCACAAAGAAAGAGAGAGAATCCTAATAAACTGAATCAGAAAAGAGAAGGGGATATCACAACAGAAACCAAAGAAATTCAAAAGATCATTAGAGACTACTTTGAAAGTCTGTATGCCACAAAAACAAGAGAATCTAGAAGAAATAGATAAATTCCTGGGTTCCTATAATCTCCCAAGGCTGAATCAAGAAGGTCTAGAGTGCCTGAATAGACCTATTAACATCAAGGAAATTGAAACTATAATCAAAATTCTTCCCAAAAACCAAAGCCCAGCTCCAGATGGATTCACTAGCCTAGCAAGTTTTTCCAAACATTTAAAGAGGACCAATTGCCAGTTCTTCTGAAGATTTTTCAAAAAATTGAAGAAACAGATACTCTCCCAGTTTCTATGAAGCCCATATCTCTCTAATACCAAAAGGAAACAAAGACACTACAAGAAAAGAAAATTACAGGCTGATCTCCCTGATGAACACAGATGCAAAGATTCTCAGCAAAATACTAGCAAATAGAATTCAACAACTCATCAAAAAAGATCAAACACTATGACCAAGTGGGATTCATTCCCCTATATAAAGAAATGAGGAAAATATTAAAGAAAAGCAGAATACTCCAGGTGGAAAGTTTCAGTGTCAATGAACAAAAGAATTTACTAACAAAACATGTCTTAAGCAGCCACAAAGGACTTGATTTTTCCACTCTACATACAAAAGTTTTTTTAAAGACTTTAACTGGATTCAGTTATTCATAATATTCAGGTATTTTCAACAACACAATAAACAAGACAACATACTTTCCAGGGTAGCATCCTTTGAACAGTTCCTGACAGGGAGAAGGAAAAGGGGATACACATCCCAAGAGTTAAAGTTACAACACACATTGAGAGGAGAGAGGTTAAGAAATCTTTGATTTCCTGCCTCTAGTTGTCAGGTAGACAGATGATCATTGATTTCCTCCCCATTGTCTGTAAACTCCATTTATAAAGAGTGGAAATCTGGGCATGTGCTTTAATGGTTTATTTCCTAAGTTTATCGCCCTGTATAAGAAACCTCCAGTGTTGATACCTTAATTGATATAATAGTGCTCCCTTTTAAATAAAAGATTTAATTTGAAAGAATTCACCTTGTTGTGGACAATTTTGAGAATCACATTATAATTTAGCTCTTCTCTAATCACCAGAATCTTTTGAGGCAACGAAGGAAATTTCAAAGGGTATATAAATGTTAGGATAAAGAAAGTTAGCCAAGATGTGGTTTGAGATGTTGATTGAGCTTGGTAGAGTTCACCAAAGAATAAAATAGAAGTGAGAGAAACTAAGAAGTTAATATGAGGAAAATAAGAAAATATATTAGTTAAGGATACTGGTTAGAATCATTTATTCATGAATGGCCTCAACAGATTTCAGACATGATTAGGGAGAACATTTGTATGTGATAGCCAAAATTTAAAAACTTATTAAATTTATTTTTAAAGACAGGATAGTAGATACACGATACAGGAGGTTTGCTCCATAGCTGGAAGCTTGTCTTATGAGTAAAGGGGAGAAGCAGATGGAATAGAGAAGGGATCACTAAGAAAATGATGGCCTGAAGAACCGGTCAGAATGGGAGATGTGTGCTGAAAGTAGATAAAGGACCAAACATGATAACCTCTCAGTATCTGCATTAAAAACCATAATGCCCAAAAGCAGAGAGAGTATGGGGAATATTGTCTGTCATGGAGGCAGGGGAGGGTAGGAAAGGGGGGTGTACCAGGGATATTGGTGGTGGGGAATGTGCACTGGTGGAGGGATGGGTGTTTGATCATTGTGTGATTGTAACCCAAACATGAAAGCTTGTAACTATCTCACAGTGATTCAATAAAATTAAAAATAAATAAATAAATAAATAAATAAAATGAAAAAAAAAGAAAATAAAAAGACAGGTCAATTGCGCTTTCCATAACCATGCCAATAAAACTCATGCCAGGATGTTTCAGTTAGGGCACCCCAGAGTGGGGAGGAAGCCGGGTGAGATTCCTCCCTGCCCCAAGGAACCCAGCTCCAGCAGCTGAACATTTCCACAACTCAGCCGCAGCCACGCTTAGGGTTGCTCTCCACGCGCTCAGGCTGAGCCTCACCCAAAAGTGCATCTATTCCTGGACTGCACATTTGCGGCCACACGATACTTCAAACTAAATACTCTGCCCATACTCCAGGATTACTGCACCACATTTAACAGGGTTCAAAATAGTAGGCAACTAATCTTAGAGAAAAATACACATTTTTTACATATGGCCGACCCGAGTTCGATTCCTCCGCCCCTCTCGGAGAGCCCGGCAAGCTACCGAGAGTATTCGATATGCCAGACACAGTAACAACAAAGTCTCCAATGGAGACGTTACTGGGCCCGCTCGAGCAAATCGACGATCAACGGGAGGGCCTTTACCTTTACATATATATATGTATATATAAAATACACAACCCTCAACCTTTAACAACATATTAGTGATTTCTTACAGAAGGGCTTAATGGCCTCTGGGTAAAATACAACAATCTTCACACTCTTTCCTCTAAGGATACTTTTTTATAGCTTTGCAGCATATTTTCATAACAAACAATACAAAATATATTATTTCGGTTCTGCTGTTGGGCAGGGATTAGGGTTTGGGGGTGGAAACATCCGAAATATAGTGGTGGGAAGGTGTAATGATGGTGGGATTGGTGTTTGAATATTAAATGTAATCATATATTATGAACTACTTTATAAAATAAATAAAATAAAAAAGATCAATTGAAATACTGAGTTCAGAGAAGGATCAAAAATACATAAATGATTATGGTCCATTTATCACAAACACGATTGCACTGAGAACCACTGAATTTTTGATTTACAGGAGAATAAACAAAGTAATATTTCAACTAATTTTATAATGTTTTTTTTCAACTTAGCTGTTTAATTGAATCTCTAACAGTTTTCTTGAAAAAAATTAATCTTAATTTTAAGTATATCATCAATATGTAACTGAAAAACACTTTCAAGAGAAACCATTTGTGAAGAACCTGTTCTATCTATACTGTGTTTCACTCCACACTTCCCACATGGCTGAGCTAAGCTTCTTGTGCCAACTTTAAGATGTAAAATTCTAACTTGTTTTCCAATTCCAGGCTAAGATCCAAATTTTCCCACGAAGTATCTTTCCAGTGATGGGAAAAGAGAAGCAATGAAGAATTATTATATGGCTTACACTTGTTACCCTGCATCTTACACAGGCACGCTATCAATCCCAGAATACCCTTTACATTGACTTATAGGTTGCATTTTAGAGAATAACTGCAACATTATGAAAATGGAAAGCAAATTTTTCCTATATATTAAACTCTTAACCACTAATCTATTAGTCTTTTCTATTTTGAGTTTCTGAGCAGTTTTTTGATTAGTATTTAATACTACCTTTTGCAAAATAGAATATTTGTTAAGAAGACAGCATTTAACTCTTATTTTCTGGTGTGATGACTTTTTGCTTTAACGGACTTTGAAAACTTTAGAAAACACCCTCTGTCCTCATTCTAGCTCTGATGTAAAGACAAAAATACAATAAGAAACCTGTCAACTTAGTCTTTAAGTGTTTTTGCAATAAGTTCCTTTTTATGTTTGTCAATGTGTATGTCTTAATTTCAACTTAAGATCATAAACATTTTTTCAAAGTATTTTAGATTCCTGTGACCATAAATAGTAACTAAATTTTTACCCCTTGAAAATAAAATATAAGAAACATAGCTGCTTATTTAAACATAAAATATTTTGTCTGTAAATAGAAATTAAGACTTCATCTATACCTAATTTTTAATGCAGCTATTCCTAACGTATAAGATAAATCCTGGTCTGAGAAACAGGTTAAGTTTTACTTGAGTATTTAAAACTATTCATAATTTTTTAACCACATTTACCAATTTATCACACCCTCCTGATCATCACCTGCAATTTTCTGATTCTATGAGGAATCTGACAATTTTCTGATTCCTCATAGAATCAGAAAATTGTCAGAAGATATTTAGAATTTTAAAATTTTATGTTTATATTTTGGATCTCTGATAATAATTTAAAAAATTTAAGTGATACTTTGAGATATATCTGTCCATAAACATAATTTACAGATAAAATATGAAAATTGCTGTTCTTTAATATTATTTAATGCGATTCCCTAATGACATATTAGGTTGAACATTTTTTCCTTCCATTATTTTCTGTGAGTTTTATAGTTTATCACTTAATATTAGGTCTAAAGTCTATTTTGGGTTTAGTTTGGCCTATCTTACAGTATATTATTGCAATCAAGACAGCATGTTTTTGATGATAAAAGAGAAAAATAGTTTAATGTAATAGAAAAATACACCCAGAAATAGCCCCACATGAGTTTAGCCAAATGAATCTTGGACAATGCAATGAAAAAGAATATTTTCAACAAATGGTGTTAGAATATGCTGGCATCTGTATTTTAAAAAAACTAATATAAACACATACCTTTTTTCTTTTAGTTCTTCATATAATATTGACCAAAAATTGCATTTAAAACTTAAATTAACTTCAATCTTTTTGACAATTGCCTTAATTTTTATGGTATCTGACTACTGTGAAAAATCCAAGAACATTTCAAAGTTTCAGTTTCTCAAAGCAAGAATCACAGTCCATTCTACGCACCTATGAAAAGGAAGTTGAAAGGCTAGAAAATCTTAACACATCACTTGCGACTTCCTGTTTCCATTTATTGCTGCAATATCGTAGTCTCCATTGTTTAATGTTGTGGAATGGCTTCAGAATAGTCTAACACAAATTTTTCAGAGGGTAATCAAAACCAAATTGAATTGCCAAGTTTTTATATCACAGACCTAGACCTCAGATACTTATACCTTATGCAATACATAGAGCAGTTTGCTCTAACTTCACCTGCTAAAGTACATACATAGTGCAGTCTCCTCAACCACTCCAGATGGAATCCCGAGGTGACCAAGACCTTCCAGAAGCAAGGCCCAAGTATGTGGATTCCAGGACTAAATCTCTAGGCAGCATGGTGGCAGAGGAACTGGGCTGTTCCCCCGGTCCCCACCTGCCCAGAAGACTGGCTGTCATGCCCACAATTAGACTCCGGGCACCATCTTAGCACACCAACAGCCCTGGTCCAAAGACTTCCAATTGAATCCCAAAATGGATTAGTGTCATACATAGATGTCTCCAGAATCCAAACATTTATAATCTAGAAATTTACATTTACAATCCTGGCTGTGCCAGCTCCTGTGATATTTGAAATGAGCTATGGAAAATATATTATCTAGCTAGCATCTGCCCCTGGCAGGTAGGGTTGAATACTGGTGGAAAATTTTGAGCAAAATTAATACCCCAAATTAGAGCGAGAGTATTGGGGAAATTGTCTTCCATAGAGGCAGAGTGAGTACTGCGATATGTATGTGTGTATGGGGGGGGGGCAATACTTGGGACATTGGTGGTGGAAAATGTGCACTGGTGGAGGGATGGGTGTTCCATCATTGTAGGGATGAATCTCAAACATTGAAAGCTTTGTAACTCTATGTCACGGTGATACAATAAAATAAAAAAGTAATGTGGAGTTCATGACCAGTTCAATCAGTTATTGATTAAAATGGCTGAGCAAATAGCAGTACTCCTACATTATTTTAAAATAAAATAAAATAAAATAAAAAAGTACATACATATCAGGCCAAAATATTCAGTAAATTAAACACATACTAGTCAAAGCAAGTCCCCATTTAAATCACCTAGACTTTTGTACTTAGTTCATGCATATAGTGTATTTCTCCTCTAATGGAAATACATAGAACATGGAATATCAAAATCGTTTATGTTTCTATGGATTTTAAAATAAACTGGACAAAATCTCTTTATGAATCAGAGAAACAGTATACTAGGTAAGGCACTTTCATTGCACATGATCAATGTGGATTTGTTCCCCAATACTCCAAAGGGTCCCCTAAGTCTACCCAGAGTGATATCTGATCTTAGAGCAAGAAGCAGGCCCTAGAACCATGGGATTTAGCCCCCAAATCACAGTAAATAAATGAAAAAACTCAGTAAATGAACTCAACAGAAGTTTTTAACTTTGTACCTTCTCCATCCTAGGAAAAAAAAATTTTTTTTTTACTCCCTCAAAATAAAAACACAAAAAAAGAGCCAGAGAGATGATACATAGTTTAAATAAGATACATGCTTGATGTTAGTCCTTACTTGGTTTCGTCCCCAGTTCAATTTAGTAGAAGTTCATCTCTGGGTGTGGCCCTGTAGGTGAATTATCAATAGGATGGCTCTGGTGATATCCGACACTACAGGGCCAGAGTAACTCTGCATCCTTAGGTCAGACCCTCATGTTGAATCACGTGAGGTCAAGAATATCTAAAAACAGGTAAGGCCTCTGGGGAAACCACTGGGGATCCCCCAGCCTTTACAAAAATAAAAAACTATAAAGAATAAATAGGGAGAAGAGTTTTACAAACAGAAGCTGGCACAGTTCTGTGTAACTTGCTACCACTCTGCTCTTGATAGACGTTTTTTTGGTTAGTGCTTTCGGTTAATTAGAAGTGCTTTTGGTTAGTCTCTTTTGCTAGAAACCAACGATTTTGCCTGCAATTGAGCAGAAAGCCTCTATCCTGCTCCTTGTTAACAGAAAGATGCACTTTAAACCTTTGATGGAAATAATTCAATCTCACTGCTCCAAAACTAAACACAAACTACACCACACAGAAGCTAAAGCTTCCAAAGGGTAGATTTATTATACATTCTAAAAGCATCCTGACTAAAAGTAAAAATCATATCCTTTTTATTACATTAAGAAACATGACTATTGACCATATAAATGTTACACTAATATGGCGTTATAATATTTTTAAATCATTTTCTTTTTTATTCCTGATAGTTTTTTGAGGGATGGCTCATCAAGCACATTCTCTGTCGCTTATTTTAACACCTTGAAAGGGCTTTGTAGGCAAATAGAATACAAAAAGCCTATTCGGTTTTCACATATCCTACACGCTAAAAATGAATTTAGAGGTGGAAAAATAAAGAAAAAGAGAAAAAAACTTTTGGGGAACTCTAGAGAAAGTGGGATCCATGTCCAGGATTAAAAAAGAATAATTCATGCTGCAACGACAAGAGATGCCTTTAGGCCCCTAGCACAAAGGGAATTGATATAACCTGTTCACTAGCAGAATATCAAGTCAGATGTGTAGATAAGGGAGAAAAGTGTGGCATCCAATTTAGAACCAGATAGAAATAAAGATTGACTGGCTCAAAGATTATTTTTGTTATAACAACAAAAAAAGATCAAAATGACTGAATAGACATTTTAAAGGAATCTGACATCACTATCAATTAGATTAGACTGGTACCGAGAATAAGATGAACTTCTATACATTGAAACTGTTTTATAGAGAAGATACAATCTATGTTTTGTTTCTACTTTTTGGGGCCCATACCCAGCAATGCTCAGGGTAGTTACTCCTGGCTCTGTACTCAGAAATTACTCCTGGTGGTTCTCAGGAGACAATATGGGATCCCCAAGATCCAACCTGGGTTGGCCAAGCGCAAGAAAATGCCTCACCCATTGTGCTTTCAATCACTCGGAACACTAATTGTATAGAGGAGGCTAGTGTCTTAGGAAAATTTCCCATACGCCAACTAGTGGGTATTGGGATTAGAAACCAACTTGATTTAAAGAAAGTAATATTTACTGTGCATGTAAGTTAATAATGGATTATTTTATAACTTAAATTTCAGTGAAACAATTATGTTGCTTATATTAAAGTTGTACATGGAAGTTAAAGAGATGTTATAGCCAGTTAGGCATTTGCCCAGAGTGTAAACTACCCAGACTTCATCCACAGCATCGTATTTGGTTCTCTGAGCCCCACCAGCAGTGATCTCTAGGTACAGAGCCTGGAGTAATAATCCCTAAGCACCACGTTGTGTGGCCCAAACACCAAAAATTTTAAAATACTGAAATAATGTTGCACATGGTGAATTTTCAAAAACTAAAGAAAAATCTAACATTTGACACTTGTCAGATTGACCCGAAAGTGTTGAGTGTTGGAAACACAAAAAATAAAATTTGATAGAAATAACTGATAGATGTGAAATATTTTGTGTGATAGTATACAAAAAATAGCTTATGGAATAATAGCAATAAAATTTAAATGGAAAACATGGGCAGTAGTTTAAGTGTCTTATATAGTAAATAGGCTAACCAAGTATATTTAATATAGGCCAATTCAGAAAAAAATTCGTTTTGAAAATGTGGCCATACTATTATAATGACAACAGTAAAAATGTATAATTGGAATCAAAGTTAAATTTAAGACAAATTTAAAGATTCTTTGTTCTGATTTGTTTGTACAATAAAAATAAACTTTTCAAAATATTGCTTTAGAAGATATACATTTCTTTATCATTCTTCACTTTGGAATGCAGAGTTATTGTGATAATTCACTAAAAAAGGAAATCAGCAAGAATAAAAAATGGAGAAAAAAGGAGAAGGAAGTAAATATAAAGGAAAATAAGCAGGAAAGTGGGGGAAAATAAGGCACACCTGGGACTTTTTTAACAAAGATATATACTGGATCTCTTGATAGTAATTTCAAGTAATATAATTTAAGTGAGAATCAGATTTAAATCATCTATGAATCAATTTAAGTCCATCCAGGCTCATAAATGTGTTCAATCACACACCTCCAGTAGACTAATCCAAAGATTACAAAATATATTTATTATAATAAATTGTGTTTTAATAAACAGAATTTTATCAGCTGGCTTAATGTTCTTAACAAATTAGTATTAATATTTTTGACAGTTTTAAGTTTTTTTAGCTGTAGAGAACAATGCTCCCTTAAAAAAAACTGATCCAAACAAATGTAAAACTAAATTTCTTTGACAAAATACATTTATTCCGTTCAATGAAGAAATGTGTTTTGTTAAATTGAGTGTTTGACAAACATATTTTGACTTCATGATCCATGTAGTCAAAAGTGCTCTAAAATATTATTGTGCTTGACTTTGTAAATTTTTTTATGCTTTACAAGACCTTTAACTTTCACTTGTAATCATTTTGCACTGGGTTTGTGGTTTATGATTATATCTTTACAAACCCATATTTTTTTGAAAATAGGCAGTGATTTTAAAATTAGTATTAAAATCAGGAGTCACCATCAACACCGTGTAGTACCTAAATAAGGATAAACTCTCAGATTAAGGGATAGAATTGAGATTACAGAATCAGATCCCCAGGTATATGGAGAGTTAATCTCCTATAAAGATGCAACAAGTATGAAGTGAAGCAAGAAAAGCCTCTTCAACAAATGACTTTGAGAAAACTGGTCACATGCAAATAAATGAATAAATAAATAAATAGAATTTATATCTCTTGCTAACACCGTGCACTAAAGTTAAATCAAAATGGATAAAACCTCTATAGTAGATCTGAATCTATAAATTACATTAAGGAAAACATAGGTAGAATACTTTGTGACATTGAAGCTAGAGCAAAATGATTCAGTACCACTGGTCAAGCTAACTGAAACAAAGCTTAAAAAATGGAGATATATCAAACTAAGAAGCTTCAGTCTGACAAAGGAAGCAATCATCAGAATTAAAACACACCCCACAGACTGGAAGAGAATATTTACCCAGAATTCATTGAATAGAGGACTGCTATTGAAGATACACAATGTACTGCTAGAACTCTACAAGAAAAAACAAGAAAGAAAAACCCAACCCCATCAAAAAGTTTGAGGAGAAACCTCTGGTGCTACCACAATGTAAGCTCATCTACCAGCCTTGCTCCAGAGTCTCACAAATCAAACCTGAATGAGATCAACAAGCTGGGAAAATTCCTCCAGAAACCGTAAATGGCTGAGACACCCAGGGCATTCTAGAATGGGATGGGTCAGCCCAGTGCCTACCCAAACAGAGCCCTGATAGCTAACAACTTCCACATTGCAAAATCACCACCATGGCCCTAGTCAGACTCCATTGTCTCATTAAAAAGTTATGCAGGTTTTGTGACTGAAATCTCCAGGCTTTTATTGGAGCCTGAATGGGTTACCTCCTCCTCTTCCCCTACTTCCCAGTACTTCCAGGCAGTCACACCCACACCTTAAAGTCACCACCCAGTTACAAATTTAACTCCAGATGTACCATCATCATAAAAATTCTGGTCTCCCTGGGGTGACATCTCAATCTCTACAACACTAATAAACCAGTAGTAGCACACCAGATTGGATAAGATATAATGGAGAAGACAAAAATCTTGATTTAAGAAAACATAAACATAGAAGGTTTAACCTGTAACATCTTAATAATCTCTCATTCAAGCAGTAAATATCTCTATGGTGAGATACAACAGTTTGCAATTCATTCTCTTCTACGGAAAAAAATTTTGATCATTCTGCTAGCAAAATTACTGATAAGAAGCAATATAAAATAAATTATTGAGGGCCTGATATGGGGGGGGCAGGCATAAGAGGTGTTGGGAAAATTGGAGACAATGGTGGAAGGAAGGTGTAACTGTGGGATTGGTGTGTTGGAATATTGAATGCCTGTAACAAATCAATCACGAACAACTTAGTAAACCATAGCATTTATATAAAGTGTAGGGGGAAATTTTATATATGTAGTCTTTACCTATTCTATGTAAATTCAAAAATATATCAATATAGGATTGCTTCACAAGTTTTATTAATGACAAGTGAGACGATTATAACTATAATTCAAGTAAAAAATAGTATTTAATGTAGTACAGTTTGGATTCCAGAGTTGAAAACTTGTATATGTAAATGAGAAATAGGCATTTTATTATATTTTATTAAATGGTTTTAAATTTTCTGACTTACATAGGTCAGACTCATATAGTAATTACAAATTGGCTCTTATTTATTTAGTTTCTAATCATCAAATTTGTCACTTCGTAAAGTTTTTTTTTTTTTTTAATAAACAATAGCACTGTAGCACTGTCCTCCCATTGTTCATCGATTTGCTTGAGCGGGCCCCGTAATGTCTCCATGGTAAGACTAGTTGTTACTGTGTTTGGCATAACGTCATGGGTAGCTTGTCAGGCTTTACCTTGCGGGTGAGATACTCTCAGTAGCTTATTGGGCTCTCTGAGAGGAATGGAGGAATTGAACCTGGCTCAGCCAGGCTGGCTGCATGCAAGGCAAACGCCCCACCACTGTGCTATCACTCCAGCCCAAATAAACAATAAAAGTAAAGTAAAGGCCCTCCTGTTGATCATTGATTTGCTCGAGCAGGCCCAGTAACGTTTCCATTGGAGACTTTGTTGTCACTGTGTTTGGCATATCGAATACGTCACGGGGAGCTTGCCAGGCCCTGCCGTGCGGGCGAGATACTCTCAGTAGCTTGCCGGGCTCTCCGAGAGGGGCGGAGGAATCGAACTCGGGTCGGCCATGTTGGCTGCGTGCAAGGCAAACGCCCTACCGCTGTGCTATCGCTCCAGTGATAGAATGGTGGGTAGGCGCTTGCCTTGCAAGTGGCTGTTCTCGGGTTCAGTCCCCCCTACCACGTACTTCAAGTGAGCAATCTGGTAGTCACTGGAAATTTGAGCATTGAAATAAACAATATAAAGTAAATTTGTTATGTTTTTGGCACAAACTACAAAGATCAAAAACAATGCTAGTATGGTTGTGGAGAAAAGTCTCCCTCTTGCACTGGTGGTGGGAATGTATCAACTGACTTAAACTTTTTGGAAAACAATATGGACAATTCTCAAAAATCTAGACATTAAGCTTCTATATGACCCAGTAATTCCACTTCTTAGCATCTACCCCAGGACCCCCAAACTATTCAAAAATGACATTTACAGCACAATACCCAAAATATGGAAGCAACCCAAGTGATGACGAACAGATGATTGGATAAAGAAACCAAGATCCATATAGACAATGGGAAACTACTTGACTTTTAAAAAAATAAAATTTTCTATAAATTGGATGGATCTGGAGAGTATCATGCTGAGCAAGCCAGAAATAACCCCTGAGTGGAGGAAGAGAAGAGGAGGAGAAAAAAATGAAAGAATTTCAGATTATAGACAAGTAAATTAACTATTTTCCCCTTTTTATTTGTTAACACCAACAAAAAAATTGTGGTAGTATACTAGAGTTAATATGTAAAAGGAGACATAGCCACATACCAATAACAAATGGGTTATTGGAACTGGCACATGAGTAAATTAAACTAATGTAGAAGAATTTTAATGGAAACATGACTTGTTACGTTAAATATTGAAAATCACCTTAATAACTACCTTGCTGTAGAAGCAGGTATAAATTTTTAAAATAAATTAGAAAAAGGTAGAGCAGAAATATTAAAGAAATTCTTAGTAATAAGTATGAAAAAATAATCCAAGATACAAAATTAAGTGGTTAAATTTGTGGTACAGCCCAGCATGCATTTCATGCAATTACAGATAAATGAATCTGTATCTACATAATGTGCATTAATTAATGTAAAGATGCTTATTATGTCTTTAGGAAATCCAGAAGTTAATGATAACATGCTGGAATTTGGGTGCCTAAGGAGAAAGAATATTGTGCTTTCCATATTTATACTTGCAAATTTTGTAGCTCATGTATTTGCCACTTATTGATAAAGTAATAAAAGAAATATACAAAAACTATATTTTCTGAAAACTATAAAATTTGGAAAATCTTAAAAATATTAAGGAAATCATAGAATATAACAATGAAGTAAACTTATGTGGGATTTTTAATGACTCACCAGGTATAAATAATGACAAAGTATTTTTTAATACAAAGAATACACCCACAACACTAACTGCCAGTGACTCAAAATGATAATATGTCGTTTTTGAGTAAAGAAATATGAATGCTTCAAAGTTCCAAAAAAAGATATAGCTATAATATTCAAATGAATATTGAAGGGACAATACTTAGGTTGTTGCCTATTGACTATGGTTAACTATTCTATGATTTAGCAAATGTGACCATAGTTTTAATATATTTCATTTCCCAAAAGGTGACATAATAGAAATAAAACTGTGACATTATATTTTGGTCTTGTGTATATTTTTTCAGTGTAATTATAGCCTATTAGACCAATGAAAATTGCACAGTGGATAAAAAATAAATTCAACCACTTATTTAAAAAGCCTCTATTTTAGTCAGAAAATACTGCTCTTTAGTGTTTTCAAAATAGTTTCAGAAGATCTATCTATACAGCTGGTCATGGGAAAATTCTAGGATTACTAAGCTGAGAGGTTAAAATTGAAAAGAATTCCACACCATGTATAAGAGAACAATAAAGAGCAAAAAAACCTGAAGTTGTAGCACTAGGAAGATATTGAATTAGATCTATTTCTAATGAAGTTAGTACTTTAAATATTAGCTGATGCAAAACCCTTCAACCTTTTCAAACTGTAAGTATTGTGCATTTGATAGAACTTGTGAAATTCTCAGTCACCAGTAGTTGCATCCATTTGTAATAGAAATTCTTCAAATTCTTATTCTTTATGAATTGTTAAAAGTCCAGAATCTAATTTAGATTAGATATTCCAGAATCTAATTTTTTTAATTATAAGTGTCACCTCCTTAAAAGATTGATTTTTGAAAAATGTGGAGGTTTTTTTTTCCTCACTTATATTGTCCTCCACAATGAAGCCTATGTTATGAAGAGGTTTGGAATAGATTCCTTGGAATTTTTTTTTTATTTAAATGTTGCCTAACACACAGCCAGCCCGGCCAACCCGGGTTCGATTCCTCCGCCCCTCTTGGAGAGCCCGGCAAGCTACCGAGAGTATCTTGCACGCATGGCAAAGCCTGGCAAGCTACCCGTGAAGTATTCAATATGCCAAAAACAGTAACAACAAGTCTCAAAATGGATATGTTACGGGGCCCGCTCGAGCAAATCGATGAACAATGGGAGGACAGTGTTTGTGGTTGTTTGTTGTTGATTGTAAAAAAATGAATTCAACTATCTTGAGATTAATTGGAAAGATGAGAAATTATAACTGAGAAGGGTTATAAACATATACAAAATTACCAAGAAGGCTCAAATTTGTGAAGTTGATAATAATTTGCAGTGAGACATCTCTTAAGTATCTCTTTCACAGATGGGCAAGAACAGCACTCTCTGGAAAACATATGTCCCACTATTCTGCCCACCAAAGGGATTTCTTTCACATACTTCAGATACATCAAATACCCCATTTCCCTCAACCTCACCTCCCACAACTTCAGAGTGATGAGCTACTTGATTTTTTACTAAAATAAGTGCCTCTCTTTAGCCTCACAAATTGTTGTTGAGATCTTATGTTTTAACTCTTTTTATATCAAAAAGTTTTGCAAATTTTGTGCCATTTTCAGATGATTATAGAACACAAAAGGCATTACTGACTACTATTTTAAAGGACTCCTCCAGTTCAAATAGCATACATTTCACATTAAAGTTTAAAATCAATTTGTTGCACAAAACAGTAGTGTTTCAACCTGCCTGTTTGAAAATTTACAAGCAAGTTATATTATCATAAAAATTAACATTTAAATATCTAATAGCTGAAACAGATCATTTGATTTAAAAATTTACATGGAAATACAAGGAACCAGAAATAATTAAGATAATATTGAATGATAAAATATGAGAATTTAAAATGATCAGATTTTAGTCTTGGAATATTTAGAGCTGTAGTAATTGAAGCAAGATTGAGGGCCATGGATGCCCCTCAGTGGTAGCACAATCCTCACACTTGTGCATGTGAGACCCTGGGTTCAACCCCCAAGACCACACACATCAAAAAATGAAAGTTGAATATCAGAAAATGCAAAGACGATAGAAAGTCTAGAATTGCACCATTTTAATAAATGTGTAAACATACTTAGGCGGGGGAAAAAAGATGGTTTTAATAATACATTCATTTGCACTACCCTGCATTTATGGTGGGGGGATGGATCTTTAAATGACACAGGAAGTAATTCTAGATAGATTGTATGTACATGAATGTAAAATAAAATAATATAAAAAACATCATCTTCAATTTGTAAAGGCAGAAAATTCAAATCACGAAGCACTAAAATACAAAGACGTACACAAATTAACTTTATTAAAAACCATTAAGACAAAAAAATCAAGTTACACAATAAGAGGAAACATTTTCATTTTGTATGCTAATTAAAGTTATATATTCCTAGCATATAAATAATTTCTACAAGGCAATAAAAGCAGCAGACAAACACAAAAGAAAACAGGCACTTTAAAAATGGACATCCACCTAAATGTGCTCAGTTGATTTCTGGGGGCGGGGGTGGGGGGGAAGCCTTGGTAGCTTCAAAAAGAGAGCCTCAACTTTTTTTTTCCACCTTGTAAAATACAAAAATAATGACTTCAGGTGGTGAGGAGATACCACAGTGCATAGGAAGTTCCCTTTCATGCAGCCAACGAGGGTTCCATTCCTGGCACCCCATATCGTTCCCTGAGGAATGCCAGGAGTGATCCCTGAGTACAGAGCCAGGAATAAGTCCTTGAGCACCACGATATGACCCAGAAACTAAAATAATAATAGTACTGTAGCACTGTAGCACTGTCCTCCCATTGTTCATTGATTTGCTCGAGCAGGCACCAGTAACCTCTCCATTGTGAGACTTGCTGTTACTGTTTTTGGCATATTGAATATGCTATGGGGAGCTTGCCAGGCTCTCGTCTGCGGGTGAGATACTCTTGGTAGCTAGCTGGGCTCTTTGAGAGGGATGAAGGAATCGAAAACCAAGTCAGCCGCATGCAAGGCAAATGCCCTACCCACTGTGCTATCGCTCGAGTCCAGTAGTAATAGTAATAATAGTGATAATCGTAAATGACAACTACTTCAAATAGAGACAGATTAAACCAAAATCACAGGTTTCCCTCAAAGTCTGACTTAACAATATCTGAGCTGCCACCCCTCTCCTCAGCTCTGGCTCCTTAGTTTTCAAGTTGTTGCTTCACCAGCTGGACAGTGGAGAATCGCTGCTTGACTGACCAGGTCCTCTTGGAAGTTTTGCCTGTGGGGCCCAACACAGGATTCTGTGCTTAATTATGGTTTGGATGCATTCGTAGTTTGGTGTCCTTGGGAGGGATATTAGTCAAACTTTTTCAGTATCTTTTCTCTGTCTCCTCATTACACATTTGGTTATTTGTTGCTCTGAAAAGGTAGTATAAAAAAAATTTTAAAAATCATAAGATGGACTCCATAAAAACTTCTGTTTTTTAAAAGTCTGCTACAAAACTAAAAATAAATAAATGTCTGGGAGAGACAGTACAGGAATTGGGGGGACTTCCAGGGATGCAATCCAAAGCATTGCTGGGGGGGGTGTTGCCCTGGAGGTGCCTCCAACATCATGGGGTGACTCTGGTTGTCCCTGGCACCAAAGTGCCCAAGCAACACCATATTCTCATGCCCAAGCAGGGAACCAATGATGTGTTTGACCACAGTGACCCTAAGACCCACTTAGAACTGCTTGAGTTTCCCCCACCAAAAAATATCTAAGCCATAATTGGAGGAACTCTATATATCTCTGTGACACATATTTGTATCCAAAATATTTATATAATCATCATCTACCAATGAAAAGACTTCCACCCCCCCAAATAACCTAAAAATATGGTCAGATGATTTGCATTATTTGAAATAAAAATACGTACACAACAAAATACTTAGAAAGTTGTTTAACATTATTATCATCAGGAAAAAAATTAAATTAATTCAACTTAGAAAATATTGACCAATATCCAAGAAGTGTCATATAATCCATCATTACACTCTCAGAATATTTATGCATTTCTGTATACATCTATATATAATTATGAATCATTGGATATGCATCAACATTTTCAAATTAGCTTTATTTTACAGTCCACAACTAAGACAAACTAAAAATCTGAGAGCACTACAGATAAGTAACTGTATGAATGTATCAGATGGAATGATATGTAACAATAAAAATAACTATATATTCAGCAATATAAATTATTAAATTTCAGTATAAATCTTGGAGATATAGTAGAGTCACACTCATAAGTATACACACATAGGATTCCATTTAATATTTGTATCAAGGAAAAAAGAATATACTGTGATAAAAATTAGAACATCAGTTAATTCTAGAGATGGGTGATAAGAAGGAGACTTGGGTGCTATTATTATTTTATTTTTAAGTGTTTTTAGTATCTGGGTAGGAAGGGTTGCTAAAACTGTGACTGTCTGCAGTTATTATCTTTATACTTTTCTCTTAATAGTAATGTAAAAATAATTCTCAGATTTTTAATTACAACTCAGCATAGAAGTATAAGTCATTACAGAATTTTGTTTCTTTTTCTGGACAGTAGTCATTTTAACCATAACATATTTATATAACTTTAATTTCTTCTGCAATTGTACCCATTTATCTAGTAAAGATACTCCTGTGATTCCACAAAAAATCTGTATTTTTTTTTCCTATGTCAGTCTACTTATACTGAAATTTATTTTTGGAATGTATAGTATTCTAAGGGTTGGAGCAACAGCACAGTGGGTAGGGCATGTGCCTTGCACGCCAAAATTGAGTTGGATTATCAGTATAACCCATGACCCGGGTTATATTCCTCTGTCCCTCTCGGAGAGCCTGACAAGTTACTGAGTGTTACTGAGAGTATCCCGTCTGCACAGCAGAACCTTGGCGTTATTTGATATGTCAAAAACAGTAACAAGTCTCACAATGGAGATGTTACTAGTGCCTGCTCGAGCAAATCAATGAATAACATGAGGACAGCGCTACAGTGCAGTGCTATAGTACTCTGAATTATTTAAAGGACACAGAGATATTATAGGGCTTAAAGCACCTGCCTTGATGTGGTCAAGCACATTTTATTCCCTATACCACAAGATTCCCCAAGCATTGTCTGGACACCCTGAGCAGAATCGGGTGTCATTCCAAAGGCTCCCAAGTGCTCTGCAATGTCCGAGAGGAGGAGAACTGAGCACTGCCTAGGAGGCCCTCAGTTTAATCAGTTTATTAGGTATTCAGGAAACTTCAAATCAGGTTTACTGTAGTTATGCTTTTGATAAAACAACTGTTTTGTTATAAAAGAATTGATGTCACAAACTATTATTTATATTTTTATGATTAGACATTCGTTATGATCCAGTAATCCGGTCATTCAAGTTTTCACTGGGTTCTTGCCTTCTTCACCCAATAAAAAAAATTCTACTGAGCCAGAGAGACAGTACAGCGAGAAGGGTGCTTGCCTTACATGCAGAGACCTGGGTTTGATCCTAGGCACCAAAACCAAAAACAATCAAGAAAAAATGAAGTGATACTCTACTAATTTGTAGACACTATTATGTCAGAGCAGTAAGACCACAGTTGGGAACCACTTTACAATATAGACATCTGAAACAAAGAAATGGTATTTAGAGATTTTTATTATATAGAAAGAACTGGTTAACATTTTTAACTGGTTAAAAATTACCAAGCTTTTAAAAAAAAAACCCCTTTTTTCTTAATATACTATACAGCTGTTTAAATTTCAAGCAATCAAATGAAGAAAATGGTGAATAAAACTGTAATACTTAAAATCTTCTGAGCACATAAAAATAAAGTTTGAAAAATGTTATTAGCTTCTACTTACCTGGAGAATTTATTCATTGATAATTTAACAGATCAACGGAACTATGAAAAAATTAATAACATTTTGAACCCATACTAAATGCCAGATAGTCCCATAAGCAACAACTGTGATGGGACATTTTAATAAATCCTAAAACTTATTAAATTAAAAAATGAAAAAATTTCCATACTTGTGAAATCACCTTAACAAGGTGGATTACTCTAATGTACAGGTTAACTGAGATATGGAATGAATCTCATTTAGCACATTAAGAAGAAATTAAAAGACTGGAGAGTTGAAAAGAACTAGTTCTTTAAGAGGAGAGGGTTTACAACAGGTGTTCTGCAACAGGTATTCTTTATTCACAAGAAATGAAATGCATTTGCCCAAAAGAACCTTAAACAAATCTTTGTCATTAATATGATACGTAGCCTCACAATCAGCTATTAATTAAGCAAGCATATTGTATCTGACTAGGGTATTTTCTTTTAATTTTAAAAATAATTTTTAAAAAATCCCTATTTCAAAATTGAATTGGATTATCAAGCAAGGACATTATGCTTAATACGCTAAAGATAACAGATAAAATAAATACCAATATATTTTGTAGCTTTAGGGAACTTTTAACATCATCAAATCCAAGTCTCTTATTTTACACCTAGGAAACTGAAATTTCCTTATGATTACTCACTTCAGGTCGAAGCCTGAATACTGAGATTCTGACTTTCAATCTTCCTTTGAAAGGACTTTCTTTCAAAACTGAAAATGTACCAAATAAATTTGAAATATTTTTCTTGCTTCACTGATGTGATTTTATATATTTTCTATAAATGGTTATGAAAATGTCTGAAAAAGATATAGTATTATTTTAGTATTCTCAATCTTTAAAAACAAAAAGTAAATTTCTTACTGTAGAATCATTTCTACAGACTATGTGAGCATTGTAGCAAGACAAAGCAATTTTGTATAGTAGGGGAAATTTTCTTTAAATGCTTTATTATTCTTTCAAAATTACTAGAGAGCATTTCTATAACTAGAAGCATACGAACAATCAAGGAGTCACTGTGATTTCTGCAATATGTTTATTGACAACCAAAGTGTAATAAAATAATGTGTAAAATATTCTTTTTATAAAAAATCTCAAATTTTTTAAAAATCACTTTAATATTTTTTCATAACTATTATATTCAATTCAAAGAATACAGTTTATAATGTAACAAATATTGTTGGGAAAGTCGAATAAGGAAAGGCTACCAAAGTCTCAGGGTTGGGACAAATGGAGATGTTACTGGCGCTCACTCAAGTAAATCAGTGAACAAAGGGATGACAGTGATATAGCGATACAATGTAAAAAACATGTAGAAATATTTTAAGAGTAAATCTATGTCTATCATATATTAAATATTGAATGTACAACAATAAATATGTCTTTTTAAATACTGAAATTTTCCATTCTTCTTTAAAAGGAATTGAATTCATGATTTCAGTGTATATTCATTGTATATTGATAGATGAGAAGTCTGTCTGTAGCTAAAAAATCTAGGCTTGAGTTCACATATGGTATTGAGTTTTTATAAATTTTAGCAATTTCAATCTTTATGAAATGTGATTTATTTTTTGGTTTACTTTTTAACCAAAAATAATGCCTTTAGGGTATTGATAGGTACTTATAAATAAAACTTGTGATAAAACTTTCTGAAAATAATACATATTTTATCCTTATTATTTTGAATGTAAGTAATCATTACTGTATATTTATATTATCATGAAAAGAGGAAGTTAATATTATCCTTAAGATCGTTAATAAAACTCTCCAGGGACCAGATATATGCTACAGCTGGCAATACACTTGCCTTGCTCACAGCAGAACCAGTTAGATCTTTTCACTGCATATGATCTCTTGAGCACTGCCAGGA